>NC_141534.1:220022500-220762500 GCF_021556685.1 Rattus norvegicus
TTGCAAACACAATAGCAAAGAAAGTTCAACAAACTTGCTAAACACACAGCTGGTATCAGAACCAGAATTCTAAGCCCAAATTGATATTTGTAACTAAGCACATTACACAGCCCCTGTGCTATTTAACGACTGTTATTCTAAAGAGCTCACTTGAAGCTGAGGAAAGGCATTACAATCTCACAGTTAGTCTGTTGTCGAGGAACAGAAAACTATACTGGTGTCTGCCAGGCAATAAGATGGCAAGGAATGTAGTTCAAGATTAAAATTATTTGTTAGGGAAAGTTGCTAACTCACATACGGTCATTCATGTTAGATCTCCCTACTTCTATTTAAAATAAATCACTCTTGAGAATTCTTATTCTATCAGTATCTCAGGTCCAATGTAGCCAAGGGAATTTTGTTGGAAGTAAATCTCCATGATTAAATATAGACAAAAATCATTAGTAATCCTTTAAAAAGGAAGACAATTTCCAGATTCTGCCTGTGCCTGGAGCTGACCTGGTCCACAGCTCTCTGTACCCAAATCCCATCGGGGAAAGAGCTGGACTCTTAGAAGTGCAGACAATCCTGAGAGCTCAGGGGAGACCACTACTTCTGCTCACATTCCTGGCCCAAGAGGAACCCGCCTAGTGCCCTCTAGACACAAGAACCTAGGAGCATTCAGGGGCAGGACCCTTCTGGTTTCTACCTGCACACAGAGTTGAAGGCCAGTCGACAGGAGTGCTGAAACACATGAGAGCAGAAGTAAGACCAATCCTTCTGCTCCAAGCGACCCACCTGGAGCCATCAGGACACACAAACCCAGAAGCAGTCTGAGACAGGACCCTTCTGGTTTCTGCCTGCGCCTGGAGCTGACCTGGCAGCTCTCTGCACCCAGATCCCTTGAGAAGAAAACTGATCTCCGGGAGTGCTGACACACAGGTTTACAGGAGGGTCAAGCCACTGTCAGGGACAGCAAGACCAGCTAACACCAGAGACAACCAGATGGCAAGAGGTAAGCACAGGAACCTAAGCAACAGAAACCAAGACTGCTTGGCATCATCAGAGTCCAGTTCTCCCACCAAAGCAAATACTGGATATCCCAACACACCAGAAAAGCAAGATTTGGATTTAAAATCATATTTCATGATGATGATAGAGGACTTTAAGAAGGACATAAATAACTCCCTTAAAGAAATATAGGACAACACAGGTAAAAAAGCAGAAGCTCTTAAAGAGGAAACAGAAAAATCCCTTAAAGAATTACAGGAAAACACAACCGAACAGGTGACAAAATTGAACAAAACCATCCAGGATATCATAAAGGGAGACAATCCTAAAGATAGAAAACCTAGGGAAGAGATCAGGAGTCATAGACACAAGTATCACCAACAGAATACGAGAGAAAGAAGAGAGAATCTCGGGGGCAGAAGATACCATAGAAAATGTCAAAGAACACAACTGTCAAAGAAAATGCAAAATGTAAAAAGCTCCTAGCCCAAAACATCCAGGAAATCCATGACACAATGAGAAGATCTTTGGATAACCTAAGGATATCCAACCTAAGGATAATAGGTATAGAAGAGAGTGAAGACTCCCAACTTTAAGAGCCAGTGAATATCTTCAACAAAATTATAGAATAAAACTTCCCTAACCTAAGGAAACAGATGCCCATAAACATACAAGAAGCCTAGAGAACGGGGTTGGGGATTTGGCTCAGTGGCAGAGCGCTTGCCTAGGAAGCGCAAGGCCCTGGGTTCGGTCCCCAGCTCCGAAAAAAAGAACCAAAAAAAAAAAAAAAAAAAAAAAAGAAGCCTAGAGAACTCCAAATAGATTGGACCAGAAAAGAAACTCCTCCCGTCATATCATAGTCAAAACACCAAATGCATAAAACAAAGAAAGAATATTAAAAGCAGTAAGGGAAAAAGGTTAAGAAACATATAAAGGTAGATCTATCAACTTCTCAACAGAGACTGTGAAAAAGAAAGCTAGGGGCAGATGTCATACAAAGAGAACACAAATGCCAGCCCAGGCTACTATATCCAGCAAAGCTCTCAACTACCAAACATGGAGAAATGAAGATATTCCATGACAAAACCAAATTTACACAGTATCCTTCCACAAATTCTGCCTTACAAAGGATAATAAATGGAAAACTCCAACACAAGGAGGGAAACTACACCCTAGAAAAACAAGAAAGTAACCTTCTTGCAACAAACCAAAAAAAGATACCCAAACTTAATTCCACCTCTAACAAAAATAACAGGAAGCAACAGTCACTTTTCCTTAATATCTCTTAACATCAATGGACTCAATTCCCCAATAAAAAGACATAAATTAACAAACTGGATACATAAACAGGACCCAGCATTTTACAGCATACAGGAAACGCACCTCAGACACAAAGACAGACACTACCTCAGAATAAAGGAATGGAAAAAATTTTTCCAAGCAAATGGTCCGAAGAAACAAGCTGGAGTAGCCATTCTAATATCAAATAAAATCAATTTCCAACCAAAAGTCATCAAAAAAGATAAGGAAGGGCACTTCATAGTCATCAAAGGAAAAATCTACCAAGATGAACTCTCAATCCTGAACATCTATGCTCCAAATACAAGGGCACCCACATTCATAAAAGAAACTTTAGTAAAGCTCACAGCACACATTGCACCTCACACAATAATAGTGGGAGATTTCAACACGCCACTCTCATCAGTGGACAGATCATGGAAACAGAAACTAAATAGACACAGTGAAACTAACAGAAGTTAGGAACCAAATGGATTTAATAGATATCTATAGAAATTCCATCCTAAAACAAAAGGATATACCTTCTTCTCACCACCTCATGGTATCTTCTCCAAAACTGACCACATAACTGGTCACAAAACAGGCCTCAACAGATACAGGAAGATAGAAATAATCCCATGCATCATTTCAGATCACTACAGACTAAGGCTGGTCTTCAATAACAACAATAATGACAGAAAGCCCACATACACATGGAAGCAGAACAATGCTCTACTCAATAATAAGTTGGTCAAGGAAGAAATAAAGAAAGAAATGAAAGACTTTTTAGAATTTAATGAAAATAAAGGCACATACCCAAACTTATGGGACACAATGAAAGCAGTGCTAAGAGGAAAACTCATAGCTCTGAGTGCCTCCAAAAAGAAATTGGAGAGAGCATACACTAACAACAGCACACCTGAAAGCTCTAGGACAAAAAGAAGCAAATATACCCAAGAGGAGTAGATGGCAGGAAATAAACTCAGGGCTGAAATCAACCAAGTAGAAACAAAAAGAATTATACAAAGAATCAACAAAACCAGGAGCTGATTCTTTGAGACCATCAACAAGATAGATGAACTCTTGGCCAGAGTAACCAGAAGGCATAGAAACAGTATCCAAATTAACAAAATCAGAAATGAAAAGGGAGACAGAACAAAAGACACTGAAAAAATTCAAAAAATTAGATCCTACTACAAAAGCCTATACTCAACAAAACTGGAAAATCAGCAGGGAATGGACAATTTCCTAGACAGATACCAGGTACCAAAGTTAAATCAGGAACAGATAAACCATCTAAACAACCCCACAACTCCTAAAGAAATAGAAGCAGTCATTAAAAGTCTCACAACAACAACAACAACAACAACAACAAAAAGCCCAGGACCAGATGGATTTAGTGCAAAATTCTATCAGATCTTCAAAGAAGACCTTGTACCAATACTCTTCAAACTATTCCTCAATGTAGAAACAGAAGAAACAATACCCAATTCGTTCTTTGAAGCCACAATTACACTTATACCTAAACCACACAAAGACCCTACAAAGAAAGAGAACTTCAGACCAATTTCCCTTATGAATATTGATGCAAAAATACTCGATAAAATTCTTGCAAACTGAATCTAAGAACACAACAAAATAAACATTCACCATGATCAAGTAGGCTTCATCCCAGGGATGCAAGGATGGTTCAATATACGGAAATCCATCAACGTAATCCACTATATACACAAACTCAAAGAAAACAAACCACATGATCATCTCATTAGATGCTGAGAAATCATTTGACAAAATTCAACACCCCTTCATGTTAAAAGTCTTGGAAAGATCAGGAATTCAAGGCCCATACCTAAACATAGTAAAATCAATATACAGCAAACCAGTAGCCAACATCAAATTAAACAGAAAGAAATTTTGAGCAATCCCACTAAAATCAGGAACTAGACAAGGCTGCCCACTCTATTACCCAAAGTCCTAGCTATTAAACAACAAAAGGAGATCAAAGGGATACAAATTGGAAAGGAAGAAGTCAAAATATCACTATTTGCAGATGATATGATAGTATACCTAAGTGACTCTGAAAATTCCACCAGAGAACTCCTAAACCTGATAAACAACTTCAGCAAAGTATAGGGGAATGCCAGGGCGGTGAGGTGGGAGTAAGGGAGTGGGAGGGGGAGCATCCTCATAGAAGCATGGGGAGAGGGAATGGGAGAGGGGGAGCCAGGAAAGGGGGTAACATTTGAAATATAAATACTTAAAATATCAAAAAGAAAGAAAAAATGTAAAAATATGTAAGAGGAAGTTAAAACAGTGCTTTAGCAGTGATTGCGTCTTGTGGATCACACCAGATATTTATATTACAATTTATTACAGTGACAAAATTACAGTCATAAAGTAGCAATTAAATAATTTTATGGCCAGGGTCACCACAACATGAGGAACTATATTAAAAAGTCATAGCATTAGGAAGGTTGAGAAACATTGGCTTCGAGGGACTAAATGTTTATGGAAAAGAAGGTTTCTGATGAGCTTAGCTCTTACTTCAAACAACTAGGAAATGCCAATCACACTTAGTACACAAGAGTTCTTAGTACACTTAGTACACATGAACATGAGTAACAACAGAAACCCTGTAACTGAAAACTGGAAGCCACACAAAATACCAATGAAATAAAAGACAAGTCCACTGAAAGAGAAAATGAAATTGATGGCAACTTCTGGTTATATTGAGCAAGAAAAAAAAATGAGGGAGGAGAAAAATTACAAATTACAATGATAGATATAAAAGATATACATTAATTTATTTGGGGGAGGTGTGTCTCACTATGTAGTTCTGGCTGTTCAGGAACTTACTATGTAGACCAAGCTGGCCTGGAACTCACAGACTCTACCTGCCTTGCCTCCCAAGTACTGTGGTCAGAGGTGTGTACCACTATGCCTGGCTTATTATTTATTCTTAGTAATGGGAAGGAGCACAAATGCCACAGAATGCATGTGGTGCCCAGAGGACAGGTCACCAGGCTGGAGCAGCAAGCCGCATCGCCAACTGAAGCCTACTACAGGTTCAGGAAAGGACCTGTAATTGCAAATAAAACCCTATTACATACCAGACAGCTAGATGAAATGACAGATGTTCTGACAAATGACTGAATCCCACCCCAGAGGAATTATCTATAATCATTCAGTAACTACTAAAAAATACTGGTTTCATAGTTGAAAATATCCAGGAGTCCAGATAACATTACTAGCAAATCATTATGGAAGAAATAACATCAATTCTACATATATTCATCCAGAAAATGAAGAGGAAAAAGCACTTCATGACCTGTGTGATCAAAACCAAATGACAACCTGTGAAATATTATATACCAATATACAGGGAGACAAAAAGGTCTTGAACTGTTAACAAATCAAGACTCTCTACTGTTCATTCTGCAATATAAAGCTGGTACAAGACTTGAAAGTCAAATAATAACCACTCAGTGGAACGTCTATTAATAAACATGGGTTGGAGTCACCTCACGAAAGATAAGGAATGAAGAAGGTACCATTCAAATTTCCCAAGGTTGGAGGCAATCAGCACTCCCAGTCATCTATGATGTCTTTGAACCAACATGGCATGGTAACTGTCCAGGTGCAGTACTGGCATGCACAGCTCAGCAGTAACCAACGGTTCTCTAATTGGACTGAAGAGCTGCTCAGAGAGAGCAACCATGCCTGGTACTAAAAACCCAGCCAGCTACTCAAAGGCAGTGAGGTCACAGAAGAAACCTGCACTGCCACCTCGCTGAACCAGCACACTCCCCGACCACATCCTAAACATCCACCCTTACATTACAGAAAGACAGTTCTTCCCTCCACCAGGGAAATTTCTCTTTGCTACAGAAACCATTACAGAAAACACAACTGGTTAAAATGCAGTTCTGGACACCAGTCCCAACTAGCTATTGCACAACTCCTATTCCAAAGATTCAGGGATCACTGTGAAGAAGGGACAGAAAGATTTCAAGAGCCAGAGGACCAAGAAGTTTGCTATTAGATTTTATCTCCTAGTAATGTCAGATGCTACACCCCTGAAGTCTCACCAACTAGGCTGTCACTTTGACACGACAATGTGTCCCTTCATACCTTGTCTTTGGCAATCACTGCTATCTATTGTCCTTGTTGTTTGTCTTTTCCAAAATATCCTAAAAATAGAAGCACACAGTAGGCACTCACTGAATCTTAGGATAATAGTATAATTAGTATAAATAATAACTAGGGGCTAGAGAGATGGCTCAGTGGTTAAGAACACTAGTCGTTCTTCCAGAGGACCCAGGTTCAATTCTCAGCACCCACATGGCAGCTCACCAGTGTCTGCAACTACAGTTCCAGGGGATTTATCACCTTCATATAGACATATATGCAAGCAAACACCAATGCTCACAAAATAAAAATAAATAAATAGAGCTAGAGAGATGGCTTAGTGGTTAAGAGCACTGACTGCTCTTCCAGAGGTCCTGAGTTCAATTCCCAGCAACCACATGGTGGCTCACAACCATCTGTAATAACATCTGATACCCTCTTCTGGTGTGTCTGAAAACAGCTACAGTGTACTTATATATAATAAATCTTTAAAATAAAATATTTTAAAAATTAGAAATTATGGCCAGCTGCCTGTATTTGTAATGGCTTAAAAGTGAGAATTGGGGTTGGGGATTTAGCTCAGTGGTAGAGCGCTTGCCTAGCAAGCACAAGGCCCTGGGTTCTGTCCCCAGCTCCGAAAAAAAAGAAAAAAAAAAGTGAAAATTGAATTTTATTTTTTTATTTTGAGACAGGGTATAGGCCTTAGTTGGCCTAGAACTCCCTATGTAGACCAGTCTGGCCTCAAACTCAGAGATCAGTCTAACTCTACTTCCCAAGTACCAGGATTAAAGGTGTGTGCCACCATGCTCAGCAAGAATAATCTTTAGGGGTTGGGGATTTAGCTCAGTGGTAGAGCGCTTGCCTAGGAAGCGCAAGGCCCTGGGTTCGGTCCTCAGCTCTGGAAAAAAAGAAAAAAAAAAAAAAAAAGAATAATCTTTAAATGGTTGAGGAGGAAAAATCAAAAGAATAGTACTTCTTGATTGGAAAGTATATGAAGTTCAAATCTAGTGTCCATGAAATATACTGAAATGTAGTCATTTGTAGACCTGCTATCTGTGGTTGATTGGATGCTACAGATGAAGTCATGAGAGACAATATGGCCTGCAGTACCAAAAATATTTACTGTCTGCCCATATGGATAAAGTGTGACATAAAAGCAAACATACTCAAGAATCCGATGATTCTTCTGGGTATTTATCCAAACAAAACCTGAAATCTTTGTTCACAAAATCTGTTTATAGAGGCTTTAGTTATAACTGCCTACAACATAAAACCCTAAAATCCCTTTACTGGTCAATGGATAAATTGTATAATGCACACACTGGAATATTATTAAACAATACAAAAGAACAAACTATTGACATAAGCAACAAAGGCCAATCTCAAATGCCTTATACCAAAGTCAGCATTGAACTTGTTCTATACAGGGCCAGAGAGTAAATATTTAAGGTTTTCTGGGTTTTCAAATAACCAAATAAGCAACTAGACAGCTATATTTTAAGAAAAGATTTACTTTATCGTTAATTGTGACTGTGTAGTCTGTGCACGTGAGTGAGTGTCCACGTCCATAAAAGGCCAGAGGCCCTGGATTCCCTGAAGCTAGAGTTACAGGCAGTTATGAGCAGGCAGTCTATTATACACAGCTTATCATGGACATTATTCTAACATGAAACTGTTTAAATTCAGACAACTCAGAAAGTTGGAGAGCATTACCCTGAAAAAAGCTAATCTTCATAATGCCTGTGGGCTCCAATTCAAAACTGCTTGATTTATTTGCAGACTTCTATTCTAACTTTCTTAAGCTTTCCCTTTAAGAGTTCCTCACTGACCCCCAGTATCAAGGTAAAATGTGGATAGGAGCCCTCCATCTTTTCATTAAGCTGACTTTTAGAATAAAAAGTAATTTTCCTAGCTAGGGATGGTGGCACATGTCTGTATTACCAATGCTCTAAAAACCCAGCCCTGAGGAGGCTGGGATGAAAGGATCATGAGTTCAAACAGCCTGATCCAAACAGTGAGTTGCTGTCTCAAAACAAACCAAGTGCCTAGCCATTCATCCAAGCACTTTGGGGTTGGGGGATAGGGGGCAGAAGTAGGCAGATCTCAGTGAGCTCAAGGCCAATGTGGGCTACAGAGTGAGATCCTGTCTCAAAAGACAAAAACAACCCAATTGTTAAACACCTTGTCTCTCAACTGAATTGGCTTGTCCTGCAGGAAGCAGCCCAGCACATTTTCCCAGTTCTCAACCTATTCTTCAACCTTCCCTTTGATCCTAGGAGCTTCACCTTACTCCTACATTCCCTTTTCTCCTAAGGTAGACTGTACTCCATCTGCCTCACAAAAACCCTAATGGAGGGCAAAAAGGGCAACTGCTGCAAGGCTTGATGACTTTGGTTCAATCCCTGGGACCCACATGATGAAAAGGAGAAAACCAACCCCTCCAAGTTGTCCTCTGTCCTCAATACCCATGCACATGTATGCTCAATTAAACACGCATACAAAATAAATACATTAATTTAAAAAATTTTTAAAAGAAACAACTGGTTAAACAAATTTTCCATATTCTAGAAAAATTTGACAGTGTTTGGGTTTGGTGTCTATTATATGAATAAAAAGAGATTAGTGGCACAGGCCTTTAATCCCAGCACTCAGGAGGCAGAGGCAGGCAGATTTTTGTGATTTCAGGGGCATCCTGGTCTACATAGGGTTCCGGGACAGCCAGGGCTATGCAAAAAGTCCACTTAAAAAAAAAAAAAAAAAAAAGGGCTGGAGAGATGGCTCAGCGGTTAAGAGCACCCAACTGCTCTTCCAGAGGTCATGAATTCAATTCCCAGCAACCACATGGTGGCTCACAACCATCTGTAAAGAGATCCGATGCCCTCTTCTGGTGTGTGTGAAGACAGCTACAGTGTACTTATATATAATAAATGAATAAATCTTTAAAAAAAAAAAAAAAAGGAAGAAAACACTTGCTACTTTAGACTCAAATAGGCTTGCTATCCTATTATCCCAAGAGGCAGCTCATGATGTGCATATTATACCTGTGGCCCAGTAGTAAATATCCCAGTCATTGCTAGGCTCATTAATCAGACGATCGTAGAGGTTCAGCTGCTTCTCTGTCATGTTGTGCAGATATTCTTTAGCAAAGAGGCTAAAATGAGAAGGAAAATGAGGTTGACATGACTGCCTTGTCAAAGAGAAGTAACACCCAGAGCCTTCTTCTCTACTACCTCAGGAGAATGCAGTTCTCCAGCATCCCCCTCTTTCTGCTCTCATACAGTAAGCGGGCTCTTTTGGTTTCTATGGATTCATCAGTTCTCTCCTGCCACGGAGGCAAAGGGATTTCAATCATGTCTTTTTGAGAATCTGTTGGGCTGTCACCTCTGTAGAAGCGTCTGAACGATGTCACACTAAGCAAAGGAGACAGCAGACTGTGCTTTGACAATACCTGAAACAAACAAACCACAAACATCTTTATAAGGCAATGATTACTATTAATGTTATTTTTTTTCTTTTTTTTTTTTTTTCCGGAGCTGGGGACTGAACCCAGGGCCTTGAGCTTGCTAGGCAAGTGCTCTACCACTGAGCTAAATCCCCAACCCCTATTAATGTTATTTAATCAACACATAAGGTGCTAAATGCATTAGATAGTCCTACTGAGTTTGGTCCCTTTATAGTCAAGGAACAGGAAACCAATGAATCTAAGGCTTAGAGAAGATAGTCATCCAAACACCCCAGACACATGTTCCTAAATTAGGCAACACCTCCATCTAAACAGAAAACAGAGTAAGTATTCCAGATGTGTGTTAACCAGTCTTTCCAGAAATTACCACAGCAGAAACACTGTCTCCTCTTGCATTCCTTTAAAACTGTACAGCAGCACAGTTGTGCTCCATCCACTCACCTGTTAAATCCCGAGAATACCTACATCCCCTAAAGACTCCTGAAGTGAGAATTTTGTTTCTTTAAAAAAACACAGAAACATTATGGGAACATGTTTTCACTTTAATTCCAGATGTGGAATATGGGGCTGCTTCAGATTATCTAGAGCAGCTATGATTTCTCTAAGTGTATGATGCTTCAGATTCTGGAGACTTTTCAGAGGGTATTAAAGGCTAGAGCCCTAAGAGGCAGGGTTGGTTGCTGTTTGTTAAGTAGTCTGTGTGTAAAGAAGAAACAACAACAAGAAATTAGATACTCTGACTTCAAAGATCAAACTTGCCCAAGGAACTTGACACCCCTAATTGGTAGGAAGTAGTCTAGCAATAATGTCTCCCCCTTCCCCCTCTATCCTTTTTTCTCATATAAGCAATAGTTTTTCTAAATATAAACCAGAAATAAGGCCTAGGCTTCCTGGGTATGCAGGCAATGTGGCAAGGGCTACCATTGGAGTGATGAATGTAGATCCAAGAGAGAGACCAAGGCAACTTCTTATCATCAGATAACAGTTATGGGGGCCTGCCTCAAGACTCTGCAGCAAAAACTACAAGGTGTTTCACAGGGGCAGCCAAGAGTCACCAAGTTACAGAAAAAAAACCTATAGAATTAAATCAGTCTATATCCTATAAGGATGTGTTAACATCACAAAAGAGACCTACAAAAGTTGTGTGTTGAGGACAGGGGCTTGCTTATGTCTTCACAGGAAATAAAAAGCTGTGGATACATCACAACTTAAAGTAAGCAGAAGAGGTCTCCTGAAAACTTTGGCCACTAATCTGAAAACACCTAATTCACTGAAAATGTCTCTGTTTATAATTTCTCGCTACACTTAGCATAATTAATGGCTTAAAACAAAGGGGGAAATGTAGTGATAATTTTGGTTTCTTTGAAAAACATAGAAATATTATGTGAGTGTGTTGTTTTAATCCCAGGTATGGGATATGGGATATGGGATATGCCCACAGCAGCTGACTATGATTTGCCTCATGCTCTACTAGGGATGTGATTTTGCCAGCTGCACATAGTTTCTGCGACTGTGTGACCTTTGGAATTTGGGGACTCTTCAGAGAATATGTATGTGCTAGGGCCTCAATAGGTGTGGTTGGCTGGCTGGTTGGTTGGTTGGTTGGTTGTCTTTGGTCATGGTTTATTAAGTAGTCATGCACAAAGAAGAAATGAGGAAGAAGAGGAAGGGGAAGGAGGAGGAGGAGGAGGAGAGAAGCAAAGGAGGAGGGGAAAGACAAATAGAAGAAGATATTCTGATGGTAAAGATCATATTTGCCCCAAGGAAGTTGACATCCCTAATCAGTAAGAAGTAGTCTAACAATGTCACCCCCTTCCCCCTATCTAGTGTTTTTATCCTTTTTTCTCTCCTATCTAGTTTCAGGGGATTGAAAGGGTAGAAGAAGAGGGGAGGAGACAGATGAGGGGGGAAGAGCCCGCAAAGTAGCAAAAGACAGCTTCAGACTCCAAACCTAAGGTTATAACTCTAAGACAATGAAAAGAACTAAGTGATGACTTCCTTGCCACCAAGTCCATCTAAGAAAGCACAGCATTGGAGAAAGTCAATAGCAATATTGTTTAACTGCATAAAGACTTTAGGGATCTTAGCCTTATGGTTAGGCTTAGAACAAGGAAATTATGAGGGAGGAGAGGAAGTATCTGTGCAACAGCGAGTGCTTTAGAAAGCACAAGCAAAGGGCAGTACTGACCAACAATTCGCAGATCCATTCCCTCGTGAGAAGTCTGGACAACAGGCTCCTGCTCCCCAGATTAGCTCAAAACCAGCTGCGCTGAAGCCAATAAGAAAGGCTGTGGACTGCACATGCCACAGCCCTGTCTTCCCCCAAATCCCCAAAGAACAAGATGATGGGAGAAAGCCCCAGCACCAGGCCTCTACCTGAGAGGGAAAGGTAAGACTCCTGGAATATCATTCAAACAGCTTCTGCTCTGGCTGAATCTAAGTGCTACAGGAAAGGGCACGTTTCTGTAGCTGTAGCGAACAAAGGTGATGATTTGTACCACATCATTCACTTGCCATGGTCCCCATCCTGCCTTACTGAAGAATGAAAAAACCAAAACAAAAATCCCACAACTCCCAGCTTTTCCCTGGAGATACAGAGCTGGGGTATCCATCTAAAGCTCCAGCTTCTCAAAGGTTGCCTACGGTTTTTATCTCTCTCGTCTCAGAGCAACAACAGGCCATGGCACATTCCAGATGCCTAGGGACCATGGAGACCAAGGGAGTGTTTAGTTTTGATGCAAAGGACCAAGGCAGACAAAGTAAGATAAAATCTAGTATTGTTTAGGAGCCTCTTCCCCATGGTTCAAGAAAGAGTCAACTGTATGGTTAATGTTCTGGAACATGGGGGCTGGCATTGCCCAAGGGACTGGCTGGTTTCTATTTTGAACAACTTGCAACACTAACACAGCCAGCATATTCTAAGAAGTCCAGATAGCCACCAAGAATAAGAAAGCAGAGCAACCAGCTGGGGCATGGTGCCTCATGCCTGTAATCCAAGCACTTGTGAGGCAAGAGCAGGACTACTATGAAGCTGAGGGGCTACAGTACCTGATAAACAGGGGAGCAGGAAGGAGGGAGGCAACACTGAACAACCCGAGTGTTTACAAAGAAACTGTAGCATCACATTGGCACTAGGGAGTTATTGATTATGAACTGATAGAGGAAGGTAAAGGGGCTTGCTGCCAAGCCTAGGGAGCCAAGTTCTATCCCCAGAACACAGACAGACACATATGCATGCACTGTCTTTTTAGACAAACAAAATAATGACTGAAACATCCAAAATTGGGAAAAAAGAAGTGGACATTCAAATTCAAGAAGCCCCCCCCAAAAAAACAGTATCACAAACCTAAGAAGTCCAGACTGACTAAGACATAAATTGTCTAGTAAGTCAGAAATGTGAAGGTACAAATAAAGCCACATGAGGGCACAATGGAAAAGTGGCTATCTGCAAGTCATGGAGTGAGACCACCAGAGAAAACGGTGCTAGCATCTTTGTCCTGGAATTCTGGCCTCCATAACTTTGAGAATATAAATTTCTATTGTAAGGCAGCTCCAGTAAATGAATACAGTATGCTGTAAAAATGCAGTCTCCTAAGCCACACACAGCCTAAGCATTCTGGACCAGCATCTCTAAGAAAAGGCACTTGAAAATGTACTTTTACAACATCTTTATGTGTGCAAGATAGGTGCATGTGGAGAGGTGAGAGGAACACCTCAGGTGCCAGTTCTTGCTTTCCACCTTGCTTTGAGACAGTCTCTTTGTTGTTCTTGTTGTGTGTGCCAGCCTAGCTGGCCTATGAACTTCCAGGGATTCTCTGGTCTCAAGCTCCCTTCTGATCATACTAGCATATGGGCAGGCCCTGAACCAGCTAAAGAACCAAGGATGACCTTAAACTTCCCATCCTCCCGCCACCAACATCAGAGTGCTAGAATTATAGGCACGCATGCCATACATTCTGTGGTATGTAATGCTAGAGATCAAACCCAGGGCTTTCATTCATGATAGGTGTTGTGTAGCAATTTCCTCCAAGATAAAATCCTCCTCCTCCCCCTCCTCTTTTTTTTTCTCCCCCTCCTCTTCCTTTTTCCCCTCCTCCTCCTCCTCCTTCTTATAAAGCCCTAGCTGACCTAGAACTTGACATCTAGATCAGGCTGGTCTTGAACTCAGAGACCCTCCTGCCTTATTCTACTATACCCAGCCAATACATAGGATGCTCTAAAGAACGGTAATAAATATATTCCGTCCTACAGGAATGCTCCTTAAGCTCAGGAAGCAAACAACTTAAAGGCTTCAGAAAGCCTCTGAAACTATACAAGGCCAGCCCCCACTCTTCCTATCCCCCTCCCCCACTCTAGGGCACCTAGCACCCTCTTTAGCTTCAGTGGTACCTGTACACACACACTTAAAACCACCTGTAACTCCAATTCCAGAAAACCCAACACCCTCATCTGGCCTTCATGGCCACCTACACACACGGGCATAACTCACAAAGGCACATAAACATAAATACATATTTTTTAAACTTAAAAAAAATGAATAAAGAAAGAAAATGAAATTGCCTAGCATGCAAGGCTCTGGGTTTGGCATTTAGCACCAACAACAAAATTGTCATATGAGATAAAGAATATTATATATATTAAAGAGTTAGCAAGAAAGAATGAAAATCATAAATACATGTGGACCTAATAGAGCACTCAAATATATGAAAGAGACCCTGACAGAACTGAAGGGGGTGAAAACAAAGATTTTAATGCCACAATTTAATAAGGAATAGAACATCCAGATGGGGGAATCAATATTAGACAACCAGAACAATACTAATTTAAGTATATCTAGCTGAGGTATACAGACATTCCACACAAGAGAGCATACATTCCTCTCAAATGTACGGATGAATATGCCCAGGAGCTCACATGTCGATAAGTTTAAGATAAACCATATCAACTAGCTTTCAACACTACTGGAATAAAACCTGAAAATTCTCAAACATACAGACATTTAAGATCAGGATGAGACAGAATGGCGAGCTTCAGGCCAGCCTGAGTAACAAATTAAAACCGGCTTTTAAAAAAGGGAGACGGGGGCTGGGGATTTAGCTCAGCGGTAGAGCGCTTACCTAGGAAGCGCAAGACCCTGGGTTCGGTCCCCAGCTCCGAAAAAAAGAACCAAAAAAAAAAAATAATAAAAAAAAGGAGGCTTTCGGGGGAGGTTCGGTAACTCTTCCTGGAGACATAAGTGAGATATGCCTTGAGTCTCGTATGGTAACTGGCCACTTAACTACATAGTATCCAGTATTCTCACTCGAACACACCGTGGGCTAAGTAACCAATGGAAAATGACCTGCATGCTCAGCGGCAGTATGCGCCTCGCCTTGAGGGGACCTTTCCCTGGTTCTGTGGGATGGGTGAATTCTCCCTACAGTCTTCACGGCACAGAGGAGGACGAAACAGTCCTAGCTGCCGCCCGCCCCGAACCCTAAATCTTCGGCTCTCTCACCCGCGCCAGCGTCGGGATCAAGGTGACCACCGCCATTTCTCCCTATAGTACAGGAAGCTAGCAACCGACCCTCTTCCGGGAACTCCGGGCGGCCGATCTAAGGACTTCACCCGTGGAGGTGGACCCCAAGCCGGAAGGCGCGTCCCAGCGTATGGCGGAAGTAGTGGTGCGTGTGACGCCGCCGGTAGGGGGGGCGGGACCTGGGGCGGAGAGCGGTTCGCGCGCTTCGGGCCTAGTCGGGACTCTCCGCGGCCGCCGCCATATTCCCGGTAACGGGGGCGCGCGGCCGGGGGCCGGCGGGGCCGGCGGGGCCGGAAGGAGGGCCGGGGCTGGCGCCGCGGAGGGGAGGGGGTCGGTTGGGGTGGCGGCGGCGGAAGACGGCGGGTGGAGGGAAGCGCGGGCCTCTGAGGGAGGGGCTGAGATCCTGGAGCTGTGGGAGGGAGCAGGGCAGGCCTAGCCGAGAGCGAGGACCGGGCCGGGTTGGAGTGGAGGCGGCGGGAGCTTCCGGGCCCGCAGGGGGCTCCGGCTTGGGACGCCCCCTGGGTCTAGCAGGTGCGACGGGCTGAGCTTGCGGCGTTGGTCGCAGTGGTTCTTCACAGCGCGGCCCGAGGGCCCTCTCAAGAGTCGAGGCCTGCCTGGACTTGGCAGTGGCGCCATAGGCAGCTACGGGCGCCGACTCGGCGCATCTCCGGTCGGGCCCGCGGGTGATGGGCAGCGAGCCCCGCGAGCCCGAGCGGCCTGGGAGAGCAGGGGGCGGCGCGAGGCTGGGGGCGGGGCGGAGCGGGTGGGGCCAGGCTCGGGGCTGCCGGGATGCTGCCTCTCGGGAGACTAGAGGTTGTTGACCCTTGCCCTCCTCCCAGCCTGGGACCCTTGTGTCTTAAAATTTTTTACCCTTTTCTGAATACCGTAGTGGCATCTTTCTTACTTTGTCCGTTCTCCGGGCTCGAGAGCGTGTTTCCGGAGCCATGTCAGAAGGAGTGGATTTGATTGATATATACGCTGATGAAGAGTTCAATCAGGTGAGAGGAATTAGCAGCAGTTTTGGGTTTTCTTCGGTCAAATCTACTGACAGTGGTTTCTCTCTCACCACAAAATAATTCCTTTTAGTATCGAAGCGTTTCCCCCTAGCGGAGACTTTGAAGACGACTGACCATTCCTCTTTATGTTAATTTGAACCTCCAGGCTTCAATTTTAAAGGGTTTGCTTTAAGAGCAAATAAAAACCCAAGTGTAATAGAATGGTGAATCAGCCTGTGGAATTGTTTCCCCAAGTCATTCCAAAGTTGGATGAGTAACCATAATTAAAAATGAAAATTACATTTGTTGCAGTATTGCGGGGATAATTTTGATACTTGTTACTTTGCAGTTCTTTCAGCTTGCGGCTCCAGCATGTTAGTCCCTCCCCCTTCTTGTCCCCTCCCAATGGTATAGACAGTACGAGAGATAACTTTGAAAGACGGTATATCAACTGCGTTAAAGATGGGAGTTCTAGCTCCACTCCAGGTGTTTTCAATCTTTTTAAATCGCTTGACTGAGAATTCTGTGGGCATTTTGGTATGGATGGGAAGGAAGGTAAAAACCATTGGATAAAACTAGTTTAAAGGCAAGTCAAAGATTTGGTCATCCTAGTTTGAATTTGTGTTTTTACATTTTAAATGTCACCTTAAAAAGTAATCTATGAGGTTGAGTTCTTTGATCTTGAGGTCAAAGCTCAACGAAAAGTTTCTATTTAAAACTTTTATCTTTTTTAAATTTTAGTTATATTTTTTGTTGGATTTTTTAAATTTACATTTCAAATGTTATCCCCTTTCCCAGTTTCCTGTCCATAAACCACCTATCCCATCCCCCTTCTCCCTTCTTCTGTGAGGGTGTTCCCTCACCCACCCACCCCTTCCCGCCTCCCTGACATTCCCCTACACTGGGAATGTGGACTCTTTGGGTAGTGATTTAGTCCCTGGGAATTCTGATTGGTTGTTAATGTTCTTATGGGGTGCAAGCTCCTTCAATCCTTCCTCTAATTCCTCCATATCTCAGTTCAGTGGTTGGCTATGAGGATCCTCCTCTGTATTTGTCATGTTCTGGCAGAGCTTCTCAGGAGACAGCTATATCAGGCTCCTGTCAGCATGCACTTCTTGGCATCAGCAATATTGTCTGGGTTGGTGGCTGTATGTATATGGACTGGATCCCCAGGTGGGGCAGGCTCTGAATGGCCATTCCTTCAGTCTCTGCTCCAAACTTTGTCTCCATATCCACTCCTATGAATATTTTTGTTCCCCCTTCTAAGGACTGAAACATCCACACTTTGGTGGTACTTCTTCTTGAGCTCCATGTGGTCTGTGGATTGTATCTTGGGTATTCTGAGCTTTTGGGCTAATATCCACTTATTAGTGCATACCATTAAAACTTTTTTCTTACCTGGGTTCTTTTTAGTACTGTTATTCTTAAGCTAGCTGGTTCTGGTGTATTCCAAAGGGTACACATAAGGACCTGGAAAGAATGGTCTAGACTGCCTAGATTATAGCCTGACTTTGGTAGGCAACAAAAGAAGCTCATATGTCCCATTATTTTATTTTAAATTTTGTGGATGTGAGTGGTTTGCAGGTACCCAAGGAGCCTAGTAGTATGGGGTTCCCTGGAGCTGGTGTTACAAGTAGTTGTGAACTACCTGATGTGGATTCTAGTAACCAGACTCAAGTCCTCTGGACCAACAGAAAGTGTTCTTAACTATTGAGCCCTCTCTCTAGTCTGGCTTTTCTGGGTTTTATGTGTTTGTGTGAGTCAGTCTTTTATCATTTGAAATTTATGGCTTCTTCTTTAACAAGACTCTCTTAGTTCTGTATTACTGAAAGATACCCCCAATTCTAAATATATGTTGTTGACTGGTACTGCAACTAATTCACTTTGGAGAATAGACAGTCGTTGACACATTGGCCATATTTGATATAAAGAAAAAGTAATAAATGGTTTATAAATTAGGGGTCATAGACAAGACGTTCTTGTCCAGTGGTCACTGCTTTGTCAAGATACACATTATTACCCTCAGTAATTTGTTCATTAATTAACTTTTTTATAAAAGGATTTTCTAATCTAAAGCCAAAATTAATGTGTAGACATTTATACCAAGCAGGCAATGTTAATATGGGAAAAAAATGAAGCAAATACAGATTGAATATTTTACATTCTAAAAGTTGAAAAAGGGGTACCCTATCCTCATAAGTTAATTTTTGACAAAGCTGGTTTTAGTGTAATCTGGAAGCTGCTAAATTGTTTAAAAGTCTGAGTAGAGTTGTTAAACATTGGCTTAGATAGAAGTTAACCTGTATGAATTGAGTTTTTGAATGCCTTAAAGGACAGTTACTGGTTTGTTCTGAGCAAGCATATAACTCCCTCAAGAGTACTTTTGTCCCCAAGGAAAATTAGTACATTTACTATGTGGAACCCTGTGGTATTTGCTTCTGAACCCTGGCAGCATGTGCTGCAAAAACCTTTTGCATAGTTATTTTATTGCTGTTATATTGGGAGCCATGGGATTCATACTGTTCAGTTAGACAAGGGCAAACTAAAAGGGTGAGTGAGAACTGCTACTCACCTGAATTTTCTGTTTGTTCCTTCTCATGCTAAGATGGGCTTTATGAATATTCCTGTCAGGGAGGATTTGAACTACTCCTGTAGGATTAATACTGCCAGAGGTGGTGAGGTGTTGGGAGAGAGTGAATCCCTGTGCTGGAAAATAGGTGCCATTTGTGGTGGTTAAAAGTAAAAGTGATGTTAGCTGGGTATGGTGATACATCCCCATAATCCCAGTGCCCTGGAGACTGGGCAGGACTGCTACAAGTTAGAGGCCAGCTTGGCTACAATGTCAAACTGTCAGAAAACACACAACAACAGACAGTAACAGTGCAGAATAATGGGCAACTGTGATGGAGGAGAAGGTATTGAGAGCTGTGAAGATGTGAGTATGAGGCCTAAAATTGATGTGGCCTTTTACAAATCAAAGAAAAGGTAACCAACAGTCACGATGGTTTTACTGAGAAAACTATATCCAAGTTAGTTACTTCCTTGGGTCATATACTGAGAAGGAGCTATGAGGTAGGGACATTGAACCTATTGGAGGGCAAAATCAAATTCCTACTAGGAAGTTTCATGATATAACGTAGTTTTCTGTGTGTATCCTTGACAACAAAATTCTTACTGAACTATTTATTCAATATTGAATACATATTTTCATTTTAAACTTAACAAAAATTTTAGCATTGCCACCTATAAAATATGGGTGTGTATTTGATTTTTGCTTCTTTTGTGGGATAGGTGGGGTTTGGGTCTTTTGTTTGTTGTTCTTTATCTTTTTCTATAGTCCCGTCAGGTAAGACAAGGTTCCTTTCTGTAGCCCTGGTTATCTTGGAACTCACTGTAAAGTAGGCTGGCCTCGAACTCAAGAGATCTGCCTGCCTTTGCCTCCTAAGTACTGGTATTATGCCACCATGTCCAGCTACTGCTAGTTTTTTAGGTTCCATGGCTTGGATGGACCATTGAAACTTTGAACATTCAAATTCATTGGATTTTCTTTTTGAGTGGTAATCTACAAAGAGCCCACTGATTGCCTTTAAGCTAACAGTGTAAAAAGGTTCCTACTGATGTGTTTGCTCCCTAAGTTGAAGTCTTCATACTGGTTCACTGACCCTTTTATTTATTTATTTATTTATTTATTTATTTATTTATTTATTTATTTATTTTAACTAGCCAGTTCTCAGTGATGACTTTTGCCTTATAACTCTCAGATACATTTTTGAATCACAGATACTGCATAAAAGGAATCTTAGTTTGCCAACTTTGAGTATATAAAATATTGTTATTTCCTTATTGCCTTTAAGTTTCATTTGAAATTTTTTTCCTCTTTAAAAGCCTTGGTGGGAGGTATAAAGTCTAGTTATCCTTAATATCCTTAGGGGATTGGTCTCAGAATCTTTCTCTGTGACAAAATCTTCAAGTCTATTTTTAAAAAAATGTTAGTGAGCCTGAAGGTATAGTCCTGTACCCCAGCTGTAAAGCAAAAATTATCACCAGTTCAAGGCAAGTCTTGATAACTTAGCCAAACCCTATCTCAAATTTTATTTAAAAAGAAAAAAGGCTCTAGTACAGTGGTAAAGAGAGACCTTGCCTAGCATATTCATATGCTAGGCAATACCCTTTGGACGAGGTATTTGCATGCAAAATCTTTGTGCATTCCTTTCACAAACTTTAAAAAAAAAATCTCTGGATAATGACAATGCTTATTTTGGCTTTGCTAACAGCAAAATCTAGGGCTTGCCTTTTGCTAGGCAAAATCTCTATCCCTGACCCTTGTATTTTTAATTTTATGTGTTCTGGGTGTTTTGCTTGTATGTATGTCTATGCATTGTGTGTGTATTGCCTTCAGAAGCCAGAGGTGGGCATCAGATCACCTGAGACTGGAGTTATAATTATTTGTAAGCTGACAGTAGTGCCTGGAATCAAACCTAGGTCCTCTGGAAGAGTAGCCAGTGGTTTGGTTTTTTTTTTTTTTTGGTTCTTTTTTTCGGAGCTGGGGACCGAACCCAGGGCCTTGCGCTTCCTAGGTAATCGCTCTACCACTGAGCTAAATCCCCAGCCTGTAGCCAGTGTTTTTAACCACTGAGCTATCTCTCCTGCTCCCATCTTAAAGAAAATTATAAAGGATGTTTTCAGCTGGTTAGGTCTGAGAAACTGACAGATATGGAGAGCTAAGAATGGCTTCTGAGGATTAGAGTATTGAACAAGATAGAGTCGTCAAGTCTCTTGGGAGGTAGGGTATTTGCTCAGGATTTTGGTGGGTTTTTTTTGTTGTTGTTGTTGTTTTTTTTTTTTTTTTTTTTTTTTCTTTTTTTCGGAGCTGGGGACCGAACCCAGAGCCTTGCGCTTGCTAGGTAAGCGCTCTACCACTGAGCTAAATCCCCAACCCCGGTGGTTTATTTTTATTTTTCCATTTGTTTTATATATGGTATGTGTGTTGAGGTCAGAGGACAAAACTTTTTTTTTAACCATGTGAGTTCTGATAATTGAACTCAGGTCACCTCACTGGCTTTTTGGTTTTTCTATAAGATGGTCAGGTACAACCCATGCTGGTCTCAAACTCTGCGAGCTGTCAGCTGCTGATCTTCCTCTACCTCCCATATGCTGGGATGACAAGCACTGAGCCATATCCTCAGTCCTCTACTCCTTTCTCTTTATATTTCTTAGATATCTGTTAGAAAGCTGAAGTTGTATTCTGTGAGCTTGGAAGTTTCCCCAGGTCATTTGTATAAACCAAAGGATAACTCCCAGTTTTTGATTTGTTTGTTTCATTTTGTTGCCTACTCACTTTTGCTTTCTTTCCTCTGCTTTATATTTCTAGATAAATGTACTCTTATTAAATGCAATAATATATAGCTTGATATTAAAAATACATTTTTACTAATATATCTAAGATGTGGTCTTTGATCTGACGTCACTGATCTCATGTATCTCTTTAGATGTATCTCATTCATATTGGTTTGCTTGCTTATTTACTATTTCTTTCATCCTCACAGGAGACTAAACTCAAACTTGCCCATTACAAATAAAATCTTGGAAATCTCATAAGTAATTCTAAGAGTTTCAAATCCGAAGTCTTACATACCCTTTGTCCTAGAGTGGGACAAGGAGATCTTGTGCATTACATTGCTCTACAAAACATTTGACTGTAGGTTCTAAATCAGCTAGAATGAAGCAGAAGAAACAAACTGAAAAGTCTGAAGGCTCCATTATCTATCCCTCATCTTTTAGGACTCGGAGTTCAACAACACAGATCAGATTGACCTATATGATGATGTGCTGACGGCGGCCTCACAGCCCTCGGATGACAGAAGCAGTAGCACAGAACCACCCCCTCCTGTCCGCCAGGAGCCAGCTCCCAAACCAAACAACAAGACCCCTGCAATTCTGTACACATACAGTGGCCTGCGGAGTCGGCGAGCAGCTGTCTATGTAGGCAGTTTCTCCTGGGTGAGCAAGGATAACCAAAAATCTTAAGGGTGGGCTGGAGGGAGAGCACTGGGTGGTGATGGCATTTTCAGAAACCACTGTTGCACTGTTTTGTGCTCTGATGGGGTTGGATTTCTTTTTCCTGGGATCAGGTTGGATTGATCTCTGAAAGAGAACTATCCTGAGGACGTACTGGTGCCGAAGAAAGCATTGATTAAGTGGGTAGTTGCCTTTTCTGCCATCTTACTACTGCCCCTGACCCTGGGGCTTTATGTCTAGCAGGGTCATCTATGGGACGAGATATCAGAGTGAACACCTTGAACTCTTGGTGGTCATTAGATGGTCCTGTGATAATGGTGGGTGATGGGAATCAAAGACCTTGATAGCTGTAGTGTATTTGGGATATGTGCTGACCATTCTGTAAAAGTTACGGTGTGACATGTTTTGGGGCTGGTGGTGGGGGATGCCAAATCAGGAAATGTATATACTAATGGGAATATTCCTGGCATGGTCAACTCTAGCCTGTCAGATCTGTAAAGTTGCTAGCAATCTGTTTGAAATGATGATCAACCAGCCCACATGTCAGTCAAAATTAAAATATATTTTAGTTTTAATTCCCAAACATAGGGGTTGTGGGATTAGATGGGTTTAGAGTTTGGGACAATAAGAAAAGCCTGCAGTGATTGAAATATTGCTGGGCTTTGGGGTTTCCTGTGGGTGGTCATGGTTGTGGCTGGAGTCCTAGATTTGGGAACAGGACTTGGAACATCTGGGTGGGTGGGTAGCAGGCATGTAGCTCTTGACATTTTTCCCTTTTCCATCTTGCCGACCTCAGTGGACCACAGACCAGCAGCTGATCCAGGTTATTCGCTCTATAGGAGTCTATGATGTGGTGGAGTTGAAATTTGCAGAGAACCGTGCAAATGGCCAGTCTAAAGGGTGAGATCTAGAGCTGGGGAGCCCCCTTGAGTTTGTAACTATTAGGGTGACAGATCTATTATATGTTTGAATTTGGATTCTAACCCCCTTCCACCCTGGCCTAGCTTACTACCTTGGTTTTGACAAACTGCCAAAGATTTGGGACCTAGCTGGAATGAAATTGAACATCCATCTGGTGAAGGGAAAGAATGTTAATTTTAAATTCCAAAAAGTAAGAAAAAAACAGGAAATCTATAGGGTGGCACCTTCTTGTTGCTGATAGGGAGTGGGGTTGTGGGTGTGGAGGGGTGTTTAAATAATTTAACAAGATGCCTTTTCCTTTGTCCTGTGTCTACTAAATATTTTATTCCTCTTTCACTTTGTTTCTTAAGGTATGCTGAGGTGGTGGTAGCCTCTGAAAATTCTGTCCACAAATTGCTGGAACTCTTACCAGGAAAAGTTCTTAATGGAGAAAAAGTAGATGTGAGGCCAGCCACTCGGCAGAACTTATCACAATTTGAGGCTCAGGCTCGGAAACGTGAGTGCGTCCGAGTCCCAAGAGGGGGTACGTGGAGACCATCTGTACGATGGGGGGAGGTTGTGGGCTTGTTGCTGTGATGTGGAGGATTTGGGGCAAGGGTACTTGCTGTTAGTTATGATTGGGTAGCACGATTAGTGGGTGGGCCTAAGAATGAGATTTGTGTAAAGAGGACAGCGCTGGGAGTCAGGTTCAGGTTATCAATGGGTTCTGCCTGTGATTCTTTTCCTTTTGGCCTTTTGAACAATTCAGTTCACTTCTTGGGACCTTTTTCCCATCTGAACTAAAAAATGATTGAAGTTCCTGTCACTGGTCAATTCTGTTCTTCCATAAATGGACACCCCAAAGTGTAATTAAGATATGCAAAGGTGGGTTGGGGATTTAGCTCAGTGGTAGAGCGCTTGCCTAGTAAGCGCAAGGCCCTGAGTTAGGCCCCCAGCTCCGAAAAAAAGAAAAACGGAAAAAAAAAAAGATATGCAAAGGTGGCTACTTTTCATGATCCTTTCATGAGTATATATTTGGTGTACTCTAAAAATCAACCGTAAAAAGTATTAGGTAGTAAAAGTTAAGCATTGTTTCTCCATTATTGTCCTAGAGAAAGGGGAATACTTACAGTTTTTGAATACTTAGGTGGCTTGGCAAGTATATCACATTAGTTTTTCTTTTAACATTCAGCACTCTGTTATCTTGTTCCCTTAAGTTCATCTGATTCCCTTTAATCTGACTGTTCATCAATCTCTTACTACCTTGGTCTCCTACTAAGGCTCTCCTGAGAAGAGGGTGCACTGACCAGCTGACAGGCATTCCAGTTTGCTTGGCAGTAAATACTTACCATTATCAACTACTAAGTTACTATTTTGGTTTATCAGTTTGGATGGCATAATTCAATCTCCTAGGGTCTGATTATACCCTGGTAAACTACTAAAATCAGATTTCTAAACCTGAGGATCAATCTTGGCTTATCCTGACTTCACAAGATAGAGAAACCCTGCAAGGACCTGCCTGAAACAATCAGCCTCCTTTTCTTTCACTACTAGGGAATAGGTAGTAGCAGAAGCATTTCATCACATTCCTGCTGTCACTACTTTGTACATAGCTCTAAGACAGTAGTTCCGTCTGTTGATGGGGTATGTCCTTCCTGTGGAAATAGTCTTTTTAATGAACACAACTGTCCTTTGTGTTGACAGCCTAGGTGGATGAGGTATGCTCTATAATTGCCCTCGGTTAAAAGGCACATACTTAGCTTCCTTGACAACTCAACATTTTCTCATCCCTTCTGCTTCAGCACTCCTGGTTTCCCCAAGATACATCTCTTTGCAGCTATACTGAGAGTAATATTCCTACCTTTTCTCAGCTTTTTCCTTGTGAATGTTACTTTTCTTTGCTGAAAAGAATAAAGCTGATGTAATCATTTGCTTAAAGATGGCTGCTTCTCCGAGGACTTGTATTCAAATATACATATCAATATTGGAACATTGCAATATTGAAAATTGTTAACTGTTAGAGAGGATTGCACTTGCTTTTAAAACCTGTTTGGTGTATAACAGCTTGAGAAAGGAAACAGGCAGTCTTATGTTTGAAACATGAAGAACAGGGCCCGAGTCAGGCTGGCAATATCTGATAGTGAAGCAGTCAAGATAGTTTGTCAGGTAGTTGATCCCAGCATAAGCTTGCCTTGAGCATTGGCCCTAAATGTGAGTTCTAGTTTAAGAAGCTCCTCCATGTTTGCTAAGCATCTTTTTGTCTGCAAATCTCTCCCAAGGCCATGTCATGTTCTCTTGGGGTCTACTTTAACTAGGCTGAGTTAACTCTTTGAATAAAATGTAGGTAGAGGATGGCTCTGTCTCCTGCTCTTCCTGTTCTTTCTTTAGTTCCCTGACTAGAGCTCCATGACAAAGAGAATGTTTCTAGAGTTCAGCACAATAAAATATAACTTGTAGTGGTCTTGGGTCTCTGAACTCTTGGGAACACAGGATTCAAGGCATGTAAAATCCAGCAGAACATCACTGAGCATGCTTAAACATCCTTTCCTTAAGGGTTGTTGGAGCATGTGTATTTATTTGAAAATAGGAAACAAGGTTTCTCTTAAATTAAGAGTTCTGTTGCTTTTTGAAGTTGTCCTAACCAGAATACTTCTGATCTTTCTGCTGAGGCCAATGGAAAGGCACCAAATGATTTGTTTCTTTTCTCTTACCTGCTTTACTTGTATTCTTTTATGTGGTACCAGACTTGCTGAGAGATGAGCTGGTCCTATCGCTATAGCCAAAGCCTGCCTGGGCAGTAATATAAGCTCTGTTTTGCTTTGCAGGAATACCTCCACGGGCCCACTCCCGAGATTCTAGTGATTCTGCTGATGGACGGGCAACCCCCTCTGAGAATCTTGTACCCTCATCTGCTCGTGTGGATAAGCCCCCCAGCGTGTTGCCCTACTTTAACCGTCCTCCTTCAGCCCTTCCCCTAATGGGTCTGCCCCCACCCCCAATTCCACCCCCACCACCTCTCTCCTCAAGCTTTGGTGTCCCTCCTCCTCCTCCTGGTATCCACTACCAGCATCTCATGCCCCCCCCTCCTCGATTACCTCCTCATCTGGCTGTACCTCCCCCTGGGGCCATCCCACCAGCCCTTCACCTCAATCCAGCCTTCTTCCCCCCACCAAATGCTACAGTGGGGCCTCCACCAGATACTTACATGAAGGCCTCTACACCCTATAACCACCATGGCAGGTAAAAACTATATTTCCCTGCAGCTTTGAGCCAGGATAGTAGAGTATATAGTGTTGTTTGTTTGTTTGTTTGTTTGTTTGTTTTTGAGACAAGGCCTCACTTATATAGACTGCCGCCCTCAAACTCAGCAGTTCACCTGCCTCTGCTTCCTGAATGTTGGTATTAAATTTCTGTCATATACTATTACACCAAGCAATAGTAGACAGTGTTTTGTCAGACAGTGATGATGGTTTGTGTTTTTAGTTCCAGTACTCAAGAGGCAGAGTGGGTGAATCTCTTGAGTTTGAGGATAGCTTGGTCTACAGAGTGAGTTCCAGGACAGCCAGAGCTACAGAGAAACCTTGTCTCAAACAAAACAAAGGGGCTAGAGAGGTGGCTCAGTGGTTAAGAGCACTGACTGTTCTTCCAGAGGACAGGGGTTCAGTTTCCAGCACTCAGTTAACTCGCAACTGTCTTTTAACTCCTATTTTCAGGGGACTTGGCACCCTCACATAGACATATATACACGGCAGAATAGTAACTTTTTTTTTTTTTTTTAAAGAAACAAACAAAAAAAACAGTGTTTTAGACATTTGTTTTCCATGAATGAGCACTGAATGCTGGTGGTTTTCCTCTGTATTCTCACTGTGATGTCGAGTCCTGGGGTATAGATTAGTATCTACCAGAGGTTTGTTTTACATGCCTGTATGTGCAAGTACACATGTGTATACAGCTACATGTGTGCTTGTGTGCACTTGCATATGGTAGCCAAAGGACTTTTAGTGTCATTCTCAAACATGCTGTCGGTTGGGGATTTGGCTCAGTGGTAGAGCTCTTGCCTAGCAACCGCAAGGCCCTGGGTTCGGTCCCCAGCTCCGAAAAAAAAGAAAAAAAAAAAAAAAAACCATGCTGTCCACCTTGCTTGAGACAGTCTTTCATTGGCCTGGAGCAGACCCAAGTAGATTAAACTGGCTAGCCAGTGGGCCCCAGGGATCCACTTGTCTTCCACTTTCCCAACACTGGGTTATAAGCACGCTCCACCATGTGTGATATTTTTATGTAGATTCTGGACATTGAACTCAGGACCTCATGCTTACATGGCAAGCACTTTATGAGCCAAGTTACTTCCCACAGCTCTCTTTTTTTTTTTTTTTTAATTGAGTGTTTTCTGTTTTCAGCTTATCTACTTGACCCAAAACATCTCTTTCTTAGCTCCCTTTAAGCAGCTTGTTTAAACTCTGTGCCATAAATGGCTGCTGCAAATGCTGCAATGATTACTACTGTTGAGTTAAACCAAAATTAGGAACACATGCTATAAATCCTGTCCTTAAAGTAGAGAATGAACATTTAAGACATACCTAGAGAAGAATTGAGTAATAGTACTGTAGAATGTGATGAAAATAAGAAAGGTTGTGGGCAGTCAACTGTGTAATTGTCTCTCTGCAGCCGAGATTCAGGCCCTCTACCGTCTACAGTGAGTGAAGCTGAATTTGAAGAGATAATGAAGCGAAACAGAGCAATTTCCAGCAGTGCCATTTCCAAAGCAGTGTCTGGAGCTAGTGCAGGTGATTAACTCTTACTTTACTGCTTTTGCCTTAAATTTTTCCCCTTTGTCATTTCCATCTGGAAAACTTTAGAAGTTAAGTTGGAGCACTGTTAGAGGTCAGAAGATGTGCGGCAAGCACTGGGGTTTTAGAAGTGGTACCTCAACTAAAGAAGTCTGAGCAGAGCTGGTGACCTGTGGATAGGCTGTCCTCTAAAGGAAAGTCTGTTGTCATCCTAAGGCATATTACCCTTTCAGCTAACATGCCCTCCCCTCAGCAGTGCATGCAGAGTCAGCCCCTAGGATTCTGAAAGCCCTGGACATAAAAGAAGAGGATGAAGAGTGCAAAGTTTATGGTTGTAACTCAGTAGGTAGAGCAATGGCTTGGCATACTAGAATAGAAAGGTTTGGAGTTCAGGTCATTCTCACTTTTTCCTGGGGGTTTACCATATGGATCTAAATGTAATATAGACTGTTAATACTCAAAGAAGGAAGTTCAAATTGACTGTTAACCTGTTTTTCATAATTTCTGAACTTTGGTTTCAATTTGATTCTGCAGAGTAGTTTAAAAAAAAATGATGTGTTCTTGTCAGTTCTTCCCTCACCAGAAAAACATAACTTTACCTCTTAAATTAAAAAATAGTGCATGATCATTGTTATACAATATACAGAGGAGTTTAGAGAAAATCATCTTTTTTCCTTTTTCAATGTCAGTCTCATCACCCTGAATGGCAGATAAGTAAATCTTTTATCTCCCCCTCTTTTTCTTATTCCAGGCATAGAAACTATAATACTTATTCTCTGTGCCTCTAAAACAGAACTTCCTTGCCAGTATAGAGTTGTTGTTCCTGGTCCTTCACAGTGCCGCAATTCCTGCATACTTTCTATCCATTCTATTCTTGCTACTTTGCATAAACAAAGCCACCCAGTTATCATTTTCAGCGGACCTCTGTGTGGATTTGTTGAGTCAAGTGCACATTTAAATGTACGTGTGTGTGTGTGTGTGTGTGTGTGTGTGTGTGTGTGTGAGAGAGAGAGAGAGAGAGAGAGAGAGAGAGGATAGTTTGTGCACCACAATGGTCTCATATATATGGTGTGTTTGTGTGTGTTGCGTATATCATCTGGTGAAACCTGATTTTATGTAAGTACACTTTGTGGTATTTCAACAATGATGAAACTGTCCAACAGCAAATTGCTCAGTGTGTTACCCTGCCATTGAAAGCTGTAAATTTCATATACACATAATAGAATATGTATATTATATATGTATATTACATATAATATATAATATATGTGTATATATATAATAGAGGTGTATGATTTAACAAAAATAAATATCTGTCTGATTATAAATTTTAAATAATGAGTAGATTCAGACATAGTGTCAAACACCTTTAATCCCAGCACTTAGGAGGCAGAAGCAG
Organism: Rattus norvegicus; assembly: GCF_021556685.1. Taxonomy (NCBI): domain Eukaryota; kingdom Metazoa; phylum Chordata; class Mammalia; order Rodentia; family Muridae; genus Rattus; species Rattus norvegicus. Next base: position 220,051,977 of record NC_141534.1, read on the forward strand.
GTGGGTCTCTGAGTTATGCAGTAAGAACCTGTCTTGAAAAAAAAATACTGTGTTTAAGAAAAAAAACTGAAAATTTTCTGTGAGGACTACCAAGACTACCTTCTGAATAGTGGGTATTCCTCCAGTTTTCAGGGATGAGTACACATATCACAACATATGCATAATTTTGGTTGTTCCTTAGAGCAAGGCTAGCTATGTGTAGCTTGGTGATAGTTCAGTTGCCTACTGTACTCAAAGCTCCAAGTTCAACACCCACTACCACACAGCAAAAAAAAGTAATATTTATCTTTTTTGCTTTCTATGTTTTGAACACCTATCTTATTAGTATAGCTTAACTTCTGTTATTTGTTGAGGCCTACTGTGTATCTAGCATTGCACTAAACACTTTTAATGATGACTTATTTGCTTACAGATTTATCTCATGAGTTTTAACAGCTAGTAATCTATGGAGCCATTGTTCCTTAATTTATGTAGCCTAGCAAAGGCCCTAGCAAAGATAAAACAATAAATAATATTATTAAAACATGGTTAAACATACATAGTTCTGTGAACAGAAAATTTTTAAAATTGCTGGCTTAAATGGAGGGATAGTTTATTTTTTCGACTTATGTGCATTTTACATGTGTATATGTATATATACCACATACATTCTTGGGAACCAAATGGCCCCCTGAAACTAGAGTTATGAGTGGTTGTGAGTCATGTAAATGCTGGGAATCAAACCCAGGTCCTCTGCAAGAGCAACAAGTGATCTTAACAGCTGAGTTATCTTTCCAGCTCTAGGACAGTTTATTTTAATCAGTATTATAAAGTAGGCCTTGGACAAGTATGCACTAATTATAGGTTCATTAGTATATGTCAGATTTCAGTAACTATAGCTGTTACTCAGTTTTATGCCTGCTTTGTCTCCTTTGTCTATTTTACTATAGCTCTTTTAAACAGCTAGTCATTGACAATTCATGTCCTGCATTCTCCTTTTGGTCCAGTTTGGTTACTGCCTCTGCTCATCCTTGGCCTTTCCCTCCATCCTATCAGGGGATTACAGTGACGCCATTGAGACACTACTCACAGCCATTGCAGTTATCAAACAGTCCCGAGTCGCCAATGATGAGCGTTGTCGGGTCCTCATCTCTTCACTTAAGGACTGTCTTCATGGCATAGAGGCCAAGTCTTACAGTGTGGGTGCCAGTGGAAGCTCTTCTAGGTGAGTTGATTGCTTTGGGGTTGATTGAACTTGAGCAACACTCTCCTGAAGCTTGGTTGGGAAAAGGAGGAAATCCAGGGTATCTGAAAAGGGTTTGGATTAAAACCTCATATTCACATCTTTTTTTTTCCTTTTTTTTTTTTTTTTTTTTTTTTAGAATTATTTATTTATTTTATGTATATGAATACACTGTCTCTATCTTCAGGCACACCAGAAGAGGGTATCAGATCCCATTACAAATGGTTGTGAGCCACCTTGTGGTTGTTGGGAATTAAACTCAGGACCTCTCAAAGAGCAGTCTCTGCTCTTAACTGCTGACCCATCTCTTCAGCCCTTTACATTCACATCTTTAAGGAGAAGTTACTTAACAACTTTCTGAGAACTTAAGGGGAAAGGTCCTAGTTCTTGTCTACAGACCTGTTGTAAATGTGAAATCATAATACTTGGAAAATTCTAAATACTCTGTTCAGTACATTAATAAGGTCTTGACAAATTTGTCAGTCATTCCCCCCTCCCCCCCAAAAAAAGATTAAGCTTCAAGAATCTAAGATCCTCCAGCAGACAAAACCTCATGTGGAAAGAATGTGGCATAGGCCATCAGGGTTGAGGCTGAAGGATGTTTCTGACAGGAAAAGACATCGGTCAAGGGAGAGGTCACCCAGCCGGTCCCGAGAGAGTAGCAGAAGGCACCGAGACTTGCTTCATAATGAAGACCGACATGATGATTATTTCCAAGAAAGGAACCGGGAGCATGAGAGACACCGGGATAGAGAACGGGACCGGCACCACTGAGAAAGGTGGGAAAGAAGCCCTGTTCCTGGCCAGTGGATTGTATGTGAACTGGGTGTGGTGGCTCATGCCTGTAATCCAGCATTTGGGAAACCAATGCAGGAAGATTGCCATGAGTTGAAGGGTAGCCTGGACTACAGAGTAAGACCCTGTCTCAAAACAAAAAGATTTGTAATAGAAATATTCTACCCTCCAAGTTCTTAATAAATGAAAGCCTTTGTAACTGTCATCATCAATAATAATATCATGTATTATTACAATTAAATCCCAGCTTTTCAACTAAAAGGGAAAACTGATCAAGGCAGAAAAGATTATTACCTTATTTTTTATGATAAAATATCAGTGACTTCAAGATTGATATCCATTAAAAGCTTTAGAGTAGAAAACCATTCCAAAAAATATTTAACAACTTTACAGACCTTGTGATATTTTTGTTTTTAGTAAGTTTTGTTAAAAGTGGGAGTTTTGAGGAATTGCTTTGGATGATTGAAAAGGTAGGTCAGTTCTTCTGGCTTGAGGACCACCTCAGCAGGACTTGGGCTTTCTGTCTCTCAGCTCTGCTTTTCTGTATTTTCATTCACAGAAAGGTCTCCATCTTCTTGAAGGATTAACCTGTAGCTCTTGAGTTTATCCCACCATTTTGCAATCCCAACTGAAAGCTGCTAGCAAGGATTGTTTATGGTGTGAGAAAGAATGGGTGTCGGTTCTGCTTCTGTGGAGGTGTATAAAATAGACCGGATAGGCTAGGAGGCTCTACCTGGTCTGTTGTCTGTCTGATTGATTGTTCTGAACACTGGAACAGGCTCTGTAGTTGTTTTTCCTTTTATTTTATGTACATTGGTATTTTGTCTGCATGTGTATCTGTGTGAGGGTATCAGCCTCACGGACAGTTGTGAGCTGTCATGTGGGTACTGGGAATTGAACCCAGGTCCTCAGGAAGAGCAGCCAGTGTTTTAAAATACTAACCCATCTCTCCAGCCTTGGCTCTGTAGTTCTTAACTATAAATGATGGCTGGATGGGGAAAACCCTCACCTCTTGTGCATTTTCATAGGTCTTGGTAAACTCAAACCTTAAGTCTGTAAAACTCTGCATAGGGACAGCCTCCTCATAGACAAAAAAGCATTCCTTTGTGATTGCCCTTTGCATTGTAGTTAGCGTTATCTGCCTTAACTTCTTTGGGTTTTTTTGAGATGGGGTCTCTTTATGTGGTCCTGGCTGTCCTGGGCTCATTATGTATACCAGGCTGACCTGGAACTCAGAAAAATCCTCCTGCCACTGCCTCTCAAGAAGCGGTATTAAAAGCAGCCTGGCACTTAGACTTAATAGCTGAGAGTGTTTTTGTCATCTTCTACACAAAGTAAATGGAATGATAAAAATTGCTGATGCTTTTAATCTACACCTTTCTCTTCCTTTTTTTTCTTTTAAGCTTCATGTTTCTTTTTTCTCCTTAATATTTTTAATATTTTTCACATAGTATATTCTGATCATGGTTTCCCCTCCTTTGTCTCCTCCCAGACCATCCCACCCCTTATTTCTCTCCTTCTTTAAAAAACAAACAGGCTTTCTCTTCTTATCTCCTCTCACAGAATTCTCAAATGTAGGATAACCCACATAGAACCAGCAGTTAAGCTCTGAATGGGTTCTGTATTTGTCTCTCTAGATTTTTATAATAGATTGAGTTTTGAAAGGTGTCCACATTAACATGTATAGCTTGTACAAATGTAGGCTAATGAGGATGGAATCTGCAAGTGGCTTTGGCCTTCTTTCTTGCTGGGGATGGGCAAGGTGAGCATGGGTGTCTTGGTCTATCCCTTCATTAAGTAGCACCATCACTTCTCTTTTGAGCTAGCACAGTTGAAGCATTAGCATTACTTAAAATCCAAAACAGCCAGTACTGGGTGTTATGATCAGACTTGTAATGCTAGTACTCAGGAGGCTTAGACAAGAATTACAAGTTCAAGGAACTACATAGCAGGACCTTGTCTCCCCCTCTCCGCCCCCTCCAAAAAAAATTACCTGACATGATGTAGTATTTGGTTTTTGGAATTGGTTAGGATAAGAGTGACCTGGGAGAGCCAGGACTTATAGACACTTAATCCCCACACTCAGGCAGAAGCAGGCAGATCTTAGAGTTGGGGGCTACTCTGGTCTACAGAACAAGTTCCAGGATAACCAATTGCACTGAATAACCCTATCTTGAAGAAGAAGAAGAGGAAGAAGAAGAAAACAAAACATCTAGAAGGGGAGCTGTTACATGGTCTATATAAAGCAGCAGTTGTAGTCTCTAGGGCCTTATTCAGTGTACTCTACTAGCATAGATGACTGCCTATTGCCATTCCTGGTGGCTTTGTCCTTTTGGTAGTGAAATTACGAGCAAGATTCATGATCCATCTGAAAGTCCTCTATTGGTAGTTACAGAAAACATCTATTTGGCTGGTACAGGCCTATGGTGAAATAAGGAAAACTCACTCTTGGGTAAGTTTTCTACATCATTTCTTTCCTGGTCTCCCCTAACATATATGTACAAGTGAATCAGACACTTTAAAGAGATTTCCCGCTTTAAAGAAGAAAATAATCATCTTAAATTTTCTTGGTAGTCTGAATTCTATCTTCATTTGCTAAGTTGTAGCTTGGAAGGTTTCATGTTGGTGAAATGATATACAGATCTCGGTAAAGAACTTAATCCTCCAAGCTATTTGAACAGCATTTACAACATCTTTACTTAAAAACAGTTGTATTTCTGTGCTGTGTGAATGTGTCCCTGATGAGGAAAGGTATGTTTTGTGCAGAGGCCTCAATGGAACAGCAGCATCCTCTTCTATTTCTCAGGAGAGGGCCCCAGCTCTGGGGTTTGAGGCTGATGAGCCAACTGAAGTGATGGATCTTTGACTTCTGTATGCATTCAGACACTACTGCCAGCCAACACCAGTTCCCTTGATGTACCAGTTATCCTGTGCATCTCATTCTGTAAGGACACTTTACAACTGCCATTTCTTCAAGATATGCATGTGTATGCTTTGAAGTTTGAGGGTGTACCTAGGTGATAGGTATGTTCAACTGTCTGTAATTCTCCCATTATTTTAGGGTATTTCTTACTTGAAATAGAATCATTCTCCCTTCATCCATATTCTCCTGATCCATTGAAAACTGAATTTTCTGTTCAAGTTTGATTGAGATTAAAGATTCAGCCAATTGTGATGGTACATACCAGTATTCCCAACACTCGGAAAACCAAGGTAGTGGGATCATGATTTAAAACAAGCTTAAGTCTGAATATTAGAAAACAAAGGTGACACTAAGGGCTTCAGTTTTTCTTTCTAGAAACTGAGACAAATACTTACACATATGTTTAGAGAAGCCAGCAAAGTAAAGCTCTTTCTGATTCTGAGTAGCAGCTGAGAACAGTGCCAGCTCAGGAGGCAGCATGCAGAGCTCTTCTGCATAGCATATGTGTGGGAGTTGTTGGGTGGCTCTTTCTCCCCCTGCCCTCTTTCTCTCTTTCTCTCTCTCTCTTTCTCCCTCCCTCCCCCTCTCCCTCCCTTTCTTTTTAGTTGGATATTTTTTATTTACATTTCAAATGTTACTCCCTTTCCTGGTTTCCCAGCCTTAAGCTCCCTATCCCATCTCCCTTCCCTTCTATAAGGGTGTTCCTCCTCCCCAACCACCCCCCATTCCTCCCACCCCCAGACATTCCCCTGTACTGGGGGGGTGGGGTTCCAGCCTTGGCAGGACCAAGGGCATCTCCTCCCTTTGGTGCCCAACAAGGCCATCTCTGCTACATATGCAGCTGGAGCCATAGGTCTTTGGGTAGTGGTTTGGTCCCTGGGAGCTCTGGTTGGTTGATATTGTTCTTATGGGGTTGCAAACCCTTTCAGCTCCTTCGATCCTTTCTCTGATTCCTCCAATGGGGACCCCATTCTCAGTTCAATAGTTTGCTGCTAGCATTTGCCTCTGTATTTGTCATGCTCTGGCTGAGCCTCTCAGGAGACAGCTATATCAGGCTCCTGTCAGCATGCACTTCTTGGCTTCATAGATATTATCTAGTTTTGTTGGCTATATATAAATGGGCTGTATCCCCAGGTGGGGCACGCTCTGAATAGCCATTCCTTCATTCTCTACTTCAAACTTTGTCTCCATATCCCCTCCTATGAATATTTTTGTTCCCCCTTTTAAGAAAGAGTGAAGCATCTGCATTTTGGTTGTCCTTCTTCTTGAGCTTCATGTAGTCTGTGGATTATATCTTGGATAATTTGAGCTTTTGGGTTAATATCCACTCATCAGTGAGTGCATACTATGTGTGTCTTTTTGTGGTTGGGCTACCTCACTCAGGATGGTATTTTCTAGTTCAATCCATTTGCCTATGAATTTTATGAAGTCATCTTTCTCCACATCCTTGCCAGCATCTGTTGTCACCTGAGTTTTTGATCTTAGCCAGGGAAGTGGTATCTCAGGGTTGTTTTGATTTTCATTTCCCTGATGACTAAGGATTTTGAACATTTCTTTAGGTACTTCTCAGCCATTCAACATTCCTCGGCTGAGAATTCTTTGTTTAGCTCTGTACCCCATTTTTTAATAGGGTTATTTGATTCTTGGAGAATAACTTCTTGAGTTCTTTGTATATATTCGATATTGGCCTTCTATCAAATATAGGATTGATAAAGGTTTTTCCCAATCTGTTGGTTGCCATTTTGTCCTAGTGACAGTGTCCTTTGCTTTACAGAAGCTTTGCAGTTTTGAGGTCCCATTTGCTCTTAGAGCATAAGCCATTGGTGTTTTGTTCAGGAAATTTTCCCCAGCGCCCATGTGTTTGAGCTGTTCCCCACTTTTTCTTCTGTTAGAATGTATCTGGTTTGATGTGGTCCTTGATCACCCCCTTCTTTCTTAAGACAGGGTTTCTATGTGTAACAGTCCTGTCCTGGAACTTGCTCTGTAGAGTGAGCTGGCCTTGAACTCCCAAAGATCTGCCTGCCCCTGCCTCCCAGGTGCTGGGATTAAAGGCTTGCTCCACCACCACCAGGCTTATGAAGCTGCTTTACAAAGGTATTTTTATAAAGGCTAAGCATTTGTGTGTGTCTGCAATTCCAGGTTCTGTTTAGTAGGCTACACCTGAATTGAATTTTCCTCTTTCCTGTTGACCTTTGGTTCTGTTTTATATCAAGTGACCATACTGCCATCTACATGTTTCAGATTGCTAGGGACCTTAAGATTAGCACTGTGGCAAAAGGCCTAGCAGCTATCAGATGTTTTCGATGGTGACTTCTACTGTTTTCCTTCTTTTGTGATCTGCTTTTGTTCTTGGCCAAGTCATTCTAGTTTAGTGTTTTTGTATTTTTGAGTCCTTACCCACAACTGTTATATGGGAAAGTCTTAAAATCATTTGTATTTTATTCGGTATAGCCTGGATTGGCTCTTGTGCTGTGCGTCTATGTGCACATGCATAAGTACACTGTTTTTGGAATCTGGTTTGATTTGTGGGGTTTTGGTTGGAGCATGTGTGTGGTGGGAGAGGTGTGGGGTGGAGTATAGTTTTGTAGTCTATTTTAACCATGGCTGCTTGAAAACAAAACAGATTGAGGAGTTTGCAGTGGGAGTGCATGCTTCTTGCTAGGGCCTCTTGAGTACTAGGGGTTGGTGAATTTGGTTAAATATACAACTTGTTTTCTTGCTATTATCCCTCCCATTTCTTGCTTTCTTTTCCTTCCTTCCTCCCTTTCTTTCTTTTTCTCACCTATAAGGTAAGCTATGACTTGCTCAGAATAAATTTTCTGAACCTATTTCCTTAAAGCATCATTTCTTGAAATGTTTCTGACCTCTCCCAGCTATATTATTCTCAAACTGTCAGAAACCTTATTCCATTGTCTGTTTTTTCCTCTTAACCATAAAGTGATATACCAGCAATTTAGATTTTTTTTAATGTCTTCACTGTGCTTTGTGCAGCCACTCCCTCACATTACTTTGTGCCAACCAGTCCACATTATTCTACTTTGCTAAGCTTGCTTAGCATTCTGACTGAGATTGTGATTTCAAAAATTGCCAGTTTATCTCATATAAGCCCTCCCTGATGAGAGAGTGGCCTCTAACTGGTATTCTCTTCTGGTGCTTTTATTGCAGGAGTCTGGGTGGAAGCAAATTGTTTTTAATGGACTTGCATCTCCTCACCTTGATCAGGACTAAAGGACGGAGGCCGCTCCACCCCTTCCCCTTCTTCCAAACCCCTAACTTCCTCCAGGCAAAACCCTCTGCCCTGCAGGATTGAAGATGGCTTGGCAGCCCTCCCAATCCCACACCTTCTGTTTGCCATGGGGGAAGAACCTAAAGACTTGCTGGGGTAGTGAACGAGGGCATACAGGAAGACAGCAACATGTCCAGCCCATAGTCTCCATAGAGAATGGTGCTTTGTCCAAGGAAACCTGAGTTTCTGATTGCCCAGAAGCAGTCAGTGGTGAGGTTACTATGAGAAAATTTCCTTCCCAGAGAAAATGGATCCTCTATGTGGGGTCTTAGGAAAGTGACTGGGTGTGCCAAAAATGCCCAGGGTTCTGCCCTCAGTACTAGATTTGATGGGGCCAAAAGGGTCCAAACCCTGCTAACATACCACTTTGTTCAACTCCTGTACTTTCCTAGCCAGTTGAGGAGGGACCATGAGAACAGAAACTACCTTGTGACAAGAAACGTGTTCTCAGTTTTCTCCTCACGTGTTGATGGTTTATTTCCATGGCCTCCTAGAGGGCTGAATCCTTTTGACTCCTTACTATCTGACTCCTCAGTGGACTTGCCCCTCTGAAACAGAACCCAGGAAGCTTCGGCTATCTGCCGGAAGCCTAGGCCAGCCAGATACCACCATTTGCTGCTTTAGGCTTGTCTGTTTGTTGCAATAACCAGCTCTTAGGTATTTCCTTTCCCCAAGGCTTTCCATTTAACATGGAATCCTTCCCCAAGAAGGCTTCTTCCTTGTTTTAGAGGAAGGTACTGCCTTTGGGACTTAGGGATGTCATGGGACCTCAGTAACTAGGACCCCTAGTTAATAAAGTACCAGAAGTGTGGAGAAGAGAGCAATTTGAGCAGTATGTAGCCTACTCACATGGGCTCTTTTGCAGGTTAATGTGAGCATAGGCTTGCATTTCCAAGGTACATACTTTGACTTAACTGTGGAATAACTCAGCACTAATAGGCAGGTAAAGTCAAGACTGGTTTTTGGGGGTTTCTTTTTTGGTGTTTTTGTTTTTGTTTTTATTCCTTTGCTCTGATACTTCCCCCGTCACTTTGCCTGGAGGTGCTTCCAGCCTTTAAGAAGGAGCAGAGAATTGGAGCTCAGAGTTGTAAGGACCAGCACACTAGTGGCCATTTTCTGCACAAGCAAATGGAATTGCTTTTTTCAGCATCCAGACTGTGATAGGTTGCTCCTGATGGAGGTAGCCACAGTCCTGGAGTACCATAGGGTAATGTTCCTTCAGCAGGGCCTGTGAGATCTAATGTGAAGAGAGACACAACATGTGAGATGGGACTTGGTGTGTGAGGCATGGAGTCATTGGAGACTCTTCAGATTCAGAGGGGAGACTGAATTGGATGCTTTCTCTCTTCTCGGCACACTTCTGACAGACCCCTTCAGTCACTGAGGGAGTGCCCCCAAGGTTGGAGAGGCACATTCCCTTTGGACAGAGGCTACAAGTTGTAGCTTATTTTCCTGTCCCCTAAACCAATCCCTATTCCATCAACATGGCATCCTGCCTAATTTTCTAAGGGTTAAGTGATATGCTTATTCTTGAAAGCAACTCGGGTGTCTTTTTAAAAAAGAAAAAAATGAAAAAAAAAAAAAAAAGGAAAGTGACAGTTAAGGAAAAACAACATATAAAATATCAGAAAAGCTGTTTACCCAGAGAATTATTTTCTCCCCACTTTTATTTTTACTCAGTGACATAATTTTTAGTTTTATTCCTCATAGCAAAAGGAGAAAAGCATCCCAGTCCTCAAAAGGTCAAGGCCCCACCCCTGTTGTCGGTGATTTGTTTGTCTTTCTGATAGGTTGAGAATTGTGTAATAAACTTGATGACGATGTCAATCTTTTATACTGCATTGTATTTTTTTCCTTTTGTAACAAAATATTTTTAAATAATAAATGGGGTGTGAGCTGTTTACGGATTCTGCATTGAATAGATTTGTTGAGGTGTCTGGGCATGGGTATGGACTAATAGAGGTCCTGTGTGATATAGGACAACCTTAGGTTCCTAAGTGTGTGCAACTTGGTGATTGGCAGTGGTTTCTCCACAGCTGTAGCTAACATGGTGAGGCCCCTAGGAGGCCAATATGAACTTTACCTGTAAGTCTCACAGTTTGTCCTTTCCCTGAGTTAAGGAGCACTTTCAAGTCGTCCAAATCTTAATTGCAGATTGTGTTTCCTACCCTGTGGGGTTCTAGTAGTATCCTGTTTGGGAAGAACACTTAACTCTTCCGTTTCCTTTACCATGGACGAGCAGTGTGACCTCAGTCCCATCAAAAATGAGAATGCTTGCGGTTCCCCTTCATATTAAGGATGTGTTCTGTGGACAGAATTGCCATCTAAAATTTGAGAAGTAGAAACTAGAAAGCTTAGAAGTACTGTGGGATTTCCAGAAGAGCTTTCCTTTTAAAGCAACACACATAAAGACCCACTGGCCAAGTAGTGGCGTCTTACCAATTTATCATTTGGACAGATAACAACCAGAAGGGATTCAAATACTGAAATGTCACTGCTACCCAAGGATGTGAACTGATCTGGTCCCTAGAACTCAACTTTGTGTCTACCTGAATGGAGGAATCAGATTCAGCATCTCTTAAGTCCTGAATGCATCCATAAAAACAATCAGCTAGGCGATTTTGTTGTTGTTGTTGTTGTTGTAGTTGTTTTTACATGTACTGATTAGTGCCTGCCTGTGTGTCTGTCTGTCTCCATGCATGTACATAGGCATAAAGTGAAGGGTAGAATTATATGACAAAAACTGCAGTCCAGGTGATAGTGTGTATTGATATCAGGAAAAGCAGGTAAGCTTAAATGTTTTCCTTAAAGGGGCAAGAACGTTTATACCTTACTGCTGAGATGTGTGTTTGCACGCTGGGGTCAGTAGTCACCTGCATCTTAGTTGCCTGCTGTTTGCTAAGTGCTGGGTTTACTCCATCTATTTAACATTCCAGCCATCCACTTTGTACTGTCTGAGGATGTTGGTGCCTCCGGGTCTGTAAAGTAGCTTGTCTCTTACAAGCACAGCTTGTAGGCACACTCACTTGCCAGGCCAGATAATCGTAACACTGAAAAAGAGAAAACAGATAGTGTGGTATACCTACAGTCCCAGCACTTGGGAGTTTGAGACAGGAATCACTTGAGACTAACTCATAAACATGAGACACATCCCTATCTTAAATGTAATAACTTTATGTATTATATATAGTGTTTGCTTCATGATCACATCAAAATTATTGGTCTATGGAAAAGCTTCTGGAGCTGTTTTGAAACTCCAAGCTCATCTCAAAGCTGTAACCCTCTCACCTCTGCTTCCAAAGTGCTTGAGACTAAAGTACACCACCACATCCAGCCACTGCCTTAGTTTCTCTTGTGCATAACTAAATGACTCCAGCAACATCAAGAACAAGGAGCCACTCATGGGAACCAGTGGACTGAACTTCCACATAACTGAGGTGAAATGACATCCTATCGTAAGCAGCAAGTTCAGTCATTAAATCTCATCAAAGCAACATGGGTGTACACCATGCCCTGGCTGGGTTTACTTCATTTAGATTGACTTGTAGGACAACAGGCTTATATTTCCACAGGTGCCTGTACTTCCTCACCCTAAGGCTTGTAAAGGGGGGAGGGGTATAGTCTCTAAAGCCCCTGTGCATTTAAGAATTGGATGTATAAGTCACTTCCACTTAGCAGAGCTTTCTGTTCATTTGTTTTGTTTTGTTCTTTTTGTTTTGTTTTGTTTTGTTTTGAAACAGGGTTTCACAGTGTAGCCTTGGCTGTCCTGGAACTGGCCTCCCAAATTCTGGGATTAAAGTGTGCAACCACAGTGCTTTCTGTTCATTTGTGCCCCTGGGAAAGGAGTTGAAATTGATAAACATCAAAATGAAGCCAGGAAGTCACAGAGAGTAGGTTCCTCCCTATTCTGTGCCACTAACCAGAGCAAAGCTAGAGAAAGCAAGTGTGAGAAGCAGAAAATCTCAGTGTTCATTAGATAGGAGATGGAAACACCAGGGAAGTACCTATTAGACCCTTTTGTTATTTTCTGTGATTGTTCTGTCTACCATAGTAGCAAGGACACAGAGAAAACAAAAACAGTGCTTTGGGCTGTGCAACTCAGAATGATAGCTTAAGGGGAAAAAAAGCATAGGAAAACATTCCAGGATCCTCCTGCCACAGAGACTGACCTCAGAGTCTCCTGAAGTAGATTCTTTGATGACTCATTGTAGCTTCCTGGGATAAAATACATGGCAATACTTAGTAAGATTTTGACCGATAAATGTTTCTTTTAAGCTAACTTTGAAGATCTTGGTTAGGTTTAGAATACACTTTTCAATTTCTAATTACATATAGTCTGAAAAGAATCTAGACACAAGGAGACTTGCAGAGACAGCACATTTACAGTCTTTTGTCAAAGAACTGAAGAAGACAAAATGGCAGTGCCTTTGGGATTTGGGCTGCAACTTGGGCATGAGGAAAGGGTTTGTGAGATACCCCAGGAGTCTTTGTGTCACAGCTTACTTAACACTAAACACAGCCTCAGAACACTATTGGGGTAGCCTCTGCCCTCACTTAGAAAAGATGAAACCTAGGGAGGCATCATAGGGCTCTGCCTGCACCATGCCTGCCTAGACGCTGCTGTGCTCCTACCTTGATGATGATAGACTGAGCCTCTGAACCTGACCAACAGAGGAAGCATGGTAGTTCCAAGTCTGAAGAGGATAGAACTCACCAGTGGAGGATGCAGACTATGAGGTCTATATAAACACATAGAAGAAGGAAGCTTTGTCTTTTTCTGCTTGCTCTCATCTTACCAGCAAGCCCATTTCTTCCCTGACATTAGAACCTACTTCTCAGAATTCTGGCATATACTGAAGAACACCTGAAACTTCAAACCTCATGGACTAAATCAACCTCCAAACTACCTCCAGCAGAAATGTCAGGGGACCTGGAAGTCAAGAACTGTGGCTATACACATATCTGTGTTCAGAAACTCTGCTACAAATGGACCATTAGCAACTATGCATTTTGCGTGGATGGAATTTCAAAAAACATTGCAAACCCAGTGTTCTCATTAGAGGTCAATGACCAAGTGGCATGGTGTTTGAAAGCACCAAATAGTATTGATGAAGAAAGCAAGATTACATGATTACCTGTCAGTTTACCTGATGCTGCTCCACTGTCCAGAGAGCCCAGTTTGGGCAACGTTCCAGTTCTGGATCACAAATGCCCAGGAGAGAAACATCTAAGTATGAAGAACTCTCTAAGTTTGTAAGCTTTCAGCAAAACCAACACTGGGGATTCAAAAAGTTCATTCTTTGAAATTTCCTCCTTTCTCATCGACATTGGCTTCTTCCTGAGGATCAGCTCACCCTCTTCTGCAAGGTAAGCATAGTAGGAACCTTCTTCAGCATGCCTGGACAAAACATGACACCTGCAATCAAGGATCCAAGGCACATGTTGGTAGATGACCTAGGGGAGCTGTGGGAGAGTTCCCTCTTCGCAGACTGCTGCCTGTTGGTAGCTGGCCATGAATTCAGGGCTTACAAGGCCATCCTAGTAGCTCACTCCAGTTTTCAAAGCCATGTTTGAACATGAAATGCAGAAGAGCCTAACTGTATTGAGATCCATGACCTGGATCCCCAAGTCTTCGAGATGATGTGCTTCATTTACACAGAGAAGGCACCACACCACAGCCATTCCATGGCTACTGGTGTGCTATCAGCTGCTGATAAGTATGGCCTGGAGGTCATGTGTGAGGATGCCCTCTGCAGGAACCTCTCTGTGGAGAATGCTGCACACACACACACACACACACACACACACACACACACACACACACACACACTGGCTGTCCTCCATAGGTCCTGGATTACATTACACTTTATGCTTCTGAGGTCTCTGAGACCTTGGGGTAGAAGTCAGTGGTGTTATCACATCCCCACTTGGTGGCTGAAGCATTCCACTCCCTGGCTTCTGCACAGTGTTTTCTTGGAGCCCTCACTCAAACTCCTAAAGCAATTTTATTAGCTGGACAACTATGACCTACCCCTGTCTTCCAACAGCCACAACCAATGTTTTTATCAATGACTTCTGGTTAGACTATAGTATTGCTGAGGGATGTACATTGAATCTGGGAGGAGATGGCATGGTGGCTCAGGATTGAAAACAGCTGTAATAATTTAAAATGGCAGGTGGGGCAATGGCAGCACTAGAGCCTGGGACAATCTGCCTGACATCTACCCTGTTAATGTTCTTGTATGTTTGTTTTTCTGATGACTTAGAAACTGAGATTCAATTTAGGTGCTGGCCCTAAGCACAGCCCAACCAAGTTTCTTTGGAGACCTGTCTACATTGGACTGAGCAGAACAGATGACCAGGCCCAAAGCAAAGGAGAAATCAAACACAAATGTTTACTCATCAGAGAAGGAAAAGAAAATGAAGACTTTATTTGTAAAGATTCAGTTTGTGGGAACTCAGCTGCAAAAGCAATTACTGTTCTCAGAGAACTCTGGTTACATTCCCAGCACACAGGAGAGTTTTTAACCACCTGTAACTAATAATCCAGAGGCTGTAAGGCCCTCCTCGGTCCCATGGCCACAAACAGCTCTGTAGACAAAACCTTAACCTAATAAAACATAATATGAATAACACTTTTAAGTCAGAAAAAAAAAAAAAAGAGGCATCTTAGGGAAAAGACAACCAGCCCCATACCAGAAAATACTTTTTATTTAAAAAATTTGTGTTTGCTTCATGATCAGAATTAGAAAAATACTACTGTGAACTACTAAATGGGTTCTAGATCACCATCTCCTTGAGCAGGATGAGGAGGAGGGTACGGGGAACACACATTGGAATCCGCTTAAGAGCCCACCATTATGAGGCTTTCTTTGCATGGTCATGTAGGGCAGATGTGTTACGTACAGGGTACTGTGGCTCAGGTTCTGCTGGAAGCCAGACAAAACTAGATGGGCCACACAAGGAGCTCTCTCTGGCCATAATGACCACAAAAGAGAACTTGAAGTCATTAGGAAGCTGTTAGAAACACCAAGATGGGGACAGCCTTGCCCCTTCAACAAAAGGAAAGAGTCTCCTGCTGATGATCCATCCCGGTTTAAAGATGGTGCCACTGGCCTCAGGTAGGTGCTCAATGCCCAAATGTCTGTGCTGAGGAAAAACCACACAAACCTTTCCCAGGTCAGCTCGACCTACCACTTTTCACAAGTGTGGCTGAAGTACCAGACGGATATGGGTTGTGACCTGATGGGCTACCAACTGGAATTCTTGTACTTCAGATCCTGTCCATACTAAAGGCAAAAAGAAAGAAACTGTTAAAAGACCAGTGAGTAGGTCTAGAGAGATGACCAGGCAGTTAAGGGCATCGGCTACTCTTCCAGAGGACCTGGGTTCAATTCCCAGCATCACATGACAGCTCACAAGTGTCTGTAACTCGAGTTCCAGTGGATCTGACTCATACAGGCAGGTCAAACACCACTGGACATTAAAAAAAATAAGACCAGTGTCTAACAACTGATAGCTTGGACTCTGCATTTTAGAAGCCTCTTGATTCCACAGAACCAGAAGACTATCTTCCTTAGGAAGGAAGCTTTGGGGACTGGGAAGATGGTTCAGTGGGTAAAGTACTTGCAACCCAAGCATGAGGACCAGCATCTATAGATGGGGAAATGGGTTTCCTGAAGCAAACTGGCTAGCTGCTCTAACCAAATTGAAGAGCTTTGGGTTCAAGTGAAAGACTCTCCAATATATAATAAGGTGGAAAGTTATGAAGACACTTGACATCAGCCTCTGCTCTACACAACTCCTGATCATTTGTGTATACACAGAGGTGAGTATACAGAAGTAGAACTACACAGAACCTTTCTATCTACTGAAGTAAGAAAAGCATCCCCATAGACACCCCCTTAAATTCAGTTTTCTACATCTTCTAGGCCTTCAAAAAGCCATATCTGGGTGGGGAATCCAGCCCTCAGCAGTTATACCTGGAGAAAGTGGCCAGCGTGAGCATCTCAAGCAGCAGCTCTGAGCCACAAAAGAAGAGCAAGATACTGTTCATAATAGCTTCTAGGCGGAGCACGTAGGTCTGCAGCAGCAGGTAATAGGAAGCCATCATGGCAGAAGGGAAGGTCAGGGCCACACTGATGCCAAGGGGCATCTTTCGCTGGCAGAGGTTTCCCTTTGTACCTAAAAAAAAAACAGCCCCATGGTCACCGCCAATAGTGACTGCTCTTCCTGGCCTCAGAAAGTGTCTGGTGTGACAGATGGACGGAACAGAGAAAAATTACTCTCAGTGGGAATATCATATTTAAATATTTTATTAATTTATTGCTTATTTTCTGTGTATGAGTATGCACTGTGTGTGTGCCTGGCCTGGTGCCTGTGACAGAACAAATCATATTCTCTGGAACTGGAGTTGCAGAGGAATGTGAGCCACCATGTGAAGCTGGGCTTTGAACTCTGGATTTCTGGAAAAGTAGCCAGTGCTCTTAACCACTGAGCCATCTCTCTAGCAGGGAATATTATTTAAAATTTAAGTCCCACTGAACTAAAACTTTGAGGTTTCAGGGCATTACATGATTAAAGTCATTTACTCCAGAGGCCCTGCTTTCATTCTGACTCTATCCAGGAACAATGGGATTCTGTATCAAGAAAAAAATGTTTGAGGCAGAGACAGTTAAAATCTCTTGAGTTTGAGGCCAGCCTAGTCTATATTGAGAGTTCCAAGACAGCCAAGGCTACACAAAGAGGCCCTGTTTCAAAAAAGAAAAAAGACAAAAAAAGCAACATATGAGCCAGGCATAGAAGTACACATTTATAATCCCAGCATGCACGAGGCTAAGGTCAGAATTGAGAATTCAAGTTCATCCTGGTCTCCTTGCTTCAAAACACCAAAACCAAACTGCGTATCTGTGTGTATACACATGTATGTTTATATCCACATGTATACACATAATTTATAAACAAAGTAAAATATGTATAGCTATAATATACATGTGTGTATGTAAATGTATATGTACGTTAAAACTTCAATTCATATGGAAAATAATTTAAGTGCATTAAAAATGTCTGTTCTTTAGGGCTACAGAGAAGGAGCACTGGGTGGTCAAGAGCACTTGCTGATTTCCTGAGGACCAGGTTTACTCAATGGCAGCTCAGCACTCTGTAACTTCAGTTCCAGAGGATCTGACGCCTCTCTCTCTCTCTCTCTCTCTCTATCTCTCTCTCTCTCTCTCTCTCTCTCTCTCTCTAAATAACTTTTAATTCTTACTTGTGCTTGTATGTGCCCACAAAGCCCAGAAGACAACATTGGATCCTCTGGAATTGGAATTAGACAGTTGTAAGTTATCTAATGTGAATGCTGGGAACTAAACTGGGGTCCTCCTGCAAAAGCAGGAGGTTTAAAAGTCCTTTTAAACCTCTGAGCCATCTCTAGCCCAAGACCTTCTTCTGACCTCTGTGGGTACCAGACATACACGTACTATACAGGCATACATACAGGCAAAGTATCCATAGACATAAAACAATGTTTTAATTAAAAAATATGTATTCTAAAAGCCAAATATGGATTCTGTACTGTATAAATCTTTCTTACTATTGCCAATATATAAAAGAAAAAAATGTTACCATGTTTTTCTTTGCTTTTTTTTCCCTTGTTTTTGTTGCTTTTCTTTACTAAGTTTGATCACATTGGCAGGTTTTTTTGTTTGTTTGTTTGTTTGTTTGTTTGTTTGTTTGTTTTGAGCTAGGATCTCCTTATACATCCCTGTCTGGTCTGGAACTCACTATGTCTAGGAACACATAGCCATCCTCTTGCCTCTGTCAGTGGGTACTGGGATTAAAGGCATGTGCCACCATGCTCACCTTAGCAAGGTTTTTGGTCTTCTATATGTGAACTGACTCTTAGTGTCCCTTACCATTTTTCTCCCTTGGGTTTGTATCTTAACACTGGGATGATATGTTCTAAGTAATCAGCAGTTTTGCTCTGTGTCTCTGGTGTTTAAAAGCTTCTAGAGGAATCCTTGTTTAGAGAAGTGGAGGGAACCTTAGAGTTCTTTAGGAATGTACTGCTTTACTCTCTCAAACAAAGCAAGGAGAAGAAGCAGGCACTCTTGTAGTAGTCAGGCAACTGGAAAGGAATGAGCTAAGATCAAATGCTACTGCCAGTTCTAGCCTCACTTAGAAACACACAGGTAAATCTTGACCTAAAATACAAAGCAGCAGCTTGAAGCCTTAGGGAGGAAGCAATCAATGGTATACATTACACAGACCCAATCTCTGATAGTGAGCCTAGGTTATCAAGTTTCAGGCTCCAGCATGTCTCATAAGCAATGGAAATATTTTCTGAACAACACTCACCAAAAAACAATCGTATTACTTCAATGCCAAGATAAAGGAGCAGCATCACCACATCTAGGACTAGGTTGGCTGTTGGGTATGGCAGCAGGAGACCTACAAGTGTAAAAGCCAGAGTATGTAAACAGCCCCCACATCCCCACAAGGCTGCCACACATCCAGGGACAAGGATACTAGTCTTAACTTCTCATGAATCAGTTAGCAAGGTATAGATTGTTACAGCCACAGGCTTTAAGTCTAGAAGTCCTGACTCCCAAATGACTGAATTATAACGGTACACAGATCTGAATATTTCAGTAAAGAGGGATGGGGAAGCCCACATTTCTCAAGTTCAAGACTTGCTGAAAGACTTCCTACTTGATCATTCCAAAGCCACTAGTTGGAGAGACTTCTGCCTTGCAGTGGAGATGCTGCAGGGGCCAGAAGATAGAAGGTTCTTGGAGTAGGCTAAAGTAGAAAAGGGCTGCTGAAGCAGGCCAGTTAGGCCCAGCCTTACCTTTGTACAGGAAAATAAGGAGCTCCAGCAGGAAATAGGTAGCATAGTACCACCCATTCAGAAAGAACAGGATTTCCAGAGGGGTTGAGGACAATCTTTTATCTGGGAAAAAAAAAAAAAAAGCAACACAAAGAATGGACAGGGCAGCTGGAGCTCTGCCCCGTTCTGTGTAATGATTCTGTGTAATCTGTAGAAAACACAAGGTTATTGTGAATGAGGGAGAAACTTCTGGTTGCTAAGAGTGTTGATGTGAAGGGAACTGCCTTCAACCTCCTTTCCCAGGAATCACTTTAAGGTCGACTTCTCTGACAATTAAGCTATAATCACAGCCGAGAGGCACCTCAGATATTCAACCCTGTCACTACTGAAGAGGACATTGGAGCACAGAAATTTGCTTAATTCTGTCCAAGGCCGGAGGATTCGTAACTGGGCCATCCCAGAGCAGGGCCAGCCTGGAATTTTTAAGAGTACAGTATCCGAGTATCCATGCAGCCACTCGGGGTGGTCTGAGCAACCCAAGCCCAATTCGGACAAGTGAAGAGTAAGACCCCAACTTTTAGAAATGGAGGATTAGGTAGAGCTCTGGAGAGGGGCCTGGCAGGTACCAGTGGGATATAAGGGGCAGAGACACACACCTCCAGAGTCTCACCTCGCGGCGCCATGTTCAGTCCCCATGGAAACTGCGTACGCTGCAGCGCCCGGGGCAATGCAGCGCTGCCGGAAGCGCGGCACAGAGGCGCCCGGGTTTTCTGGCCGCTCTGCCTGCGAGTGCTACTCTATGGTTACCCCACCGGCCGCGCCCTTGCACGGAGCAACGCCCGCGGTCAACAGCGGACTGTGGTCTAGGGAGAGGATAAGGTTATATACGAAGGCAGAAAGAGCCCAGGAGACCCAAACAGCTCTCGAACTGAACTCTCCACCCCTGGCGTCATGGTGTTGGGCTTCATTGGCCGGGTGCGGCCGAATACTTGGAGGAGCGGCCCCAGGCCCACCATTCTCTTTCTACTGCCATGTGTTAGTTTAGAAAAAAAAAAAAAAAGCAGCACGGCATGCCACTGTGCACAAGGCTTACCTAGGGCCCATTGACGCAACAAAATCCTGTGGAAACACCAAAACCACTGGAGGTAGAATGACCTTTCTAGGACTACATGTGGTAAACAGCGGTGCTATAACGTGGCTCTCCTGCCACCCAAAAAGTGCAAAGGTGTTGAAGGGAGACAGTTTATGCCCAGGTAGAAATTGAGAGATGTTTCCAACAAGCTTGAGTTAAGAATCCTGGCCGCAATTCGAAGCAAGAGCGTGTTGTTGCAGGCCGCAGAGTAAAAGAGTAAGACTTCTGAAAAGACATGGGTTGACTCTGCAGTCAGCCCTTAGAGTATGGCAGTCAGACAACAAATAACTGGAGAGAGTAACTAACCTGTAATGAAAGTGTTATTTCCCTACCTAGTGAATAAAAGCAGTAATTGTTGCTTCTCAAAGACCTAAAGCAGCTGGAGAGATGGCTCAGCGGTTAAGAGCACTGCCTGCTCTTCCAGAGGTCCTGAATTCAATTCCCAACAACCACATGGTGGCTCCCAACCATCTGTAATGGGATCTGATGCCCTCTTCTGGTGTGTCTGAAGACAGCTACAGTGTACTCAAATTTAAAAAAAAAAAAAAAAGACCTAAAGCAATTCCTCACCTGGAGAGAATAATTTAAGCAGAAGCCTATTTCTATCACTCCCCACCTCCACCTCTGCTTTCCTGCCTCCTTCACTGGCTTATTCTGGTCTGGTTTAGTTTGACTAGACAGATCTCCCTATGTAGGCTAGGCAGGCCTCAAATTCTCCTGCCTCTGCTTCCCGTCCAGTCCTGGAGTTTCAAGTGGGTGTCACAACGCTCTGGCAGGTCCTAAATGGAATTTTAATCCCCACTATCAAGAACCAGGGCAAGATGAGGTGATGGAAAGAACCCTGGTTCCTGCACCCCAACTGTGCTACCTTTACACACCTCCTGCTCTGAACCTCAGAGCAAAGGAAGGTGGACCAGTTGCTTGTTTTTGTAAATTATGGGTCTTAAATCACCCTGCCTACACATATTGTGTACACAGATAGCTCTCATGCTACAGTGAAAAGTTTATCCATTGTCAACAGATTATATAGTCTGTAGCCCTAATTTCACCTGGCTGGTTAAGAAAATGATGCTGCTTCGTGTCAGGATGCCACAACCAAAAGTGGGCACAGACTGAGTCAGTAAACTGCCGGAACCTCAGAATACATAGCCTGGTCTTCTGCCCTCTGGGGCTCTAACCCAAAGGCTGGGACTGCTGGGTATATACTCCCCTGAGCTTTATCTATAGCTGTACTTTTATACACTCTTCTTTAGTAAGCCACAAATAAAACTGAGCCCCTACCTCTACAGAGGAACAAAATTTCACTGTGGTAAGTTGACCCGTTTAATTGCCTAAGTACTCGGTATCAAGGCCTCTCGGGGAAGTACAAGGACTTTTAGGGCCCAAGGCAAATTTATTCCACTCCATTGGCCTTGCTAAACTAATAACACATTATGATGGCTGTTCTTGATTGGCAACTTGACTACATCTGAAATAACTAAAACCCAAAAGGCCTTGATGGATTTTTTTTCTTCATTAAACCATTTGAAGTAGGAAGATCTACTTCCTTTTTACCTTTTTTTTTATTATTTTTTGAGATTATAATATAGTTACATCATTTCTCCATTTTACTCCTCCAAGCCATCCCATATACCCCTCCTTGCTCTTTCAAATTCATGATTGATTGATTGATTGATTGATTTCTCTTTCTTCCCTCCTTTAAGATTTATTTATTATGTACAGTGTTTTGCCTACATATGTGTCTGCATGCTAGAAGAGGATGCCAGACTTCATTATAGTTGGTTACGAGCTACCATGTGGTTGCTGGGAAGTGAATTTAGGACCTCTGGAAGAGCAGTCTCATGGCTCAGTACCCCACCCCCACCCCACCCCCATGGCTTCTTTTTCATTGATTATTGTTACAGGAATATTTATACATGCATATATATATATATATATATATTTCTAATTACAACCTACTCAATCTGTATAACGGTATTTGTATGTATCTTTTCCGGGCTGACTGCTTTATATTAAATAACTAACTGTTGTACTCTTCCATGAGGAAGACTATTTCTGCCACATTTTTTCTTTAATTTAAAACAACTTTTACTTAAATATAAGTCAGGAGTCTGGCAGGGAGCTGGGAGTCACCTAAGGCTCAGGTGTGTGCCCATTGAGTCTCTGGGCACACCTTACCAAACTTCCTGTTATGGTTTTAGGTCCTACAGTTGGATACCCTGGAACAGGAGTTACAGATGTTTCTGAATTTCCATGTGGATGCTGGGAATGGAATCTAGGTTCTCCAAAGGAGCCATTAAATGTTGTGACCTGTATCTATGGATGAATTTCATTCCTAATGTTTTATTGGGTCTTATGTTGATGAGAGAAACTGGGGTATGACTTTACTTTCTGGTAAGGACATTGTCAAATTGTGTATTAAGGAAGGGTATAACCTTCCTAAAGTGAGTGATGCAAGGCTCTAAGAATGCATCTCAGTGATGCCACAGTGATTGCCTGGCACAGGTGGAGCCCTGGGTTTGATCCTCAGCCACAAAGAAGGCACGAGGTAAGGGAGAAGACAGAAGAAGCATCGCTGGGCCGAATAATGCCTGCCTGTAATATCAGTACACGGGAGGCTGAGGTGGGATGATTTGTCTCAAAACCAACCAAGAAGAGGGCTGGAGAGATGGCTGGGCAGTCAGGTAGCTCACATCCACATGCAGACACACACGCCTATCCAGAATTAAAAATAAAAATAAAGACAATTCTTTAAAAAAAAAAAGTGGAAGAAAGTTACGCCTTTTTCTACTCATGCCTTTAAGCATGGCAGGTATCATTTCTTAAATATTTGTAAAAATTCACTGATGAAGACAAATCTGGAATTCTTCATGTGAACATCTCTAAATCGTTTTAATGTATTCAACACAGTTTAGATTTTCGACTTTTTGAGTAAGGGTGAGATACACTTGTTTTTCCAAGGGCTTCCCATTCTTTAGAATAAAATTCCAAATATGGCTGTGGAGTTTTCCATGCAGTCATTGTGGTCTTTATTGTTTGTGACAACCACAGGGACATCTTGTTTTCCTTCCCGACGCAGTTTGTGTTTTGGAATGGTTTTGTTTTGAGGTACTGAGAACTGAACCCAGGACTCGTGGCACTCCAATGGATCCTAATAGAGTAGCTCCATCTTTCAGCAATTTAACTCCCCATGTGCCAGAGGGCAGCAAAGTAGGAACAGCAGAATCCCAGAACTTTACCAGTCTCTGGTTCTGTCTGAGCCGGCAATCACCTCTGGCAGTTTAACACTAGGTAGCGCTCTGAACCTAGATTTGCAACCATTACTGCACTTTTTAAAAACCTGTTTGTGTCTGCATCATGTGTGTGAGTGCATGATGGGGAGGGGTGTCCATACCACAACTAGAATGTGGTGATGATTTTTTAACATAATGTTTTTATTACTTGGAGATATCACATAATACACCCTGATCGCATTCGCTTCCCAGTCCTCCCAAGTCCGCCCACTATCCTTGTCTGGCTTCCTAATCTTATCTTCATTTTACACTTGGTGAACTCCTATTCCTTCTCTTCCCCTATGTTTAATGCATGTCAGGCCTCTCACTTGTCTTTTTTTTTTTTTAAAGCCTACAGCACCAGTTAATCCCAGGTGGTCTCCCATCCATGTACTAACCAGGCCCGACCCTGCTTAGCTTCCAGGATCAGATGAGATCGGTGTGTTCAGAGTGGTGTGGCTGTAAACCACTCTCTTGTCTTAACATAGCTAGAGGACAACTTTTAGGAGTCAGTTTTCTCCATCTTGTGGTCCTGGGGATTCAACTCAGCTGCTCAGCCATCTCACCATTTAGACCCACATAAAATAGGCCTTTCTGGGCCATCAAGATTGTTCAGTGGGTAAAGGTACCAAGCCTGATGCCTGAGTTCAATCCCAAGACTGGCATGGTCAAAGGAGAGATTCAGCTCCTGAAAGTTGTCCTCTGATCATCACCATACTTGAGATGCTCCCGATATGCCCCCACGCCTGTAGCATGTAGTCATACACAGTATGCATGCATGAACATAAAAGAAGTAAACTAATTAAAAACACAAACAAATAGAGCTTCCTCCAGGAAAGGGGGCTGGTGACTTCAGAAAAATGCAGCTGCCTGTAGGTCTTCGTAGATGATTCTTAATAAACTCCTTTCATTTAAGATGAACTTGAGGACCAAAAATTGTGACACATGCCTTTAATCTTAGCACTCAAGAGTCAGAGGCAGGCAGATCTCTCTGAGTTCAATGCCAGCCTGGTCTACATAACAGGCTTTGGGGTATCCAGAGCTACAGTAGAAAGGCACTGTTTAAAAACAAACAAGAAAGATGAACTTGAATAAATGACCGTTGGAGTTGGATAGAACAGTCACCCAGCACGGAGCCTCACGCTGACTCCGTGTGCTGCATTCCTTGCCTGATTTTATCAGTTCTCATTTCCTGTCTGGTCAAACAAAACCTTCTGGGCAGAGCCACTAACGCTATCAGAAAATGAGACTGCAAAATGAAAAAATGAAGGCCTGGAAAGCAAAATGTTGCTCTTCTCTCTCTCACCCTTCATGGTGCTCCCCAAGGCAGGCCACAGAAACTAGAGTTCTTCCCCGAGATAGATTACAGAAAGCAGAACTTCTTTTCCCCAAAGTCAGCCACAAAGCAGAAAAACAATCTCCTCACTACCCCTAGCCTTTCCTTGTACAGCTGGTCATGACGTTAGGACCCTTGCTCCAGAGGCCTTGCTCCACAGCTGGGAGAAGGAACGCAGCAGTGGACACGCTCAGAATGAGGTCTTGCTGTGTTTCTGCCCCAGGCTGTTTCTGTTACTCAGACTTGCTACATCTAATCCACCACGTTTCTACATTCTGTCCCTACTTCGTTGCACTTAAGAGGAATAATTGGTATCATATCAGGGAGTTTGGGTCTCCAACCCAAAGGCTCTTGTGCCCTAAAAAAACCATGGCCAGGTGTTCTTGCTGTGCACTATCTGGTTGATTTGTCTTTTGTCACAAAGGTGAAAGCCAAGACCCTTTAAGATGAAAAAGTGTCCTCCTGTTTTCTCTCCCAATGCAGTTAATTCTAATTTCTTGTATATGAAAATGAATCTCAGCTTCATGCTTTAGGCCTGTTCTTGATGAACATGGGGGTCTGACTATTCTATCTGCTTCAGTATAGCAACTCTGCTGTGAGCTCGCTTCTGGCCAGTGGACTCCCAAGAAGAACTGGTTGCAAGTGGTTGGTATCAAGAATTGCCTTTACCTCCAACAATGGCACCATTTGGTCACTGTTGCCCTGGCAACGGCCATACATTCCCAGTAAACCTTTTGGCTCAATTAACCCCACCTGGGAGTAGTTATGTCATATTCCAAATAAAAGGCAGATAGCTTCTGCCCTCGCTCTTTTTCTCTTCTTTCTCCTCTTTTCTCTTCTTTCTCTCGCCCTTCCCCTTGTCTCATTCTCTCATTAAATCACTCCATGTGGAACCGTGTTGGTTTGGTGAGTTTTATCCGGGGTGGGCGCTGGCCAATATTTAAACAACAACACAAGTCATCTGTGTGTGCTGTGTGGCTTTTGCTCTCAGGGTTGGATTATGGTAAAAAGGGTAGAACTGTGTTCAGCATATGCAAGGCCCTGGGTCAGATGCCTGCACCAAAACCAAGCATAAAGCACACATTTGCTCTTATTGTACTTGTAGCATGACTGCGATACACCTAGATTGACCAAGCCAGCTCGAGGGACGGAGTGAGGACTGAAAAGAAAAAAGACGATTTAAACAAAACTATAACATGACTCCAGCCAGTGCTGAGGCTGAAGTAGCTTTATTTTTTTTCTCAGCCTGCTTTTAGATCAATCAAGGTACATTCAAAGAATACAGTCAGTCCTCAGATCAAAGACAAAGAGCTCAAGCTAGGTAAAGATCAAAGAGATCACGTGGGAGTCACTGGGTCTGGGAGCTTAACAGGATTATCAAGACAAAAAGGAAGTCTCACATTCCTTGGCCATGTTTACCTTGACCCTTGCTCAAACACGAATATTCTTATCTGAGCCTACTTCCTTGAGCCCAGTGACAAGTATTTGCCAAAATTTCTATGAACAGCACCAAAAGCTCTCCATACAAGATATGGTCTTTTTTTTCCTCACTGTGTATGCCTAACTGGTCTAAAAAATATGTACACCAGGCAGGCCATGAACTCACAGAGATCCACTTACCTTCTCCCCCCCCTGAGTGACGAGGTTAGAGGTGTGTGCTACAGTGCCTGACTACATATAAACTTAATTGTTGTGGTGGACTTTTTAGGTATCTCAAATATACTTATCTTTTACCAAATCTGGGGCACCCTTGACCGTTACTTATTTTAAGATTCCTGTCTGTTCCTTTCTTTCTCTTTGCCTCCTATGTTCTAATTACATTTATGTTAGTCTTCTCCCCCCCCCTCGGAGTTTTTTTGTTTGTTTGTTTGTTTTTTAAGATTTATTTATTTATTTTATGTACAGCATTCTGTATGCATATGTGACTGCAGGCCAGAAGAGGGCACCAGATCCCATTACAGATGGTTGTGAGCCACCATGTGGTTGCTGGGAATTGAACTCAGGACCTCTGGAAGAGCAGACAGTGCTCTTAACCGCTGAGCCATCTCTCCAGCCCTATGTTAGACAGTCTTGATGTTACCTGATTAGTTCCTGAAACCAGGCTGTCCTTTTTCTCCTATTTGTTCTTTGGCTTGGATAATTTGTTATCACTACATCTCCTCTAACTGTTTAATCTGAGCTAGGATAGAAAGAAAAAGCTATGGGGAGATGAGAAGAGAAAGACCTCTGCACCCACACCCTCATCTGGTGGAGAATATTGGCATGGTGGGCTTGTGTGTAAACTCAGCATTCAGAAGGCAGACAGGAGGATTGAAAGTTAATTCAGGGGCCACATGATGATCCTGTGGATAAAGACTCTTCACCAAGTCTGATCACCTGAGTTCACCCCTGGGACCCACATGATTAAAGAAAACCAATTTCTCAAGTTGTTGTTTGCTTTTCATGTGGCATGCATCTCACACACACACACACACACACACACACACACACACACACACACACTGAGAGAGAGAGAGAGAGAGAGAGAGAGAGAGAGAGAGAGAGAGATACACACACACACAATAAATAAAATGTATTTTAAAAAGGAAAAAGAATAAAAAGGAAACTCAACTACATAACACCCCTTTAACCAAGGGTAGCTCCTACTTGGAATCTCACAGCTCAGGATGCTAAGATAAGAATAGCTGGAGTTTAGGGCTAGCCTGAACTGCACTAGACTCTCAAAAAACAACCAAAGAGGGGCTGGTGAGATTGCTCAAAAGGTAAAGGTATTTGCTATCAATCTGATGAATTCCATCCCTGGAACCTATGTAAAGGGTGGAGAGAGCTGACTACTCCCAAGTTGTTCTCTGACCTTCATATGAGCTCCATGATGTGTATGCACCTCCCCCCTCCCCAATGCAGACATACAAACGCACAAATGTGTGCTAGAGAACTGGCTCAATGATTAAAGCACTTGATGATTTTGTAGATGACCTGGGTTTGATTCCCAGCACCCACATGATGGCTTACAACTATCTTCGACTCCAATCCCATGGGATCCAATGCTCTCTGTTGATCACCTTTGGCACCAGGAATGAATATGATCGCATACACACATGCAGGCAAAACACTCATATGCATAAAATGGAGAGTTCAAGGTCACCTTTACCTACAGAGTGAGTTTGAGCCCAGTCGGAGCTACATGAGACCTTGTCTCAAAATAATTGAAAATAAAGCATGATTTGAAAGTCCCAGAATGCAAAAACATCTAAACAAGCATGCTGCCTTTTCTGAGAGATATTGCAAAGAAGAGTATTAAAAAGTAAATGAAGGTAGAGATCTCCGTGAGTTCAAGGTCAGACTGGTCTACATATGGAGTCCCAGCACAACCAGAGATATATAGAGATACCCTGTCTTTAAAAAAACAAGGAGGAAGAGGGGGAGGAAGAGGGGGAAGAGAAGGGCTGTGAATGTAGCTTAATAGAGTGGTAGAGTGCTTGTTAAACATACAGGAAGCCCCAAGTTCGGTTCCCAACACTGCCTAAAACCAGATGTGTTGTCTAATGCCTGTAAGTCCAGCACTTGGGAGGTGGAAGTAGAAGGCTCAAGGCTCAAGGTCACTGTGGGCTTAATGGTATTAGGCCACCATAGGGCAGGGCAGGAAGACCCTGTGCCCTAAGAGAGAAAGAAATATGATTGTTCATCCATTGTAACTAACTTGTATTTCCAGGACATCAAGAATCATCCATAGAATATACAGTTTAAAAAGTAAGAGAGAGAGAGAGAGAAGGAAGAAGGAAAAGAATCATCCATTACTCTCTCTAGAGGGTACCACCTTTCCACTTGCTGAGAGCCTGCTTTCATGGAAGCTTTATTTTCCTCATTCATTTTAGCCTCTGCTTCCAGTCACCCTGTATGGGAGTAGGTTTAAATGCTAAGTCCTCTGGCCACTGTTATTTTTCTCCAAAAAGTAATGTTTCCTTTACTAGACAACTAGTTTCTTTGACTAACCGCATAAACCATAAACTAGGTCCCCTAGTCTTAAGTTTTACTTTGCTGGGAATAGAACCCATGCCAGGCAAGTGCTCTGCCGGGGAGCTACAGCCCCAACTCAGATCTCCATACCCTCCACCATTTTTTTTTCCTGTTAGGTTTGCTTTGGTTTTAAGACAGGGTTTTACTAGGTAGCCCTGGATATCCTGGAACTCACTCTGTAGACCAGGTTTGTTTTGAACTAAGAGAGACCTGTCTGCCTTCGCCTCTTGAATGCTGGAGCTAAAGGCAATCATTAGATCTCAAGCTGTTCAAATATTCAAAAATAAGCTCAAACTGGACTCTAGGAGGGTTTCGGGTGGTTAGATAAAGGCCAGCTTTTCTCAGAAGGATGTGAAGTGAAGGGTTAAAATTTCTAAAAGTTAGTCATGAACAAAGTCCAGACATGCCTGAGAGAATTTGAGACAGGGCTCACCGGCCCCCTATCAGCTCCCAAGGACACTGGCCATCTGGAGCCACCCCCTCCCCTTCCTTCACTCCCTGAGGATGGGTCATCCCCCTGCTGCAGTGAGATGAGTTGCCCTGCCCACATTGCTGAGATGCTAGATTACACGTATGCTTTGTTGATGTAACTCCGTGCCAAAAGTCACTGTGCACCCTTTGTATTAGCCAATTACGTGTATCCACACGAAACCCCTGGTTTTCCCTATATAAGCTCCTGCCTAGAGAGGCTCGGGGCTGGACTCAATCTCCTGTGTGAGATACGTGTCAGCCCGAGATCTCGTAAATAAAACTGCCTCTTGCTGATTACATCAAGACCGGCTTCTCGTGTTTCCTGGGAGTACCTCAACCCGTGACTGGAGCGAGAGTCTCCCCAAGTCTGGGGGTCTTTCAGAAGCTGGTTTCCATCTGCCCAAAGGACTCTTAACCCATTGAGCCATCTCCATAGCCTCCAAAACTTCATTAGATACATAAAAACTCACAGTTGTATTAGATACAAAAAAAAAACAAAAAACAAAAACAAAAACCTTAGTGTCTCTAGATTTTATTTTGTATTCCACTCCTATTAGACAAGATGACTGTAACATCATCTAAGCCATGGTTCCAAACACTGAGCCAAGGGCCTCATGAATGCTTGTGCTTAGCAAGCACTGTACCAGCCCCGAGTTACTGCCTAGCCCACTGCGGCTTTAACCCACCTCACTACATGCTTCCTCTTGGTCCCAGTAAGGACACCTGAGCCTTCACCCGCCTCTGACTTATGGGTGTTGGATTCTAATTATCAGTGCCATCAGTCTGAACCCTGCTCTGCTTTTCAGAGACTGGGGCTTCCATATTTTTAGCCTCTGGCCTTTCTCTAGTCTTAGAATTTGGAAATATTTCAAGGCAAATTATGTTATGTTTCAGAGCTCGTCAAGTCCCCAGTTTTGTCTCTCCAGCGTCCTGAGGTCACTCAGTACAACTGTTTTGTTTGGTGTCCAGGTACATTCTTAGATTCATTCCTAGCTTCTTGCAAGTAAGCCTCATGAAAAAGCTCCTGTAATTATGGGATGACTTTTCTGTGGTTAGTTCCACTGTGCGAGGGTAAGCTGTGGTACTCCTGACTTCAGCATTGGCTGGAAACATACATGCACATAGACTGCACGCATATATGTTACTGCAGTTGTTAGGATCACAGCCTGGGCTCTGGAGATCCCAACAAGGTACACTGGGGCATCCATCCTTAATACCCCAACTAAAGAGACAGTTAATAATGAAAAGGAGGGGGCTGGAGAGATGGCTCAGCGGTTAAGAGCACTGTCTGCTCTTCCAGAGGTCATGAGTTCAATTCCCAGCAACCACATGGTGGCTCACAACCATCTGTAATGGGATCTGATGCCCTCTTCTGGTGTGTCTGAAGACAGCTACAGTGTACTCACATAAAATAAATAAATAAATAAATAAATAAATAAATAAATAAATAAATAAAATAATGAAAAGGAGATTTATTCAGGGTGGCTACATTGGCAAGAGGAGTGAAGATAACAGGTCCAGTGATTCCCTTGTCGAAAGGCCATTTTCCAGGTTCTGTCCTTCAAATTAGACTGTCCAAAACCTTCATGAGGGAGGCAAATCTTTCAGGCTGACACTAGCACTACAGACTTTCTCCTCCCCCAGCCTAGGGTTCCTAGGGAAGTTTAGTATTTGGGACGCTATTGTTTAAATAATCTGACAATCAAAGGGAAGGGTGCAAGTGTGTGTTATGACTATGTTGTCCCTTTTCGGGATGATCCAGGGCTTGTACATGCTGAGCACAACTTTACCAGCAAGCCATTGTCTCGCCTCTCTCTGAGACTGTTGAGAAAGCATTATTTGTGTGTCTTATCTGTTTCCTGGCCAGAGCACTGGCATATTAGAAGCAACTCCATTCTACTAAAAATAGAACTAGATAAATACTTTTTTCTTCTATTTTTCTTTTTATAAAGAAAGGGCTGCTTGTATCCCAGGCTAGCTTCCAACTATATAACAGAGGTTGACCTTGAATTTCTGATCTTGCTCCAAAGTGACTGGATTACAGGCGACGGCTCGCTAAACCTAATTTATGCAGTGCTAGGATCAACCCCAGGACTTTGGGCATGCTCAACAAGCACTGCTCTCAGGTACGTCTCCAGACCGGAATCTCTACTGTTGTCTCTTTAGACCACAGTATTCAGGTTGTTTCTTAACAACGTTAAACATTATCTATCCCTTTCCGACTTGGGCCCGGCAGAATGGCTCCCAAAAAGAAGGGTGGTGAGAAGAAAGGCCGTTCTGCCATCAACAAGGTGGTGACCCAAGAATACACAGACAACATTCACAAGCGCATCCATGGAGTGGGCTTCAAGAAGCGTGCTCCTCGGGCACTCAAAGAAACTCGGAAATTGGCCATGAAGGAGATGGGGACTCCAGATGTGCGCATCCACACCAGGCTCAATAAAACGGTCTGAAGCAAGGGGATAAGGAATGTTCTGTATCACATCTGAGTACGATTGTTCAGAAAGTGTAACAAGGATGAGGATTCACCAAACAAGCTCTACACACTGGAAACTTACGTGCCTGTTACCACATTTGAAAATCTACAGACGGTCAATGTGGATGAGAACTAACTGCTGAATGTCAAATAAAGTTACAGAACTGCCAAAAAAACAAAACATTATCTATCTCTTCTATCTGTCTGCCTGTCTGTCTGACTGTATATATGTCTGTATGTATGTGGGTCAAGGGGGCAAGTACAGCTTATGGGAGTTAGTTTTCTCTTTCCACAACATAGGTCCTGGAGATCTACTCTAACTCAGGTCTTCATGTCTGGCTGCAGGTTGACCTGTTGAGCCATCCTGCTGGCCTGGTGGCTTGTCACTTAAAGGCTCCGTTTAGCCCTTATCTCACTCATAAGTGTCCCAGTCCCTGTAATCTTATTTTTCTGAGTTGTCCAGCTGGTACCTGCTCAGAGAGTTCTGATACAACCTGTTTGTTGCTGCTGCTGCTGCTGCTGCTGCTGCTGCTGCTGCTGCTGCTGCTGCTGCTGCAGTCTCTGTCTTTGGTGGCATCCTGCACACGAACCCCCCTGGGATTGAACACACAACTCCCTTTGTATACAAGGCACATGCTGTGCTATTGTGGTGGTTTGAATATGCTTGGCCCAGGGAGTGGCACTACTAGGAGGTGTGGTCTTGTTGGAGGAAGTGTGTCACTGTGGGGATGGTCTTTGAGAACATTCTCTTAGCTGCCTGAAGAAAGTCTCTACCTTTGGATCAAGATATAGAACTCTCAATTCCTTCTCCAGCATCATGTCTGCCTGGATGCTGCCATTCTTCCTGCCTTGATGATAATGGACTGAACCTCCGGATCTGTAAGCCAACCCCAATTAAATGTTGTCCTTTATAAGAGTTGCCCTGGTCACAGTGTGCTTGCCTTTATAGAACTCAGGCAATAGCTGACTCCTTATGTTGCTGGCTTAGAATAAAGGGCACAGCTCAGAAGCTGGGTGTGTTGACTCACCCAGCACCCAGAAAGCTGAGGCAGGAAAATTACCATGATTTTGAAGCCAGTCTGAACTAACACAGTGAGTTTCAAGCTGGCTTGGGCTACAGAGACTCTGTCATAAAACAAAACAAAATACAACACAACTCAGTCCGTGGTGGGGTGAGGCTGGTGCCTTTCACTTCAGTTGCTCTCTAACTTATCCTTTACGGCTTTTGAGGGGGTTCCATCACGTGTGAATGACTGACTAATTATTGGTGGTCGGTGACTGGCTTCATCCTCCTTTCCTCCTCAGAGGTCTGGGTAGAGCTTATAGCTCTAACCCTCTAATCACTGAAGTTCCTCAAGCAGCCAGCCCCTCAAAGCAACTTAGGAGTCCCCAGATACCCACAACTCGGTGGCATCCAAAACGACACCACTTTGAATATTCTAAGGCTTTTAGGAACTACGTGTCAGGAAACAGGCAGAGACAAATTTATTTTTTGGACCCTTCCCTATATCACAAGTGTCTATAAAATATGCAGTGTCAAGGATTTGAAATAAATGACTGAAGTAGCATTGTAGCATTTTTTTCTCTTTGTAAACTGGTTCTGATTGTTGTCGTATTGGCTATCAGAAGGCTCTAAATAAAGCTGGTGTGGTAGTGCATGCCTGTCATCACAACACTCATGAGGCTGAGGCAGGAGGATCTTGAGCTCAAGGCCAGTTTGTACTACATAGAAAGATTTGTCTTTAACAAAAGGCGAAGAGGTTACATCAACAGATATAGATTGTCAAGTAGAAGGGAGACAAGAAACTCAAGTGGCTTTGGGACCATAATGGAGATTGTGGTGTATTCCTTCTGGTTTCTGTGAGCACTGCACACACGTGGTGCACAGACATACATGCAGGCCAAACACTCATGCACATAGAATAAAATTAAATCTCAAAAACATCAAAAAGAACCCAGAAATATATGTCTTAATCAGTGTTCTGTTGTTGTGAATAGGCACTGACCAAGGCAAGGCAACTCTTCTTTTTTTTTAAGATTTATTTATTTAACATATATGAGTACACTGTCGCTGTCTTCAGATACACCAGAAGAGGGCATCAGATTCCATTACAGATGGTTGTGAGCCACCATGAGGTTGCTGGGAATTGAACTCAGGACCTCTGGAAGAGCTGTCAGTGTTCTTAACCACTGAGCCATCTCTGTAGCCCCGATGCAACTCTTATAAAAGAATTTAATGGGCTTACTTACAGTCGCAGAGGTTTAGTGTGTTGTTGTGGTAGGAAGCATGGTGTCACACAGGCAGACATGATGCTAGAGAAGTAGCTGAGAGTTCTACCTCAGCTGGATGCTGGATCTTCAGGCAGCAGAAAAGACATGGCTTGGACTTTCAAAACCTCAAAGCCTACCCCTCGTGACACAGTACCTCCAGCAAGGCCACACCTCCTAATTCTTTCAAATAGTGCCACTCCCTGAGCATTCAGATATGTAACAATGCTCAATGTGGCCCACTGAGTAAAGGAATAAATAAGGTCCAGTGACCCCTAAGTCTGATTTAAGGTTTTAGTTTAAACAGAGGATAAGAGGTATGCTTAACTAAGCAGTCCTGGTCAAGGTGTGGTTTGGTCCATTATTGTCTCTGATCCAAGGTGGTCTGACAAGTAGGTTTTTAAAACTGTGAAATCTCTTCCTAGAAGGTAAGTGTCTCCCTCCTCTTGGCTTCAGCCCTTCTCTTTCCCGTGCTTGAGATTCCTGAGGAAATTTTAATTCTTTAGGGTCCTTGTCTTAATAGCCCATGGGAGAGGAACAACAACTATCTGTCTGTCTTTATAGAGTTTCTCCTTTCTTGCCGGGAGAGCTACAAGCTATAATGAAGACTCAAAATCAGGCTATTCTCTCATCTCTCTTTCTTTTCCTCTCACAGACAAAGGTATGATAAATGCAGGTGGTATTTAAGATTGTTTACTACAGGGGTTGGGGATTTAGCTCAGCGGTAGAGCGCTTGCCTAGCAGGCACAAGGCCCTGGGTTCGATCCCCAGCTCCGAAAAAAAAAAAAAAAAAAAAAGAGGAGTTGTTTGGGACTTATCTCTTTTGCCTTTTGTGTGGGATCCTTGTCTACAGAGGTAAGTAGATATCTTCTGGTCTTGTTAAATAGTAAATTTTACATTATCAGTTATCTTTCTTTGACCCTTCCAGCGGGTCCAGTTATTTAGGGTTCCAATGGGGGGCGAGAGAAGAAGGAGACCAAGCAAGATTCTATTGTCAAGGTCTTGTTTATTGAGAGAAATGTACAGCATTTAAAGCTCTGAGGCAGGAATAGAAGTGGGAACTGAAGTTTAGGGTGGGGGAGTTTGGGAAGTGCCCAAGGATATAGGGTGAATCACTAAACTGCAAGATATCCTCCTTAAACAAAGAGGCAACAGTCTTCTGGGGACATGTTCTTTGAAAAGGTCGAACCTGGGGCTGGGGATTTAGCTCAGTGGTAGAGCGCTTACCTAGGAAGCGCAAGGCCCTGGGTTCGGTCCCCAGCTCTGGAAAAAAAGAACCAAAAAAAAAAAAAAAAAAAAAAAAAAGAAAAAGAAAAGGTTGAACCCTTCTCAGGAATCTGCTCAGGGACATCCGGTGTTTTGCTCAGGCTGAAACATCCTGTGATTGCTCCCGGGGGCTTCCTGGGAGGGGCTTTTGTCCAACAATCTCATAATCTTACAGCAGCCACCTGAGCTTCTGTGGCCATGCAGCCCAGAGTCACGTAGTCACCTTGAGCTATGCAGTCACAAAGCTGCCAGGCCCAAATCCAATACGGCTCCCTACATTTCTTGAGATATTTGGGATAAAGCCATGGGTCACTAGGTGTTAAGCTCTAGATGTTTCTGAAAAGGCATTCCAAGACATGGGTCAAGCTCTAAGTAGGCAGGTAGGGTTTATTAGCATAGCAAGTTTGTTTCCCCCCCCCCCCCCCCCCCCCCGACCCAGCTGGGGACCGAACCCAGGGCCTCGCGCTTCCTAGGCAAGCGCTCTACCACTGAGCTAAATCCCCAACCCCTGCAAGTTTGTTTTTATTTCTAGCATTTATCTATGCATTCTGCCTATTTATTTAATAGACTTATTTTGTGTGCAGGTGTGAAGGTCACAGAACAACTTTTTGGGAATCAGTTCTCTGCTATAGATAGATAGATAGATAGATAGATAGATAGATAGATAGATAGATAGATAGATATTCCTGTGTGAATTTCCGCGCTACATACATGCAGGTGCCTGCAAAGGCCTAACAGTATTGGCTCCCACTAGAGCTGGAGTGACAGACGTATGAGCCCCCTGACTTGGGTGCTGGAAACTGTTCATGGCTTTTGACAGTTTTGTAACCATCTTGCAGGAGAGGAATTTTTTTCTTTTTGTTTTTTTTTTTTTGTTTTGTTTTGTGTTTGTTTGTTTTTTGGGTTTTTTTTTTTGGTTCTGTTTTTTTTTGTTTGTTTGTTTTTGTTTTTGTTTTTTGAAAAAGTATTTCTCTGTATAGCCCTGGCTGTCCTGGAACTAGCTCTGTAGACCAGGTCTTTTTTTTTTTCTTTCGGAGCTGGGGACCGAACCCAGGGCCTTGCGCTCGCTAGGCAACAACCAGAGCTCTTAAGCCATGAGCCACACCAGCCCTCTGAGCCTCCTCTCCATTCCCTGAATTCAGCTGTTTTTATTCCCGTACTGTAGCATCTGTGGCTTCGCTCTTCTTCCAGTGTCACAGTCCAGTAGTCCTAGGTATTTGCTACCTGGCCTTTTCAATGTGTTAGCCTGTGCGTAACACTCTGTAAGTTCCACACAACTGTAAGGTGTGGTCTGATTTGATTAACAGTCAGTTCTTTGTCCTTTTCTGTATTCGCTCTCTTTTGGTACTGGGCATTGAACCCAGGGCCTTGCACATGCTACGATCGATCATCCTCTAGCTGTGAGCCATGCTCCCAGCCCTTTCCAAACCGTTTGCCTTGAAATTTCGCCTGCTTTCTGCTTTGAGAGTGTCTTGGGTCACATGACTTGCTTTGACCAATGGAACAAAACAGAGGGGTGATCTGTGAATGCAATGGGACATGTTCTCTCCTGCTTCTAGGCCACCATCATGCGCAGAGACCCAGGTAGTCTGCTGGCGGATGAATCATAAGACCCACAGCTGCTATTCCTCCTGAGGTCATCCTAGGTTAGTCAACTTAAAGGTCCAAGATTATCGTGACTGACCACAGACAGACTTGAGGAGGCCCAGCCCAGATCAGCTGACCCCTACCATGTGCCAGCTGACGGCACAGGGATGCATACTACTGAGTTTTGATGACCGTCACAGTCGAGCAACAGGAAGTAGCACATATGTTCTTAAACTTCCCTTTGCTAATCAGGCTGTGAAGCTTTTTTTTTTCTCTTGAAAGCAATTTCAGCTTCTAGTTCATAGCTCAGTTTGCTGCAGGGGTCAAAGAGGTGCTGAGGCTCTGACTTGGTATTCCCCTTCACCATGAAGACACCAAGACAGACAGACAGACACGCTCTACCATTTATTTAAGAAAAGAATTCAATTTATTTCCTTTTAGAACTGTAAAAAAGTACTTTGGATATAAAATCTAAACAACTAAGGTGTGGTGAGTCAGGAGGACATGGCCACCATTGTCTGCATCCTCCAGTCACTCAAGTATGGGACCAGAAGAACAGGGCCTGGGCTGAGACGATGCTACCTAAAGGCTGAACCATAGCCTTAAAGAGTGGGAACTCCAGCTTGCAGATCCTCAGGAAGGACGAGGGAAAGACAGTGAGTGGTACAGAGTAGAGAAGGAAGTGGGTGGACTGAGGA
This sequence comes from Rattus norvegicus, assembly GCF_021556685.1. Taxonomy (NCBI): domain Eukaryota; kingdom Metazoa; phylum Chordata; class Mammalia; order Rodentia; family Muridae; genus Rattus; species Rattus norvegicus. The sequence goes on from NC_141534.1 coordinate 220,089,554, forward strand.
TGAGGCAACACTGACTTGGTACTGTGGGAGAACACTTTAATTTGCAATAGGGAAGGTCCTCCTGGTGTTGTTTTTAGGTAGGGTCTCTCTCTATAGGCTAACCTAGAACTCAGTAGGTAGGCCTAGGGTGGCCTCAAACGCACAGCAATCCTCCTGTCCGTTTCCAACCATGCCTGGTGAGTCTTCCTTCTTGAGTGCTGAGCATAGCTAGCACAAATGTGTCCAGGAAGTCCATCTGTTTCCTGCTGCCAAAGCCTGCCCCTCCCTGGAGAGCAGCCCAGGTGCCTTCTAACAGGAAGGAAAGGTGCTCATCAACGTGAGATGAAGTGGTCACCTTCGGACTTGCATGAACTCCTTGCGCAGCCACAGTGAGTCCTGGTAGAAGCGGGGGTCACCCAATCTCACGGCTGTCCTTTTGTAGAAATAGCAGTACAGCACTGCGGCTGGGACAAAAGCAGAGAGAAGCGTCGGGGCGGTCCTCAGTGCTCAGAGGAGAACTAAGCCCAGCCAGCCCCAGCACTGCCCCAGGGGTTCCAGCTATCTCCCAGAGAGGACAGAGGGCAGCCCTGCCTCTTTGCCTGTGAGGCTGTCCTCATCAGCCCAGGTTGTCCTGGTGGGGCGGGGCAGCAGGAGCGGGGTAGCAGGAGCGGGGCAGCAGGATCGAGGCTGAGAGTGCCCCTGAAGCCGCTCTGTCCTCACCTAGTCTCTGGAATACAAACAGTGTCTGCAGGCCGTTTGTCCATCTGAAGCTGCTGGAGTCTTTCCATCGCACGTTCTAGAGGAGACAAGAGTACCAAGGGAGAGGTTAAAGGACGCATGGGGCTCTTATATCTCCAAGTTGCTTAGCTGCAGCAAAGCCATGTGGTTGAAAATCATGCTAACCTCACTCCTTTCATCAGCTCCGAGCATATTCTCAAGGGAGCTTCAAACTCCTCAAATAATTTTCCTCTGTGGGACTAAAAAGATGGCTGAGTGGTTAAGAGCACACTGACCTAGGTTCAGTTCCTAGGACCTACATGATAGCACACAGCTTCCTGTAACTCTAGTTCCAAGGGATCCAATGCTCTTCTGGCCTCTGTGGACACTAGGCACACACATGATGCATATAGGCAGGCAAACACGCTCATGTGCATAAAATAAATAAATAGCATTTTTAATTATTAATTTTTAATACATTTTTAATTTTTAGCCATGGTAGTGCATACCTTTTAATCACAGCATTCAAGAGGCAGAAGTAGGCAGACCTCTGTAACTCTGAGGCTAGCTAGCCTGGCCTACACAGTGAGTTTAGGCCAGTCAGAACTATGTATAGTAAGACTCTTTTTCAAAATAACTTTTTAAAACTTTGTGTTTGTGTGTGCATATATATGTTCCAATGTGCAACAGCATATATGCACAGAAGACAACTTGCAGGAGTCAGTTCCCTCCTTCCATCATGTGGGTCCCAGGGATCGAGCTCTGACTGACAAGCTTGGCAGGAAACTCCTTAACCTGCTTAGCCATCTTGCCAGCTCTCAGCCACCTCCTGCTCCTTTTTACTTTTTACTTCAAAGGGGTCTCCTCTAAGCCTGAACTGGAGAGTTTATTTGTCGAGGGGAAATGATCTCAGCAGTGTCTCTGCTTCCTATTCAGCTCGCAGAATCTCAGGCTCAGCACTTTGGCTCAGGCTTAATGACCAACGGCTTACATACCTGGCTCCAGGAAGTGGAGCACAGGCCCTGACAGAGGAAGCCCCTTGATCCTTGAACTCTGCAGCAAACCGGGAGCAATCGGGGTCCCAAGAAAGTGAGAAAGTGACTAGAGACCAAAGTTCTGCTGTTTTGAAGGTGGTGCTGAGAGCCAAGGCCAGAGAAGAGCTCTACCCCTGATCCACACACAAAATAAGCATACAGGAGATGAGTGAGCTACCCAAAGAGATGAAAGAATTTGTAAAACAGAAGAAATGGAAAACAATAAAGACCTGCAAGACTTCCCTAGAACAGTTAAGAGCATTTGCTACTCTTTTAGAAAAACAAGAGTTCACTCACTTCCTAGTGTCCACATTGGTGTTTCACACTCTCTGTAATTCCAGCTACAGATCTAAGATCTGGAGTACCCCTCCTCTCCCTGCATGAGCATGCACACGTGCACGCGCGCGCGCGCGCGCACACACACACACACACACACACACACACACACACACACACACACACTGTCATACACTTTCAAATCATTTTTTGGAGGGTCAGTGGTGCAGAGACGATATTTTTCTGTGTAGCTGTAACTGTCCTGGAACTTGCCCTGAAGACCCGGGGCTGGCTTTAAACTCACAGAGATTCGTGCTGGGATTAAGGGCATGTACCACCACAACTTCAAATCATATTCCTAAAAAAGCAATCTGAAACCCTGAGGACTGGATCTGATCTGGGGCTTCCAGGAAAGCTAAAGAGAGGCATGGAGGCTGTGTTTCCAGTATAAAGATGGGCACTCTGCACCGGGCATAAAGGAAAGCAACACTCTTGCATGGCTGTTCCCTAAAACACCCAATGCCTGTAATATTAACCACGGCACATTGACACCAAAATACCCCTCTGTCAACACCCACCTACCCACACAGCTGATGGCAAACTGACCCGACTTCCTGTTTCAGCACTGCTAGGCCTATCTGAGGCAAAGGTAAACTGTTACAAACAGAAAAGTCCCTGGATCCTCAAACACAGATTGCTAGGCCAAAGTGTCTTATCAATTGTCACAGGACACCTTCATTTTACTACATTTTACCAGATTCTGAACCATGTGGAGGAATAACGGCGTTTCCAGAGGATAGAAACGTCTAGTTGGATTTCCTTTGAATAGGACAGGGTTTGATCAAACGCAGGGCACAGAGCCTGCTGGGTAAACGCCCTGCTGCTGCACTGTATCCCCCGGCCATTACCGTTATCTTTCTGGGGTTCTGCTTTGGCATTTTGTTGTTTTCTGTCAAGCCTCCATACAGGGAGGATGTAACAGACCATTGGCTTGAATATAAAGCACCTCTCACATACGCCCCAGATCAGAGCTGATTCTCATGGCTTCTGCTTCCCTAATTCTTCCATCTCTTGTGTATCTCATGAGTTTTCATATCCTTCTTGAAAAAAGATAAGATTTATTTATTTTTGACACATATTCTAACATTATGCAGTCCTGACTAGCCTGGAGCTATCTTTTAGACCAGGCTGGCCTCTAACTCACAAAAATCTGCCTGCCTCTGCCCCCCAAGTACTGGGATTAAAGGTGTGTACCACCTATGTATATTGATTTATTTTATGTATGTGTGTGAGTGCCTTAGTGTGTATATGTGTGTCATGTACGTGCCTGTGCCAGCGGAGGCTAGAAGAACTGGATCCCTTGGGATTGGAATGATAAGGAGTTGTGGGTGCTAGGAGCCAAATCCAGGTCCTCTGCAAAGTGCTCATCGCCGATGACCCATCTCCCAGTCCATCACATTCATTTTGGCCTCAAGGTTCTTGCTGTTGAACTTATATGTAGCCCAGGATGACCTTGTCATGGCCTTCAGAGACCTAAGATAGATCGTCTTGAGACAGGTCTTACACTATAGTCCAGGCTGGCCTAGAACTTAACTGTGGAGACCCAGGATGACCTTGAATTTATTGTCATCCTCCTGCCTTGGCCTGCTAGGTGCTAGAATTACATGTGTTAGTCACCATGTCCAGCTACTCTTGTAGCTCAGTAAAGATGTGAAAGGGCCATTGAGAAAGCTCATTGGTTTCTGAAAACTGCAGTTCAATCTCCAGAACCCGCACGGTGGAAGAACAGACTCCGGCAAGTTTTCCTTTGACACCCAGTCCTCTATCTGCCCACATGCAGACATAACATAATCGCTCTATGTAATTTTTAAGATTAAATATGTAGAAATGCAGGGCTTTCATTCTTACCATGACCCACACATGCAGGGAGATGCTGAGGGCGAGGTACACAGACGTCAGAATGATGGTCCCTTTGAACTTATGGAACAGGAGGTTGACCAGGCCAGCCTGGAAGACGAAGGTGTTGAAGAACATGAGGAAAATTATGATGATGTTGAAGAGGATTGCAATATCCTGGATGCTGTAGACACATAAAACAAAGCATAGCCAAATGGGGCTGTATGAGGACTTATGAGATGGCCCTAAGTGCTAAGGGGGATCAAGAGATCTGCTCTTCTCTATGATATTGTCACCTCAAAACCCAGACAGCACAGACTTCTAAACACACTAATAACGTTAAAGTGCTCACTGTGGCAGTCAGGGCCTTCACACTCTTTGGAGCCAGCTTTTCGGGTCTCCCTCTCATACTCACATGAACAGCACGAGCTGGATAACAGGAGCCATTCGTAGTAGCTCCGAGAAGGAATTGACGAACAGGTCATAGCACAGCAACAGAAACTGCAGGGAGAGCACCAGGCTATAGTTACTGGTCTGAAGCATCTTCTGTCTGACTTTTGGGACTCCCTGGGGTACATTCCACGGTCCTGAAGAAAATAACTTCTGGTTCTCCCCCTGCCCAGAACTCAGGGAGAGTTTTTCCAATTCAGAGCTGTTTCCGTGGCTCTAATGCAAGGGCCTGTTTGGAGGGGAGAGAGGCAAGAAAGGGAGGAAGGACAAGGAAGGCAATATTAGAAGTCTAGCAGGGGCTGGAGGGATGGCTCAGTGGTTAAGAGCACTGACTGTTCTTCCAGAGGTCCTGAGTTCAAATCCCAGCAACCACATGGTGGATCACAACCATCTGTAATGGGATCTGATGCCCTCTTCTGGTGTGTCTGAAGACAGCTACAGTGTACTCATATATATAAAATAAATAAATCTTTAAAAAAAAAAAAGAAGTCTAGCAACAAACATCTACTAAGCATTGGTATGCAAAAGATCTAGGTGATCTGGGTACATTAGTTAAAACCAGTTATAAAAACAAAAACCCAGCTAAAGCCAGGCATATGGAGCACACCTGTAATCACAATGTTCAGGAACCTAAAACAGGAGGACTGAGACAAGACAAAACCAAACCAAAACCCATCCCAACTCCACCCCATTGAACCTTAACTTGTCATTCTTTCTAGAGACTAATAGCAGCAGACTTCTCTATGTCTGGATCCTTCTAAATTCATGGCTCCTTCTTTTCTTTTCTTTCTTTTTTTTTTTTTTTTTTGAACCAGACCTTGCTATGCAGCCCAAGCTCATCTTGAATTCTTGATCCTCCTGCCTTACCCGGAACGCCTGTTTTACAGGAATGTGCCCACACCTGACAAATGCACAACCCTTAGCAAGAATGTTTAGGGTTACTACAGAGAAGTGACAGCCTGGTCACACAGTAGTAGTAAGTAAAACCCTTAAATATTGCATGCAACACTCTAGGAACTGTTTTTTAAACTTATTTATTTATTATATGTAAGTACACTGTAGCTGTCTTCAGTCACACCAGAAGAGGGCATCAGATCTCATTACAGATGGTTGTGAGCCACCATGTGGTTGCTGGGATTTGAACTCAGGACCTCTGGAAGAGCAGTCAGTGCTCTTAACCACTGAGCCATCTCTCCAGCCCTAGGAACTGTTTCAGTCACAGATATTATTTAATTTTAAAATAACCTCATAAGGTAGAAAATAAACTCTTATTTCCCTCAATTCATAGATGAGAAAACTGAGGCACAGCAAAGTAACCTAACGACTAAGATGACACGGCTGGTAGGCGGCAAAGGAGTATTCGAATGGAGCACCATACAGCCCGCCTATTTCAAAACTGATAGAGAGCTAAGTAGGTGAGGAATATGTTCTCATAGAAGTCGGCAGCGTCACACACAGAAAGAGTTGACAGGACACAGTACTCTCCTCCTAGAAGATCTTTTATAAAGGTTATGACAGAAACACTGAGGCGCAAGCAAAGGGAGCGTATTTATAACTTAATCCCTGGACTTGAAAAGCAGCCATTTTACTGCATATAACCCTCATTTTGCAAAGGTTCTGAAGGGTCCAGGACCCGTCCACCTTCCACGGTGGAAAAGCTCCATGTTTTTTGGATATGTGAATGTAGCTTCTCTGGGCTTGAGTTTTCACACAATCTTTCTCCCAGGTACCAGCGCCAGGATAATCTTGTTAACCAATAGAATTTACTTTAATCCTCATAACAATCTGCAAGGTAAGAAAGAATTATCCCCTGGCTACAGGCAAGGACAGATAGTTAGAGTCATTTCCTCCAGATTGCAAGTGTGTAGAGCCAAAGGCACCACTTTGTAAGGCTCCATCAAGGGCATCCGTTAGATAGAAACGCCTCTCGCTCTAGCTACGCGGACAAGCACCCTCCAATGTAACGCGGTTTTCCTCACCCGTACCAATCCGTTCACACACCGGAATGGGAAAAAGACCCATAGCAAAAGCAACAGCAACACAAAATTCTGACTTCCAGCCACTCTGCGATCTGCATCATCTACACTCACCTCAAAGAACCGATGTCGGTTGTCATGGGAACACCATACCGGCTTCCGGAAGCCGACTTTAAATTCCGGAAGTAGATTGCTAATTGCCCGCCACGTTAAGGCTTTCGCTTTCCCAGACTCTCCCTGTGACCGGTTTTTCCATCCTGCCTCGCTGAGGGCTAACCCTAGCGAGAGGCTGTTAACCCCAGCATTTCGCCTGTTTCGGGATGGAGGTCTGTGGTTAGAGACAAGGCTGACAGGACGCAGCGCTCCTAGGACTCGGACCAGAATCTGCTCAGGAACCCCTTAGATTGTAAACCCCATTTCCCAGACGCCCTAGCTCACCACCGGAAGTGGCCGAGCCTTTAGAAGCTTAGGTAGCGCCCTCTGTAGCGGATCCCGTGGTCTGCAGGCTTGCCGGAAAGTCAATTATCCGACGATCCTAGGGAGTGGCAGCTCCCGCACTTGGCGGCGACCGGAGGGTCGCAGAGACCTGCCCCCAAGGAGTCCCACTGTATGGTTAAGGTTGGAATAGAACCCGGGCTGGGAGAGCCGGGTTGGGTCCGCCGCTTCCTTGCTTCGCTTTGTCTTAAGTCGGCGTTCAGCCTATTTTTCCCTTTAAGAATTGGACACTTTCCGTTCCCCTTCTATACCGGAGAAGGTGTTTGTAGAGGCTCTCACGCTTTTCAGAAGTCATCATATTTAAGACTTGCTAGAACCAACATGACTAAAGGAGTCAACGTCATACTCCCTTGCACCTGAAATAGATCTGACTGTCCGAAGGACGAAGGAGCGGTCTGTGAGCACTTGTGCTAAGGTGGACTTTATTCACACTCCTGAGTCCTGCCATTTGGAGGGGCTGCCTTTGGAAATGAGTTCTGGGAACTGAGCACAGGAACTGGGTGCCTGTACCAGGCTTGCCATTTGCCTGACCAAGTTTCTCTTCTTTGGATCCCGGCGCTGCAGTAGTTTGGAATTGTAAGATGCGGGTTTATAGTATTTGCACTCTAAATCTGGTCCCCAGGATTCTTACTGTCACTCCATCTTTGAGGAGGGAGCAACAAGCTCTGCCCGTTGGTCTTGTTTGTTTGCAGCTCTAACTTCTAAAAGTTTGGAGTATAGCCTTTTCCTGAGCGTAATGAAAGGTTCGTTTCTTAACCCTGGAACTAATTCTGTTTTAGTTCAGCCTATGAGAACCCTTTAGCCAGAGGAGTGAGGAAAACATTAACTAGAGGTTAGGTACACTTTTAAAATCAGGATAGATAAACTATACCCCATAGGCCACATCTAACCCTGAGTGACTTTTACACATTGGGGCAGGGGGATCATACTATGTGAATTATGAAAAGCATGTAAAACTTAGACATCAGTGTCATAGTATTAATGAGGTACGGTCGTGTTCATTTGTTAAGATATCCTTCCTGGCTTCTCTTATATCACACCAGCCAAGAATGAAAATAGTTGTGACAGAGGCTATAAGCCTACACAGCCCACACAGTCTGTGGACTCCCTTCCTGAGCCTGGTGCTCAGCCAAGCAAGGACAGGAGACCCTGCAGTGGTGAGCATGTATGGAAGTCTTAGTCCAAACTGCTCTTTCAGTGTAAGTGAGAGCATAATCTCAGCCTTTGCCTGTGTTTCCCTTGCTTTTGCTATTTTAGGAAAAGAGAGGGCTTATTTGTGAACTGTAGACAACAATGTAAAACTTCCCTGCCTTCTGTCAGAAAAGTGTCCCAACCATCTGTTCTAAGACTGCTGCAAAGTGCTAGTCCAGGGCTTGTAACTGGAGTGATGCAGGTCCGTTTGGAATGTTTTGCCTTTCCTTTTCCTCAAATGTGTCTGTATATGAATGTTATGTGTGTGTAGGTTCCTGTAGAGGCTAGAAGTAAGTATTTGGTCCCTTGGAGCTGTGAGCTGATGTAGGTGCTGGGAAATTAGCTGTGGTGTTGTGCAAGACCAATATGTACTCCTAACGTCTTAACTGTTGAGCCTTCTTTTCATATGCCATCCCCACACTCCTGCCCTTTTTTTTGGGGGGGAGTAGGGTCTTATTTTACCTTGGCTAGGCTCAGCTATATACATGGAGCTGAGGATGACCTCGATCTTCTGATTTTACCTCTGAAATGCTGGAATTATAGACATGTACCACCACTCCAGTTTTTAAGTTTCAAGATAGAAGATATGTAGAGTTTGTTACGAGGTGAAGGTGGGGCACGATCCAGAAATGAGGTAAACGGTGTTCAGAGAGAACTTGTCTAGTGTGTTCATTGTATAGAACTCACTCTCAAGGGGTGAGAGTGGAAAGTGGGCAAAAAAGTAAACACACTGCAGAAACCAGCATTGTCAGATGACTGGAGCATTTCACTGGAAAGGCGGAGGCTGTGTTAGGCAGTGGCTGTGTTAGGCAGTGGACACTTGATAGTCCCAAACCTGTTTGGCTCTTGCATGAACCAAGGAGGCAGCTCTGAGGCTGGGTAACAAATCCATGGACCCAGAAGCTCAGTCATGAAACGTGGATTTCCCCCTAGCCCTCAACTCTTCCTCAGAGATTGCTACTAACTAGAGTCAGCTATGAGAGCCCAGCATCTGCTGCTGGTTGGATGACCATCTGGCATGTCATGAGCTGTAATCAAGGCCACAGAGAGGCCTGGGCAGGCATGGGGACCATGAGCTTCAGGGTTTTGTTTGTTGGGGGAGCTGGTCTCACTATGTCACTCAAGCTACTGTTAAATTCCTCAAACAATCCTGATTCAGCCACTCAGATAGCTAGTGGCATAGACACCACCTTGCTTGGCTAGCTTTAGGCTTTGTTAGTGGTTAGGATAAAATCCTGTAATAGGAGCTAAAGAGATGGCTCAGTGGTTAAGAATGTTTGCTGCTGGGGTTGGGGATTTAGCTCAGTGGTAGAGAGCACTTGCCTAGGAAGCGCAAGGCCCTGGGTTCGGTCCCCAGCTCCAAAAAAAAGAACCAAAAAAAAAAAAAAAAAAAAAAAAAAAAGAATGCTTGCTGCTCTTTCACAGGTCCTAGATTTGGTTTCCTGCACTTGAGTTGTGTGGTCCACAACTGACCGTAATTCCAGCTCCAGAGAACCCCACAACCTTTCCTGGCTTCTGTGGACACCTGTGTGTACATCACTTGGCATACCTTCACACACACACACACACACACACACACACACACACACACACACACACACACTTTCTCTCTTTCAAATACTATGATAGTAGCAAATGTGAAGTTATAATACTTGATTCTCAATAGTGTGTCCATGCATTTTTTTGTTGTGATCTTATATCCTGTGAATAAGGAAAAAGACCTAAGACTTTGAAGCTAAATAGACAAGAGTTTGAAACTTCTGTGGACTTGCTGGGTCCTGGTAGTAGTTACTGTGCATCTGAACTTTAGCTTCCTCATGTATAGGATTGGGGTGATAGTCCTCACAGAGTTACCAAGGGGAGTGAGTGGGACTGTATATCAGTTTCTAGTGCTTTGAGCTGGTGTGCAATTAATAATCTTTATTTCTATGCTTTTCTTTCAGAAGACAAGTCTTACAGTGTTAAGTGTTTTCCTCAGGTTGCTTGGACAGTGAAAGTCAGAGATCAGGCCACCTTTCTGCGAGCCTTCTGCTGGTTCTGAAGGTGAGGATTTGGGTATTATCCCTCCTTGGGCATTATTGGCTCTTCTTCCTTTTAGATGGTCCAGAGAGATGGCCCTCAATATCAAGAAGCCATACTATTATCTTCTTGGTATGTATTTAATGGAGGCAGGGCTGGGTCTTTTCCATTTGCCTGTTCTTTTAAGCGTGTATATGGTAATGGAATCTAACTCATGCCTGCCCTGTCATTGAACTACAAATGTAGCCCCTTGCCTGGGTTTGAAAAATAACTTTTTGTGACATAAATTCTCACCAGAGAAAAACCTGAAAGCTGAGTTGGTGGAAATCTAAAAATAATCACTTTCTAGACCATGAGGTTTTGCTTCCTCTTTTTGTCCTTTGGACTTTCCCTAGAGAAGAGAAAGCAGAAGTAAGTTTCAGGTGTACAAACAGCCAAGGGATGCTCTCAGTTCATGGAGAGGAGTGGAGGGTCTGGCATCAAAGTCTGACCCCATGGAATCCATCCTTTGCAAAGAAGACCTTTTTATACAGAAGTGGGAGCACAGAGAGCTTTTTGTCAGGTGACATAATGGAAGGGATTGAGCATCCCTAGGTAAAAGTCCAGAAGATTCTGAAACTTAAAACCTGATTAGTTTTTTTGAGACAAGATTTTTCTGTGTAGTCCTGGCTGTCCTAGAACTCACTCTGTAGACCCGGCTGGCTTTGAACTCAGAGATTTGCCTGCCTCTGGTTTTGTTTTGTTTTGTTTTGCTTTGTTTTATATTAAGCCAGAGTTGAGATATGTTCTTTCTGAAACCCTGGCTGTGCTGGAACGTGTTAGGAACTTGTAGACCAGCTGACCTCAAACTCACAGAGATCCTTCTGCCTCTGCCTTCTGAGGGCTCTGCTTAAAGGCTTGTGCCACCATTCCTGGCCAGACCTAAAACCTTTTGGTCACCAAAATGATTGCTTAAAGCATATAACATTCAAATATTCCCAATCCAAAACCCTTTGCCATTTACAACTCTTCCACCCCCAAATCATTTAAAAAAATTTTTACATGTGTGGCCAGGTAGTGGTGGCATACACCTTTAATCCCAGCATACAGGAAGCAGAGGATCTCTGAGTTCGAGGCCAGCCTGTCCTATAGAGTTTTAGGCAGTCAGGACTACACCTGAAACTTTGTCTCAAACATCAAAACAAAACAACAACAAAATGCTCATAACTGCTGAGCTGCCTCTCCAGCCTCTGCACCCAGTCATTTTGTTCACGGCATACCCAGCCTAGAACATGTTTATCCCATTGGATTGTGGTTTTGCTGCCTTATGTTGGAACCCAGGGAATTTGTGGTCTAAGCAGTTAGGGTTTTAATATTTGTCCCTTAACTGGGTTGGGTGTGGCAGTCACTTTTTACCTTCTGGTTCTGCGTGGGGAGGCTAATCAGTACCAAGGCTGTGAGTCCAGGGCCTGGTTATCTCACCAGAGTGCTATACTTGGTCTGTGGCCTGCCAGGTGCAGGGGTGGGGCTTCACTCAGTGTGAGCTTACCTCAACATCGAAGCCATCTGGGGATAGGGGAACTGAATCAAGAGATTCCATACCGAAGGCAGAAAAGAAGGTCAGTGTTACTTCCTTTAGCTGCTATGTGGGTATACCGTGGTCACCCAGGACATGCGATTTCTGCGTCTTCTAGGAGTTCTTGATCAGAATGGCTTCGGGATGGTTTTACATGTCCTGCATGGTGCTGGGATCCCTGGGATCAATGTGCATCCTCTTCACTACCTACTGGATGCAGTACTGGCGCGGTGGCTTTGCCTGGGATGGCACTGTGCTCATGTTCAACTGGCACCCAGTGCTCATGGTCTCCGGCATGGTGGTGCTCTATGGAGCCGGTGAGTAGTAAGGTCACAGTGTGGGCGGCACGCTGTGGCCTAGGCCTGGCAGCACTTATCCTTTCCAAGAGGCTACCATGGCAGGGGGAATTGGGTTGTCCCTGGGGCCAGCTATGATTTGGGGGAAGAAGTGGAAAGTGTAGGGACAGCTCCACAGATACTCTGGGACAGGGTCAGCAAAACTTTGTGTAAAGGACTGGAGCATAAATTTGTCAAGCTTTGTAACGGTATGATTGTAATCTATATTGCAGCTAGCCAGCTCTGCTTCTATATTATCTATCATTGCTGTGGTGGTGATGGTGGGGTGTGTGTGTGTGTGTGTGCACAGATATCCTATCATAGGAGCAGCTATGGAAAGTATGTAAAACGCATGAACAAAACTGTGTCTCAGTGAAGTTTTATTAAGAGAATTAGGCAGCAGGCTAGATTTGGCCTAGCACTGCAGTTTGGCCCATGCTCTAGAGAAAAAGAAGTTAAAGCCTCTTAGATTATAGTTGGGTCAAGGATCCATCTTTGCCCCATGCATTCAAATCTAGGTGAACCCCGTTTTTCCCAGTTGTAGGATGGGAATGGTGATAGCATTGCCAAAAGCTGCACACTACATAAACTTCACACATCATCCCCTCTGGTTCTTGACTATTTTCTTGTGATGTATGCATATATGTATGTACACATGTGTGTCAACATGTAACTTTACCAGGTCGGCCTTGAACTCACAGAAATCCACCTGCCTCTGCTTCCCAAGTGCTGGGGTTAAAGGCGTGTACTAAATTCTTTGCTATGGTGTAGTGGTGATGGGTGTGTATGTGTGTGTGTGTGTGTGTGTGTGTGTGTGTGTGTGTGTGTGTATACATGGGCATGGGCATACCATAGGATGCATGTGGAAATCAAAGGACAACTTTTAAGAGTCAGTTCTTTTAACTGTGGGTCCCGGGAATTAGACTAAAGTTTGTTTGTTTTTTTTCCCGGAGCTGGGGACCGAACCCAGGGCCTTGGGCTTGCTAGGCAAGCGCTCTACCTCTGAGCTAAATCCCCAACCTAGACTGAAGTTCTTAAGACTTATATGGCGGGCTGGAGAGATGGCTCAGTGGTTAAGAGCACCGACTGCTCTTCCTGAGGTCCTGAGTTCAAATCCCAGCAACCACATGGTGGCTCACAACCATCTGTAATGAGATCTGATGCCCTGGTCTGGTGTGTCTAAAGGCAGCTACAGTGTACTCATATATAATAAATAAATAAATAAAATATTTAAAAAAAAAGACTTATATGGCAAGTGCTTTTAGCTGCTGAGCTATCTTGTGAACCCCACTTTGTTTTTTGAGACAGGGTCTCTTCATAAGCTACACCCTCAGTTTTCATACCTGGGTTCTTTTTTTTTTTTCTCCTTTTTCTTTTTCTTTTTTTTTTTTTTCTTTTTTTCGGAGCTGGGGACCGAACCCAGGGCCTTGCGCCTGCTAGGCAAGCGTTCTACCAGTTCTACCACTGAGCTAAATCCCCAACCCCTATACCTGGGTTCTTAACCAACCTTGGCTGGATGCATTCATTGTGATGAGACCTGGAGAGACAATGCTCATCAGCCCACAAAGCCACATTCAGGATTGAGCCAGGGCAGTTCAAAAAATACTTCTCCCATTTTATCGTGCCTTTCTTGCTTCTGTGTCTGGCCACCTGCCTCCTGCAAATAACAGGAGGTGGCAGGTAACGAGCAGGCTTAACTAGGGGTTCTATTGCTGTAATAAAACAACGTGGGAGGAAAGGATTTATTCCACCTTACACTTTTAGTCCAGCATCAAAGAGGGGTTGGCAGGAATGAAATCAGAAGCTGTGAAGGAAGGAAGGCAGCTTATTGGGTTGCTCCTCCTGGCTTCTTCAGCCTCTTTCCTTCCTTCCTTCCTTCCTTCCTTCCTTCCTTCCTTCCTTCCTTCCCTCCTTGTTCTTTTTTTTTTTTTTTTTTGGTTCTTTTTTTCAGAGCTGGGGACCGAACCCAGGGCCTTGTGCTTCCTAGGTAAGCACTCTACCACTGAGCTAAATCCCCAGCCCCCCTCCTTGTTCTTTTAAATCTTTTTAATTGTTGTTTTTGAGACTATGGCTGTTTTGCTTGCATGTATGTCTCTGTACTATGTGTATCCAGTGCCTTTGGAGACCAGAACAGGGTGTCGTATCCTCTGGTACTGGAGTTACAGATGACTGTGAGCCACCATGTGGATTGAACTCAAGTCCTCTGGCAGAGCAACTAGTGTTGTTAACCACTGAGCCATCCTCTCTCCAGCCCTGCTCTCTTATACCATCTAGGACACCAGCCTGGGGATATCACCTAAAGTGATCTTGGCCCTCCCATAGCAATCACTAATCAAGACAGTGCTCTACACACGTGCCTGTAGGCAATCTGACGAGGGGTGATTTTTCCACTAGATTTCCTCTTCTCTGATAACTAGTTTGACATGAAACCAGTCGGGACAGGAATCAATGTACTGGCACTTCTTCCTGTTGAGAGGCTCTGTAGGGCCACATCAGGGGAGTATAAGGTGATGTGGCCAAGCTCTGGGACTGTTTTCTCTGCAGCCTCACTGGTGTACCGCCTGCCTGCATCATGGGTGGGGCCCAAGCTGCCCTGGAAAGTTCTCCATGCAGCACTGCACCTGCTGGCCTTCACCGTCACTGTTGTGGGGCTGACTGCCGTCTTTGGGTTTCACAACCATTCAAAAATCACACACCTCTACTCGCTGCATAGCTGGCTGGGCATCACCACTGTCGCCCTCTTCGCCTGCCAGGTAGGTGCCTCTGCCTCCTCCTTCCCAGTCCCTGTGGGTTCTGTGTGTTTGGGGCTCGACTTCACTAGCCTCAGCTCCCAGTATTCTCTCTGCCTCTTCCCTGGAGAGGGCCTTAAATCCTGTAGACTCTGCTATTTCAGTCCTGTGAGAGTTGGAGTCCAACTTTTATCTTGTTTTTTGTACCTGTCACACTGCTCGTCGCTCCTCCTGACTTATCTTACATCATGCTGACTCCAGTGCAGCCTCTTTTCTGCTTTTTCCACTCTTCCCTCTTTGAACCAAAAGCAGTTCTAAAAAGTAATTTCAGTATTCCAGTGCTGGTCCTGTACTTGTATTGTTTATGGGCTAGGATTGGCCACAAACCAAAGCTAACACGGTTCTGAGTGTTTTGCTACATGCCCTTCTTCACACATTTGTTGTATGTGTAATAGAACTAGGCAGACCATAGTAATGTGTGGTGTGTGGTCAGGCCTGTGTATGGTAGGAATATTTGAGTTGAAAAAGAGAGGCAGGGGCTGGAGAGATGGCTCAGCAGTAAAGAGCACTGATTGCTCTTCCAGAGGTCCTGAGTTCAAATCTCAGCAACCACACGGTGGCTCACAACCATCTTGGATCTAATGCCCTCTTCTGGTGTGTCTGACAGCTACAGTGTACATATATAAATAAAATACATCTTTAAAAAAAAAAAGAAAAAGAAAAAGAGGGGCAATAGGATAGTGACCAGCAGGAGGCACTGTAGGCAAATGGGCACAACTGTCACACCGTATCTCCATGGACTTCTTCCCTTGTGTCCACAGTGGTTCCTGGGCTTTGCCGTCTTTCTCCTGCCCTGGGCATCCCAGTGGCTGCGAAGCCTCCTGAAGCCTGTGCATGTCTTCTTTGGAGCCTGCATCCTTTCCCTGTCCATCGCCTCTGTTATTTCTGGCATCAATGAGAAGCTCTTCTTTGTTTTGTAAGTTTCAAGGGGCCTCTAACACTAAGGCATATGGGAGGGAGTGGGGGCTTCAGGAGATCCGTCATATACTCATAGCACAGTCAATTGAGAGCTTGAGTCCAGTTCTTGATCAGGAAGGTGACAGAATTAGCTGGTCTTTAGGCTGAAATTGGTAAACGCAATACTTACTGAGCACCAGATGATGCAGCACCTTTTGTTTTTCAGAAACTACTCACAGTACCACACCTTTAATCCTCTTAAGCACTCAACAACATCTGGTGCTGTTGCACATGAGACAAATGGTCTAGGCTTAGCGGCTGCCTGCCTTTCATCCTGACAGCATAGGCAGGCTGGTCTCTGAGCCAAGGCCAACTTCCTCCACATAGTGGGTTCCAAGCCTGGCGGGACTACATACTGAGACTCTGTCAGAAAAGAAAAGGTGCACTGAGGCTCAGAGTAACTTACCTAAGCACACAGAACCAGTAAATGGCAGAAGGGGGAACTGAGTTAGGCTGTCTGCCTCCAGAGTGTGTACATCTAGCCACTGTTGTCTGGGTTTTGAGGCAGCTTGGTAGAGTGAACAGCAAATGAGATTGGAAATCAGCTCTGGGGTTTAGATCTTGGTTGTACTATGTACCAGTTTTGTAAAGGTGACTCATGTTTTTCCCCTGGGTAAAACATTACACAGTTCCTGCCTGTCATTGTGATAGGGACTTAGTATGTTAATTCCAGGTTGTAGGAATCTAGTCTCTTGCTAGGCAAAAAAAAAGAAGAAGAAGAAGAAGAAGAAGAAGAAGAAGAAGAAGAAGAAGAAGAAGAAGAAGAAGAAGAAGAAGAAGAAGAAGAAAATTCTTCCAAAGACCCACATTATTTTGTTATTTTTTGTTATTTCCAGGAAAAATGCCACCAGGCCTTACTCCAGCCTTCCTGGTGAGGCTGTCTTTGCCAACAGCACAGGGATCTTGGTAGTGTCTTTTGGCTTGCTGGTTCTCTATATTCTTCTGGCTTCTTCATGGAGACGTCCAGATCCAGGAGCTCTGACTGACAGACAGGTATGGCTGCTTGTCTCCCATTATAGGTGGGATAAGGCCAAGAAGGCTTGCTTTGCACCTTGCTAAGATTGACCCTGTAGCCACGTGGGAAGTCAACCAGCTCGAAGGTGCAGATTGAGTGGGTCAATGGGAAATCTGGTAACAGAGTGCCTAGCCTGGGAGTGACTTCCCAAGGTTCCCCCCAACCCCCCTACAAGGTTCCTTGGCTCTGAAGGGCTTGAGCTCTGTGACAAGACTACTGGGACAAGGGCTTAGTGATACTCAAGTGCTTAAAGCAGGTCTTGCCTGTTCTTGCTACTGAGTTGTCTGGCAGATGTGGGAAGATATGCTATGGACCAATCTCTCAGGAACTTTTGGGCTTCCCTGAAAGATCTGGTGGCTTGGCTGGGTTCACCCTGCAGGTTGAGGGTCTATCTGAGCAACTCAGGCCTGGTGTTCCTCCTGAAGCTCAGGCTTTTGAGGCCATGTCTTTAACCCCTGTGCATCTTCCTTCTTTCCAGCCCCTGTTGCATGACAGGGAGTGAAGCCGGCAGGGCTCCCGGGAACAGTCGGAGATGCAGTCTGCTCCCTCAGAAGCTCTGCTGTACTGGGGCTCCCGGCTGGTTTCAGCAACAGACTTCTCTTGGGCCAGAGACCAAACTTGCTACTCCAGTTCCAGGCTTGCTCTCCAGCCACTTGCTGTTCATCTGCTTTTCTTGGTGGCTTTGACTTGTTGCCATTTTTTCAGGTTCTCCATTTGCACAAGGATCTCCTTGCCTTGGTCACTCTTGTCTCTTCTGTTGGTCTGCAGATTTCAGCCTGCTTTCCTTACCACTCCTAGGGATGTGGTAGAAACCAAAGCTGGGGTTCAAATGTAGCCCACGCATGTAAAATATAAAATCTGCTCTCTGTGGGAGCATTTGTCTCCGTTAGGCAGGTTTTCTCTTCTGCTCTGTCCTGGATGTGCATTTGGGTGGGCAGTGGCATTGAGGGGTAACTCCTGGGACAGGGGCAGTAGGAGAAGCCTTTGCTGTAAGTTAGGTGCCCGACACGCTGCTTGTTCACTTTGATGTGCTGTATTGTGTGTATTGTGACCATGTGGTTCCCCTTCTTCTAGTTGCTGCTCCAGCTGCTACCTGGATCCCGCCCTTTACCTGTGACTTACATGCCTGTACCCCTCAGGTAGCCCTATGAGCCCTGTTAAACAGTTCTCCCAAGAACAGACGTCCTGCCCCTAGAGTCCCAGTGATCAGTGAGCGGTTTCTTTGGGCTTCCTTTCTGTCCCCTTGTGGGTATGGGCTTTCCTGCCTCCTATAGTTATGCTTTCCCCTGACAGGGCCCCAGCTCACTATGAATTTGAAACCAGCATTATGAAGCAATTTGCTGGGCAAAGCTCACATTCTGGTTTATCAGTCATGAGGGGACTAGGTGACCTTTTGGGGAACAGAAGCACCCACTACTTAATAAGGAACACCCTAAAGGCAGCAGCAGTGAATGGCTTTGCTCTTCTCCTGAATAACAAGTGGGTAGCGAAGGAGGAGTCTTGTCCCATTCCTTTGTGTTAGCCTGTGGCACTTCGTGCCTTCTTCAGGCAAGCCCTGCCAGGTCCCTCAGCAGGCAAGTAGGAAGAGTTGGGTTCCTGCACTCTCTGCAGATAGTGACCAGGCTGAACTTCAACCCGACTGCCAGAAGTTGGGAGGAGGGCTGGCATGGACTTGCTGACCAGATGAAGCCTGAATTCCATTGGGATAACTGCTGGCACCTTCATGAGCATCTTCCTGCTTCACTCATGAGTGGGTATTTTACCTCATGAATCTGACTCTTATTAAATGTTTTTAAACATTAAAGGTGTTGTTTGTTCAGACTTTCTAAAAAATAATTTTAAACAAAAACACTTATTTCTCATACTTTTGGAGGCTACATGTCAAAGATCAAGAAAATAACATGCATCTGGTAAGGGCACTCCCTACCATCTTTGAACTGTGGGTTCACATGGTACAGAGTACAAGTTGCTCCCAGCCCCTTATAAAGGATGATTGCATCTCATTTAGAAGGGCCTGGTCCCACTATCACCCCTAATTACTTAGCAAAGGTCTAACCTCTTTTTTGTTATTTTTGAGACAGGGTCTCACTATGGAGCTAGAACCTGCTATGTAGACCAGGCTGGCCTTGAACTCACCGATCTGCCTGTCCTCTGCTGCCAGAGTGCTCAGACTAAAGTTGTGAGCCACTAGGCTGGGCTCAAGGTCCTACTCCTTAATTCTATCACATTAGGGATGAAGTTTCATGGATAGGAGTTCTGTTGGAACACAAACATTCTTTGCTGACACTACATTGTGGTTAAATCAGCATTTTGACAATTTACAAAGGGCTCAGGACAAGTTTGACCCTTACAGAAGCAGAGAGGCCAACTAGAAATCCATGATTGTGTTCCTGGAATTGCATGATGTTTAAATCTGTTTGGGTGTCCTTCATAATGAATGGCTATAGGACACATCTTTTTATTTATTTATTTATTTTATGTACAGCATTCTGCCTGCATATGTGGCTGCAGGCCAGAAGAGGGCACCAGATCTCATTACAGATGGTTGTGAGCCACCATGTGGTTGCTGGGAATTGAACTCAGGACCTCTGGAAGAGCAGTCAGTGCTCTTAACCGCTGAGCCATCTCTCCAGCCCAGGACACATCTTTCAATAGGAAAAAAGGAGTGTTTTCTGCCTTAAAGTCTGGAAAATGAGACTCCAAAAGGAATGGAGTGGGGCAGGCAAGTACCTGATATCACTCTGCTGGGTGACAGAGTTCGGATCCACAAGTCAGTATTTGACATCAGCCTTTTCCTTTGCTGGGCATAGTTATCTGTATATGCTGACATCCAGTTTTATTGCCAGGGACTTTTGATGGTGCAGATTAAGAGAGGACTCTAGAGGCCAAGGAACCCCAGTGTCTAATCTAAGTAAAACAGATGATGAGGTCCCTTTCTTAGTATGATCAGTTATAGAAGGTGACACAGTGGGAGTGTGTGTGCCTGGCACCAATGCTAACACCTGTTCTGGTGACAGCTCTACACTACTAGGCTGCTTAGGATCCTCTCCTTAGCTGTTTTTATATCCCTGAGATGTTTACCATTCTGAAAACCAAAATCTTACTCTGTGTGTGTAGGCACATTCATGCCACAGCATGAGGCCACATGTGGAGGCCAGAAGCAACTTTATCTCCTGGCACCTAATGGGATTTGGTGATCAAATTCAAGTTGTTAGGCCTTTAGGTTACTAACCAGTGAGTAATGGGGATTATTCAGTTTTACAGATCTCTACTGGCCAAATATGGGCATGAGTTCCCATAGCTGGCTTAAAACAGAACTGGACAGGACCTGCTGGTGCCTAGAATCACCTCCTTATACTGAGGATCCCATGCCCACCTGGTATGAGCTGTTATGTGTGGTGTCTGCACCATGCACCAGCCATCTGCCTTTCAGCTGGTCAGGACATAGGCAATAATTGCTCTAGAGAGACCTTGGAACTGACATGACTACAGTTTCTGAGCTAAACCAGAGCCTCAAAACACATGTCTCTGGGAACCCAATGCCTGTGTAATTTCTGAAGATTCTCAGGTGTTGGTCTGATGCAGAGAAAAGCCTCTTTGCCACTCTTGTACATTGACATGCTGTGTGCTGGAGAAGGATGGGGAGCTGGGAGAAGCAGCTCCCAGAGAAGCCCAGCTGAGCAGAACTTGTATGGACCACAGGTGATGAACTGCCTGCCAAGAGATGGTCATGGTCACTGTAACCAGGGATAAAGTCCTGTGGCTTCAATGGATTTTATTAGCCTTCTTTCATGTACTGACTGGGTATAGGAGGCCTTCCAGAGGAAGAGGCCTGCAAGTTAGAGGCTCAGGAGAAGCCAAATCACTGACACCCAGAGCTGGTTAGGGTGGGATGGACAAGATCTGAGCGATTCCTCTTCTGGAGGAGGGAACGAACAGTGCTGCTGAGGCATGTGACCCACCCAGCCAGACACTCTTCACAGAACAGTTCTGGAGGGTGTGGTGAAGGATGTCCTGCTCCATGCAGGGATGGGTGTCAGGGGAGGAAGGGAGGAGATTATCAGAAGGCAAGAGGAAGTAACAAACTGAGAGGAGCGGAGGAGGAGGAAAGCAGTTAAGCTGCCTTCGTCTGCAAGACCTCCAGGATGGCACGGAAGATGGCTGCAGCCGCGACTGCTCCAGGGTCTGGCTGATCTAGTTGTGCAGAGCTGATGTAACTCGCTCTCCCAGCACCAGCTTCCATGTTCTTGGTGGCCTCGGCTGCAGCTTCGGCACTCTGAGGACAGTGGAAGTTGGCTTCAGAACACGATAGTAGGGCCCCTGGGCCTGGAAATCTGAGCTTAGATCCTTTGTCCCATTCTGCCAGCAATCTCTGTACCATTTTCCAGTGGAAAGGTCACCTCTTACCTGCTTCTAGCCAGGAAAGGGACCTATATGTTCTGAGCCTCAGCCCAGGTACTGGCTAGACTCAATGTATCTTCCTAGCAACATAAGTGCTTTCTGAGATAGGCGCTCACCCGTTTTATAAAGGTAGAAAAGACAATGAAAAGAGGCCATTGACTTGCTTTAGGCCACCTAGAGATTGGAGCTTGGTGGCTCCTTGACTGTCCAGCTGTGTCACTCACTTTGACTGCTTTAGTCAGGACTGGGAGGAGACTGGCCCCTGGGCTCTTCCAGGCTTGGAGCTCCTGTGCTGCTGCCCACAGAGAATCCAGCTGGACAAGGTCAGAGAAAGGGGAGTTAAGAAGCCCCACACTGAGGGTAGCTTTAGGGCTTGTAGGCACTGAAGGGGAAGGGAGCTACATCCTGCATACATACCATTGTCCTGTCTCCTGGTGCAGCCTTTCCATACCTGAGAGAATAAGCAAGGTGAGTTACTTTAGGTGTAAGGAAAGGGTCTAGCTGGGAGCTGAACCATCTATCAATCTCCTCCCCAGCACACCCCTGGTGTTAAGATATGAGGTGCTGCCTCACTTCTGCATGGCCTTTAGGCCGGCATCCATAGCAGCAGACCAGGCTGGGAGGTCAGTGTTGGCCTTGAGAGGCTGGGCAGCTGCAGTCAGGAACAGGCCGTAGAGCTGGGGAAGACCAAAATGCTGATTACATGGAGCTGGCCGGCACCCAGCCAAGCCTGCATCCCTCCCCATCAGTCTGTTCCTTCAGGATCTGCTTCTACTCACCGCCCCAGATGAGCCTCCCATCTTCTCCAGCAGCAGGACAGACAGTTTGGAGAGCACCTGGGCAGGGCTGGCTGGAGTTGGGCCTTCCTTTAACCACCCCTGAATGGCTGCAAGTAGAGACAGGTGACCCTTCAGAGGTGCTATCCACTTCCTTTTCTCTCCCTGGTCTTTGCTAGTATTTTCCTGATTGCTCTTACTTCCTGAAGAACACATTTTCTGTCTGCTTGTTTGTTTCTCTTCTTTCCTATCACCCTAAGTAGGCTTGGAAATCCTTATGAGCCACCATTGCCTGGCTTCATTCACGTTTGTAACCACGGAGATGAGGAGTGCTGCTTGGCTTCAGGTAGGTGCTGACTTTTTTTCATGACACAGTTTCTCTGGCTGTCCTGGAACTCAACTCTGTAGACCAGGTTGGCCTTGAACTCAGAGATCCACCAGCCTTTGCCTCCTGAGTGCTGGGATTAAAGTTTGTGTGCCACCATTGCCCAGATGAATACATCTTTCTTGGACAGCTGGACAAACAGGGATTTTTGGTGGTCTGGGCAATTCAGAGTGCTGAGGGCAGCAGAATGGAGTTTCTTTCTGCAACCGCTCTCCCAACTTATAGTATGGGAAAACAAGGTGAGGGGTGTGCCAAGGTGTGGCAAATGGCTCACTTGGTGAAGGAAAGCAGCAACTCCATGAAAGCTCTTAAATGTTCTTGAAATTGCTTCATGGAATGTCCAAATCTAAGAGCTAGTATGCCATATTAGCCCGAGTGTCCCAAAGAGGCCAACCTTTGGCAGCACGGCTATGGGTAGAACCACAGTCCCCATCACCAGCAGCCCTGTCCAGGGCATTCAGGTGCTCCTCCAGTCCGATGAGCGTGGTGGATATCCGATCCAGCACAAGTGTCATCTGCTTTGATGCTACACCTAGAGAGGGGACAGTATGCTAACCTTCACCAATGTGGGGAGTATGGGTGCCAAGGTTTCTGTACTCTGCACTCAAGGCAGAGCCTTGACCACCCAGGGTGATTGCCCCTCCTCCTCAGCAGGCCCCAGTACCTCCTGCTGCAGTGGCTTCAGGGGCTTCTGCAGGCTCTGTGGGAGCTGCCCGAATCCGATTCCTTCCAGTCACAGAGACCTTGGACATGTGAGGCCAGGCTTTTGCATTAGTTTCAGCATCTAGAGGCAGCCACAGAACATTTCCAGACAAGATCAAGTGGGGCCTAGACTCCTCACCAACCCTGAATACTGGCTCCCTAAGGTCTCTACAAGAAGTGGGTCCAAACTGATAAGGATAGACTAAGTATGCATGGCACACTGAGGTGGAGGTATGTCCTGGGGAGAGGGTAAGGCAGATGTAAGGAAGACACTAACACCAACTTCTCAGAGTTCACTGAGAGCTGAAGGCTGAAAAACCAGAAAAGGCCTCTTCAGAGGTCTAGAGCCCAGACTTTCACCATGAGCCCCACAGTGGTCTCTAGGATAGAACCTGTGGGTGGGTAATGACTCCTTCTAGCAATGCTTCCACGGTCCAGCTCTCACCTATCAGCTTCAGCAGGGGTTCATCCACAAGCATCAAAGTAAGGGAAACACCACGCATCTCTAGTGCTGACATGAAGGTACCCACCAGGGCACGGGCGACCTTCACCCCACGGCCCTCTGCAATGCCAAGTGAAGAAGCCTGTGAGTGGGGAAGGAAACTACCCAGAGCATCCTAAAAAGAAACCAAACAGCAAAACAAGGACCTAGAATATATACAAATAAATCTTACCAAAAAAGAAAAGAAAAAAGACAGCCCATTACTACATAGCTGTCATTTATTAAGTTCTTAGAGGTGCCAGGTGTCTTACCTATACTTAATCTCATTTAATTCTCATAACCACCCTATAAGGCAGGTGTTGCTATTATTACTTCCAGACTTGGGACCCCAGCCATTTAGTGGCAAAAGTGACAATTTAACTTAAGCTTGTGTGGCTGACTACTCAGCTGATGTTCTGGGCCATGACAGGACACTACCTCAGCTGCTTTTCTTATGCCCAGTTTCAAACCAGGTTGGAAGAGTTAAGGGAGTTTGGCATGGAGACAGCGGTAAGAGGATCTGATCTACATAGTAAGTAAACTCAGGCCAGCCAGGGCTACATAGTGAAACATTGTTTCAAAGAAAAACAAAGGGCTAACGTCCTCTTGAATGGTAGGCTCACCCAGCAGGCGTATGGCAGCATCAGCTATGATGCCCAGTTCCAGGAAAGACAGGCCACCCAGATTGTTGACCATCAGCACCACTGAAGAGCCTGTTGATAGATGTGACACCTCAGTGATACCTTTGCTGGCTTCTGTGAAAGGGGACATAAAAGGTTCGGAGATTGGGAACAACAGGCTACTCACCTGACTTCACAGGCACATGGGATATATTGGAGGTGTCTGTCATGTGGTCAAGCATAAGAGTGACAATCTGATCAACAGGTACCAGCTGTCAGAAGAAGCAGTAGTGAGCCATGTTTGGGAGGGAGCCCTTGGGGCTGGGCTAGGCTGAGCAGGGAGTCATTTACCTTTATCCGACGAACACCGGCTTCCCCATGGATCCCTGTGGAGAGACATAGTCATTACTGGCTGGCTCACAGCCTGCTAGTTGTCTTTCCATGCTTTTATCAATGACACACCAAGTGTTCAGCACCAGACTAGGCACAATGGGTGTGGACAGTGGGAGGGAAACGAGTAATGAAACACGGCAGCAGATGGTGTGGAGTAGAGCTAGCTGAGAAGTTACAGAAGCTGAAGGACACCAATACCTATTGTGTTAGAAACACATGGGAAGAAGTGGGACATGGCAGTCACAGAAAAGGTGTCCTTTGGACCAAAAGGGTCCTGTGCATTGGGGTTGGAATGATATGGGTAAGAGTGAGATAGGAGGAACATGGCTCTCTCTGTTCCACAGCCTGGGCACAGATGGCGAACTGGATAAAGTCAGGCAGGATAAAGTCCAGGCTATGCCTCAAGTGCACACCTATGAGTCCAGAGACCACCTGGGGATATCAAATAAACAGGGAGGACTAGCTAGACAACTCCAAGACTTCTGAGGCAGGCAAAATTCAAGGCGAAGAACAGTCATGGCAGGGGCATAATGGCCACAGGCTTACCCAGGCCTAGCTCCATTTCATCAGCTGCAAGCTCAAAGGTGGGTTTGGTACCAGGGACACTGCAGGGAGACAAGCTCACCCCCAGAGTACCTAAGAAAACGAAGCATAAGAGAGATGGTTCTGTTGTTGGCAGCAGGTGGCAGGATGCCCTGGCTATGGGCATCCTCTTCTTTAAGCACACTGCCCAACTCATCTTAGGAAGAAAGTCTAAACTCTGATACACAAGGCTTCAGGCTCTCTCCAGAGGACCTTCCCCCAGCCTCCAAGGAATAACTTGGAAAGGCTCCTAGTGCTGCTGGTAGGAGCCTGCTCTGAGTCCCCATGTCTGCCACAATCCTCCCATCCCTGGGGGCTGGCACTCACCTATGGCCTTGGCGATCACGCTCACCTTCTTTGTGATCTCCTCCAGCCCCATACCTTCCTCAGCTAGAGCACCTGCTACCTGTAGCCACCCAGAGAGAAGGGAATCATGGGTGGAGGACTCACTGGATCAGTGAGAGAAGAGAGGTTTGGAAGAACTTTCTTGTTGGGAGAATATCAGGATTTCTACCCTAAACCTGGTCCATCATGTTTAAGGTAGAAGAACGGGCTGGAGAGATGGCTCAGTGGTTAAGAGCAGTGGTTGCTCTTCCAGAGGACCTGAGTTCAAATCCCAGCCACCACATGGTGGCTCACAACCATCTGTAATGGGATCCGATGTCCTCTCCTGGTGTGTCTGAAGACAGCTACAGGGTACTCACATAAATAAAATAAATCTTTAAGGTAGAAGAATGTCCTCTCCTTATTCACAACATACCTACTTAGAGAAGTCTTCAAGAGTTTCTGTTTGGAAATGGGTGTGTGGCTCCATGACAGAAGGCTTGCCTAGCATGCATAAAACCCATTTCTAGCAATACCACACCACACGCACACGCACACACACACACACACACACACACACACACACACACACACACACCACACATATACACACATGCATATACACACACCAGACACATGTACACCACACATGTACACCCCACACACACAGACACTGTCATTCATTCTCTCTTTCTTTCCTCCTTTCCCATCTCCCCTTCCACTCCACTCCCTTTTCTCCATCCCTCTAGTCTAGTAGAGCTGGAATGGACTTTTAAGAGAGAGAAATGGGCCTGGAGAAGGAGGTTATTTGTTCAGTGTCAGACAGTGCATTGCTGATCTTTTTCTGATTTGTAGAGCTTTCTCCCATAGCTTGACTTTCTCTTATTCCATTCATTTATCCACCCTGTTACTCTGTTTTCATCAACTCTACTGAGCTGGAAAGGAGAAGGGTGACTGAATTACAGTCCTGCTTTCCAGGAACTCAGCCTCTACAAAATGGCAGGAGTGAGCCAGGCCACAGAGGCTGGACAAACAAAGGATTGTGACATCCATAAAATCACAGAGGTGACTCCAGCCCAACAGGTACAGGGAGGGATCTGATGTTTATGGAGCATTAGGAGAGGGGAAGATGCTGGGTGGCAAAGCCAGGGGTTAGTGAGGTGAGACAGGAGTGTGGAGGTGGTGGGGTGGCTGGAGAGGTGGCTCAGCAGTTAAAGCTCTTGCTGCTCTCATAGAGGATTTCAGGTTTGGTTCCCAGCACCCACATGGCCGCTCACAACTATCTCTAACTCCAGTTCCAGGGGATCTTACACTCTCTTCTGGCCTCCCTTGGAACTGGAGTTACAATGGTGACCTACCAGTAAGTGATAGGAATTGAACCCAGATTCTCTGCAAGAGCAGCCAGTGACTTTAACTGCTGGACCAGTTTTCCAGCCCTCAAATAAATAAAAAGAGTGTGGTGGGCACCCCCAACCAAGGGGCTTGAGCTGACTGTGGGAACCCAATGTATTCTCAGTGAGATGAAAATGGGGCATATATACTATCTTTGTTGTTTTGACACGGCCTCACTATGTCGTCCAAGCTAGGTTCAAATTTAAAACCCTCTAGTCTCAGTCTTCTGTATTTTATAAAGATACCTCTGGGGTTAGTGTGGGCAACTGACTGGCAAGGCAGGAATGCAGGACGCAAACATGGTAGCCTAATGAGAAGAAGGTAAGTGCAGCTGTGACCCAATGGGAAGGTAGTTAGGGCAGGATAGGAGGACCTGTCCTGCCCTGGAAGAAGAGCTCGGAAGGGGCAACTGACTACATCTCCCGAGTGAAGGGAAGAGAACTGGTTTAGGAGAATGCCTGCATTCTAGGGCTAATGGCTGTTGTAATGGTGGAGACTCAGTGGGTCAGGGAAAAGAAATGGCTGGTGATTCAGTGTCCCAGGGTGGGGAGGCTAACCTTGTGGATAAGTATTGTGCCACACAGGCCACGCCGGCCTGCCTTCTTCAGGACAGTGAAGGCGCTGTCATCCTCAATTACCACCATCTCCACAGAGATGCCCTCGGCCTTGGCCTGCTCCATGGCAAGTCCAAAGTTGAGCCGATCCCCAGTGTAGTTCTTCACGATGAGGAGGGTGCCGGCTGTGGGGAGCAGTAGCATGGTGTCACTAAGACTTGCCCTTGCCCTCCCCCACAGTGCCCACCCACAGTGTTCTCTCCCACATGCAAGCCTGACCTGTGCCTGCCTGGGCCACAGCTCTAATGGCTGCCAGGATGCTGCCCACAGCAGGAGAGGCAAACACTGCTCCTGCAATGACACCTGTCAGCATTCCTTTCCCGATAAAACCTGAGAAAGAGAAATAAAGACACTGGGTAGAATCTATGTCTGTTATCCCTGGGGCTTCCCACATATCTGAGATCCAAGTTTAGGTAAGCCCTACTATGTATCCTTGTGCTATGGCTAACCCCCACACAGGAGTCATCTTGATGGAGCTTCCCCTGGCTTCTCACCCTGAACTCTGTCTACTCCCACCATTTTCTGTTCTCCCTCCCTCCTGTTCTTTTTTTACACAAAGCTTTTGATAAAAGATTGTTTTGCTTTATTTGAATGTTTTTCAAGTGTGTATATATGTGCACCATGTGTGCCTAGTGCCTGTAGAGGTCGGAGGGGGCAGTGGTTCCCCTGAAACTGGAGTTACAGATGGTTGTGAGCTGCTGGGAACTGAACCAGGTCTTCTGTGAGAACAAGTACTTTTAAGAGCTGAGTCATCTCTCCTACTCCTCACTGTTTATTCTAGTGTCTGTTATAAACTGAACGGCTCTCTGAACTGCTCACATGTCTTCCCAGAGTGGGGCATAAAAGTTCTACAGGAGAGAATCTTGCCTGATTCACACGTGTGCTCTGCACAGGGCCAAGTATACGGTGGGCTCACTAGTATGTGCTGAATGAAGAAACAGAATACTGAGGGTGGATAGGAAAAGTGAACTGACACAAAGTCTGAGGCCTGCTGTAGGATCTCCTATCAAAGATCCTATCCCTAGCATCACACAGGAAACCAGCTAGGATGGTTCAGCTGTGGGAAAGGCATGATAGGATTACAGAAGAGGGGTCCTAATTTGTGCTTGCACGGTCAAGAGGTGTTGGGTCAGCTGAACTGGAAAAACAGGCCAGGAAGACTTTTGAAATCACCAACTCTTGAGGCTGGGAGAGCCTCCGGGGTTATCTGGCTCAACCCTGCATTTCTAGAGCTGTAAAAATCCAGGTGCAGAGACAGGCTGTGACTGGGCATGGAGTAGCTGGGACAGTGGAGGATGAGACGTGGCTCATTCCTAACTCTGGCCTTAGCATTGCCTGTCTGGTACATCATCACACTAGCATTGAAGATCTCCTAGGATCCCTACTCTGTTCTGGCCAGCACCCCTCACAATTAACACAAGATACTCACCGGCATGGGCAGGCTCATGGCCTGAGCCTCCACCTGACAGAAGTGCCACCCGGCCCTTGAGGCTGTCCAGGTCAGAACGTAGGGCTACACGGTACCCTTGCAGGAGCTGCAAGTCAGGGTTACAGGCAACAAACCCAGCAAGGGCATCACCAGCACACCCTTCCACAGAATTCACCATCTTCTTGGAGCTCTGTGGAGGAAGAGCAAGAAACAAGAGGTTCAGAGTGTGGGCAGCAGGGATCCCCATCCTGCCTGCCCAGCAACAATACTGTGCCAATTTCCCCAGGAATTTCATGCCAGGGAAAGGAATTACAGAAGCCACCAAGGAGTTCTAAGGACACAGAGGTGTCTTATTTATTTATTTATTTTTTTGGTTCTTTTTTTCGGAGCTGGGGACCGAACCCAGGGCCTTGCGCTTCCTAGGCAAGCGCTCTACCACTGAGCTAAATCCCCAACCCCGACACAGAGGTGTCTTAACTCGTGTCATCACCAGGGGAATGTGCCTATGGCTACTCAACATTCAACCTTTTATTCAATGCTTATTTATCTAATAGGCCTTTATGCCATGATTTCTATGTAGTCTGAAAAACAGCTTCAATGTAATGCAAATGGGGAAGTTGGTGTCCTCACTAGACTAAAAAAATGAAATTGGGGCCCTGTCTGTTTCTGTTAGAGGAGGTAGGTTTTAGGTTGCGGCTCCTATGATAGAGGAAGAGTCTGAGCAGGCCCCACACCCACCCAGTTGATACCACAACTGATCTTCATGGGCTAGAGCTAGACCGCTCCTGCAGGGTGGTGGGGTCCAGGGCTAGGGCCTGCATGTTCACACATGTTCACAGAGAGTAGGATGTTATTCCTGTCCTCCATGGGAATACAGGTATCATTCTTACATGCTATGTGAGTGGGAAATACATGTGCATAACAGCACAGAAGAAAGGGACCTCAGTCTCCTGAAGGGACCTGGGAAGCCCATGAAGAACTAGTAAGAGACATGTAGGCATTGGGAAGGAGATGAGAGGTATTCTGGGCAGAAGGAAGCATAAGCCAAGATATGGGATATATAACAGAATAGTGGCTCCGGAAGCATCAGGGTGACATAGTGTTGCAAGCAATGTGGCTGTCAGGAAGAGGTAGGCAGGGGCCTCACAAGCCACAGGAGGAATCTTGTTAAAGGAATTGTTAGGGCCAAAGCCTCAGCTCTACCAGCCTAATAAACTACTATTCTCAGCCACATGTCCTCAATAGGCATAAAAGACACAACAGTAAAAGGCAGAGAAAGGAGATTTGTCAATTTACTTATAATTTATGTTTTATAATAATTTATTAAATTATCAAATTGTTTATTATTTATGAATTTATCAATATGTTCTCATTGGGAAGAGGAACTAATAAAGAGGTTCAGGGATAGTACCCCATGTCCAAGGCCATCTTCGGGGCACTGATATGAGGTTTAGGTTTAAACCGAGAGCAAGAGCTTTGTGTAATCTAGTAGTTCTAGCTGGGTATGGTAGCACAGGCCTTGGGAGGTAGAGGCTGGAGGGTTGGGAGTTCAAGGTTAGCATCAGTTACACAGAAAGTTGGAGGCCAGCCTAAGCTACAGGAAGCCCATGTGTCTCATAAAAACTGAAACAAGCCGAGTTGTTGGTAGTGTATGCCTTTAATTCCAGAACTCAGAAGGCAGAAACAAAACAAACATATAAATAAATATAAAAAATAAAACACCGAAACAAATAAAAAGCCTAGCCAGTCTTGGACAAGGTGTGGTTCTGCCTGACACAGACCCATCCCTTTCTTGTAGGCAGCTAAAACATTGTGAGAAACAAACACGTGAAACTCTTCCTGGTTGTTTCTCCTGGCTAGTGTCAGGGCTTCTGTCTTTACCTCTCCCAGCAGGAGATTCCTGGGAAAACTTCCAGTTTCTTACAGGCATTGTTTCAGCAGTCTGATAGCCGATAGGAAGGGGTGAAATCTCTCTTTAGAATGTCTGCACTTTGCAGGGCAGTTACACTGTGAACTGCGGGGCCTCTCTTAGGAGAAGAGGGTGTGCGAAGGCTGGCAGAGAACACTGGAGAATACCTCTGGGGTCAGCTGAGTCTTTACAAGGTGTGTAGTCAGAGGGGAGCTATGTGGGACCAGAGTAGTTGCGAGATTTGGCTCTAGAGTCAGTGGGACTTGGTATCAAACACCATGCCTGCCTGTCTTTAGCTATGAGAGAACTCAGAGAACAAACATCTGTTTTGGGCTCAGCTCTTCCTCTGGGAAACAGTGATTTACTAGAGCTTATACCAGTGTTATGGGAAAAGCTCACTAAAAAGGTGCTATAGTCCCTTTTGTGAACAGCTTGGAAAAGCTGGAGCTAGCTAAACAACTGTTGTGGTCTGGGATGCAGCGAGCCGCCTTTGTCCTCAGGAGACAGGAAGAGTGAGCCTCAAAACGGATCCAGAGGAGACTGCTGGCGCCATCTAGTGGTTGCAGCTGACCCAGGTCTGGGCGAAACACGCTTCCTGCCTCTTTTCCGAGCCTTTAAGCAAAATGAAGAGCTGGTGTCTTCCTGCCATTTAACAAGGACTAAGGCCATAAAACACCTCTTAAGGATGGCAAGAGTAGCCCTGGTCAACAGACAACAAGCAGAATGACATGAGCTCCATTTCTTAAACACCAAGAGCCAGATCCATTTCTAAATACTTATGAACATGTCTAATTTAATTTTCCCAAAAACCCTTTGGAGGTAAGATTAGTAAAACAACATAAAACTGAAGCACAACAAATGACTGTGCGCAAAGTCACACAGCCAGCCAGTGCCTAGACCCGCCAGGTTCATCCCAGCGACGTGCTGTTTCCCGGAGTGGCTGAAGCCACAGGCACAGGGTGGGGAAAGAGGGATCACTGGTACTTGGTGTTGGTGTCAATTCCAAGCCTCACCTCCAGGACCAACAGCCCCCAAGAGATTCCCAACCATTCCTGCACCAGAGCCATTCCTGTTTCCCAGTAACACAAGGGGAAGGAAAGGCAAGAAGAGAGAGGTACTATGCGTGGCCACTAGGATTCTAGTATGATCAACACCGCATGGCCACATGCTAGCAGGTCTTAATCTGCCATATTATAGATGGGGGTGGGGAGAGGAGAGGCTCAGAGAGTCAAGCCTTTGGCATAGTAGTAACACAGTGGTGGGAGTGAGGCTGAAATCCAGCCCAGATCTGTTCAAGATTAGTTTTAAAGCGAAGCCTGGGGACCAGAGCCTCCCACACTGCAGTTCCCTGCTCTGAGAGCAGCCCACACAATCTTAGGCCGAGGAACAAGCACCAGATCATTCTTCCCCGGTTCCTCCTTAACTAGCAAAGTGACTTATGACACAGCAAGTGACTTGTTCTGATCTAAATGCATGACTGAGATCCTAGCCATAGGGGTTTCAGCGTGCCTCAGGTCAACCTCAGACCTGACTTGGCCCAGGCCACAGGAAAGGGAAGAAGGATTATGCCTGGAGAAACAAAATGAAACTCTAGTCTTTGGAACCCCAGAAAGCCTCATTGACTCAGGTGCGGAACAGAGAGGTTACAGGAGTTTAGAGTGGGGATCCCCGTGGTCCTTCCTCTACTGTGGCCCCCACAGGACTCACCATGGTGGGAAAGCTTCGAAACAAGTCGAGCTCACACTTCTGCTCTGAGTTGCTGCAGGGTTGACAGTCCTGACTGCTGCTAACTGGTCTGAAGTAGAGACGGCAGCAGCACCTGCAGGGGTGGAAAGGACTTGAGCAGCTGAAGGTATGGGCAACTGATTGGCAGTATCATGCCTCCTGTGCCTTAAGAATTAGGGAGCTGCCTCAGACTTTGATCCAAGTCCAAACTCTAGTTCGTGGGCTAGGAATGGAGAATAGCGTGGGGCTGACCAAAGTTCACACCCACACTTGGCCAGAGGGCAGGGTCTGGAATCATGTCCAGCTTAAAGCTGGGAAGGAGAAAATGTACAAAGATTTTTACCTTTCTGGCTGGCCACCCTAATAGTGAGTTAACTCAGTAATTCTATTTTACTTCTGGAACACAGACTGAAAACTCTAGTGAATGTCTAAGATTGTGTTGGTAAGAGTCAGACCAAGTGTAGTTTTGCTGCAATGCCTAATGTTCCCATTAGTTCTCCAGAGTCAAGCAGAGTCCCAGCTGGGGAGCTATAATCGTTCTTCAGTTTCACCTGGTTCAGACCTAGCTCTTAGATCTTGGTTTAGACCTTGCTCCACCCATCTCTGCCTCAGCTTTCCTGGGAGACTTTTAAACTGACCCCCTTAGGCCTCAGCTGCATTTGTAAAATAGGGAGTTAGCTCCCCTCTGGCATTCTGCAGATTTGCTAAGGGCTTCAGCTGGGGCACGGAGGCTGTCTGATGAAGCCTGGGGCCTGGATCTGCAGGGCTGATTGCACTAATCACCTGGGTGTTTAGGGCTCTTTTTGTGAAATTCCAGTGTGTGTTTGAGCTCAGAATTTGCAGGGGTTGGGGGGGACACACACACACTAAGCTAGCAAGTAATTTAGTAGGGAGCCTTTGAAGAAACTAAAAGAGGTGAGCAATCAGACCCCCGGGGGTGTGTGAGGCTGGGATGATTGTTCTAAAGTCAGCTGAGGGCATTCGATGGATCAGGAGGAGCTCGAAGAGTTAAGCAAAGAAAAGCATGTTTCTAGTCGGCATTGGTCACCTCTCTCCCCGGTCTAGTCCTCTGCAGTCCTTCCTGTTCTAAAAGAGGGAAAACCTTGAGGACGCCTGGAGCTATAGAGGAGGGAAGGCGGCAGAATCTGAGGAAGGAAAGGGGCGCGGACCGTGGCAGGGGGACCAGCAGGCGGCCTCTTAGGGCGTAATTGACCAAAGTGGAGGCCGGTTTAGTCTGCGTACCCGAACTCTCCCTCTCATCCGGGTACTGAGGCCTCTGGCGGTTAGGAAAAGGCGGGGCCTCAGGGGCGGGGCCTCGCTTGGTTGGCCGCCTCGGGCTCCGTAAGTCCTCCAAGAGGCCAGGTGAGGCTGTCCCGTGATCCTCTGCGCCTGGCCTCTCTGGCCTGCAACGTGTCTTAGGGGCGGAGGCAACAGCCACGGAGTTGGCTGCGTGAGGGTGGGGGTTCTCAGTCTCTTCGCTCGTGCCCATCTCCCTGTCGTCGCTCTAGGCGCCCCACGGGCCGGCCCAAGGACCTCAATATGTCGTACAACTACGTCGTAACGGCGCAGAAGCCTACCGCAGTGAACGGCTGTGTGACCGGTGAGATTGCCCGGGCCGGAGAACCGGACAAGGGAGGGATCCCAGGCCTAGGGAGGCCAGCGGCCCCAGGGGCGGCAGGAGCAAAAACTTGAGCTCCGGGAATGGAAGGCGCTGGCAGCCGCGGAACGTCCCCCTTAGCTCGCGGTCTCAAAGGAGCTGTTCCACCACGCGCCTTTTGGGCAGCGGAAGCTGCTATTCAGGGTCTTTTTTGCTCATAGGAGGTCACTTGTTATTGAGGATTGGTCCAGGCCTGGTGGGACAGAGAGCGAAGTATGAGTTATGTGCATGGTTGGTTGAGTCTCTAAACTGGCCCCATGTGGTCAGGGGAGAAAGGGGAGCTGATAATGAGGCAAGTTTGGGGTCATAATTTTCCGGTGGGTGTCCAGGAGGTTGAGGAATTTGAGCAATGTCTGCAACCCCCCCTCCCCCCAGGCCGTCTCCAGACCCACCCTTTTGCCTGGGGCTGTTGTTTACTCCAGGCCGCTGCTGGAGAACAAGGTTTGGTTGGCCGGTCAGTGAGCAAGCTTTGCCTTGTTTGTGTGCATGGCTCTTTATCGCCAGTTACATCCCAAACCAAAGAACGTTCATCTTGAACTCATATTTTCAGTTACTTAAACTCGTGTATTTACGTAAATGCTAATCATTTCAGAACAAAAGTTTCTTGTTCAGAGAGAGCTGCAGAGGGCTGAGTGGTATTGGTAGATTGCTTGGGAGGTGAAGGGACAACACTGAAGGCCCTGGGAAATTTCCTAACCTTTTATCTTTCTGGTGAAAGTTCTGGGAGGCATTGGATGGGAACTCAAGGAAACACAGGCTTTCTCCATTAGCATCAATTACAGTCTGCTGTTGTAATTTGGAAAGGAAAACCCAACAACTATCGAAAGAGTTTTCACAGTCATAGTTTGTCAAAGGACAGTCTGTTGTTAGGACATTTTTAAAAGTCTGATTGAGATTATAACTTTGTTGAATGATGCGTGAAGCAAGACATTGAGGTGCTGCATTTGGTGAGGAGGCAAGGTACTTAGGCAGCCTTATTAGAGGTCCATGAAAGGCCTGTCCCTCCAGCTTCAACAGTTAGAGGCTCTCTTCTTTCAGGACACTTTACTTCAGCGGAAGACTTGAACCTGTTGATTGCTAAAAACACAAGATTAGAGATCTATGTGGTCACCGCAGAAGGCCTACGGCCAGTCAAAGAGGTGGGGATGTATGGGAAGATCGCAGTTATGGAGCTCTTCAGACCCAAGGTGAGTGTCCTAGTTGGGAGGGGCAGTGAAGGACCCTTGGGCCCATCTCTTATATGGGGCGGATGAAAGTTTAAGTAGAGAAACTCTTCTTTGGGAATGGCGACCTAACAAGTTTTCCAGAAGGGGAGAGTTTTTAGGGAAGAGAACTTGAAGGAGTTTGAATGTGGGTCACTACATTGTTAGTGATGCAGAGGGTAGGTTGTAGTGTTAGTCCTAGCTTTATTTCTTAGTCATCTCACTTAAAGCACCTTTGCAAGCTTTGATTTCCCTGTTTACAAGTGGGGGTGACCACTCTGGTAGATTACTGTGAAGATGAAGTGATTCATTTGCACAGAGCTTAGCACACAATAAGCACAGCCTGTTAGCTTAACAGTTTCACCATTGCAATTAGAACAACTGTTGTTCAGCTGCGTCCTAAACCAAAAACAAAACCCTGTGAATGTACTTGGGACTGTTAGTAAGATTAAAGATCTATTGTAGCTTTCATTGATATTACTACAGATTATTTTCCCTCATTTTCTTTCCATATACTCAGCCGAAGGAGAAACATTTCATTCTTTTTTCAAAACTTGAATAGAATGGGGTGAATTTAAAAGGACTTTGCGTGTAGAAGCGAGAGATAAGAAACTGCGATTGCAAGGCCTAGATGTTTACCAGCCTCAGTCCTGGCCTTTTGTATATCCCCTTAGGGTCTTGTGTGAGCTTAGTATGTGTTAGAGGCTTGCTTAGTATTTCCTGTGTGGAGAGTAGACCTTGGAAGATTCTTTAAAAGCTTAGCATACTTGAGGAATGATGTTTAAAAAGCTGAACAGGTTGTTCCTGTCTTTCAAAGAACCTCTTTTGATATGATGTTGGATTCCAGGGGGAGAGTAAAGACCTGCTGTTCATCTTGACTGCTAAGTACAATGCCTGCATCCTGGAGTATAAGCAGAGTGGTGAAAGCATTGATATCATTACAAGGGCCCATGGCAATGTCCAGGTGAGGAGGTGGCTGCTTCAGGAAATCAGTTTTTCTGTTAGGGCTGTTGTCAGGATGTAGTGATGGGCAGTGAACTGTCAGGGTGGCACTCTATGTAATCAGAGAAATGGAGAAAGCCCTCATGGCTTGAATTGTTTTGATTTTCCAAGGGAAAGTGAATAATTCACTCATGGGGGAAAAAACAACCTCTTATAACCCTTATAACCTCTGCCTGGGAAATCATTGTACCCAGTATCTTCTGCTTCTTTGAATGAGCTTCTTCCCTAATTCCAGTGTTTCCCCTCTCAGGACCGTATTGGTCGCCCCTCAGAGACTGGCATCATTGGCATCATTGACCCTGAGTGCCGTATGATTGGCCTCCGACTCTACGATGGCCTTTTCAAGGTCATTCCACTAGACCGAGACAATAAAGAGCTCAAGGCCTTTAACATCCGCCTAGAAGAATTGCATGTCATCGATGTCAAGTTCCTGTATGGTTGTCAAGCGCCTACCATTTGCTTTGTCTACCAGGTACATGATCTGAGAAGAGAGGGAGGAAAAGATGGTTTAGAATGGTGGGAGTGGGATTTTTGCCAAAGGAATGTCGGTCTGGATTTGGTAGCAGGCTAGGGAGAAGTGTTGACTACTTTTAAAACATTTTGAACAAAACTGTTAATAAGGGTCAGATCCACCCCCGCCCCCCACTTTTTGGGTGTACTAGTACTTGTTTGGGGGCAGCAAATGCTGTCAGGTTTATAGCAGGTTTTAATCCTGAGATTATGCTCCAGTAGTAGGCCTTGGGGATTTTATAGGGTGACCTAGTTTATCCTTTGTTTGAGTCTCTTACTAGCATGCCTAGAGGATTATAAAAACTTAGCTGTAGAGAAATGATTCATAACTTGCCTTTATAAGCCAAGAGAAAATATCATGGTAGTGCTTTACTTTAGTCTTTGAAAAAGCTGTCCATGTTTTGTCTAGCACTCACTTTCTGGTGACTTGCTGGCTCTTGACTTCTATTTTAGTCTGAGCCTAAAATTTTAGCAAAGCTGATCCTGGGCAGCTGTTCTCTGGTTCAGATTTGTTAAGTGGGGGCGGGGCACAGAGATCCAGACTAACATGCCAACATCTTGGTAAAGTCTCAGCCTTTAACAAAGGGCCAGACTGTGTGAGGTCAGGTTACTTGCCTGTAGTCAAATAAATGATGCTCCCTTGCTATATAGAATGGTAGCGTGTAGGCCTGGGAACACCTACAGAGTAATGGAAATGTATGTGGTGGGTTTTGTGTATTTTTGATCACCATAAATGCTATAGTCCTGAGACTGGTTAACATAAAAGTTAAAGTCAAAACTAGTTGAGGATGATTTTATTTGATCTTATTAGCTATCAGAACTGAAATAAAAAACTTTGAATTTCTTTCCCTTTTTTAGTTTTATAATTATTAGATCATTAAAACAGTGGTGTTGACTGCATGGGGCTGGCTCTGGCTCTGTCTGTTCCCAGAGCAGGGCTGCCAGTTAGGATTGCTCTTCATTCCTCTGTGGGTCCCACATCCATGTTCACTCGAACTTTTTGTGAAGATGGTCTTTTCCCTTATTTGTTGATGAAAAGGTTTTTATCAACCACAAGTGACTGCTTTATGCCAACAGTTTAATTTGATAATTAATCCCCTTGTATGTGAAAGGTGTTCCAGCAAAGCACTTCATGGGCTGTCACAGTGGCCGAGATGTGCTTCTTGAAACACGTGATTAAATTCCTTCCGTGATGTCTTAGACTTTGGTCTGAGCTTGATTGAAGCCATCTTCTGTTGGCTGAATGTCGTTTTCTCCCCTGCTCTTTAGCCTCTTAAAGGTGACTTTGGCAGCCCCAAGACTGATGTGAGTCATGATTCCAAAAAAGGAGGGGAAGAGTCACGATTCAGAAAAAGGAGAGGAAGATGGAGTTGACAGTGGCGGGACTGGAGCATTTTTGACTACCTTTAAGGGAGCAATAAGTTGTATTGTCTCTGTGGTCACCTCTTCAGAGTACTCTTGAGAATTGTGTCAAACAGGGTCTGGGTAGCTGGCTTAGTGGTTAAAGAGCTTGCTATGTAAACATGAAGACCAGAGTTCTTATCCCCAGACCCCACTTAAAGTGGTGGGTGTGGCAACTTGCCTGTAATTCCAGCCTTAGAAGGCGGAGTCAGGCTCCCCAGAAGCTGGCTAGCCAGAGTAGTTACATAGGCACAATCTGGGTTTGATTGAGAGACCCTGGAATCGAGGATGGGATGTTTCCCAACATCAGCCTTGAGCCTCCACGTGCTCTTGCACACACACCCTGCACACACACCCTGCACACACATGGAAAATGAGGGAAAAGGAATCACCAAAACAATTTAATCTTTTAGCTTAAGCTTTGGTGCCTCTCCCTCTTTGGTTATTTTGGTTATTTGATAATGTGAAGAGCATGCAGGGTATATCTCTCATATATGCTAGTATGACAGGTTCAATTTTTATTTAAACTTTGTTGGTTGTTTGAATTATTAGAAACAGCACATTAGACCCTGTAGTCTACTCAGAAAGTAATCACAGGCTCAGCAGGTGACTGTTGGTATTCTGACAAAGACAGGAAAGTTGGTGACAGGATTGTCAAATCGTGGGTGGTGGTGGTTTGACCCTTATAGAACCCCTGCAGTCTGGGTCACCTTAACCAATCATTCTACTCTTTCCACCCAAGGATCCTCAGGGGCGGCACGTGAAAACCTATGAGGTGTCTCTTCGGGAGAAGGAGTTCAACAAGGGCCCTTGGAAGCAGGAGAATGTAGAAGCCGAAGCTTCAATGGTGATCGCAGGTTGGTGGGTTTGGGGGAGGTTATGTTCCCTGTGTGATCTGGTTCTCTTCCTCATCTCCATCCTCCATTTCAGAGCATAGTATTAAGCCTGTGTAGCTTTGTCTCCCCTAAGTATGCTTTCTGAATGGCTCTTAGAATTCTGACTTGGGGATTTTCTGCTTTTGTTCCTTCCCCCAAAAGTATAACTATTTTTGGGGGGTGTAGGCATTGACAACTAAAACATAGAGAAGGATTTGCAGAGTTTCATGTGAAAATGTCTCATTTTTACATTTCGCAACTGAAGGGAGCCAGTGAAGCTTATTTAATCTGGCTTCTTTCATAGAAATAGTGGGCTTCATTTTATTCTCTCTCTCTTATGCTACAATGTCCATTGTACCCAATAGGAAAGTTTAAAACCCTAAAACAATATTAACTTCTTAAAAGTGGCCTTGAGGGGTTGGGGATTTAGCTCAGTGGTAGAGCGCTTGCCTAGGAAGTGCAAGGCCCTGGGTTCAGTCCCCAGCTCCAGAAAAAAAGAGAAAAAAAAAGTGGCCTTGATGTAGGGAGTATTTGCAATCAAGCTAAGGAACAAGAGTAGAGACAAGGAAGCAAGTAAAGCCTTTGTTAGAAAAGCTTAGAAGTGTAGGAGAGAAACTGGACAGGGGTAGGAGTACATGTGGAAGAGCAGTGAGAATATTCCTACCCTTCTGAACTACAAAGCACCAAGAATGGGGGGGTACCAAGTGCCTGTAGATCCCTTATTCAGTAGACTGAGACTGGAGGATCACCCGAACCTAGGAGTTTGGACAAGTCTGGGCAGTAGAGTAAGATTCCCATCTCAAAACACAAAAATGAGTTCCAGGAATAGGAATGTAGCTGAGTGGTAGTCTCTAAGTGTTGAACCCTGTTTATTTATTTCTTTTCTTTTCTTTTTTTCGGAGCTGGGGACCGAACCCAGGGCCTTGCGCTTGCTAGGCAAGTGCTCTACCACTAAGCCAAATCCCCAACCCCTGAACCCTGTTTATTAATGGTGCTGATTTTCTTCTGCAGTCCCGGAGCCTTTTGGAGGTGCCATCATCATTGGACAGGAGTCAATTACCTATCACAATGGTGATAAATACCTGGCAATCGCTCCTCCTATCATTAAGGTGAGCAGTGTTTTACCTTTCTCTTCCTTGCATCTTCACTTCCTTGTTCTTACACATCTATCACTGTGATCACTGCACATAAGACATTAGTTACTCTTGGGAAATACAGTGTACGAGAGCAGCTTGGTTTTGTTTAACCTGCTTGCTAACTAGGAGGAATACTGTTTACTCTTTTGAAACATGACAACTTTAAGAGGAAGGTTTGAGGTCTAGAGTGTACTGAGTGGTAGAATGCATGCCTAGCATGTATGAGGCTCTGTTTAATCCCTAGCATGTTTAATTCCAGCCACCAAGGAAAAGGAAAAACAATTTTAGCAAATTCTACTGAATGTAGTATTTTCGGGCTCAAATACAAATTGATAAATTATATAGACTTTTAAAAATGAGTAATAAAGGGGGCTGGAGACCTGGCTCAGTGGTTTGAGAGCACTGGCTACTATTCCAGGAGAGGCAGGTTTTCATTCCCAGCACACACATGGCAGTTTACAGTTGCCTATAATTCCAGCTCATGATGCCTCTTCACGCTTTTACGGGGTGTGGCACATATGTAATGTGCAGGTGACATACGTGCATGTTGGCAAAATACCCATACTCATAAAATTAAAAACTCAAATTATATAAATTTTAGGTCTTAACACTTTAAGAGACAAACTTACACTTACAGCATAAGATCTAAATTTTATTTACTTTTTGAGAAAGCTGTGTCAGTATTTATTGTGAGTGAGTACTTGTAACTGTTTATTATTGTATCTTTCTGTGTACATGTGTGGGGTTTTTTATTTTTGTTTTTGTTTTTCCCTCTTGTGTGCTGGGGTTGAACCAGTACATGTTACATATCCCAGCTGCACCGAGTTAGACCTTCTGTTCTGTTCCAGGTCTAGAGTATACTCAAGGGTAGTTTCTCTTCTCCATAAAATATGAGTAATATTTAAGGTATATTGATTGAACTTGTTAGAAAATTATCTTCAAAGGATGCCTGTTTTATAATCTGACTGATTTTATTTGGGGATTAAATGTCCGAGTTTGGATAATGCAGTGGCCCAACAGGTTTGGAAGGCATATTAAGTAAGGGTTTCTGGTTTGGAAGATCCTGACTAATGGCTGCTTCCTCCTGGTTGGCAGCAAAGCACTATTGTGTGCCATAACCGGGTGGATCCTAATGGCTCACGGTACCTTCTGGGAGATATGGAAGGACGGCTTTTCATGCTGCTCTTAGAGAAGGAGGAGCAGATGGATGGCACCGTCACCCTCAAGGACCTTCGAGTGGAACTCCTTGGAGAGGTAGGACTTTGTCTG
Organism: Rattus norvegicus; assembly: GCF_021556685.1. Taxonomy (NCBI): domain Eukaryota; kingdom Metazoa; phylum Chordata; class Mammalia; order Rodentia; family Muridae; genus Rattus; species Rattus norvegicus. The sequence continues at coordinate 220,131,023 of NC_141534.1, forward strand.
CTCCTGTCTTACTCTGTTTGGTGCTTAGTCCAGATGTGTATGCTTCTGCACTTGTATTTTGGGAATTAGGATATACAACATCTTTAGAAGGAGTTGTCAGTTCTACTGTAGAAGTTGATTTTGTTGTTTTCAGACAGGATTTCTCTATGTAGTTCTGGCTGTCCTAGAAATACTCTTGTGTACCAGGCTGGCCTTAACTCACAGATATCTGCCTGCTTCTGCCTCCTGAGTGCTGGGATTAAAAATGTGTACTACCACCATCCAGCAAGAAGTTGGTTTCTGAATGAGTTAGCTATTGGAGAATTTCACATGTTGTTATATGACATCTGAAGCATAAAGAGAAAGTGAGACAGCTGGATGTGGTTTTGTAAGCCTGAGATCCTAGCACTTAGGCTAAGGCAAGATAGTGGCAAATTCATATGTGTCATTGCGCCTTGCCGTTCAGCCTCTCTTCTGGCAAAACTTAATACTTAAGCAGTGACTGTGAGAGGTTTTTAATGACATTGTGCAGACTAGAGGTGTTGAGTTAAAGTTACTGTTTGGAACTAGCACCTACAAAAAAAAAGTAAGTTGTGGGGTTTATGGGGGAATGGTGAGAAGTCACCAAGGTCAGGATGTAAAGACATGGGGATCATGTGTCCTGGGGATACTGAACAGTTCAGTAGTTGTTGGCTGAATTTGGCTTGTGGGGATGGTCTCAGGTGTCACTTGGTTGAGTAGGGTAATATTAACCCTAAAGGGTTAATCCTAATGTCCTTGATGTGCTGGCTTTCTTCTAGACCTCCATTGCAGAGTGCCTAACATATCTTGATAACGGTGTTGTGTTTGTCGGGTCTCGACTGGGTGATTCCCAGCTCGTAAAGGTGAGAAAACAGCAGCTTTCTGGCTTCTCTTCACTATGTTCATTATCATCTTCATTAAGCTTGCTTGTTGTCTGGATGGGCAACATCCCATCCAGATTTTGTTTCTTCACATCTCTGCTATCCACTTCTCTGCTTTATTAACTTCTTACCTGTGTCTAGATGGTTCTTTAGTAAATATGTCTGGCAGAATGAAAGTCCTGTGCATTTAATGATGAACAAGACCCAGCTTTCACCCTCAAGTGGGTAAGGGTCTAATGTAATTGTTCCCTTCTGTCATATGTAAACTTTGGATATTCCTCCTAGAAAAATGCTTTTAAATATTCTAACTTAATTTATATGCTTGTTCATTTGGTTTTGTTTTGCCTTTTTTTGAGAAAGGGTCTCTCTAGGTAGTCCTGGCTGTCCTGGAACTCACTCTGTAGACGAGGCTACCTGGAACTCTGCCTCCTGAGTGCTGGGATTAATTAAAGGCATGCACAACAACATCTGGCCTAAATGTTTTAAGTGTTTTAAAGTTTACTGCTTCTCTGCCTGTGCATGGGATTCCACTTCAAAGCTCTGTGTGGCAGCAATCCTGTTCTAGAAGTATCATTTGGAGCACAAAAGCCAGATTAAAGTTTCTTTTCAGATAATGTGGCTCTATTAGGGATGTTCTGGGACTAACATTGTTCTTTCCTTTTAGCTCAATGTCGACAGCAATGAACAAGGCTCCTATGTAGTGGCTATGGAAACCTTTACCAACTTAGGACCCATTGTGGATATGTGTGTGGTGGACCTGGAGAGGCAGGGACAGGGTCAGGTAAGGGGGAGTCCTGGGAATAGAGGCTTGCTTGCCTCTTCAGCTGCCCTTGCTTGCTTATCTAGAATGAGGAGTGTGCACTGACGAATACTATTAAGAGCCTCTTTACTAATCCTGGTGAGGTAACAATACCTACCATTATAGTGTGCATATTTTGATGTGCCAGACATTGTATATTCATTTCCTGTCATTTTATTAGCACCTTGTTAGATCCTAGAAGTGGGAAAACTTAGGATGGAAAAAGATGGATTAATTTGCCCAAGGTCACCTTGTAAGTAAGCAAGTTATGTCTGACTCTAGTTCTTTTTAGGAAACTAGGTTCCAGCATCTAAGCAAGCACGCCAGGAAAAATGATAGGAAGTTTTTTGCATTTTGGACTAGGATATCTTATCTGAATAGTAGATTCGAGGGGCTCTGGAGATGAACAGCTTAGGTTTGCAGCCTCAAGTTGATTCCACAGTATGGGTCATGGGATTTAAGAGCTGGCATGGTGTAACTGCCCAAGTCTCTTGAGGGGTTCTTGAGAAACCTTTTCTCTACTTGCAGCTGGTCACTTGCTCTGGAGCTTTCAAGGAAGGTTCCTTGCGGATCATCCGGAACGGAATTGGAATCCATGAGCATGCCAGCATTGACTTACCAGGCATCAAAGGTAGCCTCTGGTGGACAAAGGATGCAGCTCTTACTTGAGTGACTTTGGCCTTTGGCTTCATTACATGTTGTGAAGGCATTTTGGTGAGAGCTAGAAGAAAACATCAAATGAGGGAGGAGTAAGAAAGCCATAATGACAGAACATGCATAGAGGTGCATGTTTAAAGGACAAATGAAAACTTTAGTGATCAAAATTGGGTGCTAGTTTAGAGGAATGTGGAAGCAGACACTAAATGTAAGGGAATTGATGGAAAAAGAAAAAGGTATATAGTGAGCCTTTTTAAGTATAAATAGGTTCGACATAGCGATGCACGCCTTTAGTCCCAGCATTTGAGAGGCAGAGGCAGGTGGATCTGTGTTCAAGGTCAGCCTGCTCTACAAAGAGTTCAGGACAGCCAGGGCTATGTAGAGAAACCCTGTAGATAGAGACAGAGACACTAACCTAGGACCATGACAGGAATGATAGTAAACAGCTGTCTCATCAGCAGGTGTGAGTGAGCTAACCTCACTTGTTCTGAAGGAAAAACGGTAACACTAAACCTTATACAGCAAAACCAGCTCAGATTTGTGTGCAGGTGGCACAGCTTTAGGAAAGCAAGTCAGAGGCTGGAGAGATGGCTCAGAGGTTAAGAGCACTGGATGTTCTTCCAGAGGTCCTGAGTTCAATTTTCAGTAACCACATGGTGGCTCACAACCATCTGTAATGAGATCCAACGCCCTCTTCTGGTGTGTCTGAAGATAGCTACATTGTACTCATATACATAAAATAAACAGATAAATAAAAGAAAAGCAAGTCAGACTCTAAACAGCTATGTGCATTGAAAGAAAGTGAACATTTAACTGCAGAACTCAAGAGTCAACAGAAACACTATCGACAATTCAAATGCATTAAGGAAATAGGCTATGAGAGAAACAGGCTGAGATAACAGCTTGTATGTGAGCAGTTAATTAGAAATAGATTTGAGAAAAAAGGCAATCGGCAATAACAAAATGTCATATCCCCCCCACCCCCCGCACCCCAGCAAAAACATCTCCAAACCCAAGGAACACGTAGATTTTGTTACAAGGAGAACTTTAGAATCCTAAAGGATGTAAAAGTAGATTGGTCAAAGGACTGCGTAGGTAGCTCAGTGGTACAAATGCTCAGTAAAGCATTTGTCCTGCATTAGATCCTCAGGACCCATGCAAAAGGCATGTGTGACAGGAGGCAGTCAGGATTCCCAGGCAAGCTGGCTAGTTAGAAAACCTGGAATTGGGGGGCTGGAGAGATGGCTCAGCGGTTAAGAGCACTGACTGCTCTTCCAGAGGTCCTGAGTTCAAATCCCAGCAACCACATGGTGGCTCACAACCATCTGTAATGGGATCTGGTGCCCTCTTCTGGTGCATCTGAAGACAGCTACACTGTACTCATATAAATAAAAATTAATTAAAAAAAATTAAAAAAAAAAAAAAAAAGAAAACCTGGAATTGGCCAGCTCCAGATTCAACAGAGACTGCCTCAGTAAATTAGGTGGAGAGCTATTAAGAAACATACCAGTGTCAACTTTATTCCTCCAAAGGCACAAGGATGCACAAGTACTCTTGTTTTATACACACATACACACTTAAAAAAGAGAGTTATCAAATAAAAAGACAGGCCTAGTCTACAAAAAAATTAAGAAAATGTTCTTTTGACTTATGTTTTCCTTCATGTGTCTTAATAGAAATACCTATAGCTTTTTTTTTTTTTTTTTTTTTTTTGACCTAAATTAGTCCACAAAGAAAAAGAATAGTGGGGTTCTGAGAGATGTCTTAGTGGTTAAGAGCACTGGTTGCTCTTCCAGAGGTCCTGAGTTCAATTCCTAGTACCCACATGGTGGCTCACAACCATCTAAGGAGATGTGATGCCCTCTTATGGTGTGTCTGAAGACAGCTGTAGTGTACTCTCATACATAAAATAAATACATTGAAAAAGAAAAAAAGATCAGTGAGGAAGAACTTAAAAAGACTAGTGAGAGAAGGCTAGCACTCTCACACACTAAAACATGTTGCTAAGTCCTGATTGAAAGTGTAGGTGGGGGCTGGAGAGGTGGCTCAGTAGTTAAGAGCACTGACTGCTCTTCCAGAGGTCCTGAGTTCAAATCCCAGCAACCACATCACAACCATCTGTAATAAAGTCTTTAAAAAAAAGTTAAAAACAAAATTGTAGGTGGGAGCCTGGTGGTGGATGCAACTCATTAGTAGAGCATTTACTAGCATGGATGAGGCCTTAGTTTTGACCCCTGGTACTGCAAAAGATGATACGCACCTACAGTGCCTTAGCTACTTGGAGGCTCCCTCACAGGATTGCTTGATTTTTGGGTTATCAGAGTTAGCCTGGGCAAATTGCAGAACCATTAAAATAGTTGTTGGATAGGCAGCTTGTTGTGATTCAAAGGTCTAGAAACAGACACAATTCCATATGAAAACATTCTCAGTGGTGTCATTCCTCTGAAATGTGACATCCATGATTGACACTTAATAGATATGACTGTGATGGCTGCAGGCATTTGGGAAAGATAAGTTTGGGTCTATTATGAAGAGCTAGGAAAAGTTTATGGATTTCTTTGTAATTTTGGAGTGGGAAAGATTATTGTTTGCAATACTGGAAATTGAATCTCGGGTTTCACCTATAATACTAGATAAATGTTCTACCCCTTGGTTGTATTCTCAGTCTTGGAAGATACTGTCTCAAAAAACAAGTTGGAGAGTGACTGAGGAAAGCACCTTGTATGGACCTCTGGCCTCTACATACCCATGTGCTTGCATCCCTGCAAGTGTGCACATGTTCAACAAATGCAGAAACAAAAACTGATAAATTCAGCTCTGTGAAACATTAAGACTTGTTCAGAAGCAAAACAAAAACATTTGCTAAGTAGAAATGACAGCCTAGATAAAATAGTTGAACTTCATCTTAGAAGTCCTGTCTCCCTAATTTAAAACCTGCAATAAAGAACATCAAATTCTTGTCCCCAAATTTCCAAAAGATGGCTAACAGTCTTCACTCACAATAAAAGAAAAATATAAATAAAAGTAAATGAGCTAGGTGTGGCATAATGGTGCAGATTGTGAGACCAGCCTAGGCTCCACAGTAAGGTCTAGTCCCTGCTATGCACAGGCTCTTCCCAAAAGAAACAGCATTGGGAAGTAAACACGCTCCTTAGAGACTGTTCTCACCAAACGGAGTTTTGTGATTCTCCACAGCTTCTCCATGCCCTTCATATGCATACAGTGAGAAATGCAAACTTGTAATCCTTACTTGTAATAACTGAATAGTCTGGGTACAGAAAAGTAGACAGTCTTTGGTAGAGCTGTAGCATGCATATATTGTTAAAAGCCAAATACATTTTCACATTTGTATTTGCTTGAAATACAAATCCTATTTCTCTAATAAAAACAGTTGAACAATATTCCTCCTGATTACTAATTTGGGGGATAGGTCAGAAGAGGTGTAAAGTGAGACTGTATATTTGAAAATTATTTGGTGCTGGGGATTTAACTGGGACTTCATATTCTAGGTGAATAGTCTACCATTGAGCTTCATTTCACAGCCTAAAATATAAAACTTTAAGTTTGAGTCATGGAAATGATCCTCTATCTAGAGTCAAGGTAAAAATAGAAAACATCAGTTTCAAACAAATTTTAAAATCTGACTTCTTCAGAGTGTAAATACCAGGAAGGAACAGAAGAGATTTCAACCCAAGGATTTCTGATGCTCTGGCTTAGAATGAGAGCACATCTTGGGTGCTGGTTCATGGTGTACTTCTTTATGTTTTACTCCTTGTTCAGGTTTATGGCCACTGCGGTCTGACCCAAGTCGGGAGACTGATGACACTTTGGTACTCTCTTTTGTGGGCCAGACAAGGTAAGGGCAGGTCTGGTCCTGCGGTACTTAAGGGATGAAGGTACAAGGTGGGGAACCTGGTCCTAGGCTGACCTGACCCTTCCCTTTTATTCTGCTAGAGTTCTCATGCTAAATGGAGAGGAAGTGGAAGAAACAGAATTGATGGGCTTTGTGGACGATCAGCAGACTTTCTTTTGCGGCAATGTGGCTCATCAGCAGCTTATCCAGGTAAAGGGTTTGAGGGGTCAAATGACCATGACTTTACTTTGCCCCGCTATGCTGTTGCTAGATTTTAAATTAAGTTCTTAGAGGGAAGGTGCTATTTTCTTGTTATGCAGAGGTAACTGTTTAACTTTGAAGTAGATCCTATTAGCTTTATTTTCCTCTCATCAGCACCTGGATATTAATTTAACATTTTTTATACACTGGGATTATGATAAATATAATTTATGGGGCTAGAGAGATGGCTCACAACCATCTATAATGAAATCCAGTGCCCTCTTCTGGTGTGTCTGAAGACAGCTACAGAGTACTCATATAAATATAATAATAAATAAATCTTTAAAAAGCCATGGGCTGCTACAACACTGCTCAGATATTTAAGAAATATATAGCTTTGTTTGTCGCATTAATTATATCGTGTCTTTTGAGACACTGTTATCCCTTTCATTTTAACACTAACACAGAAATATTTTTGTTTGTTTGAGACAGGGTCTCTCTACATAGCCCTGGCTATCCTGGAACTCAGTATGTAGGCCAGACTGTCCTTGAATTCACAGAGATCCCCTTGCCTCTCAAGTGCTAGGCTTAGAGGCCACCCTTCTCAGCTCTACACAAGAATATTTGGGGGAAAAAAAGAGGGAAATAGCAAAACACAATGAATGACAAAAAACAATTAATCATACATTAACACCCATTTGGTCTATGCTAGTCCTTGCTTGACATAGGTCTTTAGAAGGCTAATCTTTACTCTTTTGTTTTCCTTGAGAATTTGGTTTCAGAGCAGCTTCCTAACACAACACTCATCCATCTTTTTTTTTTTTTTTTTTTTTTTTTTTTCCGGAGCTGGGGACCGAACCCAGGGCCTTGCGCTCGCTAGGCAAGCGCTCTTCCGCTGAGCTAAATCCCCAACCCTCATCCATCTTTTCAAGTTGTGACCTAATTAATGCCCTTCCAATTTTTGTACTGTCCTCTTTGCCATTCTCAGAGGTCTTTCCATTGGTGGACAAGATATTTGAATGCCTTAGTAGTAAACAGCTGTTCATCTTTACCCAGCTGGCAGTAGTAGATTGGTAAAAACCTAGAGCAGGGCTGTGGTAGCACATCCCTTTAATCCCAGCACTTTGGAGCAGAGATGGAGGGCTCTCTTTGAGTTCAAGTCCAGCCTATTCTACAGAGAGTTCCAGGGCTACACAAAGAGAAACCCTGTCTCAAAAAAAAAAAAAAAAGGCCTTTATTACCTAGGCGTGATGGGTAAGATGAATTAATAGTAGTAGTATCATCTTGCTTTTTGTTTCAATAGTAGAATAAGTTTATGTAACATTTTAGGGATTACTGTGTACGTCAGCATGCAGCCATTGCTAAGGACTTTAAATAATTTAATGACTCATGCCCCATAAAGACCATGGATTAGTGATCTGATTTTAGGGTTTAAAAAAAAACTGTGAGCATGGTGGTCCCATTGATACCTTATGAGGGTTGCAGTTATTGCCCCAGCAAGCTTGTGAAATGGACATACACCACACAAAAGCATATTGAGTAGTTTTAGGCCCAGTTCCTTCAGTAAAAATGATGTTTATTGTAGTTAATTTTTGAGAGACTTTGGGGGAAAGAACATGGATTTTGCTCTTCGTGCCAATGAGTCACATCTATGTATTGAACCAACTGTGGATTATGTGAATTGTGTTTATACCAGATGTGTGTCTGGGTGGGGGTGGGCGGGGGTGGGGTGTGGTGATGGTGTCATTATTCCCTCAGCAGTGTAGTATAGGAACTATGTATACAGCATTCACATAGTCTTAGGTCTTAAAAAGTAATCCAAAGGGCTAGAGAAGGAACACAGTTCAGGAAGGCCCTGGGTTTAATCCTCAGCTCCAGAACAAGTAATTCAGAGATGATATATAGAATATAGAAAGATACGTGTAGGTTATATGCAAATATGCCACTATACGATGGATTTGGGCATCTGCTGATTTTGGTATTCTTGAGGGTCCTGGAACCAGAGGCTTGACTGTATGGTAGAACTGTAGTTTATTCCTGTCCTAATGGGGGTAGGGAGGGGAAGCACTTTTGCATTTCTGAAAAGATGCTTGCAGTTGCTTAGAGACTTCTCTTCTTCCTGTAGATCACCTCAGCGTCTGTAAGGTTGGTCTCTCAAGAGCCCAAAGCTTTGGTCAGCGAGTGGAAGGAGCCCCAGGGCAAGAACATCAGTGTGGCCTCCTGTAACAGCAGCCAGGTGGTAGTTGCTGTGGGAAGGGCACTATACTATCTTCAGATCCATCCTCAGGAGCTCCGGCAAATCAGGTGCATTAGTGTCTTTATGTTTGCTTAATATCCTCTGTTCTATGGGGCATCTTTGGTCCCTGGGTTTCTTCCTCTGCCATATCCATTCCTCTTTGTTCAGCCACACAGAGATGGAACATGAAGTGGCTTGCTTGGATATCACCCCACTAGGAGAGAGCAATGGCCTGTCCCCACTTTGTGCCATTGGTCTCTGGACAGATATTTCAGCTCGTATCTTGAAGCTCCCATCCTTTGAACTACTGCACAAGGAGATGCTGGGTGGAGGTATGTGCTGTTGGTATTTTGAGTTTGGATTCCAGTCAGGATGTGGAACGAGTTTTAAAGCCCCTCTTTCCCACAGAGATCATTCCTCGATCTATCCTGATGACCACTTTTGAGAGCAGCCACTACCTCCTTTGTGCCTTGGGAGATGGGGCTCTCTTCTACTTTGGGCTCAACATAGAGACAGGTGAGGAAAAACAGTTGAGTGTGGGTTCTTTCAGAAATGGAGTGTTGGTGGCTTTGGAATGTGAACTTGAGCCTTAACTCCGCAGCTCTTGTCCTGTTTTCTTTCCTTCTTCTCACGCTATTCTTTCCGTAGGCTTACTGAGTGACCGTAAAAAGGTGACTTTGGGTACCCAGCCCACGGTGTTGAGGACATTCCGTTCTCTTTCTACCACCAACGTCTTTGCTTGCTCAGACCGGCCCACTGTCATCTATAGCAGCAATCATAAGTTGGTCTTCTCCAATGTTAACCTCAAGGAGGTGAACTATATGTGTCCTCTCAACTCAGATGGCTATCCTGACAGGTAAGCCTGTTTTCTTTAAGCAGGAGTTACTAACTGGGGACATAATAGTGCTTCTTTTGCCTCCCTCACTCTTTTCCCCACCCCATCCCATCCCACCACACCCCCCTAGCCTAGGTTTCCCCCAAGTGTCAAAGTCAATAAGTCAATGTGATGGGAAGTATGGTACAGGGATTTTTATTAGAAACATCTGAAAGCTTTTGCAAGGCTGAAAGTAGATGACTTAAGGTATTCTGAAAAGAATAGCATAGAGGTTTTATTTCCTCAGATTCTGGGGTTATTAGACTCTAGGATCTGTATATTTCAAGAATTTTTCAGATGAATCACATGAATAGTTAAGCTTTAGACAGGGTCGTTTTTGTGGGTATAGTGTAGGGTATGGAAAAGTTTCACTGTAACATTGGCTGGCAGGGAACTCACAGTCACCTGTCTCTACCTCCTAAATGCTGTGCTTAAAGGTATGTGCCACTTGGCATTTAATTTAGAACCCTAGATTTAGTGATTATTATGTACTCCCTAGTTGTACTCAGTATCCATAGGGGGGAAGGTGCTTGATAGAAATGCATTGCTAAAAATACCATCCAGTGAATCCTTGGTATGTTAGATTCACTCTTTGACCTAGAGTTGTGATTCTCAACCTTGGCTGCACCTTACTTAGCAAAAGCTGTTGGGCCTACCCAGACCAGTTATATAAGACTGTCTTCATTAGTGGATCTTGGCACCAGAGTTAGGTCTTCTCAAATGAATTTTGGTATGACGTGGGGTTAAAACCCTGCTTTAGAGCAAGCCGGTGTCATTGTGTCTTGGGAGAATCCTTCCTTGTTAGGTCACTCTAAACTGCAGCCCTTCTTTTCAGTCTGGCATTGGCCAATAACAGCACTCTCACCATTGGCACCATCGATGAGATCCAGAAACTCCATATTCGCACGGTTCCTCTCTATGAATCTCCCAGGTGAGTGTAGACCAGAGAAGCTGCAGAGGGAGCTGGTACATAGTGTCTTAGACTTTTCTGAGTGGCACCGTTGTGTCATGCTTGTTTTGCAGGAAGATCTGCTATCAGGAAGTGTCTCAGTGCTTTGGGGTCCTTTCCAGCCGCATTGAAGTTCAAGATACCAGTGGAGGCACTACTGCTTTGAGGCCCAGTGCTAGCACCCAGGTGAGCACAGTGAGCAAAGAAGGATGGCAGTAGGAATAAGCAAACTCTCTTCATAGGGTGAAATAGGAAATGATCTGACTTCTCAGGCTGAATGGACTCTGTCTGAACTACCCACCTTTGCTATTGTAGCCTCAAAGGGTGCATTTAGCCAAGTTGCGGTAAAACTTTACGTAGAGAAGGGGCATGTAATTCAGTGGTAGAATACTTGACTACATTTTACAGATACTGGGTTCCATGCCCAGAATCACATAAACAACTTGGAACAACCCTCATCCCAAACTTCACAGCTAATCCTTGGTGACCTCACAGCCTCAGCAGTTTCTCCTGTGAGTTTGAATGCTCTCTGTACAGTGTGTATAGTTGACAGTAGAAAAGTATAATAGACAACAGTATGATAATTGAGATCCAGTGGAATTGGTTTTAAGGTTTATTGATAATGGTGTGACCTTAGTTGGACAAAACTAGCCTTTGGGGTTTTTTTTGTTTTGTTTTGGTCTGTGAAACAAAGGTTATAATAATGTAACCTTCAGAGCTACATAATTAATTTCATAGAGATAGGGTGTGGGCTGTTTTCTTTCATTCCTGGTATACACATCTGTTGGAATTAGCTCCTTTAATCCAGAGTACAGAGGTCTTATGTATGTGTATGAGTGTTTGCCTGAACATGGATGTGTGTGCTGTGCTTCTGTAGTGCCTGAGGGGACCAATGAGTATGTCAGATCCCCTGGAACGGGAGTTGTAGGCGGTTATGAGCTTTTATGTGTGTGCTGGATCCTCTATAAGAGCAGCAAGTATTCTTAACTGCTTAGCCATCTCTCCATATTTATTTGAAATGACTTTCTGTTGATGGTATAGTCTATCCCTGTAGGTTTCTTGAGTTCATGTTTTTGGTTTTGCTTGATTGACTTGTGACATTGCTATGATCTGTGACATGTGACTTGTGACATGTCAGTTGCTTGTGTGATCTGGCTCCTTCAGGTTCCAGTGTACTCTCCTAAGCACTCTGTTCATCAGACTCTGCTGCTCTGCCAGCATCGGCCTTCTTGTTCACACTCAGCCTTATGTACCTCTAGTCCCTGTTCTGCTTTAAGAGGGATGGCATGCCTTTTCTCTGTCGGCAGGCCCTGTCCAGCAGCGTCAGCTCCAGCAAGCTCTTCTCTAGTAGTACGGCTCCTCACGAGACCTCCTTTGGAGAAGAGGTGGAAGTGCACAACCTCCTCATCATTGACCAGCATACTTTTGAAGGTGCAGACAAGTGCTTCTGTCCTTGTCACTTACATCCTGGCCTGTTCTGAGGTCCAAAATGTTCTGGAGCCTGAGAAGGTGGTAGGCTCTCCTAAGAGGAAAAGCCAAATTGGGATTGGGGCAGAGAAGACACTACTGACACCTGTCAGTTGCAGTAAATCTACAGCATTGGGCATCGTCTCATTAGCACAGGCTGGTGGGATGGACTGTCTGAAAAGGCAGGGGCAGCGAGTGGCTGGTGGTGTTATACTGCCTAAGCCGCAGCCTCACAGAAGCATGTGATTGTGGGGGGCAGTGGATGGAGGCAAGTATCTTTAATCAGTCATCTTTCTCCTCCCCTAGTGCTTCATGCCCATCAGTTTCTACAAAATGAGTATGCCCTCAGCCTGGTCTCCTGCAAATTGGGTAAAGACCCCAACACATACTTCATTGTGGGCACAGCCATGGTATATCCTGAAGAGGCGGAGCCCAAACAGGGTCGTATTGTGGTCTTCCAGTATTCGGATGGTGAGTGGAGAGTCTGGATTATAAAGACTATGAAATCCTGGAGAAGCAGTTAACCTCTTAAGGTCTCAGAGCCTAAACAGGATGACTTTAGAATAGGAGACAGATCTTGGTACCCATTAGAGGCATCCCCTTCATTGCTTTGGGACTTGTGCTTCATCTCAGCATGTGCTGACTCTCTTTTTTTAAGACTTATTCTTTTCTCATACATTACATTCTGACTGCAATTTATCCTCTTTCTACTTCTCCCAGTTCTTCTTGGGTTTTCCAGAAGATTAGGGGCAAAATTTAAGCCACTGGGGCAACCAGGTGGATGCTCTTGACTAGGTTAAATTTGGGCTTATAAAAAAGACTAAAGAGTATCTCTCCTTCTTTCCCCCAGGAAAACTACAGACTGTGGCCGAAAAGGAAGTAAAGGGGGCTGTGTACTCTATGGTGGAGTTTAATGGGAAGCTGCTTGCTAGCATCAACAGCACGGTGAGGCCTGTGGACTTGTAGAGTATCTCCCTTTTTTATTATGTATACACCATACAGCTTTCTGCCTGAAGAGGGAAGAGGGCATTAGATCCCATTACAGATGGTTGTGAGCCACCATGTGGTTGCTGGGAATTGAACTCAGGACCTCTGTAAGAGCAGTCAGTGCTCTTAACCGCTGAGCCATCTCTCCAGCCCCAGAATGTCTCTCCCTTAACGATGCTAGAGGAGTTTATTTTAGGGATAACAGAATAGTGGGAGTAGAGAATGGACTCTAAGCTGGAACTTAAGGAACTGAAGTTGAACTGGACTTTGGGTGGACTTGGCTTTAGAACCCCCAAGGTTTGGCTTGTTTTTGGATTTTTGTTTTGGTTTGGTTTTTTTTTGTTGTTTTGTTGTTTTTTTTTTTTTTTTTTTTTTTGAGACAGGGTCTCTAGTTCATGCTGTCCCGGAACTCACTATGTAGACCAGGCTGGCCTTGAATTCACATAGATCTGTCTGTCTTCTCCAGAGTGTTTGAATTAAAGGCATGTATTAGATTTTTTGAGTGCTGTGGAGGTTAAACAGAGGTTAGGGTTATGGCCTCTTTAGTGAGGTGTGTCCCATGTCAAAAGAATATTTCATTTAAACAAAATGAACCAACCCATGTTTTCCTTAGCATCCTTTAAATCTAGTATATAATTAGGAAAGATGTGTAACTTGGTGGTAAATATTGGAAGGACATTTTCTATGAATATTTAAGTCACCAAGAATTATAGCCCTATTGTATAGGGTTGGGTGAGAATTAGGTAACTGTTTGAAAGTGTGTCAGAGGATGTGAGCTTCAGCACTGGGAGCACATCTGAACAAGCAGCTGAGGGGCAGCTGGAAGGTGGTCCTTCAGTACTAATAAGGAAGGAGGGCCTCGTTTTGGTTAGAGTAAGAAGTGAAGGGGATGCAATTAATGATCTGGCTGGGGCTTGTATGCTAGTCATTGATTAGTCTCTAAAGAGTCTTAAGAGAGCAGGTGTGGGAGGACTAGCACTCTTTGAAAAATCCTTAACAGATCATGGCTTTGTACATTCTGCCAGGGAGTCTGTCGATGTGCAGAGGCTGTGGCGAGATATCTGTACCATGAAGGATCTGCTAGGGAGGTCTGTCACCTTAGCTGAGGTTCTGCTATGCAGTCCGGGCCATGCTGAGCACTGCTTATGGAAACCAGCACCAGTATTTTTGTTGGATTTTTCCATTGTTTGCTCATTGGATTCATTCAAAAAATTTCAAGAGTGAACAAGTTTAAGAAGTATTCAGAAAAGGCAGATTGTTGATAGGTAATTTTTTTCTTTCTGATTATCAAATTGTGTAGGTGGATTTTCTCTTTCTAGGGATATTTCTGCAGCTTAGTTACTAGACTTTACTTACAAAAGGATGAGTATAGTGTTACATTTACGTTGTTGTCTCCTTTATTTGAACTCCTTTTATGCTTAAAAACAATTCCATTCCTAATATAATAATATAATAATATAATATATATATATATATATATATTTTTTTTTTTTTTTCGGAGCTGGGGACCGAATCCAGGGCCTTGTGCTTCCTAGGCAAGCGCTCTGCCACTTTATATATATTTTTAATTTTCTTTTTTTTTTTTTTTTCCTTCGGAGCTGGGGACCGAACCCAGGGCCTTGCGCTTGGTAGGCAAGCGCTCTACCACTGAGCTAAATCCCCAACATTTTTAATTTTCTTTCTTTTTTTTTTTTTTCTCCGGAGCTGGGGACTGAACCCAGGGCCTTGCGCTTGCTAGGCAAGCGCTCTACCACTGAGCTAAATCCTTAACCCCTCGTTTTTAATTTTCTAATTCAGCAGTGTGTGATTCCAAAATAACTGATCACTCATACCATATAGACCACTTTCCAACCCCCCCGTGCTCTGTAGGGAGTGGAGGGTTGAATGGGGGACAGACATTCCTCAAAGGCTGGGATCCCCAGCCTCACACATTGTGCCTTTTTAGGTGCGGCTCTATGAATGGACCACAGAAAAGGAACTTCGCACTGAGTGCAATCACTACAACAACATCATGGCCCTGTACCTGAAGACCAAGGGCGACTTCATCCTGGTGGGCGACCTCATGCGATCAGTGCTACTGCTTGCCTACAAGCCTATGGAAGGAAACTTTGAAGAGGTAGTGCAGACTTGTATACAGTGTAACCCCTTGCTGATGGTGAGGGTCCTCCCTGAGCCACATTCTGTGTCCATTAAGTTTTTTAGACATTCTCCTCCCCACCTTGCCCCTCTTTCCCATCTCTGGGAAATTACAACCAAATGGCCTTTGTTGGCTAGTTTTAGAGTGGGGTGGGACTGAGATGAAATGTCTTATGGTGGCCATTATTGCATACAGGGCTGCACCTTCTGCAGGTGAGGCCTTGGCTTCTAACCAAAAGCTTGATTAATTTCAGAACTGGATTCCACACTGCATACTATACTTGTTCCTTGTCTGTTTTCAGATTGCCCGAGACTTTAATCCCAACTGGATGAGTGCAGTGGAGATCTTGGATGATGACAATTTTCTGGGAGCTGAGAATGCCTTTAACTTGTTTGTGTGTCAGAAGGACAGGTGAGTTGTCTGCTGTAGCAGCACGGCTAGAGGTAGGCCTCTGGGTCTGTGGGGTTGAGCGTGTTGAGTGCTGTGTGGGCTTATGCATGCCCCTTGATGGGTAGAGGTTTTGTTTTTTTGGGGGGGGGGTTCTTTTTTTCGGAGCTGGGGACCGAACCCAGGGCCTTGCGCTTCCTAGGCAAGGGCTCTACCACTGAACTGAATTCCCAACCCTGGTAGAGGTTTTATTTGTAAGATTGAGAGGCTTTGTAGACTGACCTCCGTCAAATATGGCCCTGTGTTGAGGTCTCCTTAGGGAGATGGGTTCAGAAAGTGACATCTTGTGTCTTTCAGTGCTGCCACCACTGATGAGGAGCGGCAGCACCTACAGGAGGTTGGTCTCTTCCACCTGGGCGAGTTTGTCAATGTGTTCTGCCATGGCTCCCTAGTTATGCAGAATCTGGGCGAGACTTCTACCCCTACCCAGGGCTCGGTGCTCTTTGGCACAGTCAACGGCATGATAGGTAAGGTCACTCCTGTAGGGCGCGCTCGGCTGCAGCAGGCTCATCCCTGGCTTGTCTGGGTTTTGAAGTGCTCTGTAGCTAACTGCTCCTTTCCTTCTTCAGGGCTGGTGACCTCACTGTCGGAGAGCTGGTACAACCTCCTGTTGGACATGCAGAACCGACTCAATAAGGTCATCAAAAGTGTGGGCAAGATTGAGCACTCCTTATATCCTTTCTTCCCAGAGCACCTGTCTGTTGGGAAGCTCATTCCAGGGCATGTGGAGAGCTTTATCATGTGGAGAAGCTGAAACTCCAAACACTATAAAGATCAGCCATCCATTCCTATACAGGAGCAGTTCAAGCCCTCCCAGACAAGGCCTGGGAGAGCTCCTGCCTATGTGACTGTCCCAGGAAGAGCACTCTTGAGTGTCTTGCTCACTTGTAGGGCGTTGGGTAGCCTGCACTCTCCTAGGCATTAGTTTATTCAGGACTCCAAGGCTAGACTTGGGTGGGTGGTGATACGGACATCGAATTTACCTGGAACATTTTTTGAGTCTCCCTATTTGTCTGGGCTTTGTCATAACTTTTTAAAGGTTACCCTAATTGAGAACCATTGGATTGAGCAGGACTTTCTTTCAATTCCAAAACTGTTCAAAAGTAGTATGAGTTTTAGTAGAAACAGATTGTTTCCTTATTTCCTTCTGACTGACTCCCTCTTGCTCAGAGGTGTGGAGATGAGTGAGAGCCAGGGGTGTTTGCAGATAAGCTGTGTTCTTTAACTCACCTGTTCACCTGGAGATCCTTTCACACTGAGCGAAAGACAGAACCAGCCACAGGCTTCATCGATGGTGACCTGATTGAAAGTTTCCTAGATATCAGCCGCCCCAAGATGCAGGAGGTTGTGGCAAACTTGCAGGTGAGCTGTGCTGTATTTGTGCTAGGCCTTTTAAAATGGAAGTCATTCCTGGAGACTTGATGACTCCAGGTTTTCCTCCTAGAACTCATGGGGCCAGTGGCCCTTTGTGGCCTTCCATAATGCTTATCACATAAAGAGGAATCTACGGGAAAGGTGGTGTACTTGAGGCTTGTGGGGACTTTCTGGATTTTACACGCTGGGAACTGTTCCTGAGTTACTACTTTCACTTTAGCAAGAGTCCTGGGCTCTCTAGTAAGACTAGAAGGTAGAGTTAGGCTCCTACAGGAAGTAACCTTTCCCAGTTCTGCAGTTTAGCTGGGGAAGGTATTCCTGGGAGGGAATATTCAGCAGTGACAACACAAAGCTAGCTCGACTGACCAAGTCCCTAAGGACTACAGCCAGGTTTTTGTTGAAATCCTTTTCCTTGCTGTAGCAGTGGTGGCCAGTAGGTATCTCTTAGCCTGCTGAGGTAAGAGTACCTTCTTGTCTACATGGCCCTTCTCCCTGTCTCTTTTCAGTATGATGATGGCAGTGGTATGAAGCGGGAGGCAACTGCAGATGACCTCATCAAAGTCGTGGAGGAGCTAACTCGGATCCATTAGCCAAGGAACAGGATTTCTTTTCCTGGCCCTCCCTAAAGGCGCTGCCCTCCTGTCCTCCCCTCCTTTTCCCACCCTTGTTTTCTTGGCATGGGAGGCTTTTCCCTAAGCCACCTGCCCCTAGAACCACAGATGACCTGTGTGGAAACAGGGCTTTTTATAACTAAAACCAGTTCACTAGAGACCTAGGAATGGGCTGAAAGTGGAATATTTTCTCCCTGGATTTTTACCAGCCATCACCTTGGACCACCAAGCCTTGAATGGTGTTGCCAGTTGGCTCCTCCTGGGGAGGACTTTTGTCACTCTTCGGCCAAGAAGCAGCTCTGTGCACCTGTGTGTGGTGTCTCACACTCATGCTCTGTCCTCTGCTGTCTTATGTAGGTTGTGGGTGTGGGGAGGTCGAGGTAGGGAAGAGGGTCGGGAGGGTTCATTGTCTTGAGGGCTTCCTTTGCTTTCTTCTCTTGCCTCTGAGAACATCAGCCTGGAGGTCTGTCAGGCCGTGGGCTGCCTGAGTGGAAACCTTGGATGGTGGATAATTCCCAAGCCACAGCCCTTCTGTCTCGGGGAACTCCCTTCTTCACAGAGAAGGAGGTGGGGGCTGTGAATTGGTTGTTAGTTTCTGAATTTTACCAAATAAAGTAGAATCTAAGAAGAAACTTGTATTTGTCTCTGCTTTTCTCCTTCTGCCGGCTTCCCAGCATCCCTCATATACTGTGCAGTGGGTGCAAACTGAAGGGGTAGCTGCAGTAACAGAGCTTGCTTCTCAGATAGTAGATGCTTTCCCTCCTTAGTTCATGTTGGTTTGAGTGGGATTCTAGAAGCACCGGAGTCAGCATGGTTGTTTCTGCTAGCAGTGAGGCAGTCTTGAAGCCATGTAGGCTGCCTTTACTGTCTTCATTGTACAGACCACTGTGTATAATGCACAGCCAGCCCCAGGTGCTATTCTTTTCTGAGCCAGAACCCCCTACTTCCTGTTGCATTTTGTTGAGATAGGATTTTACTGTGTACCTCTGGCTGGTGTTGAACTCAAGAGATCCACCTGCCTTTGTCTCCCAAGTGTTGGTATAAAGGCATGCTCTACCGCACACAGCTAAGATTCTATTTTAACCTCTCTGCATGTGTGTATATATGTCTGACTATATGTGGATTTATACATATTAGAGCAGGTGTCTGTGAAGGCCAGAAGAGGGCGTCAGATTCTGGAGCTGAATGATAGGTGGTTGTGAGCTGCCTGATACAGTTGCTGAGAAGCAAACTGGTCCTCGGCAAAAGCAATGAACGCTCTTTCGGCCGAGCTTCTCTCCAACTCCTTATGTCGCATCTTATTTCTCTAGTTGGTTGAATAGAGCTTGCAGTGCCTTTGGCCTGGCTATACAGGAATAGTACATGTTCGAGAGTCACCTTTGGCCCTGTATGGATTGAGCCTCTATTCTTCCTTAGGGAATAAGGAATGTTCTGTCCCAATAGTACAGGTATGATCCTGAACACACTCAGTGGCTTCTTTAAGACCAACCTATGTGGTAGTGGCACACACCATTAATCCCAGCAGAGGCACTTGGATCTCTTGAGTTTGAGGCCATCCTGGTCTACATAGTGAGTGCCAGGACAGCCAACAAAACAAAGACCAGGCAGGCTTTGATAAGATGTTTGGAGAATTGGGCATCTAAGTTAAGCTATGATTTTGAGAGATTCTAGCTTACAAAGGGCAAGCAAGCATCTCAGCACTGGGGCATGCCGGCAAGTGTTTGTCCCTAGAGTCACTGCTTCATTACTGTTCCGTTTTCTATAGTCATCCTGCTCAGGTTCTGGATCCGTAGACTGGATTGTTACCACTTTATCCTCATGCAGAGTCAAACTCATTCCACCAAGGTTCCACATCCAAGTCTGAGTAATATGCTGTCTGTCCTATTTGTGGACACTTGTGTCCCTTAAGAGACAGAAGAGGAAGTGGTAAAGATGCTTTATTTGGGGATGAGAATGGACTGAACATGGCTATGTCACACATGAAAGCTTGACTGTTGGGCTACATCTCCAGTCTGTGTGCATGTATTGTATATATTCACTTGAGGCTTAATTCCAGAAACCCTTGGGAGCTCGCTTTCTGCCTGCACACACCCAGAGTCCCCTCTTAAACACCATTTATCATTTCTTGGTGAAAGATCACCGTCTTCAGAGATCTCCAACCAGCTGCCCTTCCATGCAGGCACTGATGAGCTAGCTTTACTCCCAAGCCTCCAAAGGAAGAATCGTTGAAGAAAGTACTAGAAACACTGATTCATATCACATGACCATATGGAAGGGTCTCAAACCAGAGGCCTGAATTCTGCAGCCAACGTCTTGGAAGGGTCTCTTGTTAAGCCACAGAACTAGGGAAGAAGCACTGAGTGAACAAATATTAGTCCTTGAAGATGAGCAGTTACATGGAAGACTCAGCGGAAGCCCCGGAACCAAACAGGGAAGGAAGAGCAAATGAAACTGAAGGACCCAACAGCTGATTTGATGGGAAGGTAGACACCAGGAGGTTGAAGACACTGTAGGGAGATGAAAGGCTGGGCCAGCTCAGAAAAGGGCTTAGGGGTCCTCCCGGCAGAACTTCCTACTTTGCTATATCCAAAGTCTGCACTGGGGAGGTGAGGATTTTGATCTTACACCTGCTAGGGAGTGAGTGAGTTCCGCAGAGGAGAGTGTGGGGCTGTGACAATGAACAATGGAATTGGTAGAGGTAATGCTGGGCTAAGCAACGGATGTCATGAGCCCTGAGGGCTGTTAAGGGGATTTATTCTATGTGTAGTGGCTTCAGAGGTAGCTTCCCAGGGATGGGAAGGAAAAACACCTGTCTTGGGACAGTAGCAAGCACAGCCTTTGCCTTCTCCAGGCAAGAAAGATGTCCTAAGGAGTCTGAAGGTCCTTAGGACTCTGAATGTGTACATACAGAGATGTCACATTCATTTTTGGCAGTGCACTTGCTGTGAGGTTGACTAGAAAATAGAATAAATAGGCCCAAACAAGATGAGCTATGGGCCCAAATGTAAGCTTGGGTTTAGCCACATGGGTTCAGGTAGAGAGACAGCTGGCAATTTGTTAGGATAACAGCTAGTTATGGCAGAATACCGCCCATAAAAGCAAGCAAGCAAGCAAGTAAGGGGTTATTTTTCTCACAGGTGCAGCCGTCTTGGTAGGGAAAGCATAGAGCCAGGAGCATGGGGCCACAGTCAGGAAACAGATGAATGTTGGCACTCAGTCTATGGTCTTGGTAGTTGGTTCAGTCCATGTGATAATACCACTCACGTTTAGGATGGGTCTTCACAACTCAGTTCAATCATTCTGGAAACAGCTCTGACACACACAAAGGCTTATTCATAACTCGGTGCTTCTAAAGCCATTCAAGTTGGAAATAACAATTAGCCATGGCACTTCAACATCCAAAAGTACTTGAAGTTTTCTTCTTATTGCAAATTAAGGGTCCAGGACCAACAAGCATCAAACACCTAAGTTAACATTTGCTCAGCCACTAAAAGGCAAGTGTCTGTGGGAAAGCACCTAGCATCCAGGTCACAGCAGCCTGAGTCAGAACCGAAGGACTTAAGCTTGTTTGGGAAGTAGTCTGAAAATGTAGTTTTTAAAAACTAGCTTAGTTGGTTTTTAAAGGTAGTGAGTTTCTTATTCCTAGGAGTCTTTACACAAAAGCTTGACTAATCCCATCTGGGTAGGTTTATGCAGGACCCTTGCTACCAGAACAAGGTAAAACTTGACCCTTCTTTCAGCTTCCTCCCAGCTAGATCTTTCTCAGTTCTGTCACTTTACAGTCTTCAGCCTAAAACCTCTTTCTACCCTGGGCCAACTTCGAAGGAGGTCAAAATGGAGTCTTCTAGTTCTGTGTCCCTGGCTCCCATGCCAACTGCCCACTGCTTTCTTCCCTCCCATGTGAGCCAGGAAGCTGTCAGCGCAACCATGTGACTCGCACCAGGTAGCCTGTGGGTTCAAAACAGGCTAGTGTCCTTTGGCAAGGAAGCAGACAAAACCACCACCAGTACACTATCCTGACCATCTGCTAGGTTTGGGGACAGTCGAAACTGCCTAGCTTCAGTGCCACGGGTTTGAGTGCCCATAAGTCTCACCTACTGAGAATACAGATGGATTGGACTCCACAGAAACCCAAAAACCTGGTTCCTGAAGTTTCTTTCCAACTTGGTGCGAAGCCTTCAGTCATTCTGTGGAAAGCTACTCCCAAATCCAGGCTGGGGGTGTGGGCCGAGGGTGAAACCCCGCCTTCGGGGTCCCTGATCTTTGCTCCCGCCCCAGGCTCCACGCCTCCCGGAGAGGCACCGGCGGGCGGCGCTCCTTTTGTGTGTTTCTTTCCAAGGTGCAAGTACCCCCCACCCCCAACCGCTTAGGCAGTCCTCCCCTAAACACCAGCCCTCTCCTCGTCGTCCTCAGCCCCCTGCCAGCTGTGGGGGAATCAGATCGCTTCCAGGAGGAGGGACAAGGTCCGTAGCCCCCTCCCTGGTGCGGGGCCTGAGCCCAGTAGAGTCCAGGACCTCTGCTGCCAGTCATGTGGGCTAGACTGTTGCTCCACATTGCCTACATCTTGATTCCGTTGCTGGGGTCTTCGGCCCGAGGCCACACCGGGAGGAAGGCGTCAGGGCACTACTCTGCGGAGAGGTAAGAGCCTGGTGCCTCTCAGCGGCCCAGCCTTCGAGCGCCACGGCGTGGAGCTGGAAGGCACTGGCAGAGGGCAGCTGCTGGACCTGTATCCTCAGTGGCGTGGGCGCACCAGGGGTCTGGACAAAGAGACAGTAGTTTGTGCCAGTTGGGTGGCCCTGCTGGGGGACTGCTCTGGCTAGGGAATCTGGGAGATGGAGATTCCCGGCTCCAAGTGAATCTTGTACTAAGGGAGTGCGCTGACCTTCTGGCTAGGAGACCCCAGCATATGCCATTTGGTCTCAACTGCCTGGCTTTCTTCCTTGGTGGTGCGGGGCCTCCTCCGCTTCTGCACAGGTTGCTTTGGGGTTGGGGGTTTTCTTAGTGTCTCTTGCTCTCTGCACCCGGTGGACCTTGGAGCTACCGGTGGCTCAGGGTTACACTTTGCTATCTGCGCATGTGTACACAGGCCGGGGAGGCCAGAGGCAGCAGGCAGGAGGCGTGTCTTTCCAAACCCAGTGTTTTCCCTAAGTGCGACTTAGTCCTCTACTATACAGGGGTGGTGAGGGAGTGGTGATCGTGCGCGTGATGCTTATAGCAAGGGAACACGGTGTCAGCGGGTGGTCTGGCCCACAGCCACCATCTTCCCAGGGGCGCACAGCAGGGGCAGCCCTGAAGGAAGGGTTTACAGCTCAGCACGTGGGTTCTGCAATCTCTTGCAGTTCCTGCAGGCTCAGTTTCCCACCACCTGTCTCCCTGGCATCACCATGCCACACACGAAAAGCTCCTTGGGGCTTTCTGGTGGGCACCCTACCCCTGCTTGTCTGAGGGTGGAACGCCTCCAGTTTCCACAGGCACCCTACCATTTATCACTTCGATGGCGCCTCATGTCCCTTTCAGAGCCCCTTTAGGCTTAGCTATTTAGTTTTCTGTGGATCCCTGCAGCCAGACTCTCCTCCTCCTCCTCCTCCTCCTCCTCCTCCTCCTCCTCCTCCTCCTCCTCCTCCTCCTCCTCCTCCTCCTCCTCCTCCTCCTCCTCCTCCTCCTCTCTTCCTCAGCTGTTGCCATTTCTATGTGTGTCGTCACTGTCGGTCTGGTTTGTCTTGATTGGTTTTGACTTCTAAGAGGGAAAAGAACTTGGCCCCAGGGACATCCCCAGCAAACTTTTCTGTATTGCCATGGTTCCCCCTAGGTTTCCACATTTGTCACAGATTATTAACCCTAAGAGCCAGGCAAATTTGTCTTGTCCTATATCAATTGTGTCTGATACATGGACAGGCATAAAGGGTGTACTGTTAGTGGGACGACATTCCCATCAGCTCTGAGTATGTGGTCAAAGTCATCTGGAGCCTATCGATTTGCCTGGATTTGTAGTCCTTGCTCCAGGGCTCCAGGAGGTCTAGCCCTGGTTAATCTCCCCTCTAGCCTATGCTCAGGCTGTTCCGCCTGTCTTTATTGCCCTCTCCTTCCTCCTTTTCATACTAAGTCTCTGGTCTTCCTTCTCATGCAGCAGGGGAACGGTCCTTCCAGTGACCCTTCCCTGACTCTCTTCAAGGCTCCACAAGAGTCCCCCTTAAGCTCAGTTCCCATCACCTGGGTCCTGGCTGTCCTTTGAAAGTGAGGTCAGTAACATGGCCTTACGGACTGACCGTTAGACACTGGCTCCAGATCACCTGAAGCTCCAGAGGGTGCGGTCCAGCCTGGGTACCTTATTGACATCCTAGGGGGATGCCACTCAGACCTGCTTTCTCTCTTACCAATTGAGCAGTCCTGAGGTACTTTAGACGTAGATAAGAAGCCCTTGTTCTCGGGGAGTAAAGAGGATATGGACAGGGAAGATGTCATGAAATTAGCAAGTAAACGAGTATCCTAGAAAGGACTGTAGAGAATAGCAGAGCAGGCTAAGGTCAGCGAGAGAGGCTTTGGGGAAGGAGATGTGAACAACCTGAGTGAGGGATGAGAATGAGTGTGTTAGACGTTTTATTTCTGGGTGTGGTGTGCACACCTTCAAACCCAGCACTCAGGAGAGAGCAAAGGCAGGTGGATCCCTCTGAGTTCTAGACTAGCCTGGTCTGTATAGCAAGTCCCAGACCAGCAAACCAAAACAAGAATAACAAAAAATATAGTTATATAGCCCAAGATGGCTTTGAACACATTAGGTAGCCCAGCCAGGCCTCAGACTTGTGATCCTCCTGTCTCAGCCATCTGAGTGCTGAGAGGACAGGTCCCCATACTGCTCGGCTACAGTCTCCCTTCTTCTTTTCTTCCTGCCTCTCCTTGATTTCCTTCGCTCCGTGTTCATAGCTTATATCTGTTCTCTTACACGTTTGTCTGGCCTGCCCCCGGGGCGATTGCCGGCCATGTAGACCAGTGGATGAGTTGGGAGCATCTCTTGCTCTCTTCATACAAATTGTGGTGAGTGCTCTCTTTTCTCGCAGGCGTCGTCTGGGTCCCCATGTTTGCCTCTCTGGCTTTGGGAGTGGCTGCTGCCCTGGCTGGGCCCCTTCCATGGGCAGTGGGCATTGTACCCTGCGTAAGTACCCATCCATCCCCGCGACCCGAGCCTTCTCAGCACACACCAGTGCCTGCTCCCTCACCTACCTCTTTCCTTTTAGCCCTCTGCTCCTTTGGCTGTGGGAGTGGCATCTGCATTGCCCCCAATGTCTGCTCCTGCCAGGATGGAGAGCAAGGGGCCACTTGCCCAGGTAACTGGAATGGACAATGGCTGCTGGGGGACCACCAAAATAACATGAAGGTTCTGTGCCCGGCACTGGGGACTTGAGATAGGTTCTAGCTTGGCATCTTCAAGGCACCTTGTTTGGTAGGCATTCTCATACCTATCTGACCACTGAGACATTTTGGCTTTTTCTGGGTCCCAGTGATATATTAGCTGCATGTGTTGCCACTGTGATAAAATAACTGAAAAAGCGATTTAAAGGAGGAAAGGTTAATTTTGGCTCAGAGTTCAAGAGAACAGTCTATCAGGGTGGAGAAGGCACGGTGCCAGAAGAGGGAGGCAGCTGTTCACACTGCACAGGCAGGAAGCAGAAAGATTTGAACCCTGGTGCCCGCTCTCTTTCCTATTAGATCGGCTCCCAATCTATGGAATCTTGCCTTCCGCAGTTTGTGTATCTCCCCATCTCAGCCCAGTCTAGAAACTCCTTCAGAGACAGGACTGGAGGTTCTCTCCTATTTAATTGAAGATCTTGTGAAGTTGAATTAACCATCAGCATGGCTAGTGCCTCGTAGAAGTGGGTGGGAAGCCGCTGCAGCGGAACTCTGCAGGAGGTTCTCAGGACATCTGAGACGTCAGGCTGACACCTGCTCTGCAGCTGTATCCACACATACCCTGTTTGTTTTAGAAGCCCACGGATCCTGCGGGGAGTATGGCTGTGACCTCACCTGTAACCATGGTGGCTGCCAGGAGGTTGCCCGAGTGTGCCCTGTGGGTTTCTTGATGACCGAGACAGCTGTTGGTATCCGGTGTGCGGGTGAGAGGCCTGGAGGTGGGGGAAGGGGGAATGGGATGGTATCTCCTCCCTGAGCCAGCTAGAGTCCAGTGCCTGGAAGAGAGGGGCCGGGAGGCATGCACCCTGAGGATCTATTCCTCCTGGTATCACACATGCACTCGTGGACAGGAGCAGAGCTGGGATTGGGGTTACAGGTGATCCAATAGTGGCTGTTATCAGGGAGTTTCCAGATACGGGGCAGAGAGACAAGGACAAAGAGAGCTCCAATAAAACAGGGGCATTGAGTAGGAAAGTCCACAGTGCTGGGCTCACAGAGGGGCATGGAACCAGGATCAGAGTCAGCTGACATTTGGAAGCTGAGGGAACTAAAAGTCAGTAATTATGTTGTCAAGGTGTTATTTGTTTTGTCCTTTTAAGTATTGGGATGGCTTAAGTTTTTAAAAATTATTTTATGTGTATGGTATTTTACCTACCACATGTACCATATGTGTGCTGTGCCCTAAGAGGCCAGACGAAGTCGTCAGATCCCTTGGAACTGAGGCTGCCCTGTGGGTGGTGGGAATTGAACCTGGGTCTTCTGCAAGAACAAGTACTCTAAACAGCTGAACCACCTTTCCAGCCCCTATGATTTGTTTTCTTGGTTTTAAAAGTCACTCTACACAGAGCCTGTGACTTTTACCAGAGGTGGTTACTGTGACCAGTTTCTTGTCCATTTCTTTAGAGGCAAAGCCTGGTTGTAGGTGGTTTTGGTCTTTTGTTTGTTTTTGTATGTGCAGTGTACACATGTGCATGTATGTATGACCCCAGGCATGTGGAGGCCAGAATGAACATTGGATTCCTCCATTGCCTTCTGCCTTAGTTTTGGAGTCAGGGGTCTCTCGTTAAACCTACAGCGCATTGATTTGCCTGGGCCGGCTAATGAGTTCCAGGGATTCAATGGTCTCCATGCCCTGAACCCCCATGCCTTTTATGTGCTGCTGGGGTGTCTGAGCTCTTGTTTATACAGCAGCCACTTTATCAACTGAGCCATCTCCCTTGTCCCCTTTTGAAGGGTTTTTTTTGTTTGTTTTGAGAGAATATTAAACTCAGTAGACCAGATAGGTTGGTCTCAAACTCACAGATCTGCCTGCCTCTGCCTCCCAAGTGCTGGGATTTAAAGGCGTGAGCCACCCCACCTGCCCTTTTTGAAGTTTTAACAGCAAACTTCACTTTCTCTCAGTGAAGACTGAAGTGAGTGAGAATTCATCTGGAAGCATTTGAAAGTAAACAGGATGTTGAAAATGAGTATTTTTCTGGAGTCCTAACCAGTGTGTTACTAATAATGAAATGTTTTCTCTGTTCCTTTATCTGGGTCTGTAATGGTCCTGTGTATAAATGTGTACAGAAGGCTATGTGTGCTTTATAAAATGAGGTAATGACTCCTTGTAGCTGGTCTTTGCTACTGTGTGAGTTCTTTTTTTTCCCCACTCTTTATCCCCTGATTTCATTCTTTAACACTAGATAGGAGACAAAGAAGGAAAAAGGAGAGAGAGAGAGAGAGAGAGAGAGAGAGAGAGAGAGAGAGAGAGACAGAGAGAGACAGAGAGAGACAGACAGACACAGAGAGAGAGAGAGAGAGAGAGAGAGAGAGAGAGAGAGAGAGAGAGAATGAGATCCCTGAATCTAATTTCTTTCACTGTAACAACTGTTCCAGCCTATCTGCTTAGGTCAGCTTCTCCTGCCTCACCTGTCTCCTAACTGTATTTTCTGCCCCAGCTGCCTGCTCTCACTCTGCTAGCCCAACTCTCTTCCAGCTGCCTGTGCCTCTCACTCAGGGTGTTTGCTGAGGCTGTTTCTGGGATGTGACCCACGTGGTTTTCAACAGCAGGGTCCCCCCACCCCCCTTTCTTTCCTTTTCTACATTTTGGGCTATTTTGTTTATAAAAACATTGAAAGACTGGCTGGAAAACTGGAAAAAAAAATATGGGTGGAAATGGAGAAGCTTGAGAATCAAAAAGTGGAAGAAAAATGTCAAGAAAAGGGAGAACAAATAGGTTCATTCCCAGGGACTGAACCAGAGACAAGGTGACCACCTGGAGTCAGAGCTGGCCCAGAAGCGAGTCTCTTTCAAAAGCGGAGGAAGATGTGGAAGGGAATTGCACTAGCACAGTGAGAGGAGGCAGCTGGTTCTGAAGGTGAAGTTAGGAAATGGTTGACTCAGGAGAAGCTGAGCTGAGCAGAGGCTAGAACAGTTGTTATAGTGAGGAGCTGCTAATGTGGGGGAAACGGGGAGGAAGGACGATTGAGGCAGACTCTTGAGGAACTGTGGGAGGAATGGCTGGGAGAAGGGACTGGGCTGGAGACTGGGAGGAATGGCTGGGAAAGAAATTAGATTCAGATCTCTCTCTCTCTCTCTCTCTCTCTCTCTCTCTCTCTCTCTCTCCCTCTCTCTCTCTCTCTCCTCTTCTATTCTTCTTTGTCTCCTATCTTGTGTTGGGGGATAAAACCTGGGGGATAATGGGTGGGAAAAAGAAGGACCCACAAAATAACGAAGACCAGCTACGGTTCCTAGATTTTAAAACTGAATTTTAGCTTAGCAATGGGTTTCAACTATCCCTCCTCCCCCATTTACTTACATGCATGTGTGCCCTGAAGTGCATGTGGGGGACTGGAGCCCAGCTGCTATCCCTAAACCCTCAGATCCTTCCTCACCCACACAGGCCTCTGCTGATGCTCCTGGCTTTCCTGGTCTCACACTCTCTCAGGACGCACCTGTTGTGGCAGGTCATTTCCGAGCAGCACATATGTCATCCTTGCTGGGCTTTAGAGTGGCCACACAATGTCTGACAGTCAGTAGCCCCTCTCTGAGTCTCCTGCTCACACCTGGTGTTTGGTGAACATCTATCAGAATGACATAGTTCACTGGGCCCTGTCATTTTGGGGACCTGAAGGTTGTCACACAGAGGCCATCAGAATGGTTCTGCTTCAGTCCTGCTCTCCCCACTCCCCCAACTTGCCTGCATGGGTCAAGAGTAAGAGCTAGTACCTCTGTCCTTTTTGTCTCCTCTTTCTGGGATAAAGATGGCTCATGGGCAAGGCACTATGCGGATTGATGCTGCATCTTCCTCATATAAGTTTCATGTGGGGTCACTTTCCCCAGAGTCATGGCCATGGTTAGAATGGGCTGTTCGAAGGGTTTTCTTTTCCCAGACATTGACGAGTGTTTAAGCTCATCTTGTGAGGGCCACTGTGTGAACACAGAAGGTGGCTTCGTATGTGAATGTGGGCCAGGCATGCAACTGTCCGCTGATCGTCATAGCTGCCAAGGTGAGTGGGTAGAGGTGTTGGGGATGGTTTCTATGCCCTGCCAGCTCCCTTAAGATACATTCTCCAGCCATAGTCCTCTGGGAAGGATGCTGTGTCACTCATGCTCTACTGGGGAAAACAGGTCTACTTGCATCCATTCTTTTAGGAAGAGGTAGAGTTAGGCTTTGAATCCAGCATAGTGGACTCTTAGGTTTGTTTCTTAGAGACAGAATCTCCCTACACATCCATGGCTGTCCTAGACCACATTATCCTCAAACTCACAGAGGCTCACCTGTCTGACTCCCAAGTGCTGGGATCAGAGGCATGTGCCACTATGCCCATGGCCAGCATTCATGGTGGACTTGCTCTGAACTAAGACACTGTAAACTCTTCTGTTTGCATCACAGGGAAGGTTGGGATGAAGGAATGGTCTCAGGGAGCACAAGGGGCAAGTGAACCCAGGGGAAGGGGTATCAAGATGGAGAAGGGAAGGCCACAGGCTGTGGGTGGTTCCATTGGAACTATGAGAGGAGCCTGTGATGGTCTCTGTCACATAGTGTGTTTGAGGTGTCCTCCTGCTCTGGTACTAGTCCAGGTTCGGTGGGTATCTGTAGGACCTCCCTCCAGTCTGGTGGTTTGGGAAAGAATGGGTGCCCAGGGAGAAGATGGCTTCCTTTGGTCTCTTCTCTGCAGACAGAGTGTTACTGTGCAGCCTAGTCTGACTTCCACCTGTCACTCTCCTGCCTTTCGCTCCCGAGTACGAGGATTAAAATTGTATACCCCACCACGCCTGACAGGGTGACATCTTTTACAACACTCATCCTTTCCAAGTGAGGATGCTTCTTATCACAGTCTCATGCAACAAGGCAGAGGAGACAAAGTAAGCCCCTTAATTCTTATTGCCTCTGCACGGGAAGTTCCACAAAACACAAGAAGCTTGAGCTGAGGTCCCCTCTCTCACCACCATTCTCTGCCCGTCCTAGAGAACCCTGCTTTCCCAGTCTGCTTGAGTTGCCCTAACACAATGCAGCTTAGACCACAGGAATTTGTTCTCTCAGTCCCCGGTCAGCCAAAGTCCGAGGGCAAGGTACTGACTGGCTTTGCTGTGAATTTTTCTGGCTTGAAGAAGATGGTCTTGTTGTGTCTCACAAGATGGGCAAGACAGAGGGGCAGAGGGTGCTCTGGTGACTCTTCTAAGGTCATTAATTCGTTAAGGCCCCACCTTTGTGATGTCATCTAATCCTATATCTCAAAGCACCTTGGGAAGTTTGCTTTCAGCATGGGTTTTCAGTCTGGACATCTGTCCCTCTGTCCCTTTATCTCCCTTAACCACATGTTCTTACATATGCATATATACAGGCACCTCAATTACCAAATGCACAGGCTGGGTACCAGGCTAAGCACTTTCCACGTGTTTTCTCATCCTATCTGCACAGTTTTAAAGTTGCTACTGTTTATCTCCATTTTATTGATAAGAGCACTGAGGCTTAACAAAATTAAATAATTTACCCACAATCACATTGGAGCTGGGAGTCTGGTCCCAGTTTCTTCTCCAGTTCCACACATTTCTTTCCCACAAACAGTTGATTGGACTTAAGGATTTTCCCACATCGGGTAAACAGACCTGATTTTGTTTTAACGGCTGCTTGGTTCTCTGTGGAGCAAGTGTTCCACATTTTATGGGTTCTTCTGCTGATGAGTGGAGCTGGGGGTGGGGTGGGGGTGGGGTTATTTCTAGTTCTCTTGCAGCTTCAAACAACAGCTTGGGTGATTTTCTACATAAGAGGTTCTGAGGAAGAAGGTTTTAAAGAATATTTCTTTTATAAATATATATTTTTTACATATATTTCTTTTATTTATTTATTTATTTATTTATTTATTTATTTATTTATTTATTTTTTCGGAGCTGGGGATCGAACCCAGGGCCTTGCGCTTCCTAGGCAAGCGCTCTACCACTGAGCTAAATCCCCAACCCCCATATATTTCTTTTATATCCAGACAAGAGAGAAGGACATTCAGGGTAGACAGAGCATGAACCCAAGCAGTCTTATAAGAACAGGATTTGCTTAGATGATGTGGGGAACTAAGGAAGAGTGAAGCTAAGGGCTGGGAATGACTGCACACACCTTTGTCTGTGTAATTTATTTTTCTTGCATTTAAGTGTGCATGTGGGGGGGGTCAGAGAACAGCTTTTGGGGGCTCTTCCATCACGTGGGTCCGAGGGATTGTACAGGCTTTGAAGGAGTCACCTTTACCTGCTGAGCCATTTCACTGGCTCCCGTGGCTATGTTTAAAGGTCCCACAAGTGCTGTTATGGAGGGAGGGCCCTGAGAGGTTTGAGCAGAGATTGGTCTATCCCAGGGAGCCTTGGGTGAGGACCTTCTGGAGATCATACGAAGATGGTTCCGGAGGAACACAACACGGGTAGAGGGCACCGGGAGGCTGTGTCTGTTCCTCAGCCTGGGCTGGGGTAAGATGGTGGGGGTGGAGACCATCATCACCCTGAGTTGGGTGAGAGAGAGGGATGAGAGGATTCCAAGTCCCATGGAGAGATGGCTGCCAGCTTTGCCTTCTCCCCTCACAGACACTGATGAGTGCCTGGGAACACCCTGCCAGCAGAGATGTAAGAACAGCATTGGCAGTTATAAGTGCTCCTGCCGGGCTGGCTTCCACCTCCATGGCAACCGACACTCCTGCATAGGTGAGAGCTTCGGCCTGTGGGTGGTACACTTAGGATGCCAATCAGGAAGACGGACAGGTCAGGCTGGAGCCTAGGAAGACCAACATTTGGATCTTCCAGTCCCATGGAACCTTCGCTCAGAGTGTTCCCATCCCGTGGTTGGTGTCTCTTTGCCTGGAAGACCCCAAGCTGGGCCTTTCCTAGCCGTCTCCATTTTCAACCTGCTCCCAGATACAGATCAAGGTTTTCAGCTCATCCATTTTCTTGGCTGCCTTTGCTTCTCGGGGTAAAGAAAGTACTTTATGTTTTGGTTCCTTTGGTTTAGAAGGAGACTACTGTTTTCTCAGCCCATTAGAAATTTCCAGATGTTTGGTAATCCCTATAACCAAAAGTGGGGTCCCATGAGCTTGAAAAAGACCTTGTACTAGTGGGTTCAGGATTTGTCTTGAACCTGCTTTGGGCAGCACAGTGAGTAATGAGACACTGTTTACAAAGAAATGCCAGACAGCCGAAGATTTGGAAATGAGATTCCCACCAGGGTTGAGCTTTTAATGGTCCTGGGATGAGATGTACACCCGCCCCCTGAATGCATGGAGCTCCCAAGAATACTGTCAATAGATACCAGCCCCATTCCTAGCACTCTGAGTCACATCTTGTAGCCTGGATGGACTCTGTAAGAGAACTCTCCCAGTCTTTTGAGTTCAGGAATGGGAGGAGAAAGGGCTCCATGGCGAAGGTAAGGCAGCAAGGCTCTCCCACAGATATAAACGAGTGTCGGCGACCGCAGGAGAGAAGAATCTGTCACCACACCTGCCATAACACTGTGGGCAGCTTCCTATGCACCTGTAGACCGGGTTTCAGGCTTCAAGCTGACCGTGTGTCTTGTGAAGGTGAGCTCCAGGCCCCAGCCCTGCCTTCTAGCTCTTAATTCGACCTTCTCACTACAAGAGCCCACTCCATAGATCTTGTTCTCCTGGCCCGAAACCATACCCTATAGATCCTGTGGTAACAGACTTCACCTCTAACCACAGCCCCACACGCCCACACCAAACTTGTTCTTTAAATCCTCCCTTTTTTGCTTTTTTTTTTCCAGTTCTTTTTGTTTGTTACATTCAATACCCCACTTTCTCACTTTCCCTGTTTCCTTACTTTTTAAAAA
The DNA here is from genome assembly GCF_021556685.1 of Rattus norvegicus. NCBI lineage: Eukaryota > Metazoa > Chordata > Mammalia > Rodentia > Muridae > Rattus > Rattus norvegicus. The sequence continues at coordinate 220,163,707 of NC_141534.1, forward strand.
TTTATTTACGAAAAATTTTTATGCATATGACTATTTTTGCATATTTATATGTGTGTGTCTGGTGCCTGTGTAGGTCAGAAGAGGCTGTTAGATCCCCTAGAACTGGGGTTACAGTACCATGTGGGTGCTGGGAGCCAAACCTGGGTTCTCTGCAATAGCAACACGTGTTCTTAACTACTGAGTCATTTCTCCATCCTGGCTTTTTTTTTTTTTTTTTTTAAATAAGAAGTTTGGGGTTTTAAAAAAGATTTATTTTATCTGTATTATAAGTGTTTTGCCTGCTTATTACTATGTATACCACATGCTCCAGAAGGGTCAGAAGGGATTCCCCTGGGCGGGGGTGCTATGGAGTGTATGTAGCTGCTGGGACCTGAACCGGGTCCTTTGCAGGAGAAGCCAGTGCTCATAACCTCTGAGATGGCTCTCCAGCCCCACCCTTCGACTTTATCCAGTCCTTTCTCCTTTCACTGTTCCCAGCCATTGCCTACAAATGGTAAAAAGGAAAAACAAAAACAAAAACAAAATATTAATAAGGGGATTCTCTGTCTTTGTGATGAGGGGCAGTGGATGTTCATCTGTAGGGAAAATGCCCGTTCAGTCTCCAGGTATTTATGTGGGGGCAGGAGCCTCCTCCCCGAAGGTGACTGACTGTCTATAGTGCCGCTGGAGGGAAACCTCTGCTGACCCCTTATCCTGAGCCCTAGCTCCTCTGTAGGGAAGCCACAGCTAGGCGGGAAGCAGGGGATATACTGAAACCCCAGCCCATAGCAGTTGGGGAGAACTGTTTCCAGGATGGACCCTTGAGGTCTTCTAGCCTCAGGAAAACTTGTGTTCCCTTGTAGCTGTTAAGGAAGAGCAGCCGAATCTTGGGGGCTGTCGGACCTCCTTGTCACTGGCTTAGGATCTTTTCTTGCCCATTAGTGCTTTCCCAGCCTTCTTCCCTTGTGGCTGTCACTGTGGCCTCAGTAGTTTACGGTCAGTTACATTATGTTGCAGAGGAAACCCGTAGACCTATTTAGGACTCTGGAACCCCACTTCCTGCCCCTGTTGCCTTCCTCAGGAGACCCTGTGCTTCCATTTCAGCTTTCCCGAAGGCCGTTCTGGCCCCATCTGCCATCCTGCAGCCCCGGCAGCAGCCTGCTAAGATGTCCCTGCTCCTTCCTGAGGCAGGCCGGCCTGCCCTGTCCCCAGGACACAGCCCTCCTCCAGGGGCCCCAGGATACCCCACTGGAGTTAGAACCATCAGTCAGCCATCTGCCACCCAGGCCCCACCCACATTCTTTGCCACACAGTTGACATCCACCCCATTGCCAAGTTCCTCCCCACTGGGGACCCTTGGACCACCCTCACTTCTCCACAGGGAGGTTGTAGGGACCCCTTCCTCACCTAGGGGTCCTGAAAGCCCAAAGCTGGGAGCAGGGCCCTCTTCCTGCCGGCACCTAGGAGCCACATATGAATCAGGGAGCCGCTGGAGGCAGCCCGGGTGTTCTCAGTGCTTATGTCAGGTAGGTATGAAGCCCCCAGGCTGCCCCGGGGGAGTATCTAGGCTCTGCCCATGGCTGCAACTCCTGCTTGTGCATCCAGGATGGAGAGGTGACCTGTGGAGAAGTAAGGTGTGACTCTACCTGTTCCCATCCAATTCCCCCGAGCGAAGGAGGGTGCTGCCCCTCTTGCACTGGTAAGAGTTGATGGGGAGGAATTCAGCCCTGCTCTTTCTTCCTCTAGCCTCTTGAAGTCCAAGGGCTATTATTCAACTTCTCCCGCGATCAGGAAGGCTGATTCTGGTTGGAGGTTCATGGGTGGGGCCTGAGAACATGGAACTCTACTAAGCTCCTTGTGCTGCTGCTGCTGATTTGGAATCTCACTTTGAGAACCGCTTGTCTATGCTGAAATACTCTTCAAAGAGAACCATACATCAGGCCACTTTTCTTGGCTTGCCCTGCCTGCTTGCTTGCTTGCTTTCTTTCTTTCTTTCTTTCTTTCTTTCTTTCTTTCTTTCTTTCTTTCTTTCCATCCTTCCTTTGTTGTTTCACTCCTTCCTTCCTTCATCCTTCCCTCCCTCCTTCCCTCCTTCCATTCATCCTTCCTTCCCTTCCTCCTTCCCTCCTTCCTTCCTTCTTCCTTGCTTCCCTCCTTCCTTCCTTCCCTCCTTCCTCCCCTCCCTCTTTTCTTCCCTCCCTCCCTCTTTCCCTCCCTCCTTCCCTCCTTCCTACCTTCCTTTCTTCCTTCCTTCCCTCCCTCCCTCCTTCTCTCCTTCTCTCCTTCCTTCCTTCCTTCCTTCCTTCCTTCCTTCCTTCCTCCCTTCCTTCCTTCCTTCCACTGAGTGTACATGCATTCTGTTGATTGTTTCTTTCCCCTGTCCTACATTGCTGGAAGACAGTCATTTTACTTCCCTCCCATAGGCTGGGGCTGGGGCTGGGGCTGGGGCTGGGGCTGGGGCTGGGGCTGGGGCTGGGGCTGGGGCTGGGGCTGGGGCTGGGGCTGGGGCTGGGGCTTTGTGCTTGCCTAGTGTGTGTGTGAGGTAAGTCCTAATTCAATGTGCAGCACTGTAAAACCAAAAATCGTTCCAGGGTTTGCTGAGGAAGTGCCTAAATTGCTGTCTAGAGATTATTTCCGTTTTCTACCATGATCCACCTGCATATGGGACCCTGATGGAAAGAGCTGGGTTCTCTTTATAACCAAGATTTTGGGTCCTTTCAGGCCTCCTGCTGGGTACACAGTGATGTTTCTGTTTTATGGTGAGAATGGCTGAGTCTCAGAGAGGCAATGTGACTTGGGCTGTCTGGGTAAATGGAGCTAGAATTCCAGGTTCCAATGCGTCCAGTGTGATGGGATTAAGATGTGGCTTTCTTAGGACACACTTCAAGGAACACTCTCAAGGCCACTGCAGCGAATCTTGCATGTGTCTCCTGTGCTGTTTCCCAGTGGTCCTAGGACCACTCAGTTCAAGGGACCTATGTCTGCCACTACTGGTGCATCCAGGGTGGTGAGAGAAGGTTCCAGAAGTATTACGCCTGGAAAAGTAGAGACCTGCTTTCCTCTCCTTTGAGGAGGCTGATGTCCCCACCTCCTGTTTGTCTTTCAAAGGCTGCTTTCACAGTGGTGTTATCCGAGCTGAAGGGGATGTGTTTTCACCTCCTGAGGAGAACTGTACTGTGTGTGTCTGTCTGGTAAGCAACCCAGGATTTGCCACCGCATGTTTTCTTAACCTTTGGGAGTTGTCAAGGAGGGGAACAGACTGGATGTTGAAGATGAACTTCTTCTTGGAAGGAAGCTTGCTTTAGGGCTTTGGATCTAAAACTTTAGAGCTTGAGAAGGTCATTAGAAGCATCCAAACTCTGGCCAATGGCTGTGGGAGGCATCTGCTGTGCATGTGAGAGCCAGAGCAGAACAGGGTCCATCTGTTTGGGAAGGGGAAGAGTAGAACTCTCTCAGGAACTTCCCCAGGGAGGCTGTTTTCTCCAGGCAAAATATTTACTACCACAACAAAGGTGTCCACATCAGGGAGAGAGCAGCCTCATTAAGCCCTGGCCTTCTTTGAGTATTTTTGCTTCTGGCAAGTTCACACCCCTCAGAGAGTAATCATGAGCTGTGCCAGATGCTGTCTGTGTGAATTTGATTCTGAGCACTCACTGTATCAGGCACAAGCTTAGTGCCCTTCCCCTGTTTCTTAACAAATTTGCTCCCAGCAAATGCAGGGTGGGTGATGCTGTCCTGCATCTGTAGATTCAAAGATGGAGGCTGGGAGCTGGTGGAGCTGGGGTTTGAACTGAGATCTGTTACAGGCATTGTCTGCCGATCCTTGCTGCCCTACCCTGGCTACCTTTAAACACGGCTCCCGGGCTGGCCACAATTGTGAATGGGGTGGTCTATGATCAAGGACACAGAGAATGGCAGCATCATTCTTCTATCTCTAACTGTGTGTTAAGCATGCAGAGAAGAGGAATTTGTTTGCATTCTCCCAATTTTACGTAGTAAGATGGGCACTGAATCCACCTGTGTGACAAGCTCCCGGAGATGCGACATCCCCTTGCCTAAAGTCTTGTTAGGAGATGCATAGAGAGTGGAAACTCAGGTCTAGATGATTCTAATGTTGGGCACTTTTAAAATTTTAACTTAAAAATTACTTTTAAAGATGTGTACTGGGTATAGTCGCATGTCTTTAATCTCAGCACTTGGAAGACAGGCAAGCATTTCTTTTTGAGCTTGAGGCCAACCTGGTCCACATGTTGAGTTCCAGAACAGGACAGTTAGGGCTACATAATGAGACTCTTTCTCGAAAAAAAAAGTACTTTATTATTTTGACTTTTTAGTTATTTATTTTTAAAAGATTTATTGATATGTTTTCATGTGTATAAGTGTTTTGCCTGCATGTGTATCTATGCATTTGTTTATGTGCTGGTGCCCTCAGAGGCCAGAAGAGAGAGCGTCAGATACCCTGGAACTGGAGTTACAGATGGCTGTGAGGTACCCTGTGGGTGCCTGGGAACTGAACCTGGTTCTTCTACAGGAGCAAGAAGTGCTCTCAACCAAAAAGTGCTCTCAACTCTAAGTCATATCCCGAACTAACTTATATGTTGTGTGTAGAGGTGCTCGTAGAGGACCTCCCTCCCTCCTCCTTTCCCCCCTCCCTCTCCTCTCCCTTTTTAACCTCTCTCCTCTCCCTCTCTCTTTAAGATCTGTTTATTTTGTGTATATGAGTTCTGTAGCTGTCTTCAGACACACTAGAAGAGGGCTTTGGATGCCATTACAGATGGTTGTGAGCCACCATGTGGTTGCTGGGAATTGAACTCAGGACCTCTGGAAGAGCATTCAGTGCTCTCAACCACTGAGCCATCTCTCCAGTCACTGAGCCATCTCTCCAGTCCCGGTATCAGATCTCTTAGAGCTAGAGTTACAGGCTATTGTGAGCTGTCTGATGTGGGTGCTGGGAACTCCTGTTCCTTTTAGGAGTTAAAAAGGTTTTTAACCACAGACCCATCTCTCCAGCTCCTAACTTGACATCTATTTATTTATTTTTGTGAATCAAGTCTTATTAGGTAGAGACTTGTAATGTAGACCTGGGTGGCCTCAAGCTCACAGAGATCTGCCCTCCTCTGCCTCCTCCGTGCTAAACGCTGAGATTAAAGGCATGGCTGGCAGTCCCCATCACCATCTTTTGCCTCCTCAGGCTGGAAATGTTTCTTGTATCTCTCCCGAGTGTCCCCCTGGCCCATGCAAGGCTTCCCCACAGTCAGATTGCTGTACCTGTGCTCCAGGTAGGTGACTCTGGGGAGATGTTGTTTGGGGTACGGGGAGAAGTGCCTTTGGAGTGTGTATTGAGGCAGGAGAGGGGAGACCTACTCCTGCCTTAGAAAAGTGGTAATGATAGATCTCAATCATTTTTAGTGTCTCCTCTGTGCACCTTGGCCAAACTATGCTCATGGCTTGGGCTTCCCCTGTCCCTGCCTCTACAGCACATCTTGGGTATAGGCAGAGGGGCTGTGGGCCCAGTCCTGACATTGATCTGCTCCTGGGTGAGAAGGAATATCTTTTAACCAACAGAAACTGTTAGGATCCCAGGCCTTTCTGCTAACCAGCACAACCAAGCCCCACAGGGATAAGGTTACTGCAGGGTGGAAGCAGCCAGACCCTTGACTCTTAGCACAGTTACTCACTCACTAAGCCCATTGTGGGATGGGCATCCTCCCTTTCCTCAGAATGAACACATTCTTCTTTTCTGAAGAATGGACACCTCTCTGTCTCTCTGTGGAACCCTGCTGCACAGGGGCTGCCTGTTTGCCTGTGGCATTTATAACTCCCCTAATAAAGCTCTCTCTTGAAGGACGACTTGTCTTAACACCCACCACCCCCACCTGGAAGGACAAACCTGTCTTAACGTCTCCTCCAATCTTATCTACTTTCTTCCTTTCTGTTTCCAAGTTAAGCCTAGCGGGGACCTCATCTGCAGGAGGGGATGTTCCCCACCAGTAGGTGCCCCTGACTGTTTGGGGTACCTGGCACCTCTTGGTCTGTTGAATTCTTGAGTCATCACAGTGAGGGAAATCTGCTCACTGCTGCCTTTTCATGAAAAGACAGATTCAGAGAAGTTAAGTCGCTGTCTAGAGACACACAACAGTTAGTGATGGCGCCAAACGTGAGCTCAAATTTGCCTGATTTCAAAGCTGACATTTGAAAAACTGTATCATCTTGGGCCAGTGGGATGGCCTGGCTGTGAAGGTATCCAATAACTATGGTAGGAGGGAACCGACTTCTGCAAGTTGACCTCTTATTTCCATGTCACGCCCCTCCCCCAACAAGTAAATGAATTTTAAACTTTTTTTTTTCATGGCACCAGAGATTGGACCCAAGGATCTGTGTACCCTAGGCGAGTACTTTACCGCTGAGCTACGTCCCCAGCCCATTTTATAATTTTTCTTTTGAGACGAGGTCTCACTATGTGGCCTGAGCTGGCCTAGGACTCCCTTCATCACCTCATTAGGCTTTGAGCTTTCTGTCTTCCTGCCTCAGCCTCCTGAGTAGCTGGGGAATGCAGGCTACTTGAGACATTACGTTCTTTTTCTTTTCTTGTTGGTTTTTCCAGACAGGATTTCTCCATGTAGCCTTGACTATCCTAGAATTCACTCTGTAAACCAGGCTGGCCTTGCACTCACAGAGATTCACCTGCCTCTGCCTTCCCAGTGCTGGAATTGAAGGTGTGTGTCACTACCATCTGGCTGTTATTTTTTCCCTTTTTGTCTTGTTTTTGTTTTCGGGGGGCCAGGGTCTTACTATGTAGCTCTGTCTGTCCTGGAACTCACTATGTAGACCAGGCTGGCCTCGAACTCATAAGAGTTCTACCTGCTTCCGCCTCCCTAGTGCTGGGATAAAAGGCAGGAAATATCATGTTGGGCTTTGTGTTTTTGTTTTTCATTTTCTTTTCCTACAGTCAGTGTGATACCTGTGAGGTGTGAACTGTCAGCTCTTCAAGGGAGTCACATATTTTGCCCTAATCAGCTCTGAGATGTGTAGCTTGGACTTGAACCCAAGCTTGCCTGAATAGATACACTTTTCCAGACATTGGGGCTGGTTTTACCCTAAGGAAGATCTTCAGATTATCTTGGTCCAGTGTCTGGCACAGCTCTTCTTGAGATTCTTATTCTGTAGCTGTTGGGGCTCCCTCTGCCTCTTGGGTAATGACCTCTTTTGTAGGTTTTTAGGTAGTAACTTGTGTGGGGTCTGGGATTTAGAAGTTGACAAGCACTCTGACAAGCCCCACCCCTCCCTGCCCATCTATCCACTCTTCTAGCTTCTCCGTCTGGAAAGCCCTGAGCCCTTCTGCCTTTGTCTCCTGCAGGGAGATGCTATTTCCATGGTCGGTGGTACACGGACGGGGCTGTGTTCAGTGGGGGTGGTGACGACTGTACCACCTGTGTCTGCCAGGTAGGGTGTGAGGTTCCTGCCCCTGTTGACTCAGTGGAAGATGGGGAAAAAAACGTAGGGTGGGCAGCATAGGAGTTGACCCAGGATACTTTGCTGTGGAGAAGATAACCTGTTGCATAGCAAAAGGAAGAGACTGAAGCAGTAGTCCCTGTAGGGAATCTCCCATGCCTTCCCACAGTCTCCATGAGGTTTAATCACTCATCTTCAGCTCTGTATTGGCAGAGCACTTACCGTGATCTAGGAGCACACATCCTCAGCCCAGAAGAGCACCAGTCCCCTCTGACTGGCAGCCAATGGCCTTGGTGGGCATGGCTGGGCACAGGATCCTCTTGCATTGTTAACAGTGGAGACTTGAGGGGTGACTAAGATCAGTCAGGTGAAATTCCGAGGGTGCTGTGCCCTCTGGTTGGAGCAGAGGAGACTGGAGGCAGGTGGGCTTTTCTGGAATGTGTCTTGGGAGGTGTTCCCGGGGAAGCAGGCTGGGAGAGGCGGTTGTTATCAGTAATTTACTAGCTTGTGAGTGTCCTCAGGAGGAATGGGAAGTAGTAGAAGGCAGAGAGGATGCTAGGAAGACATCTTTTCAGCTCACACCATGGTCCGTTCTGTACTGTAGAGAGTGCTAGTTTAGAGGAGGGAGCTGGGCTCTCACAGCTGTGTATCAGACATGTCTGGGCATAAGGGGCCAAGCACTCTTGCTGCCCCAGGAAGGAATCTGTGACTGTAAGGTGGGGAGGGCTCCCAAAAAGCAGACACTGTGGACCAGGCTGAGAGCTAAGGCTTGGAGTGGGGATGGCAAGGTAAGGTTGATGCCTGGCAGTTTCCTAACCATGGAGCAGAGTCGATTGGAGGGTGGGAGTGGAAGGTGGTAGGAGAAGTCTCGATGGAACTATGGCTAATAGGGAGGACGAGAGATGGTAGAGATCCAGCTAGGGCAGGAAGATCACCCCAGGACCTTCTTTCAGCTTCCCAAAAGGACTCCCCCTTCTCTGCTCCTCTGTCTCCCTGGACATTTCTTTGTCACTTTTACTTGAGGGTTTGGAGGATAGCTGCCCACCATTCTTCTCTTCAGCTCTCGGTGGCCCAGGGCTGGGGAGTCCCCTTCACTGATGTTCTTCTCTCTCTTCCAGAATGGGGAGGTAGAGTGTTCCTTCACACCATGTCCAGAACTGGAGTGCCCTCGAGAGGAGTGGTTGCTGGGCCCAGGACAATGCTGTTTTACCTGTCGGGAACCCACACCCACCACAGGTAAGGCCCAGCTATGTGGCCCCCAACCCAGGGCTCAAGTGCACTTGGACTGATGGTGTGTGTGTGTGTGTGTGTGTGTGTGTGTGTGTGTGTGTTTGTGAGATGAGCATATGTATTTTATATAGCATTGTGTGTGAGCTGTGACTATATAAGTATATATGTTTGTGTGTGTCCTCACTTTGAAGGGTGCTTTATATGAGTCTACCTGTAGGTATGTATAGCTGTACATGCCCTTAAGTGTTGGTGTATGAGTGATATCTGTGTATGAATGTGCCTATGTTTTATGTGATACACCTGCAAATGCATGTCACTGCGTGTTTGTGCCAGTTCCCTGTGATGTGTGTGTAATTTGATGTATAGGTTTTTGTGCAAGTGAGTGTCTGTGTTTGATTGTGTAAGTGTGTGCAACTCTGTGGTCTGTGAGTGTGTCTGTGAGTGTGACTGTGTGTGTGTGATGCATGTATGTGTGTATCCATCTGTGTATATGCAAATATACATTTGTATTTTGTCTGTGGGTTTTGTTTTGTCAGCACAAATTTGTGTGTAAGTATGTGTGTAGCTAAGTATATGACTGAATATAGGTCATTTTTGGGGGGTGGGAATGTGTGTGTTTGTTTGTCTGTTAACTTTGTGTAAAACTTCGCATGCATCTTATTTTTCGAGCTGGAGCTCACTGTGTAGCACCGGCTGGCCTGGAACTCACTATGTAGGCCAGGAACTCACAGAGATCCTCCCGCCTCTCTCTGCCTCCTGAGTGTTGGGATGAAAGGAGAGTGCCGCCACATCCAGCTTTAGAAGTGTGCATACATTTTAAGCACACACTGGTCTGCGTGGTTTGTGTGTTGTGTATGCCTGTGAGCTTGGGGTTTCCTCTTTAGAAGTGTGGTGCTGTAGTTGGGGGGGGCATTCCTGCCTATCGTGTTTTTTGTTTGTTTGCTTGTTTGTTTTTGTGCCGTTGTGGGTCCATTGAGCAGGCCTTGCCACTGAGCTGCATCTTGGCTCCCTGCCAAGCGTTTTCTCCCTTTGCTGCCCTCTCTTGCCAGGCTGCTCTCTCGATGACAACGGGGTTGAGTTTCCGATTGGACAGATCTGGTCGCCTGGTGATCCCTGTGAGTTATGCGTCTGCCAGGTGAATGACAACCTGCTCGTCTTCAGCTGCTTTACTGGGCTGTCCCCTCTGCCTCCCTGACAGAGGCAGGACCACTGGCAGCCTGGCCTCAGTCTCCCTCCTAGGCAGGGCTAGGATCCACTTGTTCCGCTTTCAGTGGGTGACCGAGAACAGTAGAGTGTGGTGGCGGCCTTAGATACCGTGGGTTTACTCTGCTTGGGCAGGGAGCTGCTGCCATGAGGGTCTGCCTCAGGGGCCTTGGGAGGCCTCCGAGAGGGTGGCTTAGGGTGTGGCTAGCTCTGGGAGCTGGTCTGCCTTTCCTGTCTCCTATGTTTCATCTTGACCTGCACCTTGTCATAGCTAAATAAGAGTGTGTGCATTTAAAAGTCAAGTATGGGTGTTTACTAAGAAACTCGATAGTGCATCCCCTTCCACTCTGAGTATCTGGGTCCCTGAGGGCTGTGTTTATCCAGTAAAGCAGGGCAGGGGGTATATCCTTAGGGGCCCCCTCTCAGTCATGCAGGATCTCCAGACCCCACGTATTAATCTCTAGATGATTGACACTCAGGGGCCTTTGTGAGAAGCCAGCCTGAGCATGTTTGCTGCAGGGAGACGGGAGGGAACAAGCCACCCTCTGCTGATCCTCTCCTTCATGACTGATCCTGGCCCTCATTTTACAAGAGAGTGAAATAAGAGGCCATGAACGTTCAAATTCTTGAGAAGGGGTGGGGGGTGGGAGAAACCCCGTATGGCATTTTGGTCTTCTGAAACAGGCATTTCCGGTGGAATAGTTTTCTATAAAAATAGGATTTTATTGTTCTCCATAGGTTTGGGGTGAGCCAGGGTTGCAGGGAAATGCTGAGAAGAATGTGGAGGGGGAGATGTGGAGGGGGTGATGTGGAGGGGGTGATGGTATGGCTGTGGCTGCTGCAACAGGACAGGATAGGAAGCAGACAAGGCAAAAACCCAGCTCTGACTTCCCTCTCTTGAGATAGGCAGAACCTTCTGGAGGTTTCTATCACCTGTGCTAAGCAGCTGCTCTTCATTGTCATGGGGGAGGGGTGGGGAGGACCCGCCACACCAAAGCCTCTTCCTGGCATGCTTTGAGGGCAAGCCTTGGACAGCAGGCAGCACTGTCTTTCCTGTGGTGTGGAAAAGGAGGGCCTACTGTCCCAAGTCTTGGTGAAGTCTCTTCTTCCTTTAGGCAGATGGCTCCGTGAGTTGTAAGAGGACAGACTGCGTGGATTCTTGCCCTCACCCCATCCGGGTCCCAGGACAGTGCTGCCCTGACTGTTCAGCAGGTAACCAGGGCCAGGCCCCACCTCACCCTCTGAAGCCATTCTCGGGGCTCCCGGAGCCCCTGCCTGCCTAGCCTCAGGCCTTCGGCACTGAGCACCCCTGGAATCTCATCTCACGCACGCTCCCGGCCACCCGCACAGCTCCCACAGCTCAGAGAAGCAAAGTGGCTTGCCCGAGACAGGGCCTCGATGCTAGACTCACATAGGCAAATCCAGAGGTCACAGTCCTTGTGGGGTGACATAGAAACCAGACATAGAAAACTGGGCCAGTGAGAGAACACAAATAAGGCTAGGTTTTTTTCCCCCCAAAAGTTATTTTTACCTTTTCTACAATTTAAAAATTAAGTTTGTCATAGAAAAGCCATAAAGCCATAAATTTAAAAGGCTCATCTCTGTTTTTGACATGCACCGCTTTTTATATATGTGTGTCATGGGCATTTTGTTATTAAAAATAATCTTTTCTTAAGGGCTGGGCTTGTTGGCACATGCCTGAAACCCCAGTTCTTAGGAGAAAGAGGCTCAAGCATGGGCCACACAGCAAGATTCAGTCTCAAAAAATAAGATGAGGTAAAATAATATCAACCGTATTATGTTGGAAGGTGTGTAGTTCAGAGGGAGAGTGCTTGCTTAGAATGCATGAGACTCTGGGCACCATCCCCGGAGCTCCAAATACAGACAACCGACAAGAAAACAGGTAAAATAAATGTTAAAATATTTCCCTACTGCCTCACCTGATTTTATTATATATATGTAAGAATATATATGTGCATATATGCATATATATATGTTTATATATATATACACATTTTTTTCCCCTTTGAGTCAATGTTTCACTCTATAACCTAGCATAACCTAGAATCTGCTTTTTAGCCCAAGCTGTTCTGGAATTCCATGCTCCTGCCTCAGCTTTTGAATACTGGGATTCACAGGCTTGTGCCACCATGTGCTTTTGTAGTTACCAGTATGTGAACAATTTCATCAAAGTGGTCTTATTTACATAGAGTTTTTGGGGACATCAGGGATTAGGGATATGAACCATGGCAGGGGCTGAGGCAGAGGTGGTGGTGGTGGGGGGTGGGACTGGTCTGGACAGATGGAGTTTGTGGTTGACTAACTGGAGAGGGACAGAAACCTTGTGTGTCTCCAGCACCACTGTGAGCCTCATGGGTCATCTGCCTGCACTTCCCCCAAGGTCCTCAGTGACACCCCCACTCCACGGTATGAAGACACCGAAGCAAGACTCTGCAATGTTCTTGCTCAATCCAGCCACAGAAAGCAGTCAGCACCCATTCCGAGGATGCTTATCGCTTACCTAACCTCTGAGCTGCTTGGGGAGGTGCCGGGCCTGACCTTTGCTCTCCAGATAAACTTTAAACCTTTGCCCTGGCCAGGCACCTGACCACCGCCAGCCACCCTTCAGGCTGCTGCTCACCACATGCTCTGTTTGGCAGGCTGCACCTACACAGGCAGAATCTTCTACAACAATGAAACCTTCCCGTCAGTGCTTGACCCCTGTCTGAGCTGCATCTGCCTGGTACGCACCACCCAACCCGACCCCAATCCCCAGCATCAGCTCCTGAACTCTGGAGAAGGGTCACCCCTGGTCCTGATGGAAACCACCTCCCTGCCGTCCGTCTAGCAGGATTCTTTAGCCAGGATCAGGGAGTCACTGGAAAACGCCAGCTAGTTCAGTAGCTCTGCTTCAGGGTTACTGAACTCAGTGCATCTCACCATGTCTCTTGAGAGAAGTAGCCAGCGGAGACCAAGTCATTTCTCCTCACTTCATGGCTAGTGAGCCTTAGTGTACATACTCCTGGGTCCACACTTGCACCCCAGAGCCAACCCACTGCTCAGTCTAAAAAGAGTGTTAGGTTAGTACATATTGAATTTTCATATTTGGAAAATAAAGGACGGAGTGGCACTGCTTATTATGCTGATACAGTTACTGCGTGGTGGGAGCTCCTGTGTATGGTGGCAGTATGCCCTTGGGGTGTCAGTGAGCCTCAGCCCCAGTCATGTGTGAACACATGGATTGAGAAATGCAGGGTAAACATTTCTTTGGCCTCTGAGTGACCTGTTGCCCACTGGCCCTGTATATTCTCCGTCACGTGCTTTGGGAAATGTTGCTTCTACGTCCTTTCTCCTTGGTTTCTTCTTTTTTTTTTGTTTCTTTGTTTGTTTGTTTCTTCCTTTGTTTCCTTCCTTCCTCCCTCCCTCCCTCCCTCCCTCCCTCCCTCCCTCCTTTCCTTCCTTCCTTCCTTCCTTCCTTCCTTCTTTTTTTAATGATTCTGGAGATGGAGCCTAGGGGGGTGCACTCCAGAGCAGCACCGCAGCTCTCTCCCTCATTTTATGCTGCTGAGCTTTTCTGGTCAATGGGTCACTACTGTCACGTGAGCTCTTGGATAACTCTGCCTTGTTCCTGAGAGGTTAGGAAGGACCCTAACTAAGAAAGCGTCACCCCTGTATCCCCATCCCACCATGGATGGCCGATGCTGCTCTCTAGATGGGTCTGCTTTGCTCTGTGTCTCGTGCCTTACCTAGCCTTGGATTAGCTGTCCTGAGTGAGGGGCCATGTGTGCTCTGTGTCCTACAGCTGGGCTCGGTGGCCTGCTCACCTGTGGACTGTCCCATCACCTGTACCTACCCCTTCCACCCGGATGGCGAGTGCTGCCCTGTATGCCACGGTGAGTGGGAGAAGCCATCTGTGCCCAAGTCTCCCAGGTGGACCTGGGTCTCATTGTCCCGTCTCTGCCTCTGTAGACTGTAACTTCGAGGGGAGAAAGGTGGTGAATGGTCAGGTGTTTACCTTGGATGATGAGCCTTGTACCCGGTGTGTCTGCCAGGTGAGCTGGCCTGAGGGCCTGGGGCTGCCTGTCAGGCCTGCATGTTGTACATGGGACCCCAAGCCGACCTGCCCATCTTTCTGCTGTTCACGTTTCATGAGCTGTCAAAGTTCCTTTGTCTCTGGTCACCCATCCCTCTTTGGAAGTTCAGATGCAGGTGTCTTGCTGGCTGGCATTGTGTGTCATCCAGAGCAGGGCCCAGGTATTTGGGCCTCTCCCCAACAACACTTTTCTGCGTGCCCCACTACTGGCACAAGAGGCCCCAGAGAGCTCTACTACTGGTTGTTGGGATACTCTGGGTTTCCTCACCTGTGTCTTTCTGCATCTTCAGCTGGGAGAGGTGAGCTGCGAGACGGTCCCTTGCCAGCCAGTCTGTACTGACTCCTCCTGCCCAGGTAAGCAAGCCTTGAGCCTGAGCTTCCCTTTTTGTCTTCCACTGCAAAACTTGTCAGAAACATAGGCCGTGCCGGGGAGCCCAGGCTCAGACAGAGTTGCTGAAGGTCACACAGGTGTGGTGGGCTGCTAGTTCTGAGCTGTTTATTAGGAAATAACACAATGTGTTGTGTTGCCTGGCAACTCTATCCATCCCCCTTCTTCTTTGTGTGTGGTGCTATGGATCAAGTTCAGTACCAAAGGCTAGGCCCTGAGTGATCATCCCTAGCCTCAGCCCTTCCTCAGCCCCCTTTTGAGATAGGAGTTCTTTGTTGCCAAGGCTGCCCTTAAACTCTTGATATAAGCCGTCCTCCTGCTTCAGCCTTGCAAGTGCTGAGACTGCAATCACGTGCCACCAGACTTGGCTAGACCACGTGGTTCTTTATTGCACAGTTAGACAGGACGCAGTGATCTGTGGTATAGCTCTGAAGTCTCGATGTGGACCACAGCTGGTTATCCAGGAAAGCTGCCCTTTATCTGTGAGACCTCAGATGTGTCTCAACTTGTGGGTAGAACGGACCCCTGTATGATAGCACTGTCAGAGCAACGACAGAGAGGTTCCTAGGTGACTGACTGACTGGTAACACAGACATACGGATGCACTGGACAGAGCGTGAGTTGCAGCCTGCGCAGGACAGGGTGGGATGGTGTATGCCACCATGCCACTCACAAAGGCACACAATCAACATATGAGTTGTTTACTTCTGAAAACAGCAATTGATCACCGTAACTGAAGTGGCAGAAAACAAAATGTCGGTTAAGGGGGAACCACCCTATTCCCTAGGGCACATTTTCCTACCTCAAGCTCCCTCCCTATATCCCTCCATTCCTCTCTTCTTTCTTCCGGGTATTCCTATCTCCATGGGCCCCCTTTCTTCTCTTTCTTTGTGTCTCTTTCCCTTCCTTCCACACACCTGTAGTGCACCTCCTGTGGAAAATCCTGGGGCAACTTCTATTTTTTCAAATCTTGTGGGCTGTGTCAGGACAGTCTCCAAAACTTCACAGTTCTAATGTTTCCAGTTTACTTGGTGCACAGATTTTTTTTTTTTATGCTTTCAACATTTAGAAAGATGTTGGATTTCCCCACTGTCTTATGGCCAACACTGCTTCCTGGGAAGTGTCTGTTTTCCAAGATCTGGTCTGCTCTGGGAAAGTACAGGACTGGGAACAGTGCTGGGAACCTCTGGGGACTTATCCACCACAGTCTCCTCTACAATGGACAGATACTATGCCCTCAGGTTTCCAGAAACTCTGTTGCCAGCACACTTGACAGCTACTAAGAATTTGCTGGAAACACTCATTGAGGGACCCTGCCAGAGTGCTTCACCTCAAGGGTGTTAGCTCTGCTTTCCAGAGGGGGTTGTAGAGCCTGGGGGAAGGGAGTTCCCTTTCTTTCTTTATCCTTTGCTCTCCGGCATTCCTCTGTGTGCAAAAACCGAGACCCAAAGTGGTCGCATGCTGAGCCAACCTCTTTTCCGGACATTGTCTCAGCTCTGCTCACCCCACCCTGTTCCCCCAACACATAGCTCTCTGTAAAAGGAATACCACCAGGCTAGAGAGATGACTCAGTGGTTAAGAGCACTGGATGCTCTATCAGAAGTCCTGAGTTCAATTCCTAGCAACCACACAGCGGCTCACAACCATCTAAATAGGATCTGATGCCATCTTCTGGCATGCTGGCCTATATGCAGATCGATCACTTATACATTAAACAAATAAGTAACTAAATGGAATACTGTTTCGGTAAAAATAAAAAAGGGACACAACTGGTTTCCTCTCATCTCTGCTTCATGCTGGGCCCCTGGTACTCTCGGACTCCCTGGTGTTAGTACTGGCACCCTAGGGCCATATAAAACTAACCTTAGTTTATCTCAGCGGCGGCTGGTTCCAGTGTGGCGCCATGCCACATTAGCCTAGCTATCTTCTAGCCCCAGCGGTCTCTCTGCTCCCATTGCTAGTTGCCCTGGCCAGCCCTGGCCAGCCAGGAACTCTGGTCCCAGCTACCCAGTAAAATCAAGACTCAACAAACTGCAACGCAGCAATCAGATTTATAAGTTAAATTCTCAATCTACAATACATCCACAGAATCAATTCACTGCCAGTTAATAAAGATAGAAACCGCCCACCTAGACATGGCAAAATTGACCTGGTCCACCTGATCTGGGTCAGCCTGCTCCATCTCGATTTCTGCCACTTCTCCCCCTCCTTCCTAGACTCCCCACCCTTGCCTGCCCTTCCTTCTCATCCAACGTTAGGCTTTGCCTTATCCTGGACCTGCCTTGCTGCATAATGACATCATCCTACAGAATACCACCACTTCATCCAAAGAGAATGGGACTTGCTTTCATCTGAAGACTTAAAAATAATACAAAGAAGCTGGGTGGTGGTGGTGGTGGTGGTGGTGGTGGTGGTGGTGGTGGTGGTGGTGGTGGCGATGGCGGTGGCAATGGCGGTGGTGGTGATGGTGAATCCTTTAATGCCAAACTCAAAAACACACCATCACCAAAACCCAGAAGGGACAGGGGAGATAAGGCACTTGCTTCAGAGCTTGATGATACAAGTTTGGTCTCCAGAACATACGTAAGGGTGTGGTTCACAGGGGGAAAGGAAGATAAGAGCAAAGGAAAGAGCTGGAGGACAGCAAAGGAGAAATGAACAGAATGAAAGGCTCACCCAGGGGTTGGGGATTTAGCTCAGTGGTAGAGCGCTTGCCTAGGAAGCGCAAGGCCCTGGGTTCGATTCCCAGCTCTGAAAAAAAGAAAAGAAAAGAAAAAAAAGAAAGGCTCACCCAAAGGAGGTCGATGCCCTCCCCTCTGGTATCTTGAAATTTGTCCTCTGATTTCCACAAGTATGTTGCGACACACACATGCACACGCACACACACACAGGTACACGCACATGCAGTGTAATAAAAATAATTTCTTCAGACACAATTCACATACCACCCGGTTCACATACTTAAGCATGTGCCTTACTGACTTTTAGCTATGTGCAGCTGTCCTCTGGAGGACTTTCAAAGCCTTCCGGTGGGCACAGCTGTATCGACCTTCCTCAGGTGACCCTTTCCTAATGTTCATTTCTCCTTTGCTGTCCACCAGCTCTTCTCTTTGTGCTTAGCTTCCTTTCCCTCTGTGAAGCACACCCTTACAGTGTGAGAGGTGGTGGGCTGGGGCTGTTATTCATTTGGCACTGGTGGATAGCCCCTAGTTCACTGCACTTGTCTTGTGGGCATGAAGCCTGGATCAGTCCCCAGCATCACATAAATTAAGTGTAGTCGTACTTGCCTATAGTCCCAGAGCAGGAGGATCTAAAAGTTCAAGTCTACTGGGCTAGGAGGCACACACCTTTAATCCCAGGAGGCAAGCAGAGCTCTGTGAATTCAAGGCCAGCCTGAACAACATACTAAGTTCTGAAGGGACTCTGGCAAGCTTGAGTGTGGCAGGCCTCCTTTTTCTCCTTAATTTCCTCTGTTTTGCTGAAAACCATTAGATTACATTCCTTATAGCCACCAAGGTCTAGTCCCTTATTTGGCCAATTCCTCCTCCTGAGGCTGACCACCAAGGTCGAGCTATCAAAGTAGTGAAGTCCAGCAATCAAAAGTCCCCTTTGGCTGCCCTAACTAAGATGTCAATTAAAGTTAAACAGCTCATCCTGACATGGAGTTTCCCCTTTTACCGTTATAAACATCCATTTCCCTATATGCCAAGTTTGTCTCTTTTCTACCAGAGTCAGTCCTTTCTCCTCTAAGACAAATACCTCTTTTCCCTCTCCCTAGTTCACTCCCCCTCTCCCTCATTCTCTATCTCCTGTCTTTGTCTCTTATTGCCTGCCCACTGTTCCTCTTGGGCAAATAAATTTCCTTTGTGCTGAGAACTTGGTCTTGGGATCCTGAGCCAATAATTTTCCTTTCAAGTTCTAGGACAGCCAAGGTTACATAGAGAGATCGTGTCTACAAAACAAGCAAACAGGCAAACAAACAAGTCAATAAATCATATGGAATACCAATTTTTTAGATAGTGTTAGGCTTATAGTAAAATTGAATGGAACATACAGCGTTCCTCTGTTTTCTGATTCCATTTCTCCCACTAGCCACAGTGCAGTGACATACACGTGTGGTTATTGGTGCACCCATAGTGACCTGTCATCGATGCCTGCTGGCCAGAGGTTTAGGCTAAACCATCCTGTGTAGTCTTGCTTCTGGCCCTCAGTCTGTTGGGATGCCCATTTTGCAAGTGGGAAAACAGAGTCCTAGCAATATACTCTTTCTGTATCCTTTGCTCCCTGGCACTCCTGTGTGGGGGAAACTAAGACCCAAAGAGGAGACATGCTGAGCCATGTGCTTTCCAAAAGTCACACTACAAGTTTCTGGGAGGGCTGCTTTGGTGAACTGCCCTCTTCCATTCATGGTCTCTTCACAGCCTTCTGTCCATGGAGGTTGGAGGCAGCTTACAATGGTCCTCACTAGGTGCTGAGTCTCCTCTGAGAATAGAGAATGGTGTCTATCCCTGGAATGGCTCCTTTCAACTAGGGGAACCCTTGTGACCCTGCTTTCCCACCTCTCCCCAGATTCCCTGTTTCCTCAAGAAGAAAAGCAGCAACCCTCCCCTCATGGAGATCTTGCCAAAGCTGCACGGAACCCCCGTGGAGACACTGAAGTCCCTGTCAATTGTAGCTCCTGCCCAGGGCCCCCATCAGCATCACCTGCAAGGCCCACGTCCCAGCTCCTGAAGCTGCTCTTAAGAACAAACCTGTCTAATGTTCAGTCTGCATCCCCAGGCCCTCCAGTAGCCCAGGCCTCATCCTCACTCCTGCTGGATCCACAGGGCACAGTCCTTGGGAAGCCTGGAGCCTCCCGGCCCAGTGAGCCCTCAGGAGGGGCACCTGTCTCTCCTGGACTGCCCACTCTACCTCCAGCCATTCTGGGGACTCCCTCATCAACTGTCACTCCAGAAAGCTCTTCTTCAACCTTCAGGGTTCGGACAGCATTTCAGTGGCCTCTGTCTACCACCCGCTTGACTGAGGCAGAAACACCTTCAGTGACTGACACTGACCTCTCAGAGACCCTTGCCACCTCCTCGAGGCCTCAAAGACTCTCTGCAACTCTCCTGGACACCCCTAACCCTGTTCCCCAACAGTCCACAGCAGACACCTTGAAGGAGGAGGAATCTACCATCTGAGTGTATCACAATGTCTGGGACATGCCAGATAGAGGTCTCTGCTGATGGCCTAGTATGTGCATGGTCACAGGGGTAAAATTGGTGGGGTGTGCAGAGAAGACATTAGAATAAGATATTCCATTATAAGTCAAAGAGAGAGGCACCAGAAGAAATAACCCACCCCTGGATTTGGACTTTTTTTTTTTTTTTTTGGTTCTTTTTTTTTTTCAGAGCTGGGGACCGAACCCAGGGCCTTGCGCTTCCTAGGCAAGCGCTCTACCACTGAGCTAAATCCCCAACCCTGGCTTTGGACTTTTAGTCTCCAGAATTGTGAGAACATAAATTTCCATTTGGCCCCCGTCCTTGTCTGTGTTGATTCCAGTGGCCCTGGCATACTAAGCCAATAACAGTGCCCACCCTCACTCAGACAGAGCTATGCCTAGGGTGAGCCTGTCAGTGCATACTCTTGACATTGACGTCATATAACATCTATCCTAGAAATGTTTTTGGAGGGTCTGTTGTCTGTCATTGTGCTTTATTTTCAACACTGACTTCATGTAATACTCACCTCAAGATGTGTTCAGAGCATGTGTTATATCCCCCATCTCTAATTTAAACACTGGGCTGCTAAAACCTCACTCCTCACAAGTTCACAGCCCAGGGCGAGGGACAGGTGCTCAGAAGACAAGTGCACTTTTGAGCGTGAGGTCGGGATGTCAGAGGCCAGTGAAGGTGGGGGCAGGGACGGGTGAGGGAGGGCCAGAGCTTACCCTTACCATTTTTACAGCAGTAGATGCCTTCTCCTTTCTAATTCCCTACTTTTAGAATCTGGGTGGGGATAGGGATTGTTATATTAGATTCCCTGGGAAAATCATTACAGTCAAATAATTTATAGCTAATAAATGAGTAAATAAATGTATTTGTTGCCGTGGGATTAATAGGTCTAAAGGCAGGGAGGCTATAGGATAATAGCTTTGTGTTGCTAAGTAACTACTCAAGCAGAAGTGGGTAAGATAAGATAGAGTGGTAACTACACAAGTGTCTGTGTGTAGCACCCACAGTGGCCAGCAGGTGTCAGCACTCAGCTGAGCCACACCTGTGGCTGTCTGTATGCAGAGCAATTCAATCCAGAAAGAGTTCAGCAAAGGTAGTAAGATCTCCCTCCTTTTTATGAGAGGTCTTTAGCTTTTGTAAAGTAATGTAACTTAGGGCATTGTGGTTCATACCTGTAATTGCAGAACTGAGGATGCTGAGGGTGGATGATCAGGAGTTCAAGGCTGTCCTAGGCTATATGATATCTAGAAAATAAAAAACAAGACTGAGTGTCAATGATATATACCTTAAATGCCTAGTTTGGGAGGTAGTAGCAGGTGGGTCTCTATGAGTACTAGGCCAGCCTTGTCTACATAGTGAGTTCCAAGAGAGCCAGGGTTCTGTCTCGAAAACAACACCAATCCCCTCAACAACCAACAAACAAACAAACCTACCCCAAGAAACAAACACCCCTCCCCCAAAACAACACCCAAAGCCAAGCATAGATGTTTAACTTCCCCCATTATCTTAGCCTTGGCCATTGGAGGGGGGAACAGGAGTTGGGGGTAGTACGGGTGGGGTTTCATGATGACTAAGAAAAGTAGAATAAAAGTCCCCAGGAGAACTGTCTTCTCTGGAACCCCTGCTGTACACTGAGAGTCACTGCCCGTCTAGCTTCTGTCAGGTGCTGTTTTGTTTTTTTTTTTTTGACCCAATTGGTAAGATATAATTGCCCACTTAAACATACAAAGCCCAGTACCATCCATCCCTTAGGAACATTGATAACAACCTGTAAATACACAGAGCAGAATCTTAACATCACCTGCCATCTTGTCCTGCCATGGCTTCTCAACCCCTCTCTCAGTCTCCTGTCTCCTCCAGGTGCTGGTTTTATTCTTTTTTTTTTTTTTTTTTTTCGGAGCTGGGGACCGAACCCAGGGCCTTGCGCTTCCTAGGTAAGCGCTCTACCACTGAGCCAAATCCCCAGCCCCAGGTGCTGGTTTTAAATAGCAATAGTTCATGCTACCTGACAGGCTGTGTTCTGAAGGTCGTATATGATTAATTCACGGTCTTCACATAAGCATAGAGGATGACAGCATAGAGGATGACAACTCTGTTCCTGTGATGGCCACCTGCTGTCACGACACTGGAAGTGGGAAATAGGGGCAAAGGACAGGTGATCTCTGGGACCATCATAGGGAGGCAGGACATGGGACCAGGTGACCCTCTTGGATTGTCCTTTCAGAACTTGTAGCCTTTATGCACACTGTGTGTGGCCTGGAAGCCCTTCCCTGCCTCGGTATCTTCCAGTAACATCCCTCTTGGTTTTGTTTAGTCTCCCCTGTACCTGTTCCTTGATCTGTCTCTGTGACTCATAGGCAAGCTCTACCCAGGGTGCCTCTACCCAGGGTGCACCACAGGCTTGACGTGTAGATGGCCAGTGCCTCTGGGCTGTATGAGCAGCTGCTTTTGCAGTGTGATGAAATGGGCTCTGATTGTGACTTTACTCTTCTTGCTCCTTCTGTTCTCTGCCCATTCTGGGCTTGTGGGAAAAGCTATCCCAAACCAAACATATCCTCTTTTGTTTTAAAAAAGAATTTTACAAGATCTACTTAAGTGTTTTGTCTGTGTGTGTACACATGGTGTACGTACGTGGTGCCTACAGAGGTCAGAGGAAGATATTGGAGCCTCAGGAATTAGAGTTACAGATGGTTGTGAGCTACCATGTGGGTGCTGGGAACCAAACCCAGGTCCTCTGTAAGAGCAACAGGGGCTTTTAATTGCTCTCCAGCCCATATACTTATGCCAAAAGTTGATGGTCCAAATCAACAGTTCTAATAGCTGTGCCCCCAAGAAACTAACAACCTTTTTCTTTATTTGGGGTAAGGACTGGGGATTGAACCTGGTGGTTTGCTTATCCCAGCCAAAGTCCCAGCCCCAGTCCTCCTTTTACCCTTGTCTTTAAAGGTTTTATTTCTGTGAGTGTGTGTGTGTGTGTGTGTGTGTGTGTGTGTGTGTGTGTGTGTGTGTATGTGTATGTGTGTATGTGCAGATATCAGATCCCTTGGAGGTGGAATTCAGTTGTTTGTGTGCTGGGATCTGAATTCTGGTCCTCTGACAGAACAGTAAGCTGAGCCATCTCTCCAGCTTCTCTTTTACCTCTTACCTGGAGACAGGTTATCACTAGGTTACCCATGCAGGTCTTGAACTCGCTATGTAGCCCAGGCAGGCCTTCAGCTTGTGTATTCTCCTGCCTCAGCATCTCCAGGTGCCTGGCCTGTGCCACCAGGCCCAACATCCAGAACCTGTTTTTAATTATACTTTAACCATCTTTCTGAGCAAGGAGGGGGATAGAGGAAGAGTCAGTTCAAATCCTCTTATCTGTCTAGAACATCTCATACTTTATGGCTAATGTCCACTTATAAGTGAGAACATTCCATGCATGTCCTTTTACGTCTGGGTTACTCACTCAGGATGATATTTTCTAGTTCCATCCATTTGCCTGCTGGCACATTCTCCTCCATGTCCCTTATCTGCAGATCCATTTAGCTGTCCCTGCATGGGCTGCCAGGTCCTATTTACGTGAGGTCATCTAGACCACCCTACAATTCAAGCTACTCTCATCTTTCCTCTGCAACCTGGGAAGCACAGTTGGGTACCACTTTTATCTGTGATTACTCTTTATCCCAGACCCATGGCTCTAAAGAACACTGTCAATCTACTTCCAGGTCATAGATGAGACCATCTGACCAAGCAGAGCCAATCACAGAATCTCTTTCTCCACTGCCCAAGATATTTGGTCCAGGATGGATACACCACTCCAGGTGGACCAACCAAGAGTCCTCTTGCTATGCTAGGAATTTTTTTTAAAGTCACCTGTGTCTTTCCTGATCAGAATCCTTTGGATGTGGAATCCTGGTACTCAATGACCTCAAAGCACAACAGAAGGAAGCCGGGAGGCAGAGAATCAAAGGGGAAGAGAGGAGGGCACATATACGTTGGCTTTCAGGCCTCTGGCTATTCTCTGTTCTCTTCTGCACCTTCCTTGAATCAGTCCTAAAGGCTTTCTCTTCATTCATGCCGGCTTCTCTCACCATGGATACTTCATGGTGGAGTCATGCTTCCTAACATTCTGAAGACTGAGGCAGGAAGCATGCTGAAAGTTTGAGATCTACCTAGATCAGTAGTGAGTTCTAGGCTAGCCTGAGCTACAGAGTGAGAGACCCTGACTCAAAAACTAATTCCAACATATCTCATTAACCCAGAGAGAGAGAGAGAGAGAGAGAGAGAGAGAGAGAGAGAGAGAGAGAGAGAGAGAGAGAGACATTAGTATCAATGGCTTTGCGAATGCAATCTTTATTTCTTACACAGAACAGGGTCTTGCAGAGCTCCTCCTAGCCTGGGGTCAGCTTCCTGGATGAAATGACCCATACTCAATTCCGTGTTGAGGGGTGTGCCTGGCCATTCCCTGAAGGAGGCCCAGCACTCATGCAGCAGAAGCCAGACCAATCCTGTTATTTGCCCGATCAAACACGGTGAAGTACAGCCTCAGGAAAACATCCCCCAGCACCCACAACTCAGGGTCTGACGGGTCATCTGTGCTTTCTTCAAAGTTGCTTCGGCAATTGTGTGAATGATCCTAGAAAAGAAGGGCAACAGATGAACTCAGCCCCTGCTGTCCAGCTTCTTCCTTTTTCCCTTTTGAGCTGGAGCTGAGGATGACCTTGAATTTCTAATCTTTCTACCTCGGCCTCCCAACGGTTTATGTAGTGTTGGGGACTGACCTCAGGGTTTCCTATATTCCAGGCAAGCATTCTACCGGCTGAGCTGCACTCCCAGTCCTGCCACTTAGCTGTGGTCCTCCTTTCATGGCTCTTTCGGCTGCTGCAGAAGTGGCTTATATGGCCTGGATAAGAACTACTGTTGCCCCTACTGCTAGAGTCTCTGCTAGAGTCACCCTCATAGACTCCCTGGAGCCTGCCCCATCCCAGGTCTCTGGCACATCCTAGAGAACCCCATCCCACACAGCCACTGACTTCCATTCATTCTCTTCAGGCCTCTCTCCCCAGCTTTTACCGTGCCTGATCTCCATGCCAACCCATGCCTCTCCCCACCCTCTCCCACCTTTTCCTCCCTCCATCCACCTCCGATTATTTCCCTTTCTCAGTGAGAGTCAAGAACCCACCCTTAGATCCTCCTTGTTATTTAGCCTCTTTGGGTCTGTGGGTTATATCATGGTTATCCTGTACTTTATGGCTAATGTCCACTTATAAGTGAGAACATTCCATGCATGTCCTTTTACGTCTGGGTTACTCACTCAGGATGATATTTTCTAGTTCCATCCATTTGCCTGCTGGCACATTCTCCTCCATGTCCCTTATCTGCAGATCCATCTAGCTGTCTCTGCATGGGCCATCAGGTCCTATTTACCAGACCACCCTGTAATTCAAGCTACCCTCATCTTTCCACTGCAACCTGGGAAACAGTGGTGCCTTGCTGATCCCTCGATGTTTATGGGAGGAGGAAGAAACACCACTCTGGATTTCGAAGATGGTTGTGTGGGCCTGGCTTGCCCAGTTGGTGGGAATCAGCAGCACCTGAAATTGCACATCCTCACCACCAGGGTGCACCTTCCTCTCCCACAGAAGCCAAACCTGGTAAAGAACATCCCCACTACAGGACTCCTCACCTTCCGGATGTAGGCACTGGCTGGCACTGGGTAGGTCACACTGTCGATGGTGAAGACAATGTCAGGTAGGGTGTTGATGGTGTCACACTTGAGGAAGTACTGTCAAAGAGGGGTTGGCTGCTGGTTAGTACTGTGGGGAAAACCCAGAGTGGCCTTCTCATATGACCCTTTCTTTACCTCGCCATCACCAGAAGCCTTGGCACCAATGAGGTTCTGGATGTTAAGGATTGAGCTTCGTGGGCCGGTCACCAAGGAGGTCCCTGTATCCATGATACCTTGGCAGCCACCATCACAGGCAATGATCTCCCCGTTCATGGAGATGCTGAGAGGCAGGGGCCAAAATAAACAGCAGGATCACCACCACGCAGTAACACTCTCCCCTTCCCTGACTTCCAAACAGCCGGCCACCTTCTCCACACCCACCCTCTTGCATGGCCGCTTTACCCTTTCTGATTTATTTGTTTAGACCAAAGGTTCCTAGCAGGTTTTCTGAGCTGATCTCCAATGTCTGAGCTCAGATGACTCCTCTGTTTCAGCCTCCCTAAGTGCTGGGACTGCAGCTGGATACCACCACATTTAGCTTTCCTTTCTGCTTGTTTGTCTGTTTGTCTGTCTGTTTTGAGACAAGGTCTTACGTAGTCCAGGCTGGCGTCAAACTCATTTCTAGTGAAGGATGACCTTTGCTTCTCAGGTGCTGGGATTAGAGGGGAGGCCCCATCACACACACCTGTTTATTGGATGCTGGAGGTCAAACCCAGGGTCTCCCACATACTAGTCAAGCAGCCTATGGGCTGCGCTGTGTCCCCAGTGCCATCCTTTCAGTAATCGAATGAACTGGGCTGTTTCTAGCCTCAGGGCCTTTGTGTATTGTCCTTTGCTTGGCTGGTTTCTTATCATCTCCTAAGTTCCAGCCGAATTATCACCTTTTCCAGCTGCAGATTCAATTCAGTCCCTCTCTTGGTTCTATACTCATTTCTAGCAAGCAGTGGGGTGGTGACTCACTATTGGACTCCCTGGTTATGTATCCACACACGCACTACTGGACGGTGTGGTCACTGAGTGCCTCCCTCAGGCACGTCGTACAATGATCCTCAACAAACGTGTGAATGAATGAATTAATTAATTGAGGAATGAAATGAACAAGGGACAACAAGGGACATTTGTGCCTGACTGACTCCACAGCTTTGGAATGAGGGTAGGTGCCTGTGGGCATCAGACACTGCAGCAAGGAGAAGAGCAGCCATTTGCTGCAGAAGAGGCCATCTCTCTAGCAGACTGTCTTGATGTTGATGCTTCTGTCCAGGCAGCACCCCAGGAAGCCCACGCGGATGGACAGGCTGCTGATGTCCTTGAAGGACGTTTAAGCTTCCATCTGGTGACTCTGTAAGAGTCTGTTCAGTTTTTACCCTCACGTGTTCAGGTACGCCAGGTCCCCAGGTACTCGCCTGCTGCTTGGCTAAGACATGTACTCGTGGCTTTCAGATCAGCAGATGGGGGGCTTGCGTCTGCTTCTGTCTGTTCTCTGGTGTGATAACTTACTGTGGGCCCAGGACTTCACCTGCTTTGGACAGGAAGCCTCAAGTCCTGGGCAAACCACGGTGGTGCTCACTCTGCTGCCTCTGTTCAGTCTTAGAACACCAACCCCTGGCCCCAGTCTCACTTTAGGGTTTTCAGACCACACTTCCCACCCATCCCACTCTACACAGGCCTTTTCCAGAGATTCCTGACCATCCAGGTCTGTAAATTCCCTGCCCTTCAATTAGCACTGGAGACCCAGGCCTGACCTACTCTGGTGGCGATTCTGCTGAGGTGACCTTGACGGGTTACAAGTGTGGCTTCCAAGGCTATATCTATGGTGTCAGAGAATGGATGTCTGTGTGTCTACATGTCATGTGCAGGTGTGTTTCTGTGTGACTGTCTTGTGATTCCATGTGTCAGTACATGTCAGAGACCTTGTGTGTGATTATATGTGTAGATGCTGTCATATATGGACATGGGTCTATGTTTCTGTTTCTGTGTCTCTGTCTCTGTTTCTCTCTCTGTCTGTCTCTGTCTCTGTCTCTGTCTCTGTCTCTTTCTCTGTCTCTCTCTCTGTCTCTCTCTGTCTCTCTCTGTCTCTCTCTGTCTCTCTCTCTCTCTCTCTCTCTCTCTCTCTCTCTCTCTGTGTGTGTGTGTGTGTGTGTACATGTTGGAGGTAGCCTCCAGGGGCAGGAATCAGGCATGTGCTTACCTGTCCACAGCTAACTGCCAGTAGCTGGGCTTGGACACTGGTACCCAGTGAAGCTCTCCATGGTAATAGGAGGGGTCCACCCCACCTAGCATCAGCACGCTGCCCTTTTCATCCTTGCTGGAGGGAAGAGGAGGAGGAAGGCTTACCACCCGATGGAGACAGATCAACACACCTGCTGCTGCTGTCACTGCTTGGCATTCCTGGTGTGCCCGGCCACACCCACACAGCCCCGCCCAGCAGCCCTCCTCAGGTGCTCCATTATTCATGGACAGGGAAAGTGAGGGAAGAAGGACCATGTTACACAGCTCATGAGTGGCAAAGTCAAGGTCCCAATGTGGATAATTGGCTACAGAGTTGAACTCTGGATACCCAACCATTCTGTGGAACACTCAGGCTCGGGCGCCCTGGAAACTAGAGCGACTTTATGATTGCGCCCAGAAGGGTGTGGATTCCACTTGTCTAGGTTGTTATTTTTCCAGAATACTGAGGCCTAGGGTACCTAAGGATGTGCTTTCCAGCTCACTCTGGGCTAGCCTCATCTCAGCGAGCCCTGCCCCCACCTCAGGCCTGTTGGTTCTCTCTGCCTGATACATTGCTGTCACAGACACAATTACTAGCTGAAGTCTCTTTTCCTTTGTTTACTACCTTCTTGTCTTCTGTATACACACACCCCTTTTTGTGTATCCTCCCACAAACTGTATACAGAGTGGCACTCAGGGCTTAACAGCTGTTTAGTAAGAAATAGTTGAAGGAATCATTGTGGAGCAGACTCAAGTGTTCCCAAGGGCCAGAGAAAGACTGACCCACTTGCTTAATGCTAGAGCTGTTTAGTCATGCTAGAGTGCTGGGATTCCTAGGACTCAGGTTCCTGAAGAGCCCAGAGCCATAAACATATACAGACAGACACAGACATAGACACAGATATAGACATAGACATAGTCATAGACAGGCACAGACACAGACACAGGCACAGGCACAGGCACAGACACAGACACAGACACAGACACAGACACAGACACAGGCACAGGCACAGGCACAGACACAGGCACAGACACAGACACAGACACAGACACAGACACAGACACAGGCACAGGCACAGGCACAGGCACAGGCACAGGCACAGGCACAGGCACAGACACAGACACAGACAGACACAGACACAGACACAGACACAGGCACAGGCACAGGCACAGGCACAGGCACAGGCACAGGCACAGGCACAGGCACAGACACAGACACAGACACAGGCACAGGCACAGACACAGACACAGGCACAGGCACAGGCACAGGCACAGACACAGACACAGACACAGACAGACACAGACACAGACACAGACACAGACACAGACACAGACACAGACACAGACACAGACACAGACAGATCCCATTCTCACATGTGGGATCAACTCCCATTTTTGGTGGGGAAGAGACAAGTATCAACAGGACCCTGTCTCCTGTGTTTTGCCTTCCCCCTTGTCTTCCAGATCCTCAGTCCCTCAGCGATTCAGTGTAGCGAAGAGATGATGGACCGATGACCATCATGGGGAAGAATCCTGAAGGCTGAACTTGAGTCTGCTTCTCTCAGCACTAGACTGGGTCATCTTGGGCAAAGCCCTTCTCAGAGTCTTGGTTTCTTTATCTCTGACTGAAGGGATGGGACTAAAGGAGTCAGCAAGTTCTCCTTAGAGGGTCTGGCAGTCAGCACTGGAGGCTGTGCACACTGGGAGACATTCTCTTTACTGATGGCTAAATGCCACTGCTACTGTGCAAAAGCAGCCTCAGGCAAGACGGAAACAAATGCGCCAATGAAACTTTATTTACAGAAACAGATGATGGGCCAGATTTGGTGTCCAGGCCATAGCAAGCAGACACCTAGACTAGACTATGTCTAAAGAACCTTCAGATCTGAGGGTCAACAATGTTTAGAAATTGGGCTAGAAAAAGGGCTGATCTGGCACAGGCTCACCTGCTCAAGTAGAAGGCAAAGAGATTCTGGGGGATGAGGCCTTGTATCCATAGGTTGTCAAAGACAGGTGTGACTCCCTGAAGACCAAGGTTGGGGTATCCCAGTCCCAGGATACCATCAAAGACAGCATGTTCCATGAAACGGCCAGGTTCTTCCAGGCTCAGGCCAAATGCCTGGGCCACAACCGTGAGGTCTCCAATCTGTGAGAGAAGAGGGTGTCCTCAGATAAGGCTCTGAGACCGGAGCTATAGTATGGCTGGGCTTGGGGTGGGAAGATGGTCTGACCTGACAGGTATGACTGAGTCCTGGCCCTGCCTGAGGCTGCTTGAATATGAATCCCAGGCAGAACTGGGATCACTAAGTGTCCTTAGCTGGCCTGGAACTTGCTATGTGGACCAGGCTGGCTTTAAATTCACAGAGCTCTGCCTGCCTCTGCCTTTTGGAATGCTAGCATTAAAGGCCTGTGCCACTATGCCTGATTAAGCTACCAAGGTTCTTAGAAATATTCGGACTGGGAAAATGTGTGTGTGTGTGTGTGTGTGTGTGTGTGCGCACACACATGTGTGTTCATTCTCAAAAGCCTCCAAGGCCTCTCAGGTAACTGTCTTTTGATGGAACATGGCTCTCCTGAATCTGTGCTCTGCTTTTTCTGCTTGGGAGCTCAAGGCCCGTTGGTTGCTCCCAGAGGCCTAAACCACTGGCTGTCCCCTGAGAGCACTTCCCACCTGCCTACTTATTCTAAGTCACTTTCCAGCTCTTTGGATGACCAGCTGTGTGACCTTGGACAAGGCATTGGCTCCCTCTGTTCACTTGCCTGTGGAATGAAGCTCTAGCAATATCTGCCTTGGGCTTATTGGGAAGACTAATGGAGTTATTTTGAAGAATGTGCATTATTTTTTACACAACTCTTTCTCCTTGCTACTGGCAGGATCAACTTGTACTCCTCTTTGGGAGCCTCGGACACCTGTGTAGCTGGAAGGATTCACTTGTGGAGGATCCACCAGGTGTGTGGCCAGATGGAGCAGAAGGGTCCTCCCAGCTGACCCTTCAGCAGTGTTCTCTCCCAGAGCCAGCCGCATGGCAGCCTCTGCTTCCCGGCTTACCTTGACAGTGTCATAGGCAAGAAATCCAGACATCTCTCCTGAGCCATAGGCAACATTCACAGGTCGGCCTGAGACCAGGAAAGTGGAAGACTGAAGAGGGTTGAAGACTTTGTGATGAGCTGCAGGACATGGACAGGAGGGGACCCTTAGGCATGCTGGGATATGAGGTGACCGAAGGCAGGGCATGGGTGGGGGAGGTCAGATCAGAGTGCTCACCGCAGGCTGGGCTGGAGCAGTAGATGGATGGTACCCACAGGTCTGAAGAACCAGTATCCAAGACAACCTTGAACTCCTGAGGGGGCGTGCCAATGCTGATGGTGCCGATGTAGACCAGCTGCAGGAAAAAGGGCTGCGGCTAGGGCCAGGCCAGCCTAGCTGCTTTGCCTGTCTCCTGGATTCTGGGGTGCCTGTCTCCAGAGCATTCTCCGCACTGCTAAGCCTCTGCTCAAACCTTTTAGGAACACTTCATCCTCTCCCAAACGTCTTAAATTCTTTCCACCTGTGAGAGTCCAGCTTGAGTGCCTCCACCAGGCAGCCCTTCTGGGTCACTCCAGGCCCCTGTGCTCTTTGCTTTCTACAAAGTCAAAATAGTTACTATCAAGACCACTCAGTCCTTTTTTTTTAAAAATAAAGATACATTTATTTTATTTATATAAACACAGGAGCCCTTTATAGATGGTTATGAGCCACTATGTGGTTGCTGGGAATTGAACTCAGGACCTCTGGAAGAGCAGTCAGTGCTCTTAACCCCTGAGACATCTCTCCAGCCCGTCAGTCCTTTCATTGGGCATTTGTTTACACTTCCCCACCTATTGCCTTTTCTCCCCCCTTTCTTTTTGATAGGTCTCACTATGTAGCTCGGGCTAGCCTCAAACTCATGATTCTCCTGCCTCAGTCTTCTGATTGCTTGGATTATTGGCTTGCACTACCATGCCCAGCGGACATTTGCTCTTTGCCTGTTTCTCTGGCTTGCTGTAAGAAGCTAGGCTTAGTCAGGTGTGGTAGTGCACACTTCTGATACAGGCATGCAGGAGGTAGAGCGGGTGGATCTCTGTGAGTGGGAGGACAGCCACATAGCAAATTCCAGGCCAGCTAGAGTTACACAGCCTTGAAAAAAAAACCCAAAGAAAGAAAGAAAGAAACTAGGTTCTGCTCGTCAGACATGACAGCATCTTGCTGGTTGGCCCAGCGTCCAGCCCATCTCAGAACTCACTCTGCTCATTGGTTGAAATCTGAGTCTGCCAGTGGGATACCTAACTTGACTTGCAATTGGATTTGCTGGTCTTGGGTTAGATACAGCTCATCCTTGCTTGGGGCCTAGGGATTCATCTCAGAAAAAAAAACAAAACACAATAATAGTCCAGGTACTCAGTGACTTCCTTTGGCATAGAACAGGACAGGATGTCTGTGTGGTAGTAACTGGTCATTGCTGGGTTCAACCTGTCAGCACAGCTCCAGATGGAGTAGGGATGAGGAACGGTGGGGGACACAGGTCCCTGTTCCTCACCCATTTTCCTTTCGTGTGTGTGTGTGTGTGTGTGTGTGTGTGTGTGTGTGTGTCTGTGTTGTGTATGTGCAGGTGCAAATAGAGGCCAGAGGAGGACACTGGGCATCCTGATCTGTGACTCTCCACCTTATTCTTTTGGGATAGGCTCTCTCACTGAGCATGGAGCTAGGCTGGCAGGCTACAAACCCCAGCTACTCTCCTGTTTCTGCTCCCACAGCAGGTGACACAGAGGGGTGTGTGTGTGTGTGTGTGTGTGTGTGTGTGTGTGTGTGTCTACATCCAGTTCGTATTTTATGTGATTTTTATGTGAATGTTAGGGATTTGAACTGAGGTCCTCACACTTGAGCAGCAGGTGCTCTTAGCTGCTGAGCCACCTCAGCCCCTGCTCTCTACCCTTTCTGACTTTAGGAACCTCAGCCCCAATTCAGGATTCCTCAGAGGGGCCACAGTGCTAGGCAAAAGCCCTAGGGGGCGCTCGGGAGCTCCAGTTCCCGTCACACTTACGTCTAGGTAGTTCCTCATAGGCTCATAAGTTACTGATGGGTTCCTGCGCTGCTCAAGAAGCACGTGGGCACGGCTGCGAGGGTACTTCTCCAGGTAATCCTTCAGCATGTGGCTTTCCCGCAGGTTTTCTCGCATGGACTTAATCTTCATCAGAGGGATTCTTTAAATGAGCATCCGGAAGGAAATTAAGTGAGAGATCAAGGAGCCGTGGGGCGCCAAGAGGCGACTCCGGGGGACCACACCTTGCATTGCAACTGCACAGTGGGTTTTCCAAAGAAGATAGATCACAGTGAGAAGACAATGGCAGGGTGCCTGGTTTCCAGGCTCTGGTATTCGCTTTCGAGCCGGCCACGGGGCCGTTCTGAACCTTTCAGCTTCCCTTTCTGTAAAGAAGATGGGAAAATAACTCGCTTCACGTTGACTGCTCAGGGTGGCGGTGATGGACCGCCGGTGATGGAACATCTACCATCTGTCCTAACACTCTTCCCAGTATTGTCTTTCTCAAAGTAGCCAGAGAGGAAGGGTGGAAGATGGGACATTTCTACCCCAAAGCCCCTTTCCTTGTGACTCAGCTTTGGTCACCATGATGGTTACCAATCAAAGCTACGCCTAGGAAGAAGCCCCACCCCCTTTTGACTTTTCATTTTGAGACAGGGTCTTATGTATTCTGGGCAGCATCAGACTTGATATATAACTGAGGATGACCTTACACTTCTTATCATCTGGTCTCTATCTTTCAAAAGCTGACATTACAAGCAGATACCACTGCACGCAGGTGGAAGCAGCCCTCAAACCCACCTTGTTTCAATCAGAGGTGAGGGATGAGAGAAAAATGGGAAATGCCAGGGAGCTAAAGTGAGAAATGATGAGGCCTGAGCCCAAAGAGAGAGAGAGAGAGAGAGAGAGAGAGAGAGAGAGAGAGAGAGAGAGAGAGAGAGAGAGAGAGAGAGGTCTGTGGACACAGAGACTCTCAGAGAGGTGGTGGTGGACAGATGGATGGATGGACAGACAGACATGCTGAGAGAGGTCTAAAAGACAACATAGAAGCTATACCCCTAAAGCTGCACTGAAGGATTTTGGTGAGAGACGTCACACAGACCATGATGTGACTTGTGCTCTTGGAGTTGGGTGACCCTGTATGCCTGCCCCAAGACTTCTGGGCCTTCCGGTGTTCCTGGCAAACTATCACTGATGAATGGACATCTGAAGGTTATGAAGGCCAGCGGGGGATTTCATTTCCTTCTTCACTGTAGGATAGGCATGGGATAAGAGGGTCAGACAGTTTTACAGGAGTGAGAAAGAGGCCAGGCTGATAGCACTCAGTTTATACTTACTTGACCAAGCACTCTGAGAGGGCCACAAGCCCGAGGACCCAAAGCCATTTCATGATCCTTTCCCAGGCTAAGGTGCTAGGGAGAAGCTCTGGGCCTGAAGCTGTGTGGAGAACTGCTTATTAAGTACGTCTGGCCTGCTCTAATCAGACCCTGGAGGGCCACTAATGGGGCCTGATAAGAAATGCAAACCTCCCCGATAACATCTTTACCCTGGTCAGGAGAGTAAAGGGCTAAACTTTCTCAGAATCTAGGGAGTTTTTGTGGTTGTGAACGTAGCACCAAGTCACCTGATTTTACAGAGTGGGGAGACGCCTGCTATCTTGGTGATAAAGACCCTGTGGATAAAGTGACAAAGGTAAGTGCTAGGTGCCTCTCTGCTGGTCAGATCCCACCAGTTACTAAGTGGCCTGTGAAGTGTACTCTGCTGTCCTCATTAGAGAGTGGGTTACTGGGAGGTACAGAAGGCCTGGTCTGACAACCTGAGTTTGCTATCCAGGGCCCACGTGGTGGGAAGATAGAACTGACTTGTTTAAGCAATTTTTAACCTCCATACACCTCCGTGGTAGTTCAGAGGCACCCACCCACCCACATAAAACAAACACACAAATAGATCAGTAAATGTAAAAATGTATCCATGATAAATGGAAGACTTTTAAACATTTTATTTTTCTTCAGAAACCAACAGATAGGCAGTTAGTCCCTGCCTTCATGGACTTTTCAATCTGGGGCAAGATGGGCCTGCTCAGGACCTAGGAGGCAAAGTGGGTAGTCTGGGTGGCCATGGTGGGCATGGTGCTACATTGTCTTACCACAAGGAGGCAGTCTCGAGCCAGCTCTGACTTGCCAATGCCAGGCTGGAAGGAAGCCATGGTGCCAAATTGGCCACATTTTCGAGAGAAGTCAAAGCCTGGATTTTTTTTTTTATGTGAAATTCCTGCTCTTTAAATGTTAGCAGCTCGGATATTATGATGCAGGTACTTCACAAACTGTCCCTGGCTCCTAAGCCCCTCCCTGCAAGTGGGAAGACACTCTTCATCCTAGAGGGTACAGCAGGACACCACGCAGAATCTGTTAACCTTAGCTTTTACCCTTTCTGTTCTGCCACATTTTGACGTTCTTGTTGAGGAAGCTGTGACAAAGTCTCCTTAGAAAAGCAAATGGGGGGTTGGGGATTTAGCTCAGTGGAAGAGCGCTTGCCTAGCAAGCGCAAGGCCCTGGGTTTGGTCCCCAGCTCCGGGAAAAAAAAAAAAAAAAAAAAAAAAAAAAAAGAAAAGCAAATGGACAGAGTTTGGGGACGGGGAACTTACCAACTGATGCGGGTCCCTATAGTGCTGCAGACCTGGAAGCCCTCCAATTCCAGGGGATCCAGTGCACTCTTCTGGCCTCCAAGGGTGTTTCCCCCCACCCCCATCCCATTAAAGATGGTTGTGAGCCACCATGTGGTTGCTCAGAATTGAACCCAGTACCTCTAGAAGAGCAGCCAGTGCTGGGAACAGCTGAGCCATCTCTCCAACCCACCCCCATCCCCACCCCCATGGCCCCCACAGCAAATGAGTGAACACACACAATGGAAATGTTCCCCCAAGCTCTGAGCCACTCAAACAAATGATCCAAACTGAAGGAGGGCTCTCAGGAACCCTGACTTATATCCAGTTGGAGAGAGTTATGGAGAACTCGCATATGGCTGTGGGCTGACATCTAGAGCATGGTGCAGTCTGGGCTGAGCCTAGCTGTGGAATCTGAGGCAGCCTGCAGGTGAGACAAAGCAATGACTTCAAACAAAATTCCCACGTGATGAGCACCTATTACAGCTCCCCTGATAGGACCCAGGTTGGTCTGCCCATCCAGACATGCAAATAAATATTCTTTTTAATCATCTTGTCAGAAAAACACCCCTGGGAGCCTTTGGCCTAGGAGACACATGTTTACCTCCTTAAACTGGCACTACAGCATAGACTACAGAATAATACTCTTCTCTCCACAGGAGTCAACAGTGACAGTGTGGTCTGACCTCACGACTTGGGTGGTAGGTGGAGTTGTGGAATTGGAGCCCCACCTCTTATGCCTCCCTTTTGCACTTTGACCTGTCAAGCCATCTTCCCAAGTAGCTATGCTAATCTATCCATTGCTAGTCACTAATGAGAGCCATTGTGGTCCCAGGTCCTTGCCATGACAAATGTGCTTCCATTGATACTCTGGATTTTGGTGGTCCAAATACCTTTTATTTTTGAGGCAGCATCTCCTCTATCCCTGGCTGGCCTTGGTATATACCCAGTGTGCTTTGAAATTCTGATCTTCCTGCCTCTGTCCCCTGAGTGCTTGGGTTTTGAGTGTGAGTCACCTTGCCGGGTTTATGCAGAGTATTGCAGGGGATGGAGCCCAGGGCTCCGAGCATGCTCCGTATACTCTGCTAACCAAGTCACATCTCCAGCCTCTAGGCACACGTTTTAAGAATTATACTATTTACGTATGTAGGTATATGTTGCATGGAAGGGCAGGGTTGTATGGAAGTCACAGTGGAAGCTCATTCTCTCTTTCCACTATGTGGGTCCTGGAGACAGGATGAGGATTTAGCAGGAAATGTTGTTTCCTGCTGAGCCATCATCATCTTACTGTCCCCCAAAACTTAAAAAATTTAGGCGTGTGTGTGTGTGTGTGTGTGTGTGTGTGTGTGTGTGTGTCTGTGTGTGTGCATGTGTGCTTGTTCACGTATTTATGTGTGGGTAGATTCATGTGGGTGGATGCCAGAAAAGAGTGTTGGCTCTCCCAAAGCTGAAGTTACAAGTGGCCGTGAGCCACTCAGTATTGATGCTGGGGTCTTCTGTAAGATCCACAGGCACAATTAACCATTGAGCCATCTGCTCAGCCCCACTCACACTAGACACTTTAAAAAATGTTATATTATTATTTTATATATATATGGGTGTTTTGCCTATATGTATGTCTATGTACCATGTATATACCTGGTGCCTATGGAAGCCAGAGAGAGTGTTGGACCCCTGAGAATTGGAGTTACAGACATCTGTGAGCCACCACGTGGGTGCTGGGAATTGAACCTGGTTTCTCTGCAAGAACAGCCAGTGCTCTTAACCATAGATCATCTCTGAAGTGGCATAAAATGGAGACTTATCTACAAAATGTCTTAGGAACCAGCAAACATGTTGTAGATATGGGCATACTCTAGAGCCCAACTCACAATTTGAATGGTTAAAAAACCACTTTGCTTTATTTTCAGCACTGGGGCTCAAGCCCCAGGCCTCACACATGCTGTCA
Organism: Rattus norvegicus; assembly: GCF_021556685.1. NCBI lineage: Eukaryota > Metazoa > Chordata > Mammalia > Rodentia > Muridae > Rattus > Rattus norvegicus. The sequence goes on from NC_141534.1 coordinate 220,200,850, forward strand.
AGCACTGTGCCATTGGGCTCCATTGTAGCCTTTTAAAGGAATTTCAGAATCAAGGAAACTCAAACGGGGAGTGGATACTGAGTGAAGTTAAAGGGAGTCGTGTGGGACTGGCAGTGCAGCTCAGTTAGTGCAGTGCTGGCCTAGGACTCAGTGAGCTCCATCTCTTACACCACACGAATCAGCTGTGGTGTGGATGATTAATGGTTGGGAGAGGGAGTCTGGAGGATCAGGAGTTCAAGGCCAGCCTTGACTACAAAGCCCGTTTGAGGCCAGCTTTGATTGTATAAGACCCTTTCTCAAGACAAGCGAACAACCAAACAAGGAAAGAACCTCGGTTTGTGGTTTGTGATCCTAGCTTTAGGGAGGCTAAGGTAGGAGTTTGTGACCAGCCTGGGCTCCATAGTAAGTTTTGAGTTAGCCTGAGCTATGTAGTGAGTCCCTGTCTGCCCTTCTTCCAGTAAAAAGGCAAAAACAGACAACAAATAATAACCCTCCCAAATAAAGAGTAAATTTATTTAGAATAAAAGTATATGGGGGGGGGGGCTGGAGGATTGTGGGGGAGAGGTTGGAGAGATGGCTCAGCAGTTAAGAGCACTGACTGCTCTCCAAGAGGTCTTGAGTTCAATTCAACCATCTGTGATTGGATCTGATGCCCTCTTCTGGTATGCCTGAAGAGAGCTACAGTGTACCCACATACATGAAATAAATAAATCTTAAAACAAAACAAAACAAAAAAAAACCAGATGTGGTGATACATACCTGTAATCCTAGAGCTTGAGAGGGGAAGGCAGAAGATCAGAATTTCAAAGTCATCCTTGGCTACACAGGGAGTCAGAGGCCACCTGAGTGAAATGAGACTGAGAAAAGAAGGGGTTTAGCTGAAACTCTGAACACTGTCCCGGTTGCTGAGTCATGGGATACTATTAAGATCAACTTATAGATTTAAAATTACTTTCATAACAAATTGAACTGTTTCCTGGTTTTAGGTTTTACTTCAGTTTTGTTTAAGATAGGGTTCTGTTGGCTGGGCTGGAAGTTGCCATGTAGGCCAGGCTGGCCTCAAACTTTGCAGTGGTCCTCCTGCCTCTGTCTCCTAAGTGTTGGGATCACACAAGTGTGCGGTCACACCTGGTACGATGTCCATCTTGAAGTCCTTATCCTTAGGGATATGCCCAGAGGTACATGAAGGGCGCAGTTGGACAGCCTGGTACTGGCCAAGTTGCTCTGGAACCCCTGAACCCTGTTTCCTCACCCTGGGGTCACCTAACCCGGTTTGCATCTTTGATGAGTTTAGGGCGGGGCTGAGAAGTAGGAGAGATGGGTCAATTTTACAAAGTAACTCTTCTCAAGTTCTCAAGAAGGCTCTTTCCCTCTCTCTGGCTTTCTTGTCATTGGGACCATCTGCAGGGGGAGGGAGAGAGCCCAGGCTGAGGCAGGGGGTTGATTTGAAAGGAAAGGAGAGTGGAGGACACTACAATAGAATAACAGAGGAAAGAATTGTTGGCATGGGATATAAGAGGGATCAACAGAGAAAGGGACCTTAGAAGGGAACCATGGGTTTGCAGTGTAGGAGAGGTACACCTAGGGCAGTGGGATGTGTGAGAGGGGCATCAAGTAAACAGATCAACTGGAAGAGGAAAGCAGGCCTCACCCTGAGGCAGCACCTACCAGGGCTTCCATCCCACATGCATCTTCTGGTATAGATGCTGGAGGCTGAACCTGCTCCTTTCCTTTTGGATTCTTGCTCCAGATGAGGCAGCCTTACACAATGGCTGCTATGTCACAGGAAAGGGAATGGCTGCATCCAGTGGTCCTTTGATGATTCTGGGTATTGAGGTCACCTCAAAAGCTCTGAATATCTAGAACGTCTCTCATCTTAAAATTTACCCTCACTGGCATGACTGGGACCCAAAGTCCTCTTCCTGTTTTCCATCCTTTAGGGGAGGCGACTTGTTCCCCTGGATCAGCTTTCTATTGAAGAGTTCTCAAGTTTCCCGTTGGTAACTTCTGTTTCATGACATTTCACAGAATCCAGTGTTAGAGCATCTTGTAGACACGTGGATTCTCTGATCATTGGTGGCAGGTAGGTTGTAACTTGGGTAGGTGGCACCTGGTCTGCCCACTCCGTCCTGAGTGCCAAGCAGACATCACCAGTTGATCCCAGCACTCCTGACCTCTGGATAAAGCTGTAGAATCCTGAGCAACATAGATCCCCTTCAGTAGAATGTCCTACTGGTCAGCACTGGCACTTGGTCAGGAGTGACTGGTGTTTCCCAAGCCCGACTGCTTTCTTTGGAAGAAGGGACACTGAGACCTGCAGAATGTGGCTTACCAGGATCTGTAAGGAAAGGCAGAAAGGCACCGGAATTCATGGTTTCTGGGCTTGGGCAGTCTCTTCCTGGGGTGCCGTGGGGAATGGATGCTGAGCGTCTTGAGATGAGGAGACAGAGATGCTCAAAGCTATGGGCAGCTGTCAGATGTCTGTAGCTGCCACACATTGAAATTCTTTGCCTGTCTCCACAGCATGCCAGACCCGCAGCCTCGGAGCAGGAGACAGGGACCATAGGAGCAGTCACAGCTGAACTGGCAGCAGGAAGCCGCAGGTGGTGCTACAGGTTAGCGCTGGATCATGCCCAGCTTGGCAGCCCACAGTGTTTCCTCCTCTCCTCTGTTAGCATGGCAGTGGCTCATAAAATCACAAGCACCTTCTACTTGGACTTTACCAACTGGAACCAGATGTTGTACGAGCCATGTCTACCCTGTGGTCTGCACACACCCTGGGATAGCTAAGAATGTGCGTGGCCCAACACAAACTTTGAACTTACTCAAAATATTATGAGACTTGTTTTGTGTGTGATTTTGTCGTTGTTGTACAGTTGTTGAATGTGAGCTTTGAAGTGACATCATGTTTTGGGGTTGGAAACACATTTTCGTCTTTCTTTGGGGAACCCATGGTTGGGTTGAGCAGCTTAGATGAGGCTGAAATTCGGGACTTTTTGCCTCTGTTGCTTGAGAGCATTCTTGGAGTGTAGAGGGCCCTGGAGATGGGAGACCATACATGCTTCCCGAGGTTCTTGTGACGGGGATCTAGCTGGGAAATAGGGCAGGTCACTGGAAAAGGTCAGGCACTTCTCTGTCCCAGTGACTGCCAGGCATAGGCCTTGGAACAGGTGCTGATGCTAAGTTCATGTTTACCTGCGGAGGAATGTAGGAAGCAGGATCTACCAAGGTGGGGCCATCGCTGCGTGCCACATGGTCACATTGGGGAAGATTAGACAAGAGTGTTTACTCTCTCCCTAGCTCTATCAGGGGCTGGGTACACCTTCCAGGAAAACTGGAGAGGGCAGACAAAAGCAAACCAAGAGGGCAGAGCCATTGTTACAGGTAGACATGAAGATAGGAAGCTTATCCATGTGGCCTGAGCCCAGAGTCAACTTGGCTTGGTTGGCAGCCCTGACTACCCTACCTGGATCACAGAGAGCTATTCACTTTCAGCCCAGGAGTCAACTATGAATGAGGCCTTGAGGTCACGATGGGTAATGGGGTGCGGAGGTCCACTGGGTGACTGTGTTAGATTCAAGTACAGAGGGAAGGCTAGAGGGCAAGCTTGATTACCTCAGGTCCTTGCAATTGCAACCCCTCCTTTCTGGGATGTTCTTTTAATTATGGTTTCTTTTCTTCTTTAAAACATTTTAGTTTTATTATTATTATTTTTTTTTTCAGAGCTGAGGACCGAACCCAGGGCCTTGCGCTCGCTAGGCAAGCGCTCTACCACTGAGCTAAATCCCCAACCCCAGTTTTATTATTTTTAAGTGTGTGTGTGTGTGTGTGTGTGTGTGTGTGTGTGTGTGTATACACGCATGCATGTCATGCATGTCTGTGCAGAGGCCATAATGGGGCATCGGATCCTCTGGAGCTAGAATTAGAGGAGGTTGTGGGTTACCTGACCTGGGTGCTAAGAACTAAGCTTGAGTTCCCTTTAAGAGAAATACAAACTAGTGAGCAATCTCTCTAGCCCCATCATGGAGTATCTTGACAGAGGATGAGTTCTGGGTCTCTCCTTGGCATTACACATGGGGAACTAAGTGCCAGGAAACAGAAGGGACTTGGCTAAGATTAATGTGGTTTAGTGGCACAGCATGAACTGGGACTTGGAACTGGAGGGTCCCAGGTTGAGTCCTGGCAAAGTGTCTTCCAGCTGTGAGGTTTAGTCAGGTAGCTGGGAGTGGTCAGCTGAAGAGTTGAAAGGTTAGTTTGTGGCTTCCTGGCCCAGCCTGTGGGTCCAGAGGTGTCCTGACCTCCAACTAGTGTGGGGCTGCTTTGGGGATTCTATGAAGCCATGTCAAGGCATCCTTCCTAGTGCCTCCTTTCACAAGAGACCATTTCCTGTCACTGCTCTCCCTCCCTCCTATCATGCTCCAAGTCTGGTTATTCAAAAAGTCTACCACCACAGCTTGGCATTGACTGACCCAGTGTCTGCAGCAGGCTCTGTCTATTTTTCAGGTTCTGGTTGTTTGGGCTTTAGCTTTAAAAGTTTCCAGCACCTGCATATAATGATGCACAAAATGGAGTCTGCTTGTCAGCTGAAAATTAAAAAAAAAAAATCACACAGCATAAGAGATGACAAAAACAGTGAGGTTCGCTGCCCTGGCTGGCTCTCCCAACCATAGAGAAATTGTCAAGCAGGCTTTCTGGAAGCTGCTGTTAACAGTCCTCACTCTGACTTCTCGTTCTTGCAAAATGATATATTTGCAAAACAAACAGCATTGAGCTCCAGCGTGTTGACTGGCACCCAAAGAGTTGGTAGGTAGCACCTCAAGCAAGGCATCTGTGTGTGTAGCTGTCTTCTGTCCTGATTCCTTCTGAGTAACTGTGCTCAAGGTAGGGGATGTGGTTCAGCTGGCAGCGTGCTTGGCTAGCATGTGTGAGGTCCTGGGTTCTCTCTCCAGCATGGCAGCTGTGCACTTGGCAGGGAGAGGTGGGAGGTTACTCTTGACTACTTTGAGAGTTCTAGGACAGCACAGGTGACTCGAGACCCAAGAACCCTGTCTCAAAAAAAAAAAAAAATCTGATTGATGAAGGTGGATTATGTGACACAAAGCCCATGAAGTAAAGGGGAGGAAGTTCTGACCAATGGGAACGATGATGATCATTTTAGATCTAGAACATGAAGTAGAAAATTTGGGATATCCTGTCGAAATTCGATGACCCAAAAGAGAAACTCATGAAACAGACGTTCCCAGGAAAAAAAAAATGGCCAGGGCTCTGTTTATAAGGCTGGTGACGAATAAGAACTTGATTGTGGGGGTTGGGGATTTAGCTCAGTGGTAGAGCACTTGCCTAGCAAACGCAAGGCCCTGGGTTTGGTACCCAGCTCCAAAAAAAAAAAAAAAAAAAAAAAAAAAAAAAAAAAAAAAAAAGAAAAGAAAAAAAAAAAAGAACTTGATTGTAGGGGTTGGGATGCTGCAGATACAAGGTCACATTGTCCCATAATTATTGTTAGTCTCCTTAATAACCATTGCTCATGTCTTACCACATATCAATGTGATTATCAGGTAAACCTTTTGGGATGCAGACTCCAAAGCTAAAATGTAGTCAAACAGCATCTCAGACCCAAGCAGAGATTTCTCCTAATTCCTCATTATCTACTGACCTGATGGCCTCAGAAATGTATCTGAAAAATGCCTTGGTGTATGCCTTGTTCTGTTACTTTACAAACTTCACAAAACACTTCTACATTGGAACAGGTTATTTAAGTCAAACTGAATTTGTGTCCCATGTCATGGTCACTCTTACTTGACTCAGAACAAAGTGTCTCTTATTCCCGTTGAGATGAGAGCTGCTTTGTGTGGACAGAAGTCAGATTCAAGTGCAGGAGGAGGCCTTGCATGACAGAGCCCAGGCATTGACATGGTTTTCTTAGGCTGGAAGCTAATATCCCAGGGTCCCCATAACCACTGTGGCCAAAAGGGAATGGCGTTCACCTCTTAGGTCTGGTTTGTTCTTATCCCTTCCTGGAGCTTGTCACCCTGGGCGAGTGAGGATGGATGAAGTCTGATGCTTACACAGAACTACCCATCTACAGACGACTAAGTGCAATCTAGGGTCCTGACAAAGGGTACATAGCAGGGTCTGAAGGGGACACTTAGGACCTCAGCCATTATAGTCTTAGGGTCAAACTATAAAAAGGAGTGTGCACAGCAGGTCAGGGATACCATGGTGCAAGACTAGGCCATTTGGACTTTCCCTTTGGAAATTCCATGCTTGTTTCTCAGGATACTTCAGAACTTTTGTCAAATGAAGCCAAGCCTGCAAGTCTGCGCAGGCGCACTAGTAATGGGCGGAGCCCTGCGTCGGGGGCGGAGTTAGGGGTGGGGCCTTCTCTGCGCGGGCGGGGCCGAGTGGCCTTCCGCGGGTGTTGCTCCTGAAGCCACCCGCGTATGAGTGCCGGTATCGTGGCCATCCCGAGGCCCACAAAGCAGGACGCCGGGAGCGCGGCGGAGGGGCACTGCGGCTCGCTCCCGGCTGGACGCGGGAGGAAGTCACATCCGGTAGGGGCGGGCTCGTGGATTCCGGAAGTGCAGGCAGCGGCTGATTGCCCGTGGCGGCGGCTCCGGTAGGTGAGCACCGCTGGGGAGGGTTTTGGGCAGCGGCGGACGGTGGCGAACCGTGCTGGGGGCGTTGCCGGCGAGCTCTGAAGCCTTCCGCCGGCTGGGTTCCTGGCCGAGGCCAGCGATTGGGCACAATGGGCGCGTGACTCCCTGTGGGCCTGCGCCCCTGCAGCACGGTGGGAGGGATGGAAGGTGGGAGGCTGTCCTCTCCGGTTGCCTCAGCCCCGCCCCCTCCCACCTATCCGCTAACGCCACGCAGTCCTTCACCCTCTGTAGGAGTATCTTGTGGTCACTATGTCATTGAGAACCTCTTTGCCTCTTGTACGGTTTGGGAAACTGAGGCCTGCGTGTATTCTGACTTGCCCCAGCGATATAGTGGAGTTGGAGGGACTCTGACCTTTGTTTTGCTGGCCTGTGTCTTTCCCCAGGGTAGCAATAGGTGGGGTTCTTCCTCTTTCTTCTGGATCCCGACTTGGATGTCCAGCATGGCTGAGCCATCCTTACTTCTGGGTCTTCCAGGTGTCAAGGACAGCAGTGTATGGTCCCAGCATGTGTCTGGTTCTGCTTTGATTCTCCCCTCACAGCTGGTTAGGGGTGTTCTTCCACTTTTTTGGCGGATCAAGACATTCCCAGAGATGTGTTTGAGTTACTGGTAGAGTTGACTATAATCAGGTTCACATTTCTTGAGTCCAGCCTATACCTTGTCAATCAGATTAGGGCTATCCAGCTTGAGCTAAGGAGCCTCACAGAGTACCAGGGCTCCTTCATTGCTCCATGCCTATTATCCAGGTGTCTCTACCTATAGTGTGTCACTCTATATTCAGTGTCAGCCCTGCAGCTAGAAATGGTGATGAGATAGGGACTTAGAAGGGAAAGACTCTTCTTTGCTTAGTACCTAGGAAGGGACCTGATCTGGGGATTGTGGAATGGAAGGCTGCTGTGTGAAATGGTGGACTCTGAAATGAGTCTTTGTTCTTGGCCATCATAGTGCCCAGAAAAGCCTTTTTCGTAAGATTGTCTTGGAAATCTGGCCCAGTGCCTTTGTCATTTCCATTAAGTAGAAAACATGATGGAGTGCTTCAGTGGGGCTGTTTTTCTGTTGCTGCTTTGCCAAGCAGTAGTTCTGGTTGCATGTTCCGTTGTCCTGTGCTGGGTACTGTTTTGGGGGATGTTTTGAACTGGATTCTAGATACAGAGAACACCTCTGAGTGACTGGTAATCCCAGTTTACGGAATTGGCTAGTATCAACTAGTGAGTGGCTGTTAGGATTTGTTTAACTCCCTTGTCTCTTTTCAAAGCAAATGTGACTTTAACTCTAATACTGCCTCCCAGATGCCTCAGTTGCCCTAATGTGTTGGAGCTTAAGAATTGTTTATGGTAATTCTGGTTGAAAATGCAGAGCCCCCATCTCTGTCTCCAGATGTTATCTGGCCAGAGCCCCAGGAGTTTGTTTTTAACACACACACTGCCTGGGTGATTCAGATCTTGATGCAAATTTGTAGATTTGCTGGGCCAATGGAGCTTGGATATGAGGTGGATATCAGGATTCTTGTTGCCTCTTGCTTATTGCTTTGGCATGTGTTAATGTGCCATTCAGAGGGCTTTGAGATAAATAGCCACATGACTCATTCCTGGACACTTTTGGCTCCTAGTAGTGGGGTTTTTCCAGACGGACCAATGAGGTCATTGAGGACCTGCATTGGAGCAGTTGAATTGCTGTTGTGGGCAGCGGCGGGGGTGGGGAGGTTGTGTTAGCAGTTTCCTCTTGGGATCTGGAGTTCCTGGAAGGTGCTCATCTGTCCCTACCCAGACTGCCCTGTGACACAGGTTTCAGTGATGGCCACAGCCTTTAGGTTGTGTGGGCTTTGGCTGCATGTTCCACAAATCCCTTCCTCCATTCTCTCCTCTTTACCTGCTTTCCCTGGCTGTCTGGGAGAAGGTAGATATCAAACAGGTTTGCCTTGATTGGGCTGGAGTTGACAGGTGAGGCCCTGGGGCTTAGGATGGGCTCCAGAAGGGAGTCTCCACTGTGAACTTCAAGGTAGCTTCAGCTAGCTGGGCCTCTTCACTGAAGACCTGTGAGTGTTTTAACCCCCACAGCGAAGGTATCCATCTCCCCGACAGGTTCTCAAGCAGCAGAAGGAGCAGGCTAGGATTGTGCTGTTACTTTATTTTCCTGCCCCATAAACAGCAACTTTGCATTTAATATCTTTGTGAGCAGAGGGCTTAATGTGTTGGGTACTTTTCCTATTGCTGCGGTAGAAATACCTGGACACAGTCCATCAAAAAAGTGAAGGGGGTTAACTCAGGGCACAGACCTTTCTGAGGTGGAGTGATGGTGGCAGGAGCTTGAGGTGGTTGATCATGCTGCACTGTTGTCAGCCATCAGAGCCGTGGATGCTACTGCTCAGCTCATGCTCTCTGCTCAGTCCAGGACCTCAGCCTATGCTGCTGTCCAAGCTGAGGTGGGAAGACCTCTTTCAATTAAGTGAGTAAGACAGTCCCTCACAGGCCTGCCCTGGTCTCCTAGGTGGTGAAAGACCTGTCTCATTGACAAACCACCATGGTTACTTTTTATTTTATCATCTTTAGATGGGGCCTTGTGTAGGCCAGACTGGCTTTGACTTGCTCTGTAACAGAGGAACCTTGAACTTCACCTTCCTGCTTCCACTACCCAAGTGCTGGGGTTACAGGCGTGTCCTACCACACCTGACTTGTGTCGTGCACGGGATCACACCCAGGGCTTCACCTGGGTCAAATAAGCACTCTTCCAACTGAGCCAGGCCTTGATTTAAACTGTTTTAAATTTGCCATGACTCGTGTTGTGTCCTAGGATGTGGTATATCTTGGCAAATGTTTTAGGAAAACTTCAGAAAAAAGCGTGCCCTGCGGTCGTGTGGAGTGTTCTATAAATTTCAGTGGTCAAGTCCAGTCTGTTGGGAGTGCTGGCCACTTGTTTTCTCTCGTCTTGGAGGGAGACACCCCAAAGACCTAGTACCCTTCATTCTTAGTATTATGGCTTTAGGTAAGTGGCCTAGGGTGTAGGGAGTGACCTCAGCTCTCTGTTTTATCTCTCTGAGCTTCTCAGCAGCAGCAACTAACTAGCAGCTCTTCCTTAAACTCCCAGCAGCCAGAGGCTCGCTGCTCTCCCACAGTCCCTTGCCTTTTGTAGCTTCTGTTCTTGCTCTTCACAGCTTTTCACCTCTGCAATCTGCTCCCAGCACGTCCATCTTTTTTCTCAGTCTCTGTCCCTGGCCGTAAGAGGCCACTGCCACCTGCTAGCTGCTGCTGGGTGTGGAAAGCTGGCAGCCCTGGAGTTACCTGTTCTTCACACAATCAGCTTGGCGTTCTCTACTCCTTGGCAACCAGAGTACCGAAAGGAAGCTTTCTTGGGGCCTGTGCTGCAGCATTCAGGACAGTGTAGGGGAGCGAGGAGGTTTCCCAGCAGAGGGAGAGCATACCTTTCTTAGCTGACCAGTCAGTCCTACAAACTCACTAGCTGTCCCAGGTTGGGGCAGAGCTCCTCCCTGACGGGGTTGAGGATTTGCTGCTATGAGGTCCCTTGTGATGAAGTCCAGAGTAGTAGCCATGGTCTTGGCTATCTGAAGGGCATCCTTGCTTTGATGTGGCCTCAAGAAACCAAATTCCCCCAAGTAAAGCCTTTGTGGGTGTCCTGGCCTTGACAGTTGTATGGTCAGAGCAAAATCCTTGGAGAATGACTGTGTCTGGCTTGGGTTTCCTCTGGGAGACTGAAGTCCTAACAGTCGGAGGGGTTTTGAAACAGCATGATTTGTCAATTTACAGAATTGTCAGAGAAGTGGCTAATTTATTGGCAGCTTATGCAATTTTCATGAAAATGGGGGTTTCTTAAGTTGGCTGTCTCTGGTAAAACTTCGGGAGTGGAGGAGGCCACAGTGTTCCTGACAACTCTCCCTCAGTCTGGGAGTCAGGGAAGATTTCCACCTCCTCTGTCCTTGCCCAGCCTAGGGCAGGTTGTTTAAGTACTGCTCTGGGTAATTACTTACATCTGGGAATGCTGGGAAGAAGGGGCTAATGGTTGCCAGTCAAATCCTACTTATGCCTGACAGCTTCCATAAATCAAAAGGAAAAATTAATTGACACTTCTAATAAAGATCTCTTATACAATAAACATTTTATTTACTTATTTTTCTTTTTTGAGACAGGGTCTCTACATAACCCTGGCCATCCTGGAGCTTACTCTGTAGATCAGGCTGTTCTTGAACTCAGAGATCTGTCTGCCTCTGTCTCTTAGGTGCTGGGAATAAAGGAGCCTCCCACCATGCTCACAAGTCTTGGGTTTGAAGTTAGGGTTAGTGGAGTTGACTGAGACTGCCAAGGAACCCTGCAACTGAGTGACGAAAGTTGACAATTAGAAGGTGGACAGAGGACTAGAGCAGTATTTCTCCAGAGAATATATGAATAATGACCAAAAGTCCCTAAACAGATATGTGTGCATCATTAGTCAGGGAAATGCAAATTAAAACCATAGTGTAACACAAGTATGCTGGCTGGATGAGCACTAAAAATAGGAAAAGAGCCTGGTGGTGGCTCAGTCGGTACAGCGCACAAGGACCGGAGAAGCCGAGTAAAGGCTGAGCACGTGTCACAAGCCTTTGCTGGGGAAGATGGAGACAGGAGACTCTGAAGCCCATTGGCCAGCCCATCTAGCCAATCAGCTAGCCTCAAGTTCACTGAGAATGCCTGTCTCAAAAAATAAAGATGACTGGAAGAGAGATGCCCAAGTCAGCCTCTGCATGCACAAATACACATGCACACACTAATAAGAATTTACATCACATTTACCACACACACACACACATGTATACACACACCAGTCAGAATATACATCACATATACCACACACATACATGTGCCCACACCAGTCAGAATATACATCACATATACCACACACACATACATGTGCCCACACCAGTAAGAATACACATCACAGGGGCTGGGGATTTAGCTCAGTGGTAGAGCGCTTACCTAGGAAGCGCAAGGCCCTGGGTTCGGTCCCCAGCTCCGAAAAAAAAGAACAAAAAAAAAAAAAAAAAAAAAAAAAAAAGAATACACATCACTTATACCACACACATTATTAAGAATATATATCACATATACCATATGCTCACACACATACATGTACATACACCAATAAGAATAAACATTACAGTCACCACACACATGCACATGAGTCACACATTAAGTGAAATAGGAAACAAGTGTTAATGAGAATGTGGAGAATTGAAGGCTTGTGGCAATGTGAAGTGGTTTACCCACTGTGGGAAGCAGCACGGTGATCCCGCACCTGATCACTTACTGAGTGACACAGCAGTTCTGCTTCTGTATCTGCGCTGAAGAAATGAAAGCAGGAACTGGGACAGCCATTTGTGTATGAACACAGCAGCGCTGTTTATGACAGTCGGAAAGCAGCCACTTCCCCAGTGTCTGTGAACAGGACAGTGACATGGAATGAGGTACAGGTATCCGGCAGCCAGAGTCCGACAGTCTCACATGGATGAAGCTCAGAGACAGCGTGTTGTGTGAAGGTGATGTCCAGAGAAGAACAACATTTTGTTTTCGTTCGGTTTGGTTTGGTTTGAAACAAGGCCTCACTGTGTAGCCCAGGCTGGCCTGGGATTCACTGCAGTCCGTCTACCTCAGCGTCCCACGGCCCTGGGATCCCAGGCATGAACCATCACACCTGACTGTGGTTTTTCTTTTGTGAAGTTTCTAGACTAGTCAGATTCATTGGTGATTGCCAGGTCAGGATAGGAAAAAGAAGGTCAGTATTTAATGGGTGCAGGTATGTTTGTGTGGGGTCATGAAAAGTTCTGGAGACAGATGGGTGGTGATGGTTGTACAACAAAGTAAATGTATCTAAATGTCCAAAACTGTACACTTCAAAATGGCTAAAACGGGGATGATAAAAGGGCTCAGTGCAGTGGTTCTCAACCTTCCTAATGCCGGGACCCTTACACAGTTCCTCATGCTGTGGTGACTCTTACCGTATAACTATAATTTTGCTACTGGGATGAATTGTAATGTAAGTCTCTGTTAGAGGGGTCGTGACCCACAGGTTAAGAACCACTGGCTTACTGGGTAACAGGCTTCAAGCCTGATGACCTGAGTTTAATTCCCAGGGTCTATTTGTTGGAAGGAGAGAACCAACTCCTGCAAGTGGTCCTCTGACCTTAACACACGTGCTGTGGCACACATGCACCCATATACAACACATATTATAAATGATAGAAAAAATTAAAAATGACAAAATGATAGGTTTTATAAATATTACAATTAAAGATTAAAACTAAGGCATGGCTTAAAATCTTATAAACTTTTAGTATTGAAGATGGATCTCTTACAGGCAGCACACAGAAAGGTGTTGCTTTTAAAAAAAAGTCAGAATTATTGCCTTTAAAACTTTTTAAAATTTTATTTTATGTGTTTGGGTATCTTACCTGCATGTATATCTATATACTGCTTGAATGCCGGATGTGAGACATCAGATTGCCTGGGACTAGAGTTACAGATGGCTGCCATGGCAGTGCTAGGAATTGAACCTGTATCCTGTGGAAGAGCAGGTAGTGCTCTTAACCACTGAGCCCTGTCTCCCACCCCCCAGTGTTGCCCTTCCTTCCTTCCTTCCTTCCTTCCTTCCTTCCTTCCTTCCTTCCTTCCTTCCTTCCTTCCTTTCTTTCTTTCTTACTTCTAAAGATGTATTTATTTATTTCATGTATGTGAGTACATGGTCTCCGTCCTCAGACACACCAGAAGAGGGCATCGAATCCCATTACAGGTGGTTGTGAGCCACCATGTGGTGGCTGGGAATTGAACTCAGGACCTCTGGAAGAGCAGTCAGTGCTCTTAACCACTGAGCCATCTCTTTAGCCCCCAGTGTTGCCTTTTCATTGGGGGTGATTAGACCACATTCCTGTGTGAGGGAGACTTTTGCTGTTCCTTTCCATCCGCCCCACAGTCTTTGTTCTTTTCTTCCATTTTTGTGATTCTTAGGTGCGGAGTGTCCTCACGTCCTCCTTTTGCTGTTCTGTTGGCGTCTAACAGGAGCACGTCTTTTTAGCAGCTGCTTTAAGCATATGCAGTGTGCGCTTCTCATTTGTCACAGCTCGTTTCAAGGGCCCTGTGCCTCTTTACCTTCAGGGTTGAACCTTGCGTGACGTGTCTGTTGCCCCCTCCACCACATCCTTCCTCCTCCCCCACCCCCGCAACCCCCTGACCCCGCTTCATGCTACAAATCCTAGTGCTCTGCACAGTTGCATTGTGAGGAACATAAAACGGAAAGGCCAAGTCTTCTGTTTGTTTTCAAGTGCTCTGTGTTCCTCTGTGCTGACCCGGAGCTCTCTCCTTGCGCGTTCCTCCTGTCTTGCCGATTTCTTTGAACATTGCTTGATGGATTCTTTCCGCTTTCAGAGGGCTAAGGGAAGTCTTTGTTTTTGCAAGAGGCCTCCCCAGGCCCGGTCTCTCAGTTCTTTACAGAAGCTGTTCCAGTGTCTACCGCTTGCTGTCTGCCACCAGTCTTTGTTCTTTTGTTCTTGGCGCTTCTTTCCCCACCTCTAGCTGCTTTCTTGTTACTAGGCTTAAACAGCTTATTTCTCAGTTACTGTATAGATGTTCGAGGTCCCAGGCATTGAACTTTGGGTTCACTTACACTAGGCGAGCATTCTACCACTGAGCTTTGTCCTCTTCCAGCAGTTTGATTGTATTGTGCTCAGCCTACTTTCTTCATGGTTCTCATTTGGGGATTCACTGTATTGTTCTGTGGCTTATAGCTTTCATTTCCAGCCATTAGTTCTTAAAGCTGTCATCCCATCCCTCTCCCTTCCTCTCCTCTGGGGACTTCCGTTATATGTGCTGAGTGCTTACAGTCACCCCTCAGAATTCCTATTCTTTTCCCTTATCATTTCCTCTTCGTGGTTCACTTCAATAGTTTATGTTTGGGTTGGTTTTTTCTTTTTTCCTTTCTGCAGAATCTAATCTGCCGATGTCTAGTCCGATATACAGTATTGTTTTTCAACGTAAGAATAACCTTTTCTCTTGACACAATTATAGTTCAAGTCAATATTTCCTGTATTCAACCTTTTAAAACATAAGCTTCTTGAACATATCAAATATAAATTATATGTGTGTGTATTACATGAAATATGCTTGCTATGTTAATATCCTTGCTTGCTAATTCTGTTACCTATATATTTTAAGGGTCCATTTTTATTGGTTGTTATGTCCTGTTTTAGTCTTTCTGTGTTAAGTTCTGATTGGAGGTCAGATGTACCTTGTTGGATATTTTATTTATATATTGTATGTATATTGTTACTTAAAAAAACCAGAGCCTTGACAGCCTGCTTCTACGCTTTGTTAGCTGTGATCAGACAGCTCTTACAGCAGAGCTGGGTTTCCCCGCTATGAAGGTAATGTCTTCTGTGGAACTCTAACAGCCTGCAAACACGAGGTCTTCCCTCATATGCTGGCCACACTAGTGCTGATTTTCTTGACTGGCTGGGACCTGGGGATCCTCTGTACATTTATGGGGCTTCTTTCTATGTAACTCCTGACCCCATGGTTCTCTGTCCTGTGAGTGCTGGCACTCTTGGTTTCCTGGACTCTCAATCCTCTTCCCAACTCCCCGAGCCATCTTGAAGTCTGTGAGAGTAAGCTGGGGGCAACCTTACAACTTACTTTGTCCTGTTTCCCTGAGCACCATTCTTCTAGGCTTCCTGACAGCCTGTATTTAAAAGCTATTCTGCACTTCTGTTGTCTAGCCTTTTGGTTCTTTGAGGTCATGAGTGCAAGTGCGAGTGTGTGTGTGTGTGTGTGTGCACTCGTGCGTGTGTGCATGCGTGAGCGTGATGGTAGGGGACTCTACTCTGAAAGTGGAATCCCTTAGGCACTCATTGAATGCCTGGTATGTGTTCTGCATTTGGGGATGCAGATGTGAGTGATGGGCAGAGAGCTTTGCTTCTTACTGGAGAACTATGCTGTTTTGTCATAGTAAATGCTGCATGATATTTACGTAGAACCGTAAAAGGGCATGGATTCTAAAGAGGAGGAGTGAGCAAGGAAAACTTCACAGAGATGTGGTATTTGAGGAATAAGCAGGAAAAAAGGCAGGGCCACACACAGTGAATTCCTTCAGAGCTGCTGTTATTATTACTGAGTGACTGGAAGTGTGTTTCCGTGCTGGGAGAAGGTTAGGCAGGGAGAGTTGGGATGAGCAGAGCAGCCCATGGGTGCTGGAGGGCTCAGGGCTGGATGGAAAGGGAAGTTCAGGGTCAGCAGATGTCATATGTCAAGCTAAGGAGCACAGATCGAAACACAACAGCAAGGCGCTGGGGAGCCATGGGAGGTTTCATAGCAGGGGCACGAGAGCTTCTAGGGTATTCCCCTGAGGTTTCCAGACATGTGGAAGAGGGCCAAGTCCTTTGGAACCCAGTAAGTCGCTTCTGGAGAGGTGGTTCGTGACAGTAACCACCTTTTGGCTTTGATGATGGCCTTCATGGTTCCTTCCAGAGCCAAGTGCGTATGAGGAAACTTTCCCCCAGTTTCTTGTTTTCTGTGCCTCTCCTGTTGTCCTTAGGGGACTAGTCTGCCTGTTTATGACTCTGCCCATCCCAGAAGTTTCTGGGGCTGGACTTGACCCTTGTGAGGGTAGGTTCTGCAGCCACCCCATCTAATCAGCCTGGCATGGCCGTCTACCAGGATCCCCTTGTTGTGAACTTGGAACAGAGGCACCTTGTGACCCAGGCCTGACCTCATCTTAATCTTTCTGTAGGGATGATTGACTGTCTGCTCAGCTTGTTCTGTGAGGGATAAGCTGGGAGGATGGACAGCTGTCTTCGCAGCTTTTAGAGACAATGGTTAGGGCATAAAGGAAAGGAAGGAAGGAAGCCTGTGTGTGGTCATTGAGCACAGTTTTCTTTCAACTCTGAGCCACAAGTTAAGGAAGGAAGAGAAGGAAGAGGCCCTGCCAGTGGCCGGGTGTCTCTTTCAGAAAGTTTGAAGACTGCTGTCTATTCAGACATCTGTTTCATGGCAGTTCTATTGACTGACGATGAATGTTATTGATCTGGTCAGATCCTGTCATCCAGTTCTATCACTCTGAGACAGACGATGTCTTGGGAGGAGTCCAAGTACCTGTTAGAGGAACTTGGGAAGTGCTGAGTGGAAGAGGTATGACCGTGTGACTATATGATTGGGCACTGTGCCAGCCTAGCCATGGCGAGCCCTGTCCAATAGCAGGGGGGTAGACCTTTGTAAAGCCCCCTCTAAGGAAAGGAACTAAGGCACAGGGAGATTGTATTCCCTGCCCAGGCTGCCCAGCCAGAGAAGGCTGTTAGCTTCCCAGATGTTAGGTCGGCCCCACAGAGCTGAGATCTGGGGGAGGAATGGTTCTGGGGGATGCTGTGCCCAAGCAGGCCCTGGCTGTGGACTTTAGCCTGAGTGCTGGTAGAGGATTGCAGGCTTCATACTGGGTTTGCTACAGATTGTGTTCTGTTGGGTTCTGAACATAGGCTAATAGGCCCTGCTCCTTGGAGGCTGGCTGCAGTCTGTCTATAGTAACCATCCTTTACTAAGTTTGTCCCCAGAGCCAGACACTGGTGTATAGTCATGGAATCAAGACGTATATGTTTAGCCTGGTGTGGACCCCTCTTTGCCCTACTGAAGATATCATAGCTAAAAGGAAGTAGAAGAATGGGGCTTGGGGAGTGGTGCAGGTCAGTGTCAGTAGATGGGGCAACTTAGGACAGTATTCTCCAGGCTTCATCCAGCTTCAGGAAAGAGAATGGGAAGCCAGAGGGACCCAGCTGACTTAGAGAAAGATCAACCCAGAGGGGCTGAACAGTTATGGCAGGGAGGAGGCTCTGGAGGTGGAAAATCATCTTAGAGTCTGTGCCAAGGCAGCAATGGCTGGATGGTGCTCTTCAGAGACTCGGGAACACCGACTGAAGGAAGCAAACTTGATGGTTGGGTATGGAAAGTGAAGCCCATTTCTGGCCTGAAGAGGGATACTGAGGCACTGGGGATGACTTTGAGAAACTGACGTAAATAAGTGGTTGCTGGAGGGAGAGAGAACCTGGGGTTGGGTATCTCAGCAGGTTTGGGAGAGGTCTCTCCAGTGCACAGACTAGGCCATCAACGGAAAGCGAGGAGTCTGCTGGGGACTCAGTCTCTGTAGCTTGCCTTTGCTGGTAGGGTGCTCAGCCAGCCGGTGACAGTCCAAGTATGGGCAAACCCGGTTGATACCAGAAGTCATTCTGGAGGCCCCACACTTGGCTTGGTGAGCTGTTCACTCCCTCCAGCAACGCCTTGCACCAGGCCCGGCTTCAGGCAAAGTAGGGAGTTTTTCAGTAGGCCTAAAGAACAGTGGGCTAATTGTGTAAATATTTACACGGAGGAGGCAGTCTCTTTCACAAAGCCTTATCCTGAGCGATTGCATTCCATGCCTGATGCCTTTTATTGGACTTGGTTCGCAGTGATGTGGAGTCAGTTTGAGAAGCTACACCTGGCTGCTCTGCTCCGATGCACACCTAGCAGGCGGGCAGCCTGGCAAGGCTGACAGGCAGCATTCTGTAACCATAGGTGTGAACGTGTTGTGTGTCGAAGTTGTTGTGTCCTGTCTAGCACTTTAGAAATTGTTACCTTCTTATTAAATCCTTCTAGCCCCTTGATGATGGTAGCATCAGAGCCCAACAGCTGAGTAGGTCACCAGAAAAGGCTCAGCGGATCCAGGTTTAGATGTGTTTTGCTACAAAGCTCTGATCTCTTTTGGGGACCCTTCACACTTGAGGGTGGGGAGGAGCCTCCCGCCCCCATCCTAGCATTGCCTAGAAAGAGTGAAAATCGGGGCCGGCAAGGTGGTCCAGCAGGTAAAATATGCTTGTTGCACAAACCTGGTGACTTGTTTGTTCCCTGGGACACACATAAAAATGACAGAACCAACTGCAGGAAGTTGTCCTCTGACCACTCTCCCACTTGCATACACTAATAATAAAGTTAAAAAATATAAGATTAGTTTGGGGTTGTCTCAGAAGTAAATCTCTTTCCTAATGATGATTCATTTTGGTTTTCATCCTGATCGGATTTAGAATTGCCTCAGAAACAAATTTCTGGGTTTGCCTATGAGGGATTATCTAGATTAGGTTAATTGAGCTGGAAGATACATCCTAAACATGGTGGTCCCATCTCTTCGTCCTTAGTGTGGATGCCTCATGGTCTTGCCAGCATGCCTTCCTACCCACAATGGACCATGTCTGGAGTGTGAACCAGAAGCCCTCCTTCCTGAAGGGTGGTGTCGGGTATTTTGTTTCAGTGGTGACATAACCTAATTCGTGTGAGGCCTGGGGTCCCATCCCCAACATGGCAGAAATGGCAATGATACCTAAAGTCCCCCCCCCCCCCCAATGACTTATATTCCTTCTTATATTTCCTTCTGTGATTTATATTCCAAGTTTTCAAATCACAGGGAAGATCAGTTCCATGATACTGGGGCTCCCTTGGGACTCCCATACTTGGGGCCATGGCTGGAGTCATTCTAGGAACAAAAAGTGGAGCAGGTAAACTAATGTTTCTGCTTTAAGCACCAGGATTAGGAAGGTTTCCAAGGCAACAGCAGGTATCTTTGCTGTTAGGGGTAGGTCAGGTCTAGTTCTCTGGAGCTTGCACTTTGTAGGTTGCTATGGTAGCAGCTTCTTCCCAGGCTCTTGGTAGGTGGAGGGGTTTATGAGAAGCTGAGGGGCATCACCTCTCCCTGCAGTGTGATATCAGGCTGGCAGGTAATGCTGGCTGCTGCAGTGAGTGGGGGATGAGCCCACGGAGCCTCATCCTAGGGATGTGTTAGGATTCGGTACTTTTGTGCCTTCTCCCTGAGCAGTTCTTCAGTTGCCTCTGCTGTGGGCTGGGGTGTGGCCAGAAATAACGCTCCAGTTGGCCTAAATCCACTGGTCCTAATCTGGCTTATGGCCTCCCCATCTGGGTCATATTGTGTTGCCGTTGTTCAAAGCTTATGGAATGGTTTGTCAAGATATGAAGTCATGAAAAGAAGGTGAGACCAGCAACAGTGTGGATGGCAGCAGACCAGCAAGACACAGGCCATCATTTTGTCACTGTGTGCCCACCGGGAGGGAGCATCAGAACATGTGTCGTGGCTTGGCTCTCCCTCCTTCGTTGTCTGCCATTCCCGTGTGCGTGGTCACCAAAGGGCATGGTGTCAATTTTAGTTACAGACCACAGCCCCGGGTTTTTGTGGCCCACCCCAAGTGGGGCCGTGCATATAAGCTGGGCATTGTAGCTCTCCTGGGGAGTTGGCCAGTCTGCACAGCCGTCACTGTCTCCTGCAGTTAGAGTCCAGTGTGGGGTCAGGGTCCATGACTTTAAAAGGGTTCCTGGTCCTCATTCCATGCTTGGCCTCTGACTTGGGGGCCTGGCCTTCCCACATGACCATAGGTGAGACCCCTAGTGACGGTGAAGACTGCAGAGGAGGCACAAGTTAAACAAAGGAAAGCCAGGGATGGGGTGGGGTGGGGAAACAAGCCATGCTCTTTCCCTTCCCAGTGCCGGCTACAGGGGCCCATTTTCTACCCCTACTAGGAAGGTGCTGCTACTTCCCCTCTCTCTGTCAGTCTGATCATCTCTGCAGAGGTGCCAGTGTCACCTCCCTAAGACCTGTTACCCTGCCGTACCTGTGACACTGCACAGCTGCCTCACCAGGTCCCCTCCTAGAGGCTGCAGTGGCCCCTCAGACCCACCCAGCACCAGCGAGCGCCTCTCTGGCCTTTGCTGCTCTGAGCTCTGGTTCTCTGGTTCTCCCCACCTCCCTGTCACTGACTCCTTCACTGGCTCACAGCTCATGCCTCTCCTCCACCTGTGTTCATAAGGACTTACGTTTGTTTGTTTGTTTTTTTAAAGGCATTTTTAGAAACTGAGTTCCATAAGAGGAAGGAGAAAGCTTTTTTTGTTTTGTTTTTTAATGTGTCTACTGGACCAGACTCATAAAATTCAACGTTTAAATACTTCCCTCTGCCCCAGGATATGGGACAGCATTGGTCTTGGCATATAGTAATTGCTCAATAAATGCCTGTAACTTATAGGGACAGTGGACATGAAGGAAGGCTTGAGCAAGCAGGAAACTGGGCTGTTCTGATTCTGCAGCTTGTTGAACTTGTCCTGGCTGGCCTGGTGTCTCTGTCCTCTCCTTCCACCTTCACTTGGCAATTCTGAATTGCCTCCAAGCAGGTCTGTGCTAGGTACTTGAAAGACAAAGATGAATGCCCATTCAAAGATGAATTACCCATTCTCACATGGCTCCCACTTTCCTTTCCCCAGCAGCCCACTCCACTGTCCTCAGGGGACCATCCAGCATCTCAGTGCCACAATGGTCATGAGAAGGGAAGTCTGTCAGAGCCCTGGCACCAAGGCCTGAGGAAATTTGGACTTGCCAGCCCTCTAGAAACAAAATCCTAAGACTTGGTCCCTAAATAATGTGTCATAAGCCGTGCTCCCCACCCCCACCCTTGCTACACCCCTGGTCGTTCTACCATGTTGGCTGGTTGTTGGAAGTTAGAAGTTGCTAGCAGCAGAGACCCAGCCACAGGGCCACAATTTTAGGTAGCTGCTTCACGGGCCCTGGGCAGAGTAGTTTTTCCTTCTCACCTTTCCCAAACAGTGGCCTGAACAAGTGCTTGCTGCTTTCAGCGGTGGCTCTGAAAAGCAGGTGATACCTGACTTGTGAGAGCAGCCCCAGTAACACCCAGGGGGTGATGCTGTGAGAGTTCTCACAGAGCAGCCTGTGCCGCTTGGTCCAGGGATGTGCTGCAGCTGCGTGGTGAACTACCACTAGCCAAGAGGCAGGGACAGCAGCCACCCAGGTAAGCAGCGCACTGCTTTGTGGGGCTTGTGACCTCTCCTTTTTGGCTTGGTCTTCATCACACTCTCAGGGCAGAACAAGTGTGTCAAAGGAAAACATCAGAAGACTGCCTCAGGGACTCTCAGCTCTGCTCAGGGCTTGTTGAATGGATTTCTCTGTGGGGAGAGGTCCTGGCGCTGCCGGGGGTTGCTAAACAGCTGTGTGTGTGGTTAGCCAGCTACCATCCCACCAGGCTGCCAGTGTCTACTGCGCTTAGCCCTGAATGCAGAGCAGCAGGTCCTGGGCTTGGTGGGTGGGGCTGTGCTCAGTGCAGCTGCTGTGGCCTAGCAAGTTCTTGGCTGCCACCCTGGAGGCCACCATGATCCTGCATAATTTCTGTGGTGTTGGAATCTTTGGCCAGCATTTGTTCTTGTGCTGAGCTCGCATGTTGTGTCACTGAGCCCGTGAGGGAGGTGCCGCCATTTGGTGCCTCTCATAGATGAGGAACCTTAGGCTGCGGGAGCTTCCATTTGGGTGAGGACGTAGCTGACAAGTGGCAGAACTGGTCTTGTGCTAGGTCTGCGTTAGTAAGCCTGCATTCCATGTGTTTGGGTATTTTCAAGTTGTTTATATTTTTGAGACTGGATTGAACTACATAGCCCATGCTGGCCTTGATCCTCTGGCTTCTCCCTCTCAAGAGTACTGGGATTTCGGATGTGTGTGTCACTATGCTGGTTCTGTACTGTGCCAGGGATGGACCCAGGGCTATATGCATTCTCAATAAACTGGGACTTTACAGGCAGTCTACAAACTGAATTTCATTCTCAGGCCTTTTGTGATTTTTTTTTTTTTTTAAATGAGGCAGCATTCACAGAGTCCAGGTTAGTCTTGAACTCCTGATGTCAGTCTGGGGTTAAGGGGATAGCGGGTCTCAGGACCTTTAAAGTGCTGTTCCTTTTTGCCACAGGCACAGTTGTGTTTAGGTGGAACAATATTGTTTCTCCTCAGAGCTCTGGTCTAACACAGGGCCTCTTCTCCTCTGTTCTGACTTCTAGACCTGGAGTTTGGGGGAGCAGTGTGAGGCGTAGACACAATGCACGGTGGGATTTGGGTTTCCTTCCTTTTGGGTCTTTTAGTTATAAAGAATTTCTCTATAAGAATTTCCTTCCTTCCTCTCACTTGTGTGTGTGTGCGTGTGTGTGTGTGTGTGTGTGTGATGTGTTCATATATGTGCAGACGCACATACATGTGAATGTATGCATATGTGGCCGTGGGTCCAAGGTTGAGATGAAAAGTCTTCCTCTATCACTCTCTACCTCTCTGTTTAACCAGAGCTCTCCATGGTGGGCAAGTCTGAGTACCAACTGGCTCCTACGTCCCTTGACTCTTCCCTTTAGAGCACTGGAATTAGAGGTCAGCAGCCATGCTGAGCCTGACGTTGCCTGGCGTCTGGGGATCTAAGTGCCTGGTTGAGACAGTGTAGGTTATACTGTAGTGTGGTGCTCAGAGTCTGTTGGTCCTGCATGAGGTAACAGGCGTGGACGGATCTTTTTCTTAGACCAGATGTATCCGTATCCCCAGGACGGAGTCTGGGTTTCTGGGCTCTGTCCCAGCCTATTGGTGCTGAGGCTTGGGTGGGCTGGGCACGTGCCTCCTGATGCCTGGCTAAGCTTGTTTAGAGGCTGGGTGATGTGAAGCCTTCAGGGGATGATGGCTGGTGGTGCTCCCCACTTAAGAAGCTCCTCATTAGCAGTGGACGTGCCACTTGTTCTCTAAACCAGGACAGTTGGAACCTGGAAGGAGACAGGTCAGGCCTAAACCAGGATGAAGGCCTCCGCAAAGGCAGCTTGTCATCATTGCTCATTGCTTTCTCTTTTCTCCCAGGGATGCCATTCCCTTACCATTACAGAGGGAGAAACTGAGGCCCAGAGAAGGTGGCTTCTGCCTGTCGTCACCTTGGCTCTTAGTTCCCAAATGCCTTCTAGGCCGAGCCATCACCCTGGCTCCCAGGCAAGCTCTATCAAGGGTAGAAGGCCCTTGATCTCTGAGGAGCTAGAACCTTCTGGAAACTAGCAACCTTTACAGTAAGAGCACCCAACATGAGCACTCTAAAGCATGTGCCTAGGAAGATAAGGAAACATAAGCATGGAAGGTCCTGTCAGCAGAAAGGCGATTGATTCCTGGTGTGTTCACTTCCTCCTGGCTGCCCCAGGCCTGTCTGTCACTTGGGGCAGTGGCAGGGGGAGGACTGCTGACCCCTGCCCTGTCAGAGCAACCTTCTGCCTGGATCAGTTGGTTTTTTCTCTCTGACTGCCCATGAAGGTGATCTGATGATTTTTTTTTTTTTTTTTCTGTTCCAGTGAGGGCACAGATGTGACAGTTTCCTTCTGTGACATGTGGAGAGGACTGCAGTCGCAGAATACTGAGGGAGACCTGAGGTCACTAGAACACTGAATATAACAAGCAGGACATGGTTGGGCCTGTGCTGTTGCGGCGTGTAAAGCCCTTTGTGGGGGATGGGATGGGTGTTTACATCAGGTTCAGACAAAAGTAGTCATGGACTAACTAAAGTCTGGGGCCAAATTTAGTCTGTATCCCTGCAGCCTGGCCCCTCTCTTTTCCAGTCAGCTCCATGCCATCTAGTGCTGTGGCTGCCAAGTAGGTTTACAGATTTCTCATCTGTCTTAGGGTTTGGCGGGCAGAAATGGCTGGGGCTCCATCAGTGTATTCCCAGGGACCCTCATGTCTCCTTGGGGCCCTCCTGTGGAGGGACTTTGGATGACTTTTTCCTTAAACTGAGTATTGCTTTGTGTTTGTAGGAGAAGATGGAGGGGCTGAAAGACAAGACCCTGCAGGAGCTGGAGGAAATGCAGAATGACCCAGAAGCCATTGCCCGGCTGGCCTTGGAATCGCCTGAGGTACAGGGAGACTGGCAGATGCCGCTGCTGTTGCTGCTGCTTTTTCTTCCTCTTTTTCCTCCTTCTCTTCCTTTTTTTCTTTAAGTAACTGGTCACTTAAGGTCCTCAACAAATCTATCTATCTATCTATCTATCTATCTATCTATCTATCTATCTATCTATCTATCTATCTATCTATCTCACTGTGTGTGTGTCTGTGTGTCTGTGTGTCTGTGTGTGTGTGACATGTGTATGAATGTGCACCAGGTGTGTGCAGGAACCCGGAGAGGTCAGAAGATGCTGGACACCCTGGAACTGGAATTACTATTGTGAGCTGCCATGTGGGTGCTAGGAGTTGAACCCTGGTCCTCTGTAAGAGCAATCAGTACTTTTAACTTCTAAGCCATATCTTCAGCTTCACTTAAGGTCTTTTAAATTTTTATTACATTTGTTTAAGTATGTTTGCATGTAGTGTGTGTGTGTGTCTCCATGTGTCTCTGTGGGTGTGTGTCTGTGTGTGCGCACGACAGGTATAACTTACAAGAAGTGGTTCTTTATTTTTAAAAGATGTATTTATTTATTTTGTATATGAGTACACTGTAGCTGTCTTCAGACACACCAGAAGAGGACATCAGATCTCATTACAGATGGTTGTGAGCCACCATGTGGTCGCTGGGAAATGAACTCAGGACCTCTGGAAGAGCAGTCAATGCTCAAACCACTGAGCCATCTCTTTAGCCCCCCCCCCCCCCCCCAAGAAATGATTCTTAAGGGCCCCAGAGATTGAACTTATGTCGTCAGCTTGGTGGCAAGGGCCCTTACCCACTGAGCAATCCCACCTACCCTGCAAACACTTGTCAAGGATCTGTGCTTAGCAGGGGCTTCAGCCTGGACTCACCTTGTGCAGTGAATTTTACCTTGGATTTTACTAGAGGAGCCCTGAGGTTTCAAGCCAGGGCCTGGGTCCTCTGGGGCCCAGACGGCTCAGGAATCTTCACACTGTTCCAGTGTGGGTCCAGTAGCTCCCTGATGCACTAGGGATCCGGGCTGGGGGTGCCCGTCTTCCCCCATTGTGATGTTCTCGCTCATGTCCCGTACTGTTCCCCATTCAGCCAGCACCCCACCTCTTAGCTTCCAATCACAGGAATGAGCTCCACCCTCCCGTCTGTACAGAGCTGACTTGGCCCTCACTGTCACTGTTCCCCGTGACCTTCCTGTGAGCTGGAGCTCAGGTGCCTCAATGAGGTCACCAGGCTAGAAATACCACAGGTACCCCAGAGTAGCTGCAGCTGGTCATTGACCCGGAAGCATCTGTTTGAGGGAGGGAAGGAGGACAGGTAATAGTAAGGTCCTCCGATTTCCACTCATGTTTGCCCCTTTTCCTGATGAGCAGATATGACATGCATTCTATGAATTCACTGTGTTAGAGAACAGGAAGTCGTTGAATTAGCATCCCAGTCAGCCCTGCTTCATGGCTGCACATGCTACATAGTCCTGTGTTCACCTCTGCTGTGCTTTCTGCTGCCACCTGCTCCCCAGCCCTGGTCGGGCTTCTCTGCTGGATTGGAGGTGACCCAGGGTTGGGTTAGGAAGACCTCCTGCCGGCGGAGAGTGGGAGAAGTCTTCCTGTGACACATCTTACAACCCCCAAGGCAGGATGATCTTGTTTCAGCGGCCTAGGAGCAAAGTCATGTACGGTCTGAGTGTCCCTTACCCCAAATTCTTGGGATGTAAGATTTTCTATGTCTTGGATCTTGAAATGTTTTGTGTAGATTTCCTAGTTAGATATCACAATACCAAAAAACTCATGAATTCTGGGACATTCTGAAACCCAGAACTTCATGAGTGTCACATTAGGCTCTTTGAAATCCAGAACAACACTGATAGGTGTCTGCTTCTTAGATTTAGTGTTGCTGAGTGTTTGCCATTAAACTCCAAGGGCCTCTTCTTATTGTGTCCTGTCTCTGTGCACACACACACGTGCATACATGCCACATCACAAGTGTGGAGGTCAAAGGACAACGTTCAGGAGTTGGTTCTCTCCTACCATTGAGGACCGAGGGTTCAAACACAAGTCAATCCAGCTTAGCAGCAAGCACTTTACCTACTGAGCCATCTTGTTAGTCCCAAGTATTTCTTCAGTCAGCAATGAGCAACAGAATGTTAAGGGGAGTCCCGGACTCGTTCCCGAAGGGAGCGGAGCTCAGCAAAACCAAGCCAGTACCCAGCTCTTGTTCACCTCTTCCTAGCTGAGCAGGTCCTCAGCACTATGGAAAAGCATAACCTCCTGTAAAAGTAAGGGATGCCACCTCCTGGCTAAAGGACAGACTGAACCTTCCGGTGTGGCCATGTCTGAGCAACTGAGTCGAATTCTCAGAGGGGGAAAATACTTACTGTGGGACAGACAGAAACAAAGTAGGTCAGCTACTTAGTCTTTCAGAAAGCATTTGGCTGGCTGTCACAGCAGTTTGTGTCACTGTGGGGCTGTGAGAAGAGCTGGCAGGAGAGAAAGGTGTTGGGAGTGTGTTCATCTATGTGGAGAGTGAGTGCAGGGGCTACACTCCAGGGAGCTGTGGAGCTCTACTGGCCTCATTGGTGTTTGTAAGAGATGGGCTCAAGGGTAGGGAGATGAAATGTGTAGACAAGCCTCAGAGAGGTTGGCACAGCATGGAGGTAGTGCTCCAGACCCAGGGAAAAGCCATGGACATGTAATGGCGCTCAAGGGCGTGTGGCCAGGAAGGGCAGGCCCCACACTCATATTGGCCACAGGAGACAGGAGTGGCCCTGGCTTTTTTTTTTTTTTTTTTTTTTTTTGTATTGTTTAACTGACTGGCAGTTAAATAGGGGCCTGAATGAGGGCTCAGTGGTGCCGGCTAGGGAAGCATTTTGAGCAGACAGTATTGAGGGACTATACAAAGCTCTGTAGTCTGTGTTTGACCTGGGAGGCAGGGGTATCTCTGTCTGCCCCCTCCCTAAGACCTCACGGTATTTCTAGCTTCTGGTCTGATGTGGACTACATGGTTCTCCCTAGCAGCCTTTCGTGTGTATGCATGTATGGTGTCTGTCCTCATGTCTTTTGCACTTGGGGCTAATGATGGGCACTCTGGGTTTCATCCCTCCCGCTAGAGCGGATCTTCTCCCTCATCTGTGGCCTGCACAGCACAGAACCACTTACAGCTGCCTTTCTGTTGGGAAGCCGTGGGTAGCTGGTTAGCCTTGGTGTCCGTTTCCCATGTGTCATCCTCACAGGCTCTCTTGATCAGGATGAGGTGAGGCACCTGGGTCACAATGCCTGCGTAGCCTTTAAACCCAGGCTCCTGTGACTGGTTGAGGGCTGAGCACCAAGGTGAGCAGTTCCAGGAGCGCCCCCTGCTGGAGGCTGACCAATTACACTTAAGCTTATTGTTAGTTGTCCTGCTTTCCCTAGGTTCAGGACCTGCAGTTAGAACGGGAGATGGCTCTGGCCACCAACCGGAGCCTGGCAGAGCAGAACCTGGAGTTCCAAGGTCCCCTGGAAATCAGCCGCTCTAACCTCTCAGACAAATACCAGGAGCTGCGGAAGCTTGTGGAGCGGTGCCAGGAGCAGAAAGCCAAGCTGGGTACGAATGGCTGACCAAGGACAAGTACTCTGGCCATCTCCCCTGTTGGTTGACACTTCTGTTCAAGGCAGGATAAGGGAGGCAACTAGAAGAGCAAGGATGCTCGGATAACCAGGATAGGAAAGGGCCAGCAGCCATTGTAGCCACTGTGCTTCATACTGTGGGCAAAGTACTTTGAGTGACTTTACATGATTATAAGCAAAGACACTATGGTTAGTCTAAATGTTTGCATATTTATACATATTGTATTCCCTGGTGATTTTTTATAGTATTAAAAATGGCCTGAATTTACTATTTTTATAGATGAGGAAAACAAGGGCTTACCTGAGGTCACGCCACTAGAGTTAGGTGGAGCTGGGATTTGCAAACATAGCCTTTAACAGCTGAGCGTCTCTCCAGCCCTGGTATTGGGATTTGAATGTAGGCAGGCAGTATCTTTCACTGCCTCTGTCAACTTAGCCCTGAGCCTTGCAGAGCTGGCCTAGGCCTTGTGGAGATAGGAAGGATCCTGATGGCTGTGCCTGCGGGAGCTCTGTCCTTGAGCTTCTCTTTACTCAAGATGGTGAATACGTACATGAACCAAAAGGACCCCACAGCAGAGGGCATGTCACATGTCTTCCCTGAAATCAGCGTCCTCAGCTTTAATTAAAGCAATGCTTTTGAAATGTCAACCTTTTTGCCCTTCCTTCCAGAGAAATTTTCCTCAGCACTGCAGCCTGGGACCTTGTTGGACCTTCTACAGATTGAAGGCATGAAGATCGAGGAGGAGTCTGAGGTGAGGTGGGGAGTGGCAGCATCCTAATCCCTTGGTCAGGTCTCAGGGGAACCCAAGAACCACAGAACAGAAGGGTTTAGAACATAGCTTGGGTAGATGGCACTGGAGTACTAGTGCACACGCTTTGGTTGCAATGATAACTCCTGAAACCACAGTTAGCACTCACTTCTATGCAGACAGTACTGTTTTCCTGTACACACATGTCTATGATAAAATGTAACGTATAAAGCAGTCAGTGAGAGCTTAAGAACAGTAACACAGGCTAGGGAGATAGCTCGGTTGATAAAGTGCTTGTTGCCCAACCTGAGTTTGATTCCCTCATACCCACATAAAAAGCCAGGTAAGGTGGTACAGTGTCAGGAGGGAGGGCCAGGCAGATCCCCAGGGTTTGCTGGCATAGTCTAGCTGAATTGGTGAGCCTGTAATAGAGACTCTGTCTCAGGAAATAAGGTGAATGGTGCCTTAGGAATGATACTGGAAGTTGGTCTCTCAGCCTCCACATGCACTTGTGTGCGTGTTCACTCTTACTCATGTGTATTCATACATGCAAACACATACACACATGAACAGTAAGTAATAATAGAACAGTTATAACAATGTTTTATAACAAAAGTTACTTAAAACTTATAGATTATTTCTAGAATTTTCCATGCAATGTTTTTGGACCATCAGAGGATCTCTAGTGTCTGAAATCATGGTTAAGGGGGCTTTACTACACCAGGACCCCAGTTGAATCAGGAGTGGGTGACCGACAGAAGGCCCCAGGGAGTCACACACATAGATGGGTGGCGGTACAGAGCTAGGCCCCTGCTCCTGGGCTCTCTCCTCCCTCTGGAGGTGCCTTTTATCTCAGTTGACAGAGATTTGTCTTTTGGATGTAGCACAGTGGCCAGCATACAAGTCACTAGCATAGGCCCAGCTGTTGAACAGACTTGTGTGACCACCAAGGACTTGGCACAGTGCTGGGTAGAGGGGCAGTGTGACCATGGAAGACATGGTCCTGTCGTTAAGGAGCTGGCATTCTGGTGAGGGAGTCGCTCTGAGTGGGGGCCAGGGAAGGCTGTGGAAGGCCACTGTTGTTAACAGTTCTTGTGTCCTGTAGGCCATGGCTGAGAAGTTCCTGGAAGGTGAGGTGCCCTTGGAGACATTCTTAGAGTCCTTTTCTTCCATGAGGACACTGCTGCACCTGCGTCGAGTTCGTGTAGAGAAGCTCCAGGACGTGGTGAGGCGGCCTCGAGCTCTGCCAGAGCTGGCTGGAGATGCCCCTCCAAAGCGCCCACCACCCCCACGCCCGGCGCCCCAGGCAGCACCCCCTGAGACTGAAGAACAGACTCCGCAGCCCTCTGTAGTGACTCCCTACCCTTTGCCCTACAGCCCATCCCCAGGCTTGCCTGTGGGCCCCACAGCCCAGGGAGCCCTGCAGCCAGCCCCCTTCCCTGTGGTGACCCAGCCTTCCTCCTATGGGGGGCCCCTGGGTCCTTCTTACCCATCACCTCAGCCAGGACCCAGGGCCATGGTGGGTTACTCTTGGTCTCCACAGAGGAGTGGCCCGCCCCGGCCTGGCTATCCTGTGGCTCCGACTAGCACCTCTGGTCCAGGATACCCCTTAGTGGGGGGCCAAACTCCTGGTCCTGGTTATCCTCAACAGTCCCCTTACTTCCCATCAGGAAGCAAACCTCCCTACCCAACACAGCCTCAGCTCCCTGGCTTCCCAGGACAGCCCCCGCCGCCAGTGCCCCCTCAACCTCCATACCCTTCTGGGGTAACACCCCCCTATGGCTTTCACCCTCCAGGATCTGCCTGGCCTAGGTATTAGTCTGGTCCATGTCCATCTTCTTCCTTCTACACCACAGCCTTTGGCCTCCATTTGCTGAGATTTGAGGTTAACACTGGACCTGGAGGTGACATGCTCTGAAATGTTTGGACACACAGGAGCCTTGAGCCTATAGTTGGAAGCACATAGGCCTCCTGAAAGGCCCTGAACAGTACAGCATGAATCCTTCTGGGAGCTCCTTCTGCCAGGGACCAGCTCAGCACATCCTGAGTGGCCTGGTGGGGGGGAGCCCAGGGCTCTCTGGTGTCTGCGTGAACGGGTGTGTTCATGTCTTTGCACAGCTACCTGCGCTTGATCCCTGACAGCTGAACCAATGTAGAATGATCTTGATGGCAGGGTGGCCCTGGGTCTCAGACCCTGCTCATCCGGGCTGTCCCTTGGAACTTGGCATGTTTGATGTGGAATCACATGCCAAGTGAGGTCAGAGCTCTGACTGTCCATTTAAGGACAGTCTGTCTTATTTACCACAGTTGGGTCCTAGGAAAAACGGGGACTTCGTGCCCTGAGAGCCTTATTTTAGTTGCTGTGCCAATGTCAGGCAAGTGTATTCTATGTGCTGACAAGGACCACAGCAGCAGTGGTATCGTGAGAGAGTTGGGATGCCGAGGGAGACCCAGGCCTCAAACTGTATGGTTAGATGTCCTGGGGTCACCCTGGAGCCCTTGGCTGGAGTGGGGGACCAGGGTTACCTCCCAGCCATTTTCCACTCCTGGGCCCCTCCACTTCTGGCTGGCTTTTTCTGAGGTTCACCCACCCCTCCACTCCTTTAGTGCCTTGACTCTTATTTGCTAGCTGCCCCTTTACCTTGTGTATTTCCTTCCTTCTCCCAGTGTCCCTGCAGAACAGACACCAGACCTACCCTTTCAGAACATCCCCATGGTGCTTCCCAGACATCATCACTACACTGGGGCTGCTTTCTCTACACTCTGTTTCCAGACTAAAGGGTAGGACTGTGAGCGCAGCCCCAGCCCTGGATGGGGCCGAAGCCTGCTTAGTAATGAAAGTGACTACACCATATACTGAAGGGGTTGCAGCAGATGATGCATCTGTATGGCTGGTCCAGATGTGAACCAGGTCTCAGGGTGGACCCTGGAGCTGCTACGGGTTAGGAAACTGTATGTGCCTTGAAACATCCCCTGCCTGGGTACCCAGCCTCTGGTGGACCAAGGTGCTGGGGGTCAAGGAGGAACCCCATCTTCTGGTGCCACTCCGCCCACAGACCACGGGTGCAGTACCAACTCGGCTTGCTTCTCCTAAGTTATTTATAACGTGGAATCACTAATGGAGTCTGTGGTAGACTGCTGCTGAACTGGATAATGACTGCCCGTCTGTTTGTGCAATTGCCATAATAAAGGTCGATGAGTTCCGTGGTGTGTGGTGTCTCTGATGTACTTGTGGGGTGGTGGCTTCTGCAGCCTTAGTCTACCTTCCATCTGTGGCCACCTCTTGAGTCCCCCACTCCCACGCCACTTCTTCCTAGGGGTTGGCTCTTCCTACCTTCTTTTCTGTGGTTTTCCTTGGCTGTTTCTTGGAGCCTACAATGCTTGCTTTGTTCTAGGCTTCATGCGTAGCCACGCTGTC
Organism: Rattus norvegicus; assembly: GCF_021556685.1. Classification (NCBI taxonomy): domain Eukaryota; kingdom Metazoa; phylum Chordata; class Mammalia; order Rodentia; family Muridae; genus Rattus; species Rattus norvegicus. The sequence continues at coordinate 220,233,022 of NC_141534.1, forward strand.
CCACCAGAGGGCACCAGTGCCTCAGTCCAGGTTGGGAGGTAAGTGCCCTGTCACCTGGTGAGCATGGTTGTGATCTGTTCATTTTCTAAACCAGGAGAGAGAGAGGATGGGAATCGGCGTGTGACTGGGTGTGCGCGCGTGCATGTTTCTGTCTCTGGTACCTTGTGGGGTTGGCTCTGTTCACAGCATTCCTTTAAGCACTGTTGCAGGATGGCTGTCCTGAAGCCTCCACGGATGTGGGAGACTGGCAGTCTCTAGTCATCTCTCTGCCCTTTCTTCCCGGCAAGGTGATAGAGGTAGATTGTCTGATAGATGCCCAGAGATGCTAAGAATCACCAGAATTACGGCATGTGTCGCCTAGTGTCCTCTCCATAGCCACCCTAGCCCTCCTTGCCCCGGGCTTAAACAGGAGGTAAACCTGTTTAAGTGGAGCAGTGACCAAGGTACAAATGGAGATAGGAGTTAGGTTTTGATCTGCAATCCCAGGGCTGCAGGGTTCTTGTACCATGTATGCACTGTGGTACTTAGAAGTCTCGAGAGAGTGACACAAGAGTCACCAACTTCAGTTCAAGTTCATTGCCTGTCACTCCCTGCTGTGCTTGAGCTGCCTGGCAGGCGTCCAGGGCTGGGCACACGAGACATCAGTCAGAACACATTGCAGACCTCACCACAGCCGTTCGGGTTATACCAGGGTGGGGGCAGGGGGCATAGGGCCAACTTTTCTCAGAAAAGACTTGGAGAGCCACGCGGTCTGCACGAGGCTCCGTCTGCCTTTCTTCCCTTCCTTCCGGCTGCATTGCTAGCACACACTGTCATGGGTTCTTTCTAGCTCCTTGGAAATAGTTACCAGATCATGTAGGCCTCTTGCTGCACCTCAACCGTGACAGGTCCTGGGTACAGAAAGGGCGGAAGAGATCTAGCCTAGAGACCAGCTGGGGAGGGCCTGAAGTGTCCTCTACCTCTGAGGCAGGGATTGCTGCCTAATGATCCAAGGAAGCTTCCTGTTACACTTTCAGTTTCTTTGACCTCTGAGAGGAGGAAGAGGTTCTAGAATTATGAGTATACAGATGCCTTCAGAGGAAAGTGGGCAGGAAGGTAGGGCACCGAGAGTGGTTCCTGCTCTGTTCCAGTCCTGTAAAATGGAGACCCCAAGCCCAGGTCACAACAGAGCAACCTTGGTGGGTGAGGGGGATGTGTGTCATGAACTTCCCAGGGGACAAGTGCTGGCTGGGGGCCTGATTCTGCATCTGAGTCTAGAACTTGAAAAGAGCTGTCAAGGAATTAAGTTGTTCTTCCTGGACTATGTGACCTGGCAGGTCTTGTTGGGACATATCTCCCAGGCCCACATAGCTTGAGAGTTTTGTGTGTATTCTGTATGGAGGTCTTCCTCAGTCTTCCACCTAGACAGGTAGGGTCTCTCACTGAACCTGAGCTTACTGGTTGAGGTAGGCCAGCTGACCGGGGAGCTCCAGCCCTCTGCCTGCTTCCCCCCCTCAGTGCTGGGAGTTTTGGTACTTTCTGCTATGCCCAGCTTTTATGTGGGCGCTGGGGATCTGAACTCGGGTCCTCATGATTGCAATACAAGCATTTTGCTGACTGAATCATCTCTCCAGCCCCACAGTTTTCTCTCCCCTCCCCTCCACATGGAGAGGTTTAATGAGAGAAGAAGAGTAGAGGAGAGGAAAGGCCGTCCATGAACACGAGGAAGGAAGGGGTGGGTGGGTGAGAGAAGGGACAGGGAAGAGGGGAAAGGCAGGGAAGTGAGAAACAAGAGCAAGAGAACAGTAAGAGTTTTCTAATGATTCCTTTTCTGCTAAAGTTTTTGGTGTATTTTTCTGTTAAATAGACTTTGGAAGCTTTGAAACCGCTGGTAGACATAAAGAGCTTTACAAGGAAGATACCTATGGTAGGCAGTGGCTGCCTTGTATCTTGCTTCTTTCTGGTAGCAACCCTTTAATTCCCTTTCACGGGGCCCCTTCACCCCATTAGGTATGAGCAGGCACATGGTAGACACTGTTTCTGGGTTCCTAGTGTGATTAGTGGCAGATATGTGACCTGGACTATTAGAACAGAGGCCTAGAGCTGGAGAGTTGACTCCGTAATCATGAGTGAATACTGCTCTTGCAGATGACCAGAGTTCAATTCCCAGCACCCTTCTAGGTGACACTCCATCTTCAGGGGTCTGAGCCTGCACATCCATTCACAGAGACACATCATACATTCATACATACATAACTAGAAGTTAAAAGAGTGAGGCTTGGACGGGCAGAGGGTGTTGTAGGAAGGGCAAAATACTGATCAGACATCTAGAATGGTGGTGATCCTAGCTCCCTGATTCTCTGTCTCCCACTTCACCCCATCTTCTAGTGACCCCCTCATTACTTTCCCAGAGTTGGATGTGATGTGTGGATCCCTGAAAACTGTGCCTAAAGGCTTCATGGCCAAGGCACAACCTGGGTTAGACTGGGGAGCAGGGGTAGGTGCCTTCCCCTAGCCCATAGTCAGGGATGTCAGAATGGTAGAGGAGACTGTTTTGTTGAAGGGAATTCTTTAGACTCTAGGAACACACCCATCTCCATTCTACCACACCTTGATTTGAAGGTTAGCTGACAGTGTTTGCACTAGGGATTTCTAACTATTGTGAGAAGTAAGAAGCCTAATGAGAATTGCCTGGGTGTCCTTTTATGCTGGGCTCTGGTGGGGACAGGGTATCAGTGCCCTTGCTGGCCAGTGGGCCTTACGCTCTGGAGGGGAAGGTGCCTTTGGATGAGGAATGCAGAGGGCAGGGAAAAAGAGCCTCTCCTTGGCTTAGGTGTGTAGCTGTGACTATGGTCTCATTAGAAGGTCGGGAGGATGGGGCCCTGAACACAGCAGCCCCGGAGTACTCATGTTCTTGGAAAGTAGAAAAACCATTATTTACAAAGAATATATTAAAAATATGCTTGAGAAAGGAGTTCTTGTACGTATCCCACTTGGGTGTATCACATCATTCGTTCATGGCGTCAAGAGTCCAAGGAGAAAGTCAACCTCGCTGGTCATTGCTCCCCAAAGGATTGGGACTCCTCTGGATACTGGGGTCTCTGCTTGCAAGGATCGGTTGCTTGAAGGCTCTGTCTGCTGAGTTTTGGCTTTTGGAGGAAGCAGCCAGGCTACCATGGCCACAGGATATAGGAGCTGGCCTGCCACTGCAGGGCCCAGGACCTTGTCCAAAGGACCTTGGCTTCTGTCCAAGTTCTGGCTGAGGTGGAAGTGGGCAGTACTCAGAGTGGTAAATGCTTCCTCAGGACAGAGGGATGTGCTTGGTCTTTGTTGCTGGCCTTAAGTTCTGTGAGGTGCAGAGGACACATGTTAGAGCGTTAACACTGGTGCTGTGCTGTGGAGGGGAACCCAAGTCGGGACATGGGTTTTTGCTTTGGGCTGTGATTGGGGAAGCTGCTGTTGTGCTAGGGAGGTCTCCTTGCTCGAGGGATGGTGGATCTGAAGGCTGTAACTTCTCATGATCCCTTGTGTGTGTGTGTGTGTGTGTGTGTGTGTGTGTGTGTGTGTGTGTGTGTGTATGTGTATATGTGTGTGTATGTGTGTGTATGTGTGTGTGTATGTGTGTGTATGTGTATGTGTGTGTGTGATGGGAGTACATATGTGTGCACTTGCACTTGGAGTTTAGAGGACAGCCTTGGGTATTATATTGGTAGCCTCTTCTACTTCCTGTTGAAGACAGGGTCTTCCATTGGCTGGAATTTGGCCACATAGGCTAAGCTAGCAAACTTACATGGCCTGTCTCTGTTCCCATCACACCATGGCTGGGATTACAAAGCGTATGCCATGATACCTAGCTTTTTCTCTTAAATATGGGTTTAGGGTTTCACACTCAGGTTCACCCGCTTGTAAGAGAGCTATCTCCCCAGCTCTCATATTGTTTTCAGTGGATTTTCATGATGGAATTTTACAGGATGGCTTTACGATTAATGATTCTTCTTTCGTTTGCCAAGGTGGCTCCATCATCCAAATTGTTAGTGTGTGCTGAGATATATATATGAAATTTATTTTTGAGACAGAGGCTTGCTATGTATCTCTGGCTGGCCTGGAATTGGCTATGTAGACTAGATTCACCTTAAACTTGTGACTCTTCCTAAGTGCTGGGATGACAACCTTGTTCACTCCCCTCTCCCCGTTTATGCGAAGAAGATTCTAGGGGCCTCTGTCCATTATGGACAGTATCTCCACTAGATGCTGGGTCCCCTGGGCTGGGGGTAGGTCCTGGGTATCAAGCACCAGGCAGGGATGGGCTCACCTTTTACAGTCTCTGAGCCACTTGCAGGTCATAGTCACTGTCAGAGGAATTGTCAGGTTGTGTGGAAGAGCGGTGTAGGGCCCCTTCCAGAGCTAGAGAGAAAAGATTGCCCATTAAAGAAGTCCCGGAGGCTGCACAGGGCCCCAGGAGATGAGTGGGTTGCAAGATCACAGAGGTTTTCTGAGATGGTGACAGCCCCGGATCAGTTTTGATCAGACTAGCCAAGTGCTTACTAACGATGCTGAACTTCAGGCCCCCTGGGACTTAATTGTGAGTGCCTGTGAGGAGCCAAGTGTTGGAGGCTCCTGTGGACCACTTAATGGCTCTGTCCTGGCTCAGAGAGATCTGAGGGGCTCATTTTTCATCGAGCCCCCCAAGGCCTGAAGGCAAACAGGCCCATTAGGTCACAGCAAGGCTGGGGTTAATGGCGTCCATCCAACTGCATTCTTCTCTCTAGCTGAAGGTTTCAAGGTCTCCAAGGGACAGCAGAGGCCTGTGAGGGCTGTATCCCTGCCGCCGCCCTGCTGGGACCAGCTGTCAAGCAGGCAGTCTCATCCTCCACCCCCTGGAGCCTCCCTTTCCCTCTTTGGAAAAGCACAGAACTTCAAGGTCAGCACTCAGCCCGAGCCCCTGTCCCCTCTCCCACCAGGCTGCCCGACAGCCCCTGCCTCTCACCTGGATAAGCCGACAGGCGAGAGTTCCTGGGAGGCTGGCTGTACTCATTGTCCACGTGAGAGGCTGCCGGGTTCTCAACCTGGGACCGCACAGTTGCCGTGTGGCTTCGATGGAAAGACACTAAGCAGACACAGGAGGCCAGTGGCACTGTTAGAATCAGAGCGCTGCCCTTCCCAAGCAAGACCCCATAGCTTTGCTTCCTGTTTCCATTAAGTCATGGGGGAGGGGTGGTACATTTCCCCTTCCTTTCTCTCTGGGGAGATTCACAGCCCCCAGGGGTCAGCCTCAGGTTTGAACAGTAAGTCTGATTGGCCCAGTGAGGCCTCCAGTTGTTCCCTCAGCCATCCAGCTTTTACCTTGCAGGAAACAGGAACACAGGCACTAGGGGGATGGTCCTGCCTATCAAGAACTGGGGGCCTTTGTATCCTTTAAAATCAAATAAAACTGAGAATCTTCTAGAAAGATTTGGGCCTGCGCATGGAAAGGGGAGAGAAATAGAGTGCTTGCTTCCGTCCATTAGTGTAGCTCTGAGTGTGGCTAGGAGAACGAAGGCTGGGGGAGGGGGAGAGCTGGCAGGATCAGGGTATTCTAAGCCCTCTGAAGTTGTTCTGGGCTAAAACTAGCTTGGTCAGTCCTTTGCCATGCCTTCCCACTTTGAAGAAGAGCCATTTAAAAAAAGTCTGGTAAGTCCTGAGCTAGACCACCGTGTGTAGCTTTGCTTTTAGCACTATTTGACCATGGGAGGAAGGGCTGTGGGGAGTCTCTGCTTAAGTCGGCCAGCAAGAGACAGCAGTGTCTGAGGCTCAAGAGGCCGATTATGTAGAACCACTTGCCCCTAAAAGAAGCCTCACCCCTCTTTGGTGTGGGGACATCTGTTGACCTCAGTCACACCCTAGTGATGTGGTGGAGACCAGAGGCCCTTAGCAGCCGCTGGTTTGCTGGATCAGCAGACACCTTGACTCTGCTTTGTTGACCTGAGTCCCGGGACTTAGGAACACCCACTTCTGGGGACACTTACTGCTCTGGTTCACTCCTGTGGGACCAATCCACTGACGCTGCTTCTTCTGACGAACTGGGCAACAGACAGGAAGCTCATGAGGCCAGATGGTAGTGAGGGGGAGGGTTGAGGGAGGGGAGGCACAGATGCCCTGGAGACGGGACTAATGGGGTGCACCACTCCAGGCCTACTGCCTCATTTCCTAACTGACTGGGGAGAGAGGTTGAAACCATCGGGTCCCCATAGAAATGACCAGGGGTTTATTTAGAACCAGAATGGATAACCTCAGAGGGCACCAAGGGACTCAACACTACTGCCCCGATCTCCTTTATCTTCCTTCCTTGTCTCTGGGTAATTTCTCTAAGGTGTGCAAGGCCAGGCGGGCAAGCCTCCTTCTTCATAACGTATGCAGCTTTCAGTAAGCAGGGAAACTGAGGCTCCGATGAGAGCAGCAGCAGCAGAGTCAGTGGTCATCGGGAGCTGCGGAGCTGATCTTGGTCCACATATTGTGATATCAGAGGCTGTGCTGACATCACGTGTAGCCATGGCTTTTTTTTTTTTTTTCTTTTCTTTTTTTTTTCCTTTTTTTTTTTTTTTTTTTTTTCGGAGCTGGGGACCGAACCCAGGGCCTTGCACTTGCTAGGCAAGCGCTCTACCACTGAGCTAAATCCCCAACCCCGTAGCCATGGCTTTTATCAACTGCCGTAGGCCTTTGCCAATTCCAGACAAGAGCAAATCAGAGGGTACAGTTTGTCCTGACTTTCTAATACTTTAGACAGAAAAAGGCTAGTGGACAGCAGGGGCGGTGGGTGGCGAGGGAGGAAGGCTTGGGGCTTGGCACCTACATTTCTTCACCAGCTTCTTGTAGATCAGAGGACCGCACATGACCATCAGCACCACCAGGAGTACCAGGGTCAGGATGATGCTTGCCACAGTGCCTGGGGCCAGGCCCACTGGGTTTGGGTCTTTGCCTGGACAGGGGGATTCTTAAATCAGACCCAGCACTGGCGAACAACTCCGAGGGCAGTGACTGTTCTGATTTCCCTGGCACCTTGGCACTTCCTGCCAACCCGCCAGTGTGTTCAAAGTGGAGCTGTCTATTTGTCCACCCACCCATCCATCCATCCACCCATCCATCCACCCACCCATTCATCCATCCATCCATCCATCCATCCATCCATCCATCCATCCACTCACCCACCCATTCATCCATCCATCCATCCATCCATCCATCCATCCATCCATCCACCCACCCACCCATCCATCCATCCATCCATCCATCCATCCATCCATCCATCCATCCATCCACTCACCCACCCATTCATCCACTCATCCATCCATCCATCCATCCATCCATCCATCCATCCATCCATCCATCCACCCATTCATCCACTCATCCATCCATCCATCCATCCATCCATCCACTCACCCACCCACCTATCCATCCACCCATCCATCCATCCATCCATCCATCCACCCACCCACCCATCCATCCATCCATCCATCCATCCATCCATCCATCCACTCACCCACCCACCCACCCATCCATCCACTCACCCACCCATCCATCCATCCATCCATCCATCCATCCATCCATCCATCCATCCATCCATCCATCCATCCATCTCCATATATTCATTTGTGTATCCACTGTGTATCTGTTTACACAGTCATCTATATAGTCACTCATCTACCCATCCACCTATCTACCTCCATTCCACATCACCCATCCATGTACCCTTCTCTCTTTTAGACATTATTCAGTTACCATCCACCCCCACTCCCCCAACCCCCACTGGATTTTCTAGCTTGCATTATGGGAAAGCAGGAGATAGAAGGGAAGGGAGAGTCTGCCATCTACCAGCAGCTTGACAGTGATCCACTTGGGCCTTGCCTACTGTACACGTCATTACTGATTTTTGCTCCCAGAACCCCATTTACTGTCCTTTTCCCAGAAGCTTTTTCTACCTTTTCAGATCTGCTCTTTAGAGATTTGCTCACTGACTAGGTCCCAGAGGAAAAGGCTCCAATTGCCCTCCACCCACCGAGACCTGCAGTCAACTCACATGTGATGAATACCCTCTTGCAGTGGGTTTTTTTCTGAAGCTGGTAACACTGAGACAGCTTCTCCTGGGTACAGAGGACCCCCGGGGAGGTCCTGTCAGCATCCATCACATGGAAGGAGATGAGGTTGCCACACTGCTGCTCTTGGCATAGCTCCTCCCACCGTCCTGGACCCCTGGCTGCAGAACTGTCACACAGGGCAGCCCACTGTGACCTCTGGCGAACTTCAGCGATGCCCTCACACACGCTGCTGCCCCCCACCAGGCGGCTCTGAACCTTGGGCTGGAAATCTGCAGAGAGGGAGTGATGGTGAGGTCGCAGGCCTGACCTTGGGGCTTTGTCAGTGTTGATTACTGCAGGGTAGGGGCTGCCTGTTCCACAGCCCCTCCTCACGTCCTCTCCAGCACTTCTCTGACCAAGCCTTGTCTGGTCCCTGGAACCTCTGGGCGGCTGGTGGCAACTATCTCAAGACAACAGTGGCAAAGGAGCCGGCAGGGTGACCATGCCTTCTTATCCTCTTGCTTAGGAAGAGGGAGGGCTTTTTAGAAGGAGGAAACCGAGGCCTGGGGACTGGAAAGAGCTGGTGTACTTCTCTGGTGGGGCAGAATCCAGGAATTCTGCTGCCGGGCCCCTAACCCTGTGGCTTAGGCTTTTGGCCAGGTACTTAGAGGTATTTGTGTCTGCTAATCAGGGTGGGGCTTGGGAATCTATGGCAGAAGCTACCTTGCTTGGTTGAAAGTCAATAGTGAGCTTACCAACTTTGGCTAGTTTCCATGGCAACACCCACCTTCAAAGCCCTAGTGAATCTTCTATTTAGAAGAAACTTCAAAGCAAGACCCCGGGCATGGCTTTGCAGGTTGGAGCCTGTACTAGGGCTTGAGGAGTAGGTGGGGCTGGAGCCAGCCACGAGCCTCTCATCTGCCCAGAGAACCTTGAGGCTGCTACTGCCGGAAGACCAGTTTATATCAGGTCTCCATTGGAGCGGGCTGCCCCGCTTGTAGACCTTACAGTTCTGAGCCATGCATCCGTTATTAGTGCAGGAATCCTGGGGACCTGCTGAAAGCGGCTCTCGTTAGGGGCGTGGGGAAGGGTTTCTGGAGACACTAATACTGTCTAGGACCACACCTAGAGTAGTCCCCATTTAGAAAATAGGCTTTGGATTGACATTGCTTGAGGGTGAATCTCAGCTCATGCTCTGTGATACTGGAAGGAAGTGGAGCTTCTTTGAGCCCTGGCTTCCCCCATTAAAGAAGAGGGTAATAATAGTTCCCACCCCCAAGGTGGGGATGAAAGCCGAAGGATGCCCAACACCAAGTCAGTCTGTTGGGAACAGAATCCAGAGCAGCCTCCAGGGCACCTCCAGCAATGTGGACCCCCTCCTTCCCAGCCTTGGTAGTTACTCTGCCTTGCTTTGAACCGTGGTTTCTTCCCATCTGTACCCCATCCTGCTTTGGGCCCTATAGAGTCCCGTGTGTTTAGCTATCCCCCTCTCCCCATTTCAACTGCGCCAGCACCGCTGGTCTCTTGTAGCTCACGACCCTGGCCGAGCATTGCAGGCCGCCTCTGTAGCTGTGCTCTGAGCCAGGCCTTCGGGATCTCCCAAACCCTGTCATTCCCCAGCCTCCTTGCTGAGGATTCAAAAACTCCCCATTGGTAGAGGCCACCCCTCCAAGTGCCTTTAACCTTTGCTCAAGCCTCAGTTTCCCTTTCTCTTCTTCCTGCTGCGATCCCAGCTGCCTCCATTTCTCCAGATGGTGGCTCCTTTGGGCTAGGCAGGAGTCGCTCTGTAGGTGCCTGGATCACCACCTCATCTGTTGTTTAGAGGCCATGGACTCAGGCCCCCATTCCTCTTTCATTTCCACTAGGCTTCTCATAAAGCTTGAATATTTGGTCAGGGGATCCCATGTCCTTACTCAGAGGCAACAGATAGCCTGATGATGGGGTCAGTTTCTAGCTTACCAGAGCAGACGACTGCGAGTGCCTGGCTGCCCTCCTGGACCGTTGTTTTCTGGAAGCATTGCTGTAGTGAGGTGCAGCTCCCGTTCTGGGCCTCCCATCGAATTGGCAAGGGCCTGGGGTCCCTCAGCTCTGCAGGAGCTGGAGTTCCTGCTGTCTCTATCCGGGACAGATGTGTCAGGAAAGAGCCACACTGCAGAGACTTACAGATGAGGTTCCCCAGGTCCACGGGCCTGGCCTTGGCCTTATAGAGGATGGTGCCACCCCGGCTGCCATTGTAGAATTCCACCACACCTGTGCACCTCAGGCCCTCGTGTCCTGGCACCAGCTGCAATCTGGGAGGGGCTGGAGAGGGGAAAGACATGTGTGAGTGTGGATACCTTCCGAATGCCTCGTTGCTGAACCCCGATGAATAGATGAGTGCTTGGAAGATGAGAGTCCCAAACATTCCCTAGGACACACCTGAACCTTTCCCCCGAAATTCAGATATAATGGGCCTCTTAGTTTTTGTTTGTTTTAGTGATTCAATGAATCTAATTTGGGCCATTTACAGGAACATGGGTACCTTACCAGTGGCTACAGCACTGAATAAATGTTTTTCTGCCCCCACAACCATTAACTGTCTCTATTTTCTCAAGGAGGGGTGAGGTCTCATGAGTCCCTCCTCCCTTGGTTAAGGAATGTTGATAAACACAGATAACCACAGCTCCTGAGAGTTCAAGAGTGCAATCATTACACCATTCCTGGTCCTTGGGTCTTTGTTGTCTATGTCAGGCCATCCTCTCCTTTCCCTCCATGAGGCCCAAGCACCCTCTTACCTGTGGGCTCCGGCATGGTGGTGGGTAGGGTGGTTGTGGGTAGAGGTGTCGTCTTCTGGGGCTCTGCAGTGAAACACACAGACAAGGGGGGAAGTGGGGAAGGGAGGGGAGAAGGAGGGGGAGCTGGTGGCAGTGTGAAGACAGGGCTCATGACTTTAGTGCCCCTTGTCAGTAAGCTGACTTGACTCCCGCCCCCATGCTGCTTCTCAACTCCCTAAGAGGCGGTAGCCCCATACATCACAGGCAGGAAAATGGAGGCTCAAAGAACAGCGAAGTTGTCATTTGGCAGAGCCAGGTCTTACTTTTCAATCTTGGTAGATGGATGTTTAACGCCCTTTGGCTAATTCATGCCAGCCAGTTCTCTTACCTGTCTGTGGTCAGGGCTCTGTCACTGTGAAGCCCCTTTCTACCCACTTGCCCTCCCAGGTCTCAGCCCAGGGTGTCATACACCATCACCTACCTAGGCAGACCAGGCTCAGCGGAAGGCACTGGCCCAGCGAACTTGTGCTGCAGTTGGAGAAAGACCACGGGGGTCCTTGGCAGAGGATCTGGTTCTTGGGTCTGTTCCATAAGGTCAAATGGCCAAGGGCCAGAGGGTTACCACATCCCAGCTGCTGGCACACTGTAGAGGCCTCATTGGCGTTTTTCCAGAGATCCTGGCTCAGCCTCCAACTGGAACTGCACACCGTTTTCATTCCATTCATCTGGACCTCCACTAGACCCTGACACTTGGAGTTGGAGCCACTTAGCATCACCTGGGCACCTGAGCGTCAAAAGAGGAGGTGGGAGGCGTGAGGTGATGAAGGAAGAGCTCAGCTCTCATTTCCCCTTCTGAGTCCCCCACCCCCACCCCCTTTAGGGCACCGTTGAGGCTTCCTAGGAACTCAGGCAGGTCACCGTGTTGACTCTGTGCTGTGTATGCTCAGGTTTCTGAACTAAAGGGAACCTTGGGGCTGTGGACAAGATGTCCTGCACCTTCTGCACGAAATCCCCCCAACCTTGAACGTTCAGGCCTGAGTCCTGATATCTATCTGTTGTCTCTGTGTATGCCTGCAGATGTGTGTGCACACATGTGCACATGTGCATCAGAGGTCAGTTCTGAGTGTCCTTCCGCAGGGGATAGATGTCCATCTTCCTTTTTGAGACATGTTCTCTCACTAGGACTTGGATATTTCAATTCAGTTAGGCCTGCTGACCAGGAAGCTCTGCCCAGCTCTTCCTACCCAGCATAGGATTCCAAGTGTGCCACCACGTCCTGCTTTTTTGTTTTGTTTTGTTTTGTTTTCGTTTTTCAAGACAGGGTCTCTCACTCTGTAGACCAGACTGGCCTTGAACTCAGAGATCCGCCTCCTGAGTGCTGGGATTAAAGGCTCATGCTACCATCCTCATCGGGCCTTTTTTTTTTTTTTTTTTTTTGTTAAATGTGGGCTTTGAGGATTGAACTCTGGTCCTCATGCACGAGCTCTTTTCTGGACTGAGCCTTCTCCCTGGCTCTTTCTCCCAGGATCTTTTTATCTTAAAATTAGTTGTATTAGCTGGGCGTGGTGTCCCAGGACTTGGCAGTGGAGGAAGGAGAAGCAGGAGTTTAAGGTCATCCTCAGCAGTAAGTCTAGTTTGAGGACAGCCCAAGGTATAGGAGACCCTGTCTCAATGAAACAGAACATTGAAAATTGTACGGAGGCACATGTTTCATGTGGTAAGATGCGCTCATTGTAAGGATTCTGTTCTGTGGAGGTTGATGAAACATCTACAAGCACGTGGTTATTCCATGATCTAGACACAGAGCCTGTCTGTCATCTAGACACATCCTGCGTGCTCCTCGACCGCCAGTTCATTTCCCTGGCTCCAGCCTCCGGGAAGGACTGCCCTGCTTTCTGCCATGAAAGATTAGTCCCTGCTCTTCTACAGGGTCACATAATTGAATTGAATCACAGAGCATCATTGTCTGTGGCCTCTTGCCCTCTACGTATATTTGAGGTTTATGTGTGTTCCTTGGTAAATCAGTAGTTCGTTCCTTTTTAAAAAAAATTTACTGTGAAATAATATTTCATTGTGTGAATTTTCTCCATTTCTTTTCTCTGCATCATCATGTGGGTTGCTTGGGGGTTTGCCCACCATGTATCAAAATGCTTACAAATTTACATGTGCGGCTGGCACGGAGGCTCATCTTTCCATTTCTCTTGAGTAAACACCTTAAAGAGAAACTTTTTGGCTATAGGCAGGCTCATGGTTTTGACTTTATAAAGCTCAATGGTGGGGAGAAGACTGTACACTATGTAGAGATAACCCCCAGGACCCATGGAAAATGCTTCTAGGACCTCTTGCGGTTACTAGAATCCACGGGTGCTTAAGTTCCTCATGTAAAGTGGTCTAGGACCAGGCAAGGTTGCACATGCCTGTCATCCCAGCACCCAGAAGGTGAAAGATGGAGGGTCGGGAGTTCAAAGCCATCCTTGGTGAGTTTGAAGCTCATCTAGACCAGGCAGCTCTCAGGCGGGCAGGCAGGCGGGCAGGCAAGTAAGCTAGCCACACCCCACTCCCAAGCGGGAAGGGGCTGGAGACGTAGCTCAGCACTAGAGTGTGTTTAACCTGCTCGAGGCCCCGAGTTCCGTCCCCAACGCTGTAACAACAAACACGATGGCAAAACGTCTGCACCTGACCTACACAGTCCTCTGTATGCTGTCATCTCTAGATTCTTTAGAATTCTAACCCAGTGCAAAACTGTAAATGATTGTGACTCTGTACTGTTGGGGGAACATCAGCAAGAAAGGCATTTGTGTATGTGGGGTGCGTGTGTGCGTGCATGCATGTGTGCGGTGTGTGTGTGTGTGTGTGTGTGTGTGTGTGTGTGTGTTTCCTCAGGCAGTGTCTACATTTTTTGAGACAGTGTTTTCCAATGCTCTGAAGCTGACTAGTAAGTCCCAGGAACCTGTGTGCCTCTGCCCCCATGGTATCTGGGTTTTGTTTCTGAGTTCTGGAACCATACTCGCATCCTGTTGCTTGCAAGGCCAGCATTCTTCACACTGAGCCATCTCTTCAAATCCTGTCTCATCTTCAATTGTTTGAAGCCACAGATACTCTGTTCCCTGTCTCTCTCTCTGTGTCTCTGTCTCTCTCTGTCTCTGTGTCTTTGTGTCTCACTGTCTCTGTGTCTCTCTGACTCCAGCTGTCCATTGGTTCATCTCTCTCTCTCTCTCTCTCTCTCTCTCTCTCTCGCTCTCTCTCTCTCTCTCCCCCCTCTTTCTCTCTGTCTGTCTGTCTGTCTGTCTGTCTGTCTGTCTGTCTGTCTCTGTCCTGTTTCTCTCTATGTGTGGTGTGTGTGTATGTATATGTGTGTATACAAAGAGATTCTGGGAGGATATGTAACACAATCATTACCTGGGGTATTGGGTGAGAGGCAGGAAGGACAGGTGAGGAGCAGAGACAGAAGTGAATTCAGCAGCAGATCTTGTCATAGGAAGTTTTGAGCTGAGCAGGAACACATTTACAAATGGGAAGGCTGCTCAGCTTTGTCCTTGGCTTAGAGCCACTGGCCGGGCTGCCTTTCCTTTCCTTCCCACCCATGGGGATGTGTGGAACACGGAGAGCAGGACTGTGGCTAAGCAAGGTCATACGGTAGCTGGGTGGAGAGGCCTGGTCCCACATCTATTCACTGTAGATACTTTGTGTGCTCCTGGCCTAGTAAGCACCTCAGGTGAGGCTCAGATAGCAAGTAACTTACTAGAACCGGAGGCTGGGACATCATCCAAGGGCCCAAGTCCTGACCCAGGGCCTATTAAGGCCCCCGAGGTTGCATGGTGGTTTTTACAAGACCCTCATCTCTCTCCAGATAAATTCAGCACAGTGTTATCTAGGTTGGAGTGGAGATGGGACTGTGGTACAATGAATGTGGAGACTGTCAACTTAAATGATGTTAGGCCTGGGAATGTAGCTTAGTGGTAGAGCACTTGCCCAGCACCCACAAGGCCCTGGGAGTCACCCCCTAACATGGAGAACTAAATCAACAGGCTCTGCACTGCGGACATCTCTGAGCCTTCACTAAGCCAGTATACACTGTGAGTCTCCATTAGTTACAGAGATGCTGTGTGGCCTGACCCCTGGAGAAACGGTGGCTTCTGAGATTGGGGTGTAGACACTCTGCTCTTTGCAACCTGACACAACCTTTCTCGTAGCCTATCTGCAAGTGTCCATGACAGAGGACTAGAGAGGAAACAAGGCTTTGTGAGGTGCGTTTGTGGGTGGGTTTGTTTCCTATGGGGGGCATGCTACCTAACCTTCGTGTAGTGATTATGAAGGGTGCCACCTGTGCATGCACTGACATGGCTGATGTGTGTTTGCAAGAAGCAGGGTTCACATTGTGGTGGAGGCAGGTTCTTTTTTTTTTTTTTTTTTTTTTTTTTTGGAGCTGGGGACCGAACCCAGGGCCTTGCGCTTCCTAGGCAAGCGCTCTACCACTGAGCTAAATCCCCAACCCCGTGGAGGCAGGTTCTTAACAGGCAAATCCTCACGTACCTACGAAGCCCCTTCCTTTCTCATGTTCCTTCTTCCCTGGGCCATCCCTTCCAGACTGTCCAAGGCAGAAAGCAGCTGTGGAAAAGAGAAAAATAGATTAGAATGTGAAGCTCCCCTCCCCCCTTCCCTGGCAGGTTGTCTCCCCACCCCACTGTCAAGGAGATTCCAGGACAGGGATTTTCATGCCTTAGCTTAGAATCCAAAGTGGTTACAGAATCAATTTAGTGAGCCGCAGCCATCAATTCTCTCTCTTTTTAAAGTTTATTTTCCCAGTGGATACACAAGTAGGATAGATTTTTCTTTAGTGCACGAATCTGTGAATGTTAACACGTGCCACATGCATGACCTCCATCACAGCCAAGATACAGACCAGCTTCGCTGCCCACAGGGACTCTGCACTCTGTCTGTCCCTGTGTAGGAATGCAAGCATTCCTCTTGTTAGGAGGGAAATGGAGCTGAATAAAGGACGATGCACTATGCTATCATCGAGAGGGTGCGAGTTGTTTGGAGGGGTAGTGCCCATGAGGAGATGGCTCAGTTAGGAAATCATTTGTCTTGCAAGTGTGAGGACGTTCGTTCAAAAATCAGACATTGTGAATGTGCTTGAAACCCTAATCCCAATTCTGGTAGCTAGAGATAGGCAGATTCCTGGGGACCCTGGCCAGCCAGCCTGGCCTACAAAGCGAGCTCCAGGCCAGTGAGAAGTAAAGTGGGGGCTCATGAGAGACATCACCAGGGGCAGGTGCTCGCTGCCAAGCCTAGTGACCTGAGTCCCCTATGGTGGAAGGAGTTGTTCTTTGGTCCCACACACACGTGCCGTGGTGTGCCGGGCACGTGGAAGCAGTGTCGGGGTCTAGGGATGCAGCTCTGGTGGCAGAATGCTTGCTTAGCATCCACAAGGCCGTAAATTTCATCCCTAACACCACATAAATTGGATGGGTTGGTGCATTCTCACAATCCTGGCTCTGGGGAGGTGGAGGTAGAAGAGTCAGGAGTCAAGGTCATTGTGTACTATATAGTTAGTTCAAAAAGGCAGACAGACAAGAAAGAAAGGAACAAAATAAAGAAAGGAAAGGAAGGAAGGAAAGAAGGGACTGCGTTTGATGATCCCAGGCCCCTGTGTAGACACCATACAGAACAGCATTGGGCTTACTCAGAGAATTTCCTTAGGAGAGACTGAGCAATGAACACAAACTACCATCCTCAAAAGGAAAGTAACTGGGGTTGGGGATTTAGCTCAGTGGTAGAGCACTTGCCTAGGAAGCGCAAGGCCCTGGGTTCGGTCCCCAGCTCCGAAAAAAAGAAAAAAAAAAAAAAAAGGAAAGTAACTTAAAAGAGTTCTGCCATGCAAGCCTGATGGCTTGAGTTCCGTCCCAGAACCTACAGTAGGAAGTCAGGTACAGTGTGCTCATCGGTAATGCTAGCGTGCCCAACACAAGAGCAGCAGAGACAGAATTGCTCAGACGCTCAAGGTCTTGAGAGAGATGGCTGTGCATTCCAGGGTGTGGCTCCTCCTGTTTGGTCCTCAGATGAACAGTATTTCCTTTCTCCCCATCACCGTCACTGTAACCATCACCACGGTAACTACCCCCCTCATCACTATTGATGCTATCACCGTTCTCCTCACTACCACCACCTCCATCGGTATCACCATCACCACTATCCTCAGGACCATTGCCACTGTCCCCACCATCATCACTACCACCACCACCAATCCTCACATCATGGTCATCACACCACCATCATCCCTGTCGCCAGTCTCCTCATCACCACGTCCGCCATCACCATGGTCATCGTTCTCAAATCACCTTGGTCACTGCCGCTGCCGCCACTGCACTTGCCCACTGTGACTACCGCCCTCACCTCTGCCACCACCACCATTGTCATCACTACTGCCATCTGCGTTTTAATTTTTCACTCTTGTGGGAATTCTTAGTTTAAATCTCTCAATTTTCTCCACTATGCCCTTTGATAGATATTATTGCTCTTTGAGAGAAGAAACTGAGAGGTGAGTATGTTGCCCATACAACCAGCGGCCCAGAGGCCATGCCCTTCCCACTGGGCCAGCTGTCTGCTGTGCTCTCTGCTACATCAGTTCCTGCATATTTCCAGCTGTCTCCAGCAAATAGGGCTGGAGAGATGGCTCAGCGGTTAAGAGCACCGACTGCCCTTCCAGAGGTCCTGAGTTCAAATCCCAGCAACCACCTGGTGGCTCACAACCATCTGTAATGAGATCTGATGCCCTCTTCTGGTGTGTCTGAAGACAGCTACAGTGTACTCATATATAATAAGTGAATAAATCTTTTTGTTAAAAAGAGATAAAACGAATATATCATGGGAAGGTGTGGCACTGAATCTGTTGTGTGATGTTGGCAACTCGTTCACACTGTCTGGTCTGTAAAGTGGTGAAGCTCAGTTTCTGATCCTTTACCTTCCTCTTGGCCTAAGCCTGCCTGATCTCCATCCTGTGTTTCAGCGAGTCTTAGTGTCTGGCAGAGCAGGGCGATGGCTGCTGCCTCTGCTTATCTGAGGATGCTCTCAGGCTTTCTTTGTCCACAACCCGTCTTCATTCATTTTGCCGCTTCTCCCAGGTACCCACAAACTCCCTCCTAGCCCTGAGCCCTGCAGGCTGTGCTCAGCATCCCCCTGACCTCCTCTGATCCACACTTCACCCATGCCCAGTGCTTTCTGAAACTCCTGTAGCCAACCCCAGCTCAGGACGCAGCTTGGAGACCCTGTAGGCTGCAGGGATGAGGGACATGGAAACGTTACACCATTTCCTCCTCTACCACCCACACCTCTCCTTCAAGCTGCTGGGACAGCTTCTAGGAATTCCAAGGCCTTTTCCTTCCCTATACAGCATCCTCCAAGCTCCTGAAAGTCATGGCTTGGGCTGAGCAAGCCCAGACAAAAATCTCAGCAAACGAAGCCATCGTCCATGACTCCATCTCTTGTCTCTACACGGATAGAAATCCAACTATTTTGAGACTTCCTTTTATTTTACTTTAAAAATAAATCCAAATGAAAGTTAGGGTGGATGAAAATCAGGGAATCTGGCCGTGGACTGTGTCCCCATCACCAGGGCCTCAGCCAGCAGTCTACTCTTTTATCTTTTCATTTGCCAGAGCCGATGACGGGTCCTGCTCTCTCCCCGAGAGCCCTGCCAGGCTTTAGGCACATGAAACACTCTCATGCCTACCCTGAATGGGTGCATCAGGATTAATCAGGATAAATAGCCTCCCATGACTTCGAGTTACCTCCAATTTTGCACCAGACCTGTTTGCCAGGAATTTGAAGTATGGATTTTGGAATGGCTGAAAATGTTCATGATCCTCTGCCACGGATTCCCTGAGCAGTAGCCAGGCTGCTGTTGTCCACGGGCGTAGGTACTCTGCAGGACAGAACCTGGCTCAGGGCAGCTGGCGGCAAAGCCAAACTCAGGTCTCTGCCTCTGAGCTGCTCAGAGGTCCTGCCTGTCATTTGCAGCCTGGACATGCTTGCTGAGGCTGGTTTAGTATCTGGTAGGCTCCTGGGGTTGGAGGCAGGGGCTGCGACCTTAGCAATAGCTATAGTTGCTATTGGCAAGCCCCCTAGTAGTAAGCCTCTCTCATAAAGGCCCTTTTCTTGCCTAACACCTCAAATGAAGATCGTGCTCCGTAAAGGCCACCCTGCTCCAATCATTTCATGTAACTTAGAGATCAGATGACCTTGCTACTCCATAAACAGTGATGCCCTGGCAGTTCGTGGAGCTCCCCACTTTCCATTGGAGGCTGACAGCTTTGGGGAGGACCCTAGGTTTTCTTCCTTCATCTTCTCTCCATTGACTGACTTGGAAAGTTCCAGAAACCCCAACTTTCTTTATCCTTTCTTCCTTCCTTCCTTCCTTCCCTCCTTCCTTCCTCCCTCCCTCCCTCCTTCCTTCCTTCCTTCCTTCCTTCCTTCCTTCCCTCCTTCCTTCCTTCTTTCCTGCCTTCCTTCTGCTCGTTCATTCGTTCTTTATTCCTTTCTCGTGACAGGGTTTTATGTAGCCCAGGTTAGCCTAGAAGGCACCATGTCAGAGGCTGACCTTGAGACTCCTTGATCCTCTTACCTTCATCTTTCACGTGCTGTGATTACAGATGCACGACCTTCCTCACATACCGCAAAGCTGGGTGCTGCAGCCTGTTCTTGCCAGCACAGGCCTGTATAAACTGGCTGTGTTTGCCTCCACCTTCAGGAGGGAACACTGAAGTTCTGAGGGGATAGTGACTTGGCCATGGTGCCAGATGTAGCTGGAGGTAAGCAGCATCGTGCCTCACACCCACCATCTGACATAGCGCGTGGGGTTCCTCTGGGTCCCCCATAGCCCAGGTGTCGTAGTGGAAGTGGAGTGTTCTGTTCTGCAACCCAGCACTGCCCCGAGATGAGAGTGTGAGGGTCATGCAGCTCTTTAAAACGAACCGTCCACATTAGGAAAACATCTGGATTCCAGAGCATGTCCGGCTAGATGTCTGGTTGAGGACTCAGCCCTGGAGAGGCTAGAGGAAAGCCTTCTGCACTGTGCCACTTTCCTGTTCATAGGAGGGGAGCTCCAGTCCTCTACGAGGCTCTATGGGCTCCCTCTCTGCCTCCCTCCTTTGGAGCTGCTGAGCCAGGCACTCGGTGTCAGATTTGGCTCACTTCCCACACCTAGGTGTGAACACTTTCTCTGTTTTGTAAGACTCATCCTATATAAGAACAGCATGCCCCCTCTTCCCACCCAGCCCTCCCTTTCTGATCGCCACACTCGTGAGTGACCTTCTAGCACCTACAGACCCACTGTCATGATCTCTTGTCTATCTCCCTTCACACTCTTGATTGCTGGGTCAGACCTGCCAGGACGAAGACCTTGTCTCTTTGTTCCCTGTGTGTCTCTGGCACGTAGTAGGTACTCAACCAGTGCTTGTTGTCTGGATGAATCCACAGAAACTACCACCGTTATCCTTTGGAGCACAGCTCTAGGCTTTTGATAGTCTGTTTTGTTTGTTTGGTTTTTTTTTTTTTTTTTTGGTTCTTTTTTTCGGAGCTGGGGACTGAACCCAAGGCCTTGCGCTTCCTAGGCAAGCGCTCTACCACTGAGCTAAATCCCCAACCCCTTGGTTGGTTTTTTTGAGACTGGTTACTCACTGTGAAATACAGGCTGCCCTGAACTTGTGATTTTCCTATCTCAGACTACCCAGTTCTGGGATCCCCTTCATGCCCAGCCCGTTTTGTAGATGAGGAGACCAAGGGCTGGAGAAGTTCTTGTTACTATGGGCGACTAAAAAGAAACCGAATTAGATACTCCCCTGCGCCACACACTAACTGTACACACATACATGCATATAAACACATAGAGAATCGATGCTCTTAGCTCTCTGTCCGCTCTCCCTGAATTCTTGTCCTGGTCACTGTAGGGAGACCATCTGACCCTTGGTGGAGCCATACTGAGTGATCACAGAGCTAGTACAACAGCCTCCGGCTTCCAGGAACTGTGGATCAGTCAGGGTTCTTTTCCTTTGTGCTTAGAGCCAAAGACAACTCAGCCATGGATCCCGGGATAGCAGCTTACAGCCTGCTCTGAGCTAGCACATACCCAGCCTGTCTTGTCCTTACGACATTTACCCTGTTGATTCCTCTGCCCAAGTACCTCCTCCCTCCTTTCACTAGCTGGTTCTTCTTATCATTTCGGGCTCAGGGTGACAGAGGAAATGTCATTCCCTTCAAATGGTCCCGTGCCAGCGCGTCAAGCTCTGTGTGCCAAGTAGGGACCCTCCGATGTGCACAGGCTTCCAAACCTGAGGACTGGCTTCCATAATTCCTGTCAAGTCTCTGTGAGCTGGGCAGGCCCATGGGCCAAAATGTCTGCCTTGGCTCTCCATGTCCCCGCTGCTGTTAAAGAGCTGAGTAGCATGTGCTCAAAACAAAATTGTAGATGAATGAATGAGTGAATGAATGAATGAGCGAGCGAGTAGCGAAGGAATGAACAACCTGTGCAGAAGAATTGGGGAGAGCTGTGGTGTGGTGAGCACTTGGTAAGATCCCTGCTGACTCTATCCTGCCTTGCCTTGCTTCTGGATGACCCTTGTGTCCACTGAGCACGATCTTCCCCTACATATAGGCTAGACCTACTATGAGCCAATTCATTTAATTGCCACCAACACCCACAGGGTACTGTTTTATTCTCTACTAGACCGAGGATTGCCAAGCCAGCCCAAGGTCACCTACCCAAAAGTGGCAGAGTGGAATTCAAACTGGATTTTGGAGTTACTATGGTGGTGTCTGAGCCACCGTCCCCAACCTGCTTCGATGATCGAGGCTCAGGAAAATTGTAAGAGGAGACAGTGTGGGAACCCCTGGCTGTCACCCTAACCCAGCCAGGTTATAAAGATCTTTATCCCTCAGGTCCTGGGGTATCCCCAACCCTATGCCTTGATGTCTGTGTGTCTGCTGATGGAGGCTTCTCCATGGGCGTGCTCTGCCGTGTGAGCATGGCTTTGCGGATCTATTACTCCTACGAAGGCGTCGGAGCTGTATGGGCAAAAATGTGGGCCAGGCTCTCCATGCTGCTTACTATCTGTTCCACCATGGGCTTGCCACTCCTGGGCCTCAGTTTTCCTTCACTGTAAAATGGGACGATACTTTCAGAAGTACTATTCGGAAGCGAACAGAAAAAATGGATTTAGAAGAATTTCATGAAAGTCAGGCCTGGCGGCACAGGCCTGTAATCTAGCTACTGGAGAGGCTGAGACAGGAAGCTTGAAAGTTGAAGGCCATCTTGGGTTATGGAGTGAGTTCAAGGCCAGGTGGTCATTTATGGAGACCATGCCTCAAAAAGCTAGGGGTCAGCGAGACGGCTAAGTGGGTAAAGGCATTCTCTGCCAAGACTGATGAGCCAAATTCCATCTCTGGGACCCACAGGGCAGAAGGAGAGAACTCATTCTTGCAAATTGTCCTCTGACCAGTGACATTCCTGCATAACGCACAAATGTCTAAAAACTTTTTTTTTTTAAGTAAAAACTGGCAGGGTGTAGTTCAGTCAGTCATAGCTTGTCTAGCACATGTGAGGTCCTGGGTTCAATCATAGAACATTAAAAATAAAAGTAAAAATAAAAATAAAATTGTGAACTGCTCCCCCCCTCCCCACCCCTCACGACCGTGGAACTGTTTTGTACCCATAACGCTCTAGCCATAGGGACTGTGTGCTCCCAGGCCTCCCAGTGATACCTCTACTGGGGCTGAAGATTCGCTTCCGTCTCTTCTGGACTCTGGGTTCATACCCAGTGGGGAGCATGGGTGGGTCCTGTCTCCCTGTGTGTGGGTTTGAGGCTGCAGAGAAGGGCTGGATTGGGGCAGGGGCTAAAGGCTTGGCTTCTGAGATTCTCAGGACCAAAGGGACCACCACATCAGTGTCCTGGTAGGATCCAGGGAGCAAGCCAAGATTTGTCAAGCAAGCATGGGGTACCTACCTCGTGCTGTCCTATGCACAAGAAGTGTGTGCCTGGGCATCCAAGCCACGGTAACATGAATGAAGAGGTCATACAGTGTCCAGGAGAGTGCACACATGGTTCTCATATATACACACATTCAAAACGCACCCCCTCCACATCCAAACTCACACATTCCCACACTCACTCACTCACTAGCTCTTGTAGGTGTGGAGTGGGTGCCTGAAGCCCCAGATTTTTCTCTGTGAAGCAGGAAGCCATTTCCTCTTTTCCATCCCACCTGGCAAACAGCGAGCCCTACCCGGGCACATCAGCTTATACCTCTGCTGTGATACATGCACAAGCTGGGAGCGGGAAGATCTCCTCATCAAATTTGGCGCCCAGGGCTTGGGACTCCACGCATAACTCCTACAGCATACCTCTGGCTAGTCAAGAAGCGCCTACTTTCCCAATGTCACTGACGGTCCACCAGCAGGGTCTCAGGTTTGGAGCAAGGCTCATGAGTTGGGAACTCCTTTAGGACTGACCAGGGGCTGCCGTTTGACCTCGGCATCTATCTGTTCTTCCGCCTCCCTGTAAAGGGACCGTTCTGCCGCGGCCTCCTCTGCCTGGAGCCTCCCCAATATCAGGTTTCTACCTCCCTGGAGGTGACCGAATAAAGGCCAGGCATTTCTGGGTGGCACACTGGAGAGGGTGACTGCCTAGGTTGGGAACTGAGTGCACGCTGACTTCTAGCCCAAGGCTGAGAAAGACAGAATCAGGCTCGGCAATGTTTGAACAGAGCCCAGCGGAAAACGGGGAGCTGACCTAGCCTCTGTGACCATAAACCTCCGATAATGCACAATGGACCCAGAGTCAGACCTGGGAAGAGCTGAGATCCCCTTGCTGCACCCCAGTGTGCCCAGGTACTCTGCCTGGCAGTACCGGGAGGCAGAGACTCACCCAGTGTTCCCAGCAGGTATGTGGCAGCCAGCAGCACTTCGTGAGAGTCCATGGATAATGGCCTTCTGCTGCCTCAGCCTCAGTGAGTTCAGTTGGCCAGCCAGGAAAGGTGTCTGGCTCAGTGTCTTACTCTCTTGGAGTGAGGGGGCATAAACAGGGTGCAAAGGGGAAGCAGGCGTGTGGGCCCGTGTCACTGCCAACCCTGTTTGAAGTTGAACTGTCAACTTCCTCCCTGTGAAACCACCTGCCCCAATTAGAATGGAGGCCTGAGTCTCTGTCAGCTTCCTGCATGAGGTGCCTGGAGCTGCGGTAGTGCCAGCTGGCCATTCTCATGCCTGGGCAGAATCAGGTGTCCTTGTGGGATGGGACTATGCGACAGAGAGAGGCTGGGAACTCCAAAGAGAGGCAGTCTACTCTCATGAGAGCTCACCAAGGTGAAAGGGCAAGGGCCTGAGACAGGAGTTTTCAGAGAGGATTCCGAGTGGGGCTGGGCTGTGCGGGTGAGCAACTTCAGGTCTTATTGCAGGGTTAGGGAGGAAAACTAAAACCCAAGCCCTGCTCACTCTGATGGTGGGCTGGGCTGGAAGTCTGTGATCTGAGTTGAATCCCTGTGGAGAATTAAGCAAAGAAACAAAACAAAACAGGGCCTTGCTAGGTAGCCCAGGCTAGCCTGGAATTTGTGGTAATCCTCCTTCCTCGGTCTCACAAACGTTAGAATTAGAAGCATGAGCTACTGTGCCTAGGAGTCCAGGAGTAATATTTTACCAGCAAGTACAGGGAGGAGAGTGTCTTCATTTAAATTGAACTTGCACCAGTGTGTGTGTGTGTGTGTGTGTGTGTGTGTGTGTGTGTGTGTGTGTGTGTGTGTGTATGAGAGAAAAGCAGAGATCTCCCTGTTTGTGTGGCATGCCCATGTTGGGTGCATGATCCCCAGGTTGAGATGCATGATCTCCATGTTAGGTATGAGATATTCATGTTGGGTGTGAGAGCTCCATATTGTATGGTCTATGAATCTGGATTCATTCATTCACTCACTCATTCATTCATGTTTTCATCCATTCACTGAACATTACTGACGCCATGCAAGAACTAGAAATGCAGCTTACATGGTGGTCCATGCCTTTAATCCCAGCACTCGGGAGTCAGAGACAAGGTGATCTCTGTGAGTCTGAGTCCAGCATGGTCTACAAAGTGAGTTCTAGAACAGCTAGACTGTTACACAGAGAAACTCTGTCTGGTGGTGGTGATGCTGGGTACAGTACCTACCAGGTATTTTTTTCCTTTGCTGGTGCTGGAGGTGGAACCCAGTGTCTCATGCTTACGAGGCAAACACTGTGTGAGCAGACCTATGTCCCTAGTATCCCTTTCTATTTCTTGAGTGCTCCTCATAGCCTATTTCCTCACAGTTATAGAGAGCAGCTGGGGAGAACTCAGCTTCACTGTCCACTGACCCCCGCCAGGAGGGTGGGAACAGAGTGCAGCTTCTAATAGAGTGCACATGCATGCACACAGACACACAGACACAGACACACAGATACACACAGACACACAGACACAGACACACACAGACACAGACACACAGATACACAGATACACACAGACACAGACACACACACAGACACACAGATATACACAGACATAGACACACAGACACAGACACACAGATACACACAGACACAGACACAGACACACACAGACACACAGACACAGATACACACACACACACAGATACACACACAGACACACACACAGATACACAGACATAGATACACACAGACACAGACACAGACACACAGATACACACAGACACAGACACATACAGACACAGACACACAGATACACACAGACACACAGACACACACAGACACACAGACATAGATACACACAGACACAGGCACAGACACACAGATACACACAGGCACAGACACAGATACACAGATACACATAGACAGACACACACACACACATAGACACAGACACACAGATATACACAGAGACACACACAGACACAGACACACACACAGATACACACACAGATACACACACAGATACACACACAGACACAGACACACACACACACAGACATAAATACACACAGACACAGACACAGACACACAGATACACATAGACACAGACACACACACACACATAGACACAGACACACAGATATACACAGAGACACATACAGATCCAGACTCAACTGCTTTATCAAAAGCAATCCAAACCCCAGCTTTAGACTTATTTCCCCTTCACAGCCCTGCCTGAGGTGGCGTCCACTGTGTTCCGTCCTTTGCAGAAGTCTGAAAGTATTACCTCAGTTACCGGCTGTGTACCCGCGGGAACCCTAGTGGTGGGGTTCCTGCACTCCGGGTCCATAGGCCCTTCCCCTGCCCGGCTCCCTAGTAATTACCCCACACTGTTTCTGTCCTTGCATCCTTCTAGGCCTCGGGCCCTGTGCCTGCTCAGGACCCCAGACCCCAGTCGACAGTTTCCTGTCCTTTCACCAGCACTTTCCATGACACAAGAGGAAGTCAGCTGAGCTGGCTGGGTTTTCCATGCCGCTGCTTGGTGGAGGCAAAGGTGGGGGAGGGGGAATGAGCCCCCTAGGCCAGTGTCAGAACCTTGGCGGCCTCCGAGGGACAGACTGGTGCCCTATTGCCTTGGCGACACCAGGTAACCTCTGGAGAGTTGCCTTACTCTCTACTCTTCTGGTTTGGGTCATTCCTCAGTAATTCCAACACCGGTCCTTTTGGGTGGGGGGATGGGAGAAGGTGGCAAAGGAGCCACAAGGAGGCGGGGGTGGGGTGGGGGCTTGGGGGTGGAGACAGAAGCTGAGGATAGGAGGAGAGCAGGGAGAGGGCTGAGGAAGGAGATCAACATTGGTTGAATGACTGAATGAAATCTGTAGGATGGATACATTCCAAGTATTTATTTGTTTAATGACTGAATGACTCAGTCACTGGAATCTCCTGTACTGGCAGCCCTGAGCAAGACCAGTGGTGGAGACCTTTTGTCTGCTGAAGGGACTATGTGAGTGAAGAAGGGGTGCTGCCTTCCAGCACCTGCTCTTTGAATGAGTCCTTTGCTATGTGACCTTAAGTGAGTCCTGTCGTTGAGCTGGGTCCTGTGTAGCATGGGGGGAGTTAGATGACCCCAGGGCAGCTCTCTTCCAGATGCCTACCCATGGAGATTGTAGGGGGAAGGTGTGCCAGGTGCCTTCAAGAGGAGGCACTTTCTCTGTTTTGGGACCTAAAAGATTTGGCTCTTAGTGGAGGGACATCAGCTTGAGCTCTTGGGGGAAGCAGAGGTCTGAGGCTTTCAGGGCACTCCCCTGAACACCAGAAGAGCCAGGCCCTCAGCAGGCTCCCTGTGGCCTCCCTTGGGACAGTACCAGCCTCTCGTATATGTGGTGATACTGAGTCAGTTAATGAAGCAAATTACCTAAATTCCCCTGTGTGATGTATTTAAGAAGGCTACCTTATGACATGCCCCATGGAGTTTTAGCACAAACCAGTGGCTCAGAGGGAAGGTTCTAGAATCCATGGTTGTTAGCTTCCAATGACAACCTTCATAGTTGGGTAGAAACAACTTGGAGTCTAGAAGCTGGCTTAAATTCTGAGGGGGGATCCTAGACAAGTTACTTCCTCATTCTGAGATCCATCTTCCCGCGTCTCAGGGCTTCTGGGAGCTGCCATGATGATGCTGTGCAGAATTTGTGGAGTGTAGACTGCTCCTAGTGTGAGACCAGTCTCCCAGGCTTGGCTCATGCTTTCCCACAGGGGCTGTTATGTGGAGACTCTATCTAGAATAAAGTGACCAGCCTTCCCCACCACCGCTGTCACTCTCCCTCTAGTCAGCCCACAGTTACGACTCATGCTTTCTCTTCTGTTGCTTTTGTGAGTGACTCTGAGCCAGTTTGACCACAGGGTAAATGTGAGAAAACAAGGCTGCCTAAGGACATGCGTTAACCAAGCCCATTTTTCCGATGGATCACTGAGGTTAGGTGAATTCCCCGAGGTGCGCAGATCACCAACAGTGAGCTCCAGGTCTCCCAGCTGGTAGATGTCCCTTTTCTTACATGCCACCTGTCTCTTACTTCAGATGGCTGCATCCATTTGCCCAAAAGGAACTCTTGTGGGTTAGAGACATTGGGGGACCACGAGGCCACAGATCCTGCTGTGGCTTTGGTCTGGTGACCATCTGTAAAGCAGGTAGACACACTGCTTGTGTGAGGTGGACAAAGACATCTGTAGGAATCACATCGTGGGTCCTCTATATGGTAGAGAGCTGGGGCGTGGGGGCCGAGCTTCCTATTAGAGGAGGTGGACAATTCCAGCCCCTAGAGCAGAGTTGTTCTGGAAGCTGCCTGCCTTTTTGATCACCCATCCCAGGCCTGTTTTCCTTGAAAGCAGGAGACATTCTCTCAAGGGACATTAGGACAGCATGTGAGAAGGGCCAACCTGAGGGGACTGTAGAGAAACCGTAGCCATTGCAACTTGTGCGGAAGTCAAGGAGGGTAGAAGGGCACTGGAAGGAGAGAGGTTTCCCATTTACTGGCAGGATGGGTTTTCTAGGTTGAGGGAAGAGTAGACACAAAGGCTTCTGGGGCCTGCAAGGTAGTAGCTAGTCTGGGACAGGTGAGAAGGGTACAGAGTTGAAGCTTGGGCCATGAGTCCTGGCCTTAGTGATTATCACTGTGTGTTTGAGGTGGAGGCTCTCCCCTAGACTCCAGTTTCCCTGTGATATAAAGGGCTTTCTCCAGACGGTCACTGAGAATCCTCAGTCTGTGACCTAACTGTCAGGGTGTCAGTTAGAAAACTGGTCAGGACCCGAGCAACCTCTGAAAGTTTTCTTAAAAGTACCAGATGCTGAAAGTCATGACACCCTTTAGAAAGCTCACACGCAGGGCCAGCAAGGGGGCTTAGCCTGACAGCCTGAATTTGATTTCTGAAACCCACATGGTGCACAGAGACAAGTAACTCCTGCAAATTGTCCTCTGACCCCCATGTCTGTGTGCATGCACACACACACACACACACACACACACACACACACACACACACACACTAAACAGGTGATTTGACAAGAGTTAATAGTTCTTAAAAAATAGGAAGCTCACTCATAATGTCTTAGAGAGACTTCCTGGGTGGGAGATGGAGTCCTGTGTAAGGTATTTCAGCCACCCAGAGTGAAAGGAAAGAGGAGAAGAAAGGAAAGGGAATTCCAGCCTCTCCACACTCCAGAGCCCACAGAGAGGTGACAGCAGGCCTGGTGTGACCCTGACCTGATGTTCAGGAGGTTCAGGCAGGAGGATCTTAAACTCAAGGCCTCCCCACACTACAAAGTGAGTCAAGGTTTGCCCATACACATTTTTATTTAAATAAAGAGTGAAATGAAGACGGGGATGCAGCTCAGTGGTTGAGCATTTGCCTTGCCTGATGGAGACAAGGGATCCCTGCACTGAGCAAAGGAGATATGGAAGGACGCTCCCGGGCTCTGGTGCAGAGCTGAGCAAACGGTGTCATAGCTTACACATTGCCAGCTATTAAAACAGGCATGAAACGAACAGGTAGGGATTCTGCGTCCACATAAAGGAGTTTGCAGAATTTTGGATTCAGGATAATAAATTAATAGTGGGATGGGTTTGAAAGATCTGGAAGCAAGCATGGGCGTGGGTTGACTTTTGTTTTTACCGATGGCTGTTGCCGACCTTCAGTCATTTTCATATCCACGTATATTATCTAGGAGCCATTTACAGACAGCTTCCAAGGGGTTTGCAGAAAACCTCTTAAAACGGTTCAGTGCATTTGTGTCTGAAACATCTGAGATCTTCTCAGTGTAGCTCTCCTTACTAATAAAAAGAATTCCTACTGATTGAGAAAAGAGGGCGAACACAGTGGCTCACAAAGCAAAACGTAAGTGAAACTGCCCACGATCCTGCCGTCTGGTATAATCGGGGCGAACATTGTAGGCCTTACAGAAACTTTAGTGGGTCTCTTTTCTGTTCCTAATTACAATTATGTTGTGTTTTAAAGTAGGCAGCATATGTGAATGAAAGAACATATTTTATATTTATAATATATATAAAATCTATATTGCATATAGATTATATATATATGCAAGTATCTATAAATACATATTTTCCTAGTGCTGGGATGAACCCAGGACCTCATATATGCTAGACTGACCTCTACTTCTGCGCTATGGTCCAGCCCTTCTTTATTTGTATCTGTGTGTGAGTGCGGACATGCCTCAGGGCCAGCGTGGAGACCAGAGGATAACGTTTGGGAAATCCATTTTCACTTTCCATCTTGTAGAGAAAGAGTCTCTCTGTTTATTTTGTGACAAGATCTTCACTGTGCATTCTTGTCTAGCCTAAGCCTCCCAGAGATCCACCTGCCTCAGTCTTCTGAGTGCAGGGCTTACAGGCGTGTGCCACTGTGCCAAGCTGGAGGGTCCGTCTTCTTTCAGCTGCACTGTATACGCCAGGCTGGTAGGCCTAGCGAGCTGCCACTGACTCTCCTGTCTCCACATCCCCTCTCGCTGTAGAGTGCTGGGATTACGGACTCCGTCAGATTTCACCTTTTTTTTTTTTTTTTTTTTTGGTTCTATTTTTCGGAGCTGGGGACCGAACCCAGGGCCTTGCGCTTCCTAGGCAAGCGCTCTACCATTGAGCCAAATCCCCAACCCCAGATTTCACCTTTTTTATGTGGGTTCTAGGGATACAGTTCAGATAATCAGGCTTGAGTCACAAGTGAATTTTACCTGCTGAGCCATCTTCTCAGCATGAATTTTGTAGACACACACACACACACACACACACACTCACACACACACACCCCACTGCCATGGAACTTTATCCCTAGCCCATTCATGACTCTGAGATACAAGAGCTTTAAATGTCTGTATGGCAGCTGGCGCACAGACCTGATATAGAAGTGATCCTTACTATTGGACATTCGTGGATACTCTTTCGGGCTTAAAATCCCTGTGCTATTTTTTGCATGATCATCTTTTGTTCCAATAGATCATGGTTTCCCTTGAACGACAGCATTTGAATCAAAGATTCTGATGGTTTTAAACTGTGAAAGATTTTATATGTGGTATGAATGCCCGTCTGCTTGGTTTACTTAAAAGGGGATGACCTGAGTAGGTTTGTTGGATCACTGCAGGGTTCCATAGGACAATGAGGGAAGGGCCTATTAAGGGGACAACTTTCAACAAAACCTGTAATCCCAGCTACTCAGGGGGCTGAGGCAGGAAGATCACAAATTCAAAGCCTGCCTGGGCTACAAAATAAGGCTAAGGCTAGCCTAGACAAAATAGTGAGGCCGTGTGTGTGTGTGTGTGTGTGTGTGTGTGTGTGTGTGTGTGTGTGTGTGTGTATGTGCGTGTGTGTGTGTGTGTGTGTGTGTGTGTGTGTGTGTTTGAGGCAGAGTTTCTCTGTGTAGCCCTGGCTGTCCTAAAACTCACTCTGTAGACCAGACCAGGCTGGCCTTGAACTCACTCAGAGGTCTACCTGTCTCTGCCTCCTAAGTGGAGTCCCTGTCTTAAAAAAGTGGAAAGAAAGAAACAAAAAAAATCAGTGTGCTGGGATAAAAGAAGGAAGGAAGGAAGGAAGGAAGGAAGGAAGGAAGGAGGGAGGGAAGGAAGAAGGAAGGAAGGAAGGGAGGAAGGAAGGGACAAACACCTTTTCTGTGATGTACCGTCTGAGCACTCCCTGGACAACTGTACCTTTTCCTCTGAAGGTTGAGGCTGTGATCTGTCAACGGCGAAATCTGAGAGGAGCCTTTGCAATGGCCTGGGGGGAGGGGGAGGGGCTCAGTGTGGCCTGAAAAGTGGACTCTGCCTTCCTCTCTGCTCAGAGCCCTCACCAGGATGTGCATACTTGACAGCCCCCGTCCTTCCGGGAAGCCCTGTGTTACTGGGTCTTTACTCTCTGTGGAGTTCAGGGGCACGCCTGGCTGGACCTAAAGGACGATGCGGATGTTTTCATCTATGCTTTTGCATGTGTGATATTCATGCTGCTGCTGCTGATGGCGGGCGCAGCATCAGAGGTGGTGATGTCCAGAGAACAATATGGTGGTGATGACGGTAATGATGATATCAGTGGCGATGCTCTTGCTTACTGTGGCAGTGACAATGGCTTGCATAGTGTTAGGGATTTCAAGATGGCTCAAGGTGGCTTATAGGTGGACATTTTAATCTTAGTATTTATGACTTTGTTTTAATTTGTCTCAATTCAATGTAATAAAAGCCTAACAATTAATATACCAAAGCCATGATTTATGCAAGGGATAGAAAGCTTTGCTTTTAAGTCAGGCAAGGTGGCACAATTCTAACACTTCAGCAATGGGGCCGGAGGATTGAGTTAGATAACATTCTTGGTTACGGGCCAGTCTGGACTACAGGAGATCTCTCAAAGAAACAGTTTTGTTTTGTTTTAAAAGAGAGTTTTATTTTGGTTTATTTAGAGTGTAAATCCACTGAGCTGACTTAGAACATTATAGCAGTAACAGTGCTCATACTGAGAGACATGAGCAGAAACGTGAGGTCTACCGGCTGAATTGCTGACCATCCACCAGTGCTGTTGTCTGTCTTGCAGAGAACAGAACGGGAACTTAGCATTTCGTACACCCGAGATCACTCTGGTGTAGCCATAGAGCTGGAACTTGACCACAATGCTCAAGTTAGGAGAAAACTACTTTAACTTGTAGGATGCTCTCAGAGACATGTGTGTACCATGACTGAGCAGGTGATGTCACAAACCGAACACGCCTTGCTTCCTCTGACTTCTTCTGCTCAGGTATCCGTTAGTCTTTTCTTGTCATTAGTCAGTTTTACCTGTTTTTAGATTTTCTTTAAATGGTATCACCCAGCTCATATCCTTTCTCTTCTGAATTTACCCATGGTATTTCGTGTAGACTGTTCATTCTCTCTTCATGGCTGTACAGTATGTTGATGCATGGTCAAACAATAGCTGATTGATGCACTCTGCCAAGATGGGTGCATGTGCTGTACAAAGCATACAATTTTAACCTCGAGGCTCTGCTGCCACCCACAGATACCTGTACATCACAGAGTAAATAGGACTTTCAGAGAGCTGGAGATTGGGGAGGGTGTAAAACACAAAGCCACAGTGACTGAGAGAGCTGCTTTTCTGAGGCCAAGTGGCCTTGAGGGTGGGGCGCTCTCACGGTGAATTTTAACCTCGGTCTTTCTAGTCAATCTGGTTTTCATAACAGCCTTGGCTGTTATGGTGAGACAGCCCACCTGTTGTCATGTGACAGGTTAAGGAACCAACAGGGATCCAGGATGCTGATTCTGAGCCTAAGGGTGCCACACTGGGCACTGCCCGCTAGAGGAAGTCTTTTGTGAGGGCACACCCAACCCTGCGGCCTTGAGGTATAAAGCATAGGTTGGGGGGGCATCCATGTTGGGGGATGAGCAGATTATAAACACGCAGCAAAGGTCGCACGAGCCATTGGCTCCTTTGTCTGGCCCTCTGCGGGAGGCTGGAGATGAGGAGACTGAGTATTGGTGGAGGACCTCAGGATAGGCTTGCTCTACAGTTCAGATGCCCTGTGGGGTTGTGGGGTTCACTCACTCTGAAGCTGTTTCTTTGCGTGCATCTCCTCTCTGAATGAGGCGGGGTCCACCAGGAACCACTCCTTGGAGGATTCTTCAGACTGAAGGACTCTTAATGGTCTTAAGGGTAGAGAACTGCTTTTGGGGGGAGGGGTGTCCCATTATCCATCAGCCTCTAATTGTGAGGCTGTTGGGGACTGGTGGCAGGACTGTTTTGTATTGTGCAGGTTTGGGGACCTGTGGGTGTTGAAGTGATATCAACCAGGACACGGTTGACTGTTGGGAGCCACCTGGCCCACAGTTCTTTCCTGCTTCCACTGAGAGCTGCCTCAGGCCAGGGACAGTTCCAGGTTTCCCTCAGCCATGACCTGTTCCCTGGGGTTCCCCCAGCTGCCTAGCAGTCTGTGTGTGCACCGGACCATTTTGCTACATGGAAGGCCTGGGCTGTGAGTCTGAGACCTGTGCTTCCCTCACACCAGCTAATGTTCTGTGAGAGGGGTGGTTTTGTGTTTTCTTGGTTTGCTGCAGAAAGCACATTTGCTCTCCACTCAAGAAACTGCCGATCTTGTGAGCTGTCACTTGTTCTCTCTGAGGTGACATGGGCCTGCTCTTCCGTTCCTCCCCAGTGCCGCCCTGAAGCATCCCTGGGTCTAGCTGCTGGAACCCATTTTATTCCTGTTCAGGGCAGATATGAAGACACTTCCAAGGTCAAATGCCTGGAGAAAGGATGGTGCCTGGGAAGTCAGATCCTGCCCCGGGGACCTCTCTTCCTTTTATCCCCCAAGCTCACCTTTCTCTGTTGCTGTGGCAACAACAACAATAACCACAAAAGAGCTAGAGGAAGTTAATATTTTTTAGTACTTTCTTTGCAATGGCCACTTAGCCTATAGTTCCCTACAACCCTTGAGAGGAGAGGAGGCACAGGAGATCTTGTCTGTATGTGACAGCTCCATTGTCTGACCCTTGAGTATGTGTGCCTCTCCCGCTCATCTTGTTCCCATGGAAAAATTTTTATTTTTATTCGAGACAGAGTTTCATGCATTCCTAGGCCGCCTTTCAGGTTGTTACGTAGTCAAGGAGGACTTTGAACTCCTGATCTTCTGCCCCCAAATCCTGAGCACTGGGATTACAGAAACGTACCACTGTGCCTGGCTCAGGGTCTGACTCGGGGCTCCAGGATCTAGGCAAGCCCTCTACCAGCTGAGCCAGGTTTCGGGGTCATCACCTCAGACTCTGAGGAGAGACCACTTCTGTGCCAAGCCAAGGTCTACTTCCAGCTCCTCAAAGTCTGACCAAACACAGTGGGCCTCAGTGACCAGCCCCACACACTGCTCCATCATCAGATGACAAAGAAGCCTGAGATACTAGAGAATTGGAGGAGGCAAGCAATAAGAGGAATTGGGACCACAGTTTGGTCTGCCTGAGGGACTGGCCCAATCCATTCTGAGAAGTGTTTCTTCCCCTTAAGGTGGAGCCCCTTTTGTGGTACTGGGGATTGAACTAAGATCCTCATACGTACTGGGCAAGTGCTTTACAGCCGAGCCACATACCCAGCCCTTGTTTTTGTACTGTATTTGGAGACAGAGGCTCACTAACTTTCCCAGACTGGTTTTGAACTCTATGGCTCAGTCTGGTCTCAAACACATGTTGTCCTATGTTGGCTCCTCAGTGTCACCAAGCCTGTGTCATCAAGGCTGGGGTAATTGTGGCTCTTTGTTCAATGCTTCTTCGTTGTCTCAAGGGTCTGTAGGACATGAGGGCTTTGGAACTCTCGTCTTGCTTGACCAGGCCAGATTGAATTCTAGGGTCTCCTGTGGACAGGCAGAGGGGGTGGGGCAAACACCCCAGTTTCTCAGAGGAAACAACTGATCTACAAGTGTCAGATAAATGCCGTAGATCACTTATCAGCCACACACTGCACAACGTACTCCTCTCCTGTTTGCTCTGACCGTGAGAAATGATCCGTTGAGTGTTGATCAGCAGGTTAGCAAAGAACAGGCCTTAGCGTCTGTGACTAGAGGACAGTGAGGCTCAAGTGGGGACTGGAGAGACCTACAAGCTCGCCCACTGGCTCGGCAGGCAGGCAGGCCCCGTCCTCCTGTGAACCCTCTAACTGTCAGATCCTGTCTCTATTAGACTCAGTTTCCCTCCTAGATCTAAGGACCTGGAGTTCAGTTTGCTTTCTTTGTTTTCCTTTTGAGACAGGGTTCATGTAATCCAGGTTAGTGTAGGATAACCTTGAACTCTAGATTCTCGTGTGTCCTGCTGGGACTTCAGGTGTGTTCCACCATACCTTCAAGCGTGTTCCTTCCCTTCCCCTTCCTTTCCTTCCCTCTCCTGTCCTTTATTTCCTCCCTCTTTTTCTCTTTTTCTCTTTTTCTCTTTCTTTCTTTTTTCTCTTTCTTTCTTTCTTTCTTTCTTTCTTTCTTCCTTTCTTATTCTTCTTTTTTATTTATTTTTTTTGAGATAGTTTTCCTCTGCTTAACCCTGGCTGTCTTGGAACTCATTCTGTAGACTAGACCAGGCTATTCTCAAACTCAGAGATCTTCCTGCTTCTGCCTCTCTAAGTGCTGCGATTAAAGGCATGCACCACTATGCCGATCCAAGATTGGTTTTCTTATGCCATTTTTCTTCTAAAATTGTTCACTAACCCTTGGGCAATGTTCAAAAACTACATACAATTAATGGGCAAAAAATTAACTGCTCTCACACTTCCAATATCCAGAGGGCCATGGCTGCTCTCAGTACAGTACCGGTTGTCTCCCAAGTTGAACCTTCCTTTTCTTTTCTTTTTTCTCTTCTTTTCTCTTTTCTCTTCTTTTCTCTTCTTTTCTCTTCTTTTCTCTTCTTTTCTCTTCTTTTCTCTTCTTTTCTTTTCTCTTCTTTTCTCTTTTCTCTTCTCTTCTCTCCTCTCCTCTTCTCTTCTCTTCTCTTCTCTTCTCTTCTCTTCTCTTCTCTTCTCTTCTCTTCTCTTCTCTTCTCTTCTCTTCTCTTTCTCCCCTGCCCCTTCTTTCTTTCTTTGCAAAGGTGGCAAGGTTGCATGTTCCTTGGGCAAGATCTTTTCTTGTTTCTTTAAGCTAAAAAAGGAAACTTCTCTTTCCACCTCCCTAGATAAACCACTGTTTGAAGGTTGGAACCGCTTCCTCCTGTCCTTTTTGGAGGTTTTAAAAAGCACGTCTTTCTCCCCATCAAAAGCCTACTATGCAGAGGATTTTGGGTCCAGGTTTGCCGTGCAACTGTGTAACACAAGCATTTCCATGTCTGTGGAAACAGCAGCACTCACATCTCCCAGAAGGGCTGGCTCTTTGCAGGCCTTGGGTTATGGAAACATCTCATTGCTTGGTGAGGCAGGTATTGCATGTTGAGCGTGCAGATGAGGAGGCCTGAATGATCCCAGCCCCACTTGTGTGTGTGTGTGTGTGTGTGTGTGTGTGTGTGTGTGTGTGTGTGCACATGCATGCACAGTTGGGGCAAAACAAGTTTCTTGATAACCTATCTGCCTACTGACTTTAATGACTGTCACACTTCCCTGGGGTTGGACTTTCAGTTTCAGAAGTGATCTCTGAGTCTATAATTCATATATAAATAATTCACATATTAAACCAGCTCCTGAATATGACCGCTTCTATAAGTTTGTTCTGGATTCCCAGTCTTCGAGTTCTCTGCTCCCAGGTGGCTCAGAATTTACTATGGAGGCCAACTTGGCCTCACTCGGAGGTCTACCTGCCTCTGCCCCAAGTGCTGGGATTAAGGGCCATGTCACCAAGCCCTGTGAGTTTGTGTAGCTCTCCATGTGCTCTGTTTACTGATTTCTTGGTGCTTTAGTTTAGCAGCACTTGGTTGGCCCTGAACTAGACGATCATTTGCGTTCTCGTTTGCTTGTGAATCGAATTGAATGGTCCAAATTCACACCATCCAATTGCGGCCAGCCAGCTGTTCTAGTATGGCCTGGGGCTGTTGTCTCGGGCAACCAATATTAAGGTTATTTTGCCTTGCACATGGGGTCTCAGCGGCTGATCTTTATTGATTTATGAGTTCTGCATTGTGGGTCTTCATCTTCTGTCTCAACTGTCACAAATGTTTTCCTCAGGTTGTTGTTTGACCTTTACTTCAAAATGGTAGGCAGCCAAATCAAGTTATCTTTTTTTCTATTTGTTGTGGTTTCTGATGCAGGCTAGAGTTCGAAAGGCTTCCCTGGCAGAAAGAAAGGGTTGGGCGAAGGTTTTCACCGACTTTGTGCAAGTCTTTCTGTGATTCTTTTACCCTCCGTCAGCGCTTTAATCCGCCCAGAATCAGGTTCTCTGTGTGGTGTGCCTGTGTCGGTCTTCCCAGTGTCTCACAGAGATGTGCTCTGTGAGCTTTATCTGAGATGGGATGCTCTGGTATGGAATGCAATTGCACATAAAGTACCACATTAAAAATTGATATAGCTTTACATTTCACTTATTTATTTACTTACTTTTTCTTTTTTTAATGAGAGAGGGCATCTCAGTGTTCTGAAACACACTCTGTAGACCAGGCTGGCCTCAAATGCAGAGATCTGCCTGCTTCTGCCTCCCAAGCGCTGGGATTAAAGGCTTGTGCCACCACTGCCCAGCTATGTCTTTACATTTCAGTATTTATAAAGATTGAAAGTATTATTTTTGCATTTTATTAATTTATTTTGTGTTTGTCTGTGTGCATGCATGTAAGTGCCACAGAATGTGTGTGGGCCCCAGAGGATAACTTTTTTTTTTTTTCTTTTTATCGGAGCTGCGGACCGAACCCAGGGCCTTGTGCTTGCTAGGCAAGCGCTCTACCACTGAGCTAAATCCCCAACCCCCAGAGGATAACTTTTAAGGAGTGGCTTCTCCTATGTGGATCTCTAGTTCTGAAGAGAAATGGAGGAGGAATGGGGGAGGGGGAGAGAGGAAAGGTGGGAAAGTGACTGGGGAAGGAGAGGAAATGTTGGAATATAAAAAACAATTAGGTTCCAGGGCTGGTGGCAGGTACCTTTACCTACTATGAGGCCTGTCACCAGCCCAGATGATGAGGAGTTTAATGCTCTAAGAAAATGTCCACTGTAATTTTAAAATATAAAAACTTACGATATTAAATGTGTTTAAGATGCTAGAAAATGGGTTGCGGCTATAACTCAATGGTAGAGTTCTAGTCTGGCATGAATAAAGTCTTGGGTTCAGGGTTCAGTAACACACACACACACACACACACACACACACACACATGGGGGTGGGGAGAGTCGTGAGTAACCAAACTATTAACAGAGAGATTTCAAATTATTAATGGGAATTACCCCAAGGCATTCACTATCCCACCTCAATCCTGCTTCTTAGCAACACTGTGTGTATTGTATGGTTACAATTCTGTCATGGTCAGAAACCTTCTTAGATACAGAGCGTGGCTTGCTATCTCTAACTTCCCATGGCCCTTCTTCACCTCGGCAGGCAGGCAGACTTCATGTGGCCCATTCTTCATATAGGGAGGGTGGGCTGTGGTGAGGAAGGGTATTCCCTTAGGTTTGGAATGACACTGGGCCCCTTCTTCGCTGCTCACAAGGTGCGAGCTTCTTGGGTAAATAGTACAACCCAGGATTGCCTTCTCATTTGAAAAATAAAAATACTCTTAGCTTTGCCTTGGGCCATGTGGTTTATCGTGCAGGCACAGACACAGGATATGTATGTAGAATCGCAGGCTCTGTCAAAGCATACTCAAAGAATAATAGTGCAGTGTTTTAAAGCCGTGTTTCCCCATGTCTCATTGTGTCCTGCTCACCCATTAGGTTAAACGCATATATCACTGAAGCCTAGTCTGGGTTTTGTTCCTTTTCTAGTCTTATAAAGATGGATATTGTCTTAGGTATTACTGTGTGAGTGTTACTTTCTCCTCTGCTCTCTGATAAATCATGAGTGGCTTTTCCTGACTGCACCTAAGGATTGGTCGTCTTCTTTAGGACCAGGGTAAATGTCCACAGTTGGGACCCATTGCGGCTTATTTGACCTCCTTCTGTTCTTATGTTACAGCTCTCCTGGTCTGAGGAGAGGCAGAGGAATGGGATTTGAAGCAATGTTCATTCCAGTATGTTGAATGTCTAGGGTCCACTTGTAATCTTGCTGGAGGAGCTGAGCACTTAAAGATTTAAAAGTCCACTTCTAAATAGTTCTTTAATTAAAAGAAAATCGAACTAATAGACATTATAGGAGACCTTAGTGGCCCCACCTCAATTCTGGATGCTACCTATGTTTTAAACTTTACTAGTAGGTCTAAATATATAATTGTATTGCAAATCTGAATTTCTTTAGTTGGAGAGGAGCCCGGACCTTTTTGAGCTTTGAGAGCTATTTCTCCATTTGTCAGTTCTATGCTCCATTCTTTCCCCGTCTATACTTTGTGCCATTTTTGTCTTTTTAGTTGATTTCTGGGTGCTCTTTATATATACTGGCTATTTTTTTTTGTCTTTTGTATGCATCACAAGTACCCTATCAGGCCTGTTGATTTGTTTGCGATTATTTACTTTTTTTTTTTAAATTTAGAGAATACTTTATTAGTTTTTGTAATCAAACCCACGTAGATAAGACCTTACATATTTAATACAGTGTGTTACCCCTGTACAAATGGAAAAAACTTAAGTTCAACATTTCTAGACCATTATGGCTGTTAATTTCTGTACAGTCCAACTCAACACAGTAAACGGGGATACTTTTTTCCAAAGTTGACAGCACAGCTAAAGTTTCAAAAAATTCAAATTATATATCTGTATATATATATATTTATATTTATATAAAAAGACCAATAATAGCAGTGTGTTATACATCAACAGCAGCAACAGCTTTTCCAGGTTCTGCAGTCATCTGAACAAAACTGTAGAGACATCCAGCACACTCCATTAAAAAAAAAAAGTAAAAAAACAAAACCCGAGAAAACAGCACAGTTCTGTTACTCTTGTGGTACCTGGCACCATTTTTTTTTTAAATTAGCTTCTCAATCATCATCTGGAAAGAAAACATTCTGAGCAACATCATTAAAAACAGCTCTGATAAAGCACGGTCACTACTACGTATCATAAAGCAGGTACAAGCTATTTTACATCCACAGAGGTATGATACAGTACTGTCCTACATCTATAATACTAGAGGATACAATTTAAAAGGCATTATTTGAGACTTGATTCTACTTTTCCAGCAGAGGGCCCAAAGGATGGTGTGACACAGCTTTGTAAAGAAACATACTCTAGACAGGATTTCCTTTCACTAGTGGCACAGTTCTAAGGATTCATTCTCTCCATGAATGTCAGCTAAAACCGTTATTAAAAAAATGAAATATCCCTAGAACAAAACCGTATAACCACCGGATTCACATGAAGATGACCTAGTGGAGACAAGCTGGACCTCACCTTACCAACAAGCTATCAAATCTGTTATGTTTAAACAGTGAGACCTCCAAGGAAGGAGATGCCAAGTAGTGCTTCAAAGCTTCGGACCACAATCAAACACAGCATCCTTTTCAACAGAAGCAGAAGCTCATCTGAATATGCTCAAGGATGCTGACATCAACATTTAATCATCTCCTCACTCATCCAGGAAGAAGGGGAGATCAGTTACTATTGTACTTTATTGTGTTCAACCAAATCACCATGTTACAAAAATAGCAAGCTGCCATAATAAAAAATAAGGCTCCTCTATCCAGCACCAGATAGCATCATTTTATTTTCAAGCCTAGAAATTGCACACTTGTATATAAACCAACCGAAGATGAGGATTGAGAGTTCATCTTGGTGGATTTTTCCTTTGATGAATATGAAGTGTCCTTCCTTATCTTTTTTGATGACTTTTAATTGAAAATTGATTTTATTTGATATTAGAATGGCTACTCCAGCTTGCTTCTTCTGACCATTTGCTTGGAAAGTTGTTTTCCAGCCTTTCACTCTGAGGTAGTGTCTGTCTTTGTCTCTGAGGTGTGTTTCCTGTAGGCAGCAGAATGCAGGGTCCTCATTGCGTATCCAGTTTGTTAATCTATGTCTTTTTATTGGGGAGTTGAGGCCATTGATGTTGAGAGATATTAAGGAATAGTGATTATTGCTTCCTGTTATATTCATTTTTGGATGTGAGGTTATGTTTGTGTGCTTTTCTTCTCTTTGTTTTGTTGCCAAGATGATTAGTTTCTTGCTTCTTCTAGGGTATAGCTTGCCTCCTTATGTTGGGCTTTACCCTTTATTATCCTTTGTAGTGCTGGGTTTGTAGAAAGATATTGTGCAAATTTGGTTTTGTCATGGAATATCTTGGTTTCTCCATCTATGTTAATTGAGAGTTTTGCAGGATACAGTAACCTGGACTGGCATTTGTGTTCTCTTAGGGTCTGTATGACATCTGTCCAGGATCTTCTGGCCTTCATAGTTTCTGGCGAAAAGTCTGGTGTGATTCTAATAGGTCTGCCTTTATATGTTACTTGACCTTTTTCCCTTACTGCTTTTAATATTCTTTCTTTATTTTGTGCGTTTGGTGTTTTGACAATTATGTGACGGGAGGTGTTTCTTTTCTGGTCCAATCTATTTGGAGTTCTGTAGGCTTCTTGTATGCCTATGGGTATCTCTTTTTTTAGGTTAGGGAAGTTTTCTTCTATGATTTTGTTGAAGATATTTACTGGTCCTTTGAGCTGGGAGTCTTCACTCTCTTCTATACCTATTATCCTTAGGTTTGATCTTCTCATTGAGTCCTGGATTTCCTGTATGTTTTGGACCAGTAGCTTTTTCTGCTTTACATTATCTTTGACAGTTGAGTCAATGATTTCTATGGAATCTTCTGCTCCCGAGATTCTCTCTTCCATCTCTTGTATTCTGTTGGTGAAGCTTGTATCTACAGCTCCTTGTCTTTTCTTTTGATTTTCTATGTCCAGGGTTGTTTCCATGTGTTCTTTCTTGATTGCTTCTATTTCCATTTTTAATTCCTTCAACTGTTTGATTGTGTTTTCCTGGAATTCTTTCAGGGATTTTTGCGATTCCTCTCTGTAGGCTTCTACTTGTTCTCTAAGGGAGTTCTTTATGTCTTTCTTGAAGTCCTCCAGCATCATGATCAAATATGATTTTGAAACTAGATCTTGCTTTTCTGGTGTGTTTGGATATTCCGTGTTTGCTTTGGTGGGAGAATTGGGCTCCGATGATGCCATGTAGTCTTG
Source organism: Rattus norvegicus (assembly GCF_021556685.1). Classification (NCBI taxonomy): domain Eukaryota; kingdom Metazoa; phylum Chordata; class Mammalia; order Rodentia; family Muridae; genus Rattus; species Rattus norvegicus. The sequence goes on from NC_141534.1 coordinate 220,275,478, forward strand.
GTTTCTGTTGCTTGGGTTCCTGTGCTTGCCTCTCGCCATCAGATTATCTCTAGTGTTACTTTGTTCTGCTATTTCTGACCGTGGCTAGACTGTCCTATAAGCCTGTGTGTCAGGAGTGCTGTAGACCTGTTTTCCTGTTTTCTTTCAGCCAGTTATGGGGACAGAGCGTTCTGCTTTCGGGCGTGTAGTTTTTCCTCTCTACAGGTCTTCAGCTGTTCCTGTGGGCCTGTGTCTTGAGTTCACCAGGCAGGTTTCTTGCAGGGGAAAAGTTGGTCCTACCTGTGGTTCCAAGGCTCAAGTTTGCTCGTGGGGTACTGCCTAAGTCCTCTCCGCGGCGGCAGCAACCGGGAAGATCTGCGCCGCTCTTTCCGGGAGCCTCTGTGCACCAGGGTTCCAGATGACGTTTGGTGTTTTCCTCTGGCGTCTGGATGTGCACAGAGTGCAGTCTCTTCTGGTTTCCCAGGCGTGTCTGCCTCTCTGAAGGTTTAGCTCTCCCTCCCACGGGATTTGGGTGCAGAGAACTGTTTATCCGGTCTGTTTCCTTCAGGTTCCGGCGGTGTCTTAGGCGCAGGGGTCCTGCCGCTCCTGGGCCCTCCCCTACGGGAGCCCAGAGGCCTTATACAGTTGCCTCTTGGGCCAGGGATGTGGGCAGGGGTGGGCAGTGTTGGTGGTCTCCTCCGCTCTGCAGCCTCAGGAGTGCCCACCTGATCAGGCGGTGAGGTCTCTCTCCCACGGGGTTTGGGAGCAGAGAGATTATTTACTTTTATGACTTTCCCCACTGCTTATAGGTTTGAAATTTTTCATTTTTTTCAACTTTGTGATTTTTAAATTTGAAGTTGCCTTTTAGTATTTTTTTTTTTTTTGGTTCTTTTTTTCGGAGCTGGGGACCGAACCCAGGGCCTTGTGCTTCCTAGGTAAGCGCTCTACCACTGAGCTAAATCCCCAGCCCCACTGAGCTAAATCCCCAGCCCCTTAGTATTATTTTGTAAGTAAGTGTGCATGTGTGCTAGGGTACCGTATGTGTGTGGAGGTCTGAGGCATGCTTGGGATGGCCTTCTCCACACCGAGGTTGGAAATATTTCCCCACAGTTTTTCTAGATCAGTCTTAAATCTAGTTGCGTTTTGTCTTCAGAATGGTGTGAGATGTGGCCTGGTTCAATTATATCAAACCATCTTTGAGGTTTTTAATTTTTTTCTGGGGGGAAGAACAATTGTTTCAAACCCACTTTTTGAACATTTCTTTCCCCCTATTGATTAGAAATGTATCACACGAGGCTGGCGTACAACTCAGTGACAGAGGGTCAGCTGGCAAGGTCAAGGCTTCAGGCTCGATTCGAAGTACTGCGAGGAGAGGTAAGGGATGGGAGAGCGATGTTGTATTACATCATTGAATTCCTTATAAATGGTGTGAATTTTCTCTTCTGGAGTCTGTCTTCTGTTAAATAATCTGTTCCTAAAATGGTGGCCACAGTTTTAGCTTCTGGAAACTTTAAATTTAACTAGATTCTTGATAATGCAGAGGGACATTGTCCTTTCTCAGTACCATCCATTTGAAAATTGCCACCTCTTCTGACTATGCAAAATTCCCCCTGGATTTATTTTCAATTATAGTAAGTATGTATCTTTGAGTTTTAAATTATATTTCATGTGTGCGTGCGTGCATGCGTGCATGTGTGTGTATTGATATGTCAAATGGAGGACAGAGAACAGCCTGAAGAATTGATTTCCAAAGCAACAAGAGCAAAACAAACAAACAAAACAAAAAGTGGTTCTCCTGTCTACCTTGTGGTTCCTAGGGATGGAACTTAGGTCGTCAGGCTTTGTGGCAGACATTTTTACCCACTGAGTCATCTCTCTAGCTCCAAGTATATTTTATTGTGAATCTTTAAGGTCTACAACGTGAGGTTATGAGACACACATATGCAAATAATAAAATAAATGGTCATAATCAAGTTAGCAGATCCATCCCTTCATAGGTACCCTGTGTGTGTGTGTGTGTGTGTGTGTGTGTGTTATACATGCACACGAATGTGTATGTGTACATGAATGAGTGAAATCCACCCAATTATCCAAATACCCAGAACACAATACAGTGAGATGGACATTTACTTGAATTGTGGATTGGTCTGAGGGGACTCGGCCTCAGTACTGAGCCTCCACAACTAGGATCTGGTATTTGGCTAAAACTTTGCGCTCAGGGCCTCAGCTCCTCTTCCCCCTCACTGGTAAAGAGGAGGCCAGGTTAGATTCAGAGTTCTGTTTAGGAAGACAACATCAGCACAAGTGAGTAGTCACTGTTCTAGGGCTCAACAGCATACAGGATACCGAGTAACTGACAAGCAACACACATCCTACAGTTCTCAAGGGGCTTTCTGTGCAAAGTGAAGTCCTAGCTGGTGTCAGGACCAGGGAAGGAACGCCCTGTGGACGTGTTCCAGATCTGTGTGCAGGAGCGGTTTTACAACTAAGGACGTGGGTGAAGGAAGCTTCAACTGCTGGCTGGGCTAACAGCACTGTTGGCATGCTTTGTATAGGTCAAAAATTCTCTCTCTCTCTCTCTCTCTCTCTCTCTCTCTCTCTCTCTCTCTGTGTGTGTGTGTGTGTGTTTTGATCAGGGGGAAGTCTCGGATTGTAGCCTCAGCTAGCCTTGAACTTACTATTTTGCCTCAACCTGCCAAGCATTGGTTTTATATGCCATTTGGCTGTTTCTTATTCTTAGTGAAAAAAAATTAGATGTTTTAAAAAGTAAAATAAATTTAGTAAAAATGAAATTATGGTGGCATCTGTAATACAAATACCTAGTTCATATTTCTCTTTTTGGTATCTTTCTATAGTTAATATTCTTGCCTGGTGTGGTGACACACACCTTCAATCCCAGCACTCCTGATGCAGAGGCAGTCGGATCTGTATAGGTTCAAGGCCAGCCTGGTTTACACAGTAAGATCATGCCTCAAAAAAAAAAAAAGTCTAAAATGAATATTCCTGCTTCACACGATAACATTCTCCAGAAATCCCAACACTCAAGAAGCAGAGGCAGAAAGACTGAGACCAAGTTCAAGGTCAGCGTGGGATACATAGTGATAGATTGTCTTAAAAACAAAATCTGGGGTTTGGGGATTTAGCTCAGTGGTAGAGCGCTTGCCTAGCAAGCACAAGGCCCTGGGTTCGGTCCCCAGCTCCAAAAAAAAGAAAAAAGAAAAAACAAACAAACAAAACCAAAAACAAACAAACAAACAAAAAAAACCCCCAAAAAAACAAAATCAGAAAATGAGTCTCGGGGAGAGCCAGGAATCTGCCTAAGGTTGCACAGTGAGTGAGAGCTGGGCAATCTGCGCTTTGTCCTGTTCCTTGTGGACACACAGGAGATGGAGGACACACTCTACTATGTGAGCACTGCCCAGTGCCAGTCTGGGTAGCCAGAAGGTCTAAGAGTGTTGGAAAGGTTGAGGGAGGGACTGCCCCTGGGGCAAACAGATACCACATCCTGCTGAGGTGGGCCTCTCAGATGCCCTGAGTCTAATCTCCACAACTCCTCATGGTGCCCAACACCTGGAGTCGGGGGCCCTGGCTCCCATCCAGATTTGGGGACCAGAGCAGATGATCTCAAGTTCCCATCAGGATTCCCAATCCCATACACACAGCACAAACTCAGTCTTGGTCTGCTGTTCTCCGTGTTCACCCTATGGGTATGTGACTTGTGACCAAGCCTGTGTGTGAGGAGGTTGTAGGGGGTCAGAGGTCAGTGGGGACTGTCGTAAGTTTCAGTGTTAGTGTTGAAGATCAGGGTAGAGGCACACAATAGATGGTGTCATTTTTGTGCAAACAGGGGCCTCTTTCTGCTCTGGCACCAGGCTCCACAGGGTAGCCTGTTTAGCCCAGGCATAGGCCCACAGAAAGTCTGAACAGCCAAGCTCAGCAGCCTAACCTGAGTTGCCCCAACTGGGCAGGGAAGAAGCCAGGAAGAGAAAAACTCAGCTCCCAAATCACCCATGTAATAGTCCTTTCCCCTGAATGGCGAGAAACTGGGGCCTTGTACATCATCTCCCATTGTGGGACTGCCCCAGGGAGGCCCTTCTTTTTCCAGAAGCCAGTTCCTTATGCCATGTGTTTGGGGTTGGGTCCTGGCCTGTTTGTAACCAGGCATGTCTTTGTCTGCCCTGGACTTCCTGTCCTTCCTCTCACACACTTTTTCCTTAGGGTCATAACTCTTGCACACAAGCACACAAGGTCAGAGGACGACTTGCAGAAGCCAGTTCTCCCCGCCTATCATGTGGGTTCAGCCAGGCTTGGTGGCAAGCCTCTGAACCATCTCGCTGGTTCCCTATCCCGTGCATCCTAACCCTACCTAGGCGAGCAGCTCTCTCTTGAAGGTGGTTGATGACGTGGGTCTGTAAAGTTCTTCCAGGCTTCCAGGCACCTGCCTAAATCGTCCTTGGAGATAGTTGGGGGTTCCTTCGATTGCCATTTTGTGCTCAATCTTACATCATGGCTCCATGTTCAGCAGGGTCCGTTGTTTGGGAACTTATCACCTGCAGGTCTGGTCCACCTGCCACCCAGGGAGTTGGGGTGGAGGGCTGAGGGGACTTGCTCTGGGTTGGGGCTTCTCTCCCAGAGCCACTATTATTCCCAGCCCCCACGGGAAGTGTTTTTTTCTGTTTTCATCTCATTCACCCAGCAAAGCTCTGCACACACATTCTCCCACGGTGAATGTGAGTCCTGCTGCAGGCTGGATGTCAGCCTGTCTGTAGGAAGACTTTGGAGGACCGAGTTTATAAAATAATTGGGTGCAGCTTTTGTGGTTAATGTGCTAAGCGTATAGGTAGGTGCTCGTTGTAAGATAGAACTTCATATAGAAAAGGACAAGAGGATGCTTGCTGCAGGTTCGCTGCTAGGGACAAACATGCCTTTCAGGAGGCATTTCTGTGCACACAGCAGTTTTAAACAAAGAATGGTTTGAGGGACTGTGTGACTTAAGGCTTCCTGTCCTGGGAAATGCAGCAGATGCGTGGCGCTGGTAGAGACAACATCTCCTGGCCCCTCTTTCACTGGCACCGCTGTGACAAACGAGTGTCCTTATCCTTGTCTTCTGCACCATGCCGTGGGAGATTTGCCTTAAGTCTCTAGGTCAAGGGACACCATCTCACAGTGATGGGCATCGAAAAGACAAAGGGCTGTTTCCTGTGTTGTGAGCATGATCTGCTTTAGGTTGTGGGAAAAGCTGAGCACGGGGGGAATCTAAGATGACCTCCCAGACCTACCTGAGTCCCCATACCCCATGCCATCTATGTCCTCTGCCCAACCCCTTTCGTCCGGATTTTCTCTGACTCAGTTTCAGGGTCAGAGCCTTTATGTTTACTGCCAAGTCTGAAAATAGCAAGTGTCAGAGACAGAAAGAGAGCAAAACCGAGTGACAGACATCCCTGGAGTTAGGACGGGGGTCCTGGCTCCTTCTGTGTTGCATGGCTTTAGTGACCCCTCTTAGCCTCTGTGGATTTTATGTGGGACTTAGAATCATCGCTAAGGCAAGACAACACTTGAGGCTTTGGATCTGAGCGGACATGGGATCCTGCTAGAAACACACAAGCACCTGTAGTCCTGCTCTGAGTGAGGATAGTGGGTGGCCAACTGTAGTCCCAGAGGAAGCTGCAGCCTGGATTCTTTATTTATTCAGCACCTTGTGGAGTAAATGTCTGTTATCCACTCTGCGTCAGGTACTGTTGGTGGCTACAACACTAAGCGGAGCAGACAAGACCTTCCTGACTGATGTGCTTCTTACAGTCAATCTTGGGGAGACAGACAGTAAACTAAGCAAAAACCCACTGTGTGACAGACTTTCAGGACTAAAGTCGGGAATGAGAAGAAATGGGGATGTATGCATCTCAGGGGAAGCCCCTGGGTTTCTAGAGGAAGAGAATTCCAGCAGCCAGCGGTGGCATGTACAAGGGCCCAAGGGCAGGAGTTGTCCCCAGTGTTGGCTGGCAGGAAGGCTGTCTAGTTCCAGCTGTGGGATGGAGTAAGGCAGCGGGACTCGGGGGAAGAATGGGCAATGGGACCTTTATTTCAGTGCCACCGTCCTCTGTATGAGGTATGGAAAACACACCCAAAAAGCAATGGCAGGAAGCAGGGAGATCAGGCAGGAGGTGAGGGATGCTGGAGTGAGTATTCCCAGTCCTAGTGTGTGTATGGATGGAGGATTTGAGGTGACACAGTGGTTTTGGAAACAGCCCTTCTGAAGATGGAGATGTCTGCTGTGGCCATGTTCCATGATGAGTGCCTGACTGCAGAGTGTGGGTCACAAGAGAAGTCTTAACTGGGGACATGCTGGTGTCATTACTGTGGACAAGAAAGATGTGGAGCCTGGTACTTTGCCACCATTATAATATGAATCACTAACATCTCTCAGCTATGCTTCAGAGCAAAAAGAGAGACATTTGCTCCTGAGCCTACCCAATGCTGCCTGTCCCTCCTCCCCAGCCTTCTTTTTTTAGTCACTTGTCTGCTGTGGCTTTGGGGAGGGGCTTCTATTTTGGGCTCCCTACACCCCCCACCGAGGCTGGGAGCCATCGACAACCTGTCCCAACAACAGGCCTGAAAACTAGGTCACCCCCAAGCCTGGAGCTTCAACACCATGTCTGCCATTGACCACATGTCCGATTCCCAGCAATGACCTCATGTGCTATATGTGGCTCCAGTCACCCATGGATCCTCCTCCTTGGAGCCATGGTAGATGAATAAGCAGTAGAAAGGGGCTGGTCCATCTGCCATAGCTCCAGAGGCTCCTGGCTGGCAGGAGGACTGTCCACTGAAGGCACTGGGACATACAGTTGGCTCGGCAGCATCCCCAGTGTCATATCTCATAGGACGGATTAACAAACCCAGGCAATGCTGGCTGGCTGAGACTCACACTGCTAATCCCTCTGCGTGAGGAAGTTCTGCAAACATAGACAAACATGGCAGGACTGTAAAGCGCAGACCTCTTGTGCAGTGTGTGAGTTGTGTGCTCACGCCAAAGCACGCGTTTGGCGACCAGAGGACACTTTGTAGGCATGGGTTCTTTCCTTCCACCATGTGAGTCCCAGTGATTGAACTCGGGTGAGACTTAGTGTCACATACCTTTACCCACTGAGCCATCTTGGGAGCTACTACAAACTCTGTTGCTGTTGTTTTGCTTTAGGAATGACATGCAGTTACATAATAACTATGCAGAAATAGACTGTTTCTTCCTTCTAGAAGGCTCCCTGAGCTCCTTCCCATCTACTAAAAGCTCAGCCCCATTTTGCCCATTATTACTGTTGGTCAGCTTGACCTCTTCTGAACTTCAGACCAAGAGAACCATGGGGTGTTTGTTCTTTTGCATCTGGCCTCTGGGGCTTACGTTGGAAGTGGGACTCACCTGTGTTTTCTGTGGAGCAGGGCTGTGCTGTGTTGTGCTTCTTTGTTTTATTGCTACACTGTGTCCATTAATACACATTATTGATTTTCCTCTGAGTGGTAAAGACCTCAATGCCATGTCCTTTTCAGATCATGGCTGCAGGCCTGGGCACAGGTTTTTGAGTGAGAGAACATGGTGCAACTGTGTTCTGACCAATAGTAGAGTTTAAACAAGGCTGGATTTAACCATGTACTGGTCATGATATTCATGGACTGCTCTTCAGACGCTCTGAGAATCTCTGTGAAGAGCATGCAGTCACTCATGAAAACCTCTGGGGAGGACCCAGAACCCTCAGTCCTTGCTCCCCTCCCCAACTTGGTCTAGAACATGCCCCTGCTCCAGTAGGCACATAGCAGTCAAATGACTATCACAGCCCTTGTCCTGATCCTGGGGTTGCTCAAGCCTGTAATGTGATCCCTTGGTTCTCCCCTTGGGAGAAGGAATTGGGACCCTTCTGCAGCAAGTAGCCTAAGGTGACGCTTACAAGCGGGAGAGACATGCCCTGGTCAGCATGAGGAGACTGGTTCTCAGAGCCTTGCGGTGTGTCCAAGGCCCTACCACTCACTGCCGTCTCTGCACCTTGCTTTTTATTTCTGCACTGCAGGATTCTTGTTTGCCTTTGCCAGAAATGGCAGTGGGAGCCCGTGGGGAGGGACAGGTGGGTGGCAGTCCTCTGTTGGCTGCTGGAGCCTAACATTGTCATCCCAGAATGGCTTTTTTGCCCCGGGCAGAAGAGCCCCTACCCCCTCCATTCACACACACACACACACACACACACACACACACACACACACACACACACACACACACACTCTGCCCTGGCCCCTGTCTTTGATGGTAACATGTGAAATCAGGAAGCGGCTAGCTCTTGAGTGAAGTTGTATCGAAATGAATCCATCAAGACAAATGGGATCTTGATTTTCTCTCTGTTTCCTGGTTGCCGTTTCCTGGGTGGAAGCATAGATGGTGACAGGGTGCTTTCAATAGAAAACGGAGTGAGATGGATGGAGGCATTGACAGAAAGTCGAGCCAGATTCTCGGTGTGCAGAATGGCTCTGCCTACAGACACCTCACCTCCTGCCTCCAAATACTTAGTCTGGGGGGTGGCAGGGGTGGGGTAGGGGTGAGGTTGTCCACACCAGTGACAAAAATGACATGATACATTTAGGATGACTCCGTTCATATCCTCCTGACAGACATTGCTGATTAACTGCTACGCTTATTTCTGCAGGGTTCAGATGTGCTCAGACTTGTATCTGAACTCACCACCATCTGTGGTTAATATCATCTCATCTGGCCTGTGAATTGAAACTCTGTCTGTGAACCCTGGCCTGTGCAAAGCCAGACAGTGTGGAGGCTTGGAAGCTCGCACACATCAGCCTAGGGTCGATCCGTTTGGCTTATCTTTACTTCTGTCTGGATCATTGGCTTAATTTGATATTGATGTTCACTAGGTTGAATTAGGGAGCCCAGAGACACCGCTGTTAGAGAGGTACTTATGGGAGCTTGGCACACGCCAAGGATTCTGGCACTCAGGAGGATGAGGCAGGAGGATCATGACTTTGAGGCTGGTCATGTGGCAAATTTGAGGACAGTTTGATATTTATAATAAGAAACTGGGGGGGGGCGCAGATTGAGACTTCCTCAAAAGTTTTTATTATTTATATTTTATTGTTTATATTATATACATTTATATTTATTTGTGTGAGTGTGTGTGTATGTGTGTGTGTGTGTGTGTGTGTGTTTACATTTACACAAGTGAGGACCAGGGTACAACCACCTGTTTCATTCCTTTGGCATCACCTACTGTTTTTACCCAAGGTCTTTCTCTGACCAGGAACTTAGCCATTAAGCTAAACTGGCTGCCACTGAGCCCCGGAGATCCACCTGTCCCTCCTTCCCCAACTCTGGGATTACAAATGCAACCATTACACCTATCTTCTTTAAAATGTGGGCTCAGAGAATTGAACTCGGATCCTCATGCTTTGAGTCGAGCACTTGAGTCTCATCCTTAATATTTCAATATGGATTTGGTCCTTAGCACCCAAACCGAAGAAACAGGACAGGTTAGGTTAGTACACACCCACGTGGTGTGACAACCGTCCCTCCTAGCTGCTCTCCTCACTCATGGGAGCAGAGCGACAGGAAGTGATACTGACCTACACTGACCCCCTTGGTTTCAGGTCAGGTGAGAATAAAGCCAAGCTAGTCCCCCCCACCTCCTCCTCCCACCTCTCGGTGGTGTGAGTCACGGTGTGTCATCCTTCTTGGATGCGTTTTTCCCTTCCAGAAGCTCAAAGCTCTATTGCTATGGGCTGAGAAACTCGAGTGCCAAATGACTGTGTCCCGAACAGGATGGTGTTATGGGTGTCTGGTAAAGTACCTGGGAGTTTTCTTTGAGCCCAGTGGGGTCGGAGGCTGAGCTGTGGGGCCTTACGGTGATGTTATGGTCATATACAGTAGTGATCTGGAACCTTTCAGCCCTGACAAATCACCCGCCTTTGAACTGAGGATTTAAAAAAAAAGACAGAATCTCTCTGTGGTCGCAACCAAGATGTGATGATAGACCGAGCCCCGAGAGTCTCATCCAGCCCACTGGCACGTTCTGAGGGTGCTGTGAAACTCAGCTAAGCCTCCCATCGTCATAAGCGAACAAGCAAGTGGGGGTACGAAAGGGAGATCGCACGGTTCTGTTTCTCTCTCACTGGCTATGCAAACAGGAGCCTGCCGGAAGCTGCATAGTGGGAGCAAAGCCTTGTGAGGCTGTCTTTTCTGGGAATGATTGGGGGCCGGGGGGTGGGGTGGCGTTGGCTTTTGTTTTCTGTTTTTCCATTTTCTCATTTTCCATGACTCTTAACATATTTATGACCTGGGGCTTTTTTTGGGTGGGATCCTGACGGAATGTTAGTGCTATTCAGTAGTTCTGGTGGGAGTTGGGGGTGGGCAATGGGGTGAATCTGAAACTTGCCCCAAATTTGCATTCTAGTCATCAGTACAGATTCTATACGTCTTCGATGTTTGATTAAGAGGTGCATGGTATGGGACTGGCAAGATGGCTCAGCCAGTAAAGGTGCTTATAGCCAAGCCTGAAGATCGGACTTCAATCCCCAATCCTCACATGGTGAGAAGAGAGAGCTTACTCCCCCAAGTTGATCCCTAATTTCCATGCACTAAATAGATAGGTAGGTGGATAGGCAAGTAGATAGGTCGGTAGGCAGATAGACAGACAGACAGATAGACAGGCAGGCAGGCAGACGTGGTATGGCTGGTATGAGTTGGAGTTAACTTGGCCTTCCTCACACAGCGAGGTTGAATAAAATCCTTGACCTGATTCCTTACTTTAACACTTGTATTCTGGGATGTCGGGGAAAGACCTGAAGGGACAATGTTATTAAAGGTCAGAAGGACCATGGAGCTATAGAAGATCAGTCCTAGGGCGATTCATCAGCACAGTCCTTGCCTTGTCTGAACCGTGTCCTTGTCTGTGTAGTTAGGTATTAGTTTGTCATCTTGGCCACCGGATCACTTTTGTAGACCCTTACACTACCTTTACTTTGACTATGAGGAAGCTGGTTTCCAGAGAGCCCAGCCAACCCGAACAGTTTGCTGTTAGGGGAGCCATCAGCACTCTGCTTACCTGAAGTAGTCTTCACTCCTACTGACTGTCTCACTGTCATTACTAACTCTCTCCTTTGTGTCCTGGCTCAGGGGGTAGGGGTGGGGTGTCCATCACAGACTATGACCACAGGGTGAACCCAGAAATGTAGATGGACAAGCAACCCCAGGCCCTTTGTGGGAAGATTCCTTGTTCTAAGCCTCTGCAGGTACCTTGTAGCAGCTCCACTCCTGGCTAGACTTGATGCTAAGGCATGGCCTGAGCAATTCTAAGTGTGAGTGGCTGAATGCTGCCAGCATTTGGTTAGCTGGAAAGCACATACTTGGGCCTCGGTTGGGTGGGGTCCTGGCTAGTTGGGACTCTTTGGGGCGGGGGTGGGGAACTTCGTGATTTCACTTGTTTCGCTGAGGAGGTGTGTTTGGAGTTGAGTCTTTAGAGGGGGAGGCTGGAGAGCAGCTGTGGGAAAGTCTGGGATCCGGCCGAGGTGTTTTCCCAGAGGACTGTGGGGGTGTCGCCAGGGCAATGGGGAGAGGAAGGAGACAAACCCCTCTCCTAAGATAGCCCATGACAGGGTGCTTCCCAAATGAGCCAAGATAGGACAAGAACCCAAATGTGGCCAAGCTGTAATTCCATGTGGCAGTGCTGAGATCCAACCTGGCTTTGTGGGGTTTTTGTATTGTATTGGTCCTTGGAGGTCTTGACCTCAGTTTTTCTAGAGGATGCTCAGGGGGAAGGTGTCTACAGTTAAATAAAACACTGTCTTTGCAGGTGTCTTTCAGACCCATAATTAAAGACTCTGTGATGAGCGGTTGGCCAAAGGATTTTCTGTTCTGCCCTGCCTGGGCTTCAGGGGTGTTCGTATGTGGAGAAAACCAAACACTTTTAAGTTCTTTAGGATGTCCAGCCAGTTATCCTGTCCATAACTGCAGGTCCACAGCTGGTTGTAGGTACCTAGAGCCACTGGGCATCACTATCCTGGCTTCCCCTCAATTTCCCACTCTATGCATGAGGCTCTGTGCATAACCCTATGAAAAGGCAGCATGAGGGGCTGCATATCAACACCTCAGGCTCACCTGCACACACGTGGGGCACCTCAGGCTCACCTGCACACACCTGGGGCCACCTCAGGCTCACCTGCACACTCCACACCTGGGGCCACCTCAGGCTCACCTGCACACACCTGGGGCCACCTCAGGCTTACCTGCACACACCTGGGGCCACCTCAGGCTCACCTGCACACACCTGGGGATACAGAAAATTCAGTCATCATATCTTTTATGATTGATTGTCCATGCAAAGAAGTGATTGGTTCTGAGATCAGCTCTCCCTCCCTCCCTCCCTTCCTTTCTCCCTCCCTGCCTCCCTTCTTTCCTTCCTTTCTCTTTCCTTCCTTTCTTCCTTTCTTCCTTTCTTCCTTCCTTCCTTCCTTCCTTCCTTCCTTCCTTCCTTCTCCTTTCCTTTTATTGGATACTGGGGGTCAAATCTAGATAAGCACTCTACCACTGATCTTGGTCCCACATCCTTCACTTGTGTTTCTTCATTATTTGGGGGTGGCGTTTTCAAACTTCTTTAGATTGACTCAGGTATTTTTTATTTTATTTCACTCTATTCTTTAATTTGGTGCAGTCTCCATATTTCCAAGCCAAAGAATCTTTTCAGTTTTCCTGGTAAGGGGCCAACGTCCTTCATTTTCATTAATACCTTTGGTCTAGCGTTATCTGGGTGTTTTTCACAGTGTGTGTGTGTGTGTGTGTGTGTGTGTGTGTGTAGGAGCAGAACTTCCTTTGCTCTCTCTTTTGATCCCAGCTTCTTCTTTAACACTTCTCCTTTGGAGCCTGGCACTCGTCCTTTGCAGAAATAGATGGGGTTTGACTCCTGCTTGATTATTTAAAGCTGAGTGACCACGGAAACGTTGCTGCATCTCTGAGCACTTGTTTCCTTGGACTGAGGCACAATACAAATAGTCTTCAGACAGGTGGGACTCTGAATTGCTACACCCATGGCTTCTTCCTGACCCCAGATCCTTCCTTACCTACCCTTGAGACCCATCTGGGGCTTGAAGGCAAACTTCACATCATAGGTGATGCTTAAGATAGAAGCAGTCATGTTGGGCAGAGTCAGCTTCGGACAGAGTCAGCTTGGGCCTGGGCGGTGAATGTGAGGAGGTTCAGGACAAATGTCCAAGTCTGGTTTGAGGCTCAAGGAGTTGCAGAACACAAACCATGGGACAGGACATGCCTTGGAGAGCCAGCCTGTGCTGAGCTGCAGGGATAGGACTGTAACGGAGGCAGTGACGGGGGCAGTGATGGAGGTGGTAACGGAGGCTGTAGTGTGCAGAGCTCAAGGCCATGGGCAAGGCCAGCACTAAAGCTGTCAGCCATTTCATCTTCACCACAGCCATGGAGGAGGTTGGTGCCATCTCTAGAGGGGGGGGGTATGGGTCCCAGAGGCAGAAGTCATTTACCCTGTTAGCATTCTGTCTAAGCTCTACCCTACAGTTACCTGGCAATAGTCAGGTAGGGAAAGGGGCTGTTACCTCCCCCCCTCTCTTTTTCTCTCTTGCTCTCTTCTCCTCTTCCCCCCCACATGCTTATGGCCAGCCAGCCTCTTCTCCCCCCCTCTCTCTGCCTTTCTTTGTCTCTACTACCCTCTTAACTCCCCTCCCCATGCCCCGAATAAACTCTATTCTATACTATACCATCCATCGTTGTGTGGTTGGTTCCTCAGGGGGAAGGGATGCCTTGGCATGGGCCTGCAGAGGCATCTCCTACCCCCACACCTCCATAGAACATATTCCCCCTGTCTTTATCTTTTTAGAAACACATCCCCTCCCTCAGTGCAGGCTAAGCGAGTGCTGAAGCCCAGAGTGGATTCTGGGCTTGGCAGCCTGGCAGAGCTCCCTCTGAGCTGCAGCCTAGTGCATAACGAAGCCAGCTAAGGGGCAGCTTGATCCTCAGAGCCTTTCCCATGCAGGCTCTGAACCTTTCATTGCAACCTTTTCCATGTACTGGGGAAAACAGCTCTACCCAGGCACCTTGCATGCAATACGATTCATTTAGTTGGACCATCGAGTGGCGTTTTGTTGCTGTTTTGCTTTTAGCAAATTTTCAAGACAACATAACCCATCAATATCCAATTGTATTGCTTACCAGGAGTCAGCAATCCCAGCCTGGGTGGCTTGACCAAGCCAGCTCAGTCAGTCAACAGGTTCTCCAGAGCAGGAGTGAGGTTTTTGTTTTTTGTTTTGTTTTGTTTTTTTAAAGGACAATTAGACCCCAGCCAGTTCTGTGACTAAAGTGGGTTTATTTTTTTCCAGTCTGCTTTATACCACTTTAAGTACATGCAAAATAATAAGATCAATTCTGGGTCAAGGAACAAGCAAGGCAATAAACAAAATTCCGCAATGAGGATGACTGAGACAAAACGGATGTGCACAGGCCTCAGTTGAGCCCGCTCTGAGCTTTGCATCAACTCAAATGTAAATGTTCTTACTCTGAGCCTGCCCGGTGGTCTCCCTCCCCAACCCCCACCCCCACCCCCCGAGTCCTGGCCCAAAGTCAGATCCCTGCCTTCAGTTTATTCTATTGTCCTGGCCTGATATCAAATTTCCCGCCAAGTTCCTAGAAGTGGCCCCCAAAAGCTCTTCACAGTGGCTTTGCTAAGTGACTTCTGTTTCACCTTGTATGGCTACAGTTCTTGGCCGGGACGCTTCACACGCATCACTTATGCTGTGGGCTCCTCTTGCTTTGCTCTGAGGGAGGCCACACTTGCTGTTCTGTCCTTGCAGTACTTCTCTCGCTCCCTCACCCCATGCACCCAACACCTCCTTTTATCTCATCTCCCCTTGCTTCCTTTTTATAAAATAAATACAGCCTCATGGAGCCCAGGCTAGCCTTGGACTCTTCATGGAGCCAAGGATCACGTTAAATCCCTGTTTCTCGTGCTGCTACCCCTGAAGTGCTGGGATGACTACCAGTGTGCCCTGCCTGCCTGGGACGCTCAGAGCTTTCGTGCCACACGACTCACATTTTGTCCACTCCCTCGTTGATGGACATTTGGGAATTTTTATTTTGCCCAGCAGGTTCTTTGGCTGAGCATTTTGACTGCCCCACTGTACACCTGAAATTCCTTTGACCTGATTTGAAGTGCCTTGGCTCCTTTTCAAGCCCACTCCATGGTCTCCTAAAGCCTCCCCCCGCCCCCGCCCCGCTTCCCAGCAACAGTCCACTCAGATGCTTTCTCATTTGTCTTTGGGAGTCTGTTCTCATCCCTCCAACTTGTCTGCCAGGGGACTGCCGCCAGCCAGCCAGCCAGCCAGCCAGCCAGCCAGCCAGCCAGCCAGCTGTGGAAATCAATTTAAATCGAATAGTGGCTTGCTCTCTCCCAAGAGGCGAGGTAATTTTCTGTGATGGGAAGGAGGATAATGAGGGGCGGTTTGGACTTGACCTGGCTCCTCCATGAAAGAGCTGGGACTTCCAGAACTCCACTGTCTTGAGTGTTAATTAAAACAGCTCCTGGGGTGAAGAACAAGAGACAGAAGCAAGCCGCAGTGGGGCCCAGAGCCTGAACTTTCTGTTCTCTGCTTCCCTTTTCACAGTGTCAGCAAGCTTATGCTGTTCAGAGTGCTCAGTGTGGGACAGTAGTGTGGCTCCTGGGACATCCATTTTCCCTCTCTGCAGCACCTATGTCCCTCAGGGCTCAGGTCATGGCTGGGGTCCCATGAGGGTATACCACCTAGCTCCCTATACTTATGTGGATGGGAGTTCATGGCAAAGACAAGGATTTCCCATCTCCCCATGTTCAGGAAGCTTGTGATGGGACGATGACATGGGGATCAAGGGCAGGGACCTGCCTACTGCTCCCTGCGGATGGCATCTAGCCACAGGAGTGGATGGGAACGGAAACATTAATGTGATGTCACTGTACATGCTTGCTTATTCTGAGCGCCTGTCTAGGATTTCCGATGCTCATCTCTCCTTGGGATCCTTGGGGTTGGGAGAGCATTAGATGGGTTCAGCTGTATTTGCTGGCATCCCGGTTCTGTCACTTATCTATGGGACCCTGTTCCTTCACTCGACTGAACCTTGGTGTCTGTACTCTCCCATGAGTGTGCTCTAGGTCTTGTCAGCTACAGAGGTGCCCTGAAATGTGGTTTCCCTATGACCTGTGAGGCATAAAAACCCCCATTTCTCTGATTCCTTTGGAGGCCCCCAGAAGTGGTCGATACCAGAGCTCACAGGGCCCAGAAAAAAAAAATTCTGTTGAAGCCCTTGGAGAAAAGATGTTCACTGCTTGATTCCCTTTGGAAGCAGACCGTTCATTTTAGCTGGCGTTCATAAATCAAATGCTCAGGAAGACACTTTACCGTTTCGCTAATGAAGCTGAGTGCAGCCGGATTGGAAATAGCTTTTGAGGGCCTAGGAAAGGGGATCTAATGATTCTCCTGTTCTGACTGTGCTTTTATGACATTGAGAAGAGCAGTTGGCGCTGCTAAAAATAAATGATTCAGCTTAATGGGAATTACCTACCAAACAGGGGCGATGGCATTCCACCAGCCAACTTCATGTGGGGAATGAGATAGTGACCACAGTTACGTCCTGTTTTATTCATTTAAAAAAATGTTTCGTCAAATGTTTTCCTTTGATCATTTTATTACAATGTGTGTGATGTATTCTGATTCTACTCACCCCACCATCTCTTAGCTCTTCCAGATCCCTGTCAAGACCCCTCCTCCCTAAAACTCCCCTTCCTGAATTTGTGTCTTTTCGTTTGGTTTTGTGACTTGCTGAGTTTAACTAGGGCCGCCCGTGTGACCATGGGTTTGGAATTGTCCACTGGAGTCTGGTTATGTCATGCATTTCAGCTAGTAACTTACAGATCTGTATTCTTGGCCTTTAAGATCTTAAATACGTAATATGCGAATAGGATTTTAATTCGTAAAATAGTGGCTACCAAGATTTTCCCTATGAAAATGCAAGTTTCTGACTGGTCCTGTTTAATGGACACCAACCCCGGCTTGGTGTGTCCTCAGCCCTTCTTGTGCCTTTTGTTTATTTGTGTGAAACAGGGTCTCATGTAGCCCAAGCTGAGGGCAACCTCAGACTTCTGAGCTTACCTGCTGTCGTGTGACACCACATGTGCATTTTGCAAGGCTGATAGAACCCAGCACCTCCAGCATGTTAGATAGACACCCCACCAACTGGGCCACACGCCTGGCTCATTCAGTAGCTGACTTTATGGAGACTTTGTACAGTCTTATGGAGCAAACTCTACCCCCGCCAACCCCCATCTCAAAGGTGAGGAAACAAGGGCGAGAAAGGTTAAGTGTCACATCAAGGCCACGCACTCAAGGTCATGTGACCTAGAGGTGAAGTAGCCATCTGGCGCCTGTGACTCTGTCTCCCTACGCATCACACCGTTCTGTGAACATAACTTTGCTTTCCAATATGCAGAGTGGGGAATTGGAGCAAACGATGTGGAACTAGGGCACTTCTGGTCTCAGAAGTAGAGAGGTTGCTTAAAGGTAATTTATATTGTTTTGTTCAAATGTTTATGCATTTTCTAAGACGGTAACATGGGACTATGCAGGGGGAGGTAGGGCTTTTGTTTTGTTTGGAAAACAAAAAAAAACCTTTCCCCCCTTTACTCTCTACCTTTTTAAACTCAGCAGCCACACTCTGGTTTCTCTTCAGATCGTATAAACTCAGCAGCCAGGGACTGAGAATCCAACAGAAAAAAAATATTAATATCATGGAAAGAAGTAGAAACCACAGGAGCGAGGCTTGGGGGCTTGTAGCACACTCATGGCAATAACTGTGGAGAAGGAAGTAGACAGAAAGGCTCTAGGGTTAGCTGACTGTGGTAAAGATGTGGGAAGAGGAGTGTGCCCTGCAGATTCTAGCTGGAGCTTGTCCACTGACTGGCATTGTCGGTCCCCAGAGATGCAGAACCCCCATTCTCTCCCTATGGGAGTAGGGACACCTTTCCGAACAGAATTCTGTATCACTTGTGTGAAAGTAAGTTTGCAGCCTGCTGTAAGACAGAAGAGAGAGGCGTAGGGAGCCTGTTGGTCTCAGCTAAAAGTTATCCTCACGTGGTAGGTTCATTTTGGGGGGCATACCTGAGTGCTTCCACTGTATATTATATTTAAACCGGAAAAATGTGGTCACACCTCTTTCTTTAAATGAACTAACGGAAAGGACTCAATTTAGAAGAAAAAGGTATGGGTTTAAAATGCTCGCGACAGGCTTATTATCTACTGGGTAAAGACTAATGTGTCACTTAGGAAGTAACTAAAAGAAAAGGACCAAACAAAAAGCCACTCAGACAAAAGTGCCATTCACGATAACAGGCGGAGAGGCTGGGATGTAGTCTGAGCACTTGCCTGGGTACACAAAGACCCGGGTTCTGTCCCTAGCGTCACTTAAGCCAAGCATGGTGCTGCATGCCTGTAAAACCCGCACTCTTGAGGTGGAGACGGGATGGTCACGAGTGTAAGGTTCTCCTCCACTACATAATGTGTTCCAGGCCAGCCTGGGTCACATGAAACCCCGTCTCAAAAACAAAAGCAAAACAAAGCTTCCCAGCGAAGCGACAGGCCAGGAGACTACAGAAAAAAACAAAAAACAAAAAACAAAAAAACCAGGAAAGGGCCACAACCAGCCATGAGGCAGAATCCATCGAGGCCACATGGGGAAAGAGGACCATGCAGCAGGATGAGGAGCTGAGGTCAAGGCAGAATGGTTTGTGGGGGACAAAGAAGGGCTGTGGGTGGTTTCTCTCTCCAGACTTTGATGCTTCCTTTCTTTTCTTCTTTTTCTTATCTTTTATTCTCACCACTTACAGGGAGCTCAGTGAGACCAGTAAGACTGCTCACTTCCAAGCCTAATGACGTGAGTTTAGTCCCCAGGATCCCCATGGTAGAACTGACTCTAAGTGGTCCTCTGACCTCTGCATGCACATCATGATACACCGCTCTTCTCCACACACAGGTACATACACACAAAAGAAGTAAGTAAGAGGAAAAAGGACCTTACGGGCTTGGGTGGTATAGCCAGAATCAGCCAATTTGTTCTAAAAAAAGAAAGGGAGGAAAGAAGGAAGGAAGAGAGAGAGAGAGAGAGAGAGAGAGAGAGAGAGAGAGAAAGAAAGAAAGAAAGAAGAAAAAATCAAGCTAACATTCTTTCACTGTAAAGCAGCGTTTCTCCACAAAATAAAACAGAAAGGAAGGGAAAAAACCTCTTCTCTCTCCACAGTGAAACTGTGGCATCTGTACAAAGAAGACAGTTCAGCACTGACAGCGTGTGAACAACAGACGCGACGGGCTCTGGAAACTTAGACAAACTGATATGGCCAGGCAGCACTGTCTGTTGGCGCTGGCTGAGTCCCATTCATACTGGGTACTAGCACAGTAACTTGATAATCAGACCATCATCCATACCTGGTATTTGTATGTGACTGACACCCCTTGGCACCACAGAATCACAGACACCCAAGGAGATGAGGAAACAGAGAAAGGAAATAAATGCTTCTAGGCACAGAGGAGCATGGTGGTCCTCGGCACTTCCCCAGATAACAGAGAGGAAGGCCAAATCCTTTCTCCAGGTAATAACAGTAAACATTACCATGTGATATCTGCATTTATTTCTTAGAGCCATTGCTCGGTGGTGTTGGGCTAAGCGTTGGGGCTGATCTGAACATGGATGCGGTGGAGATAACACAGTGTGGGGGGATTTAGCATCAATCCTGGTCCCAAACAGCTCTACAGCTTTATCTGAACATTTGTGAAGAGGGAAAGGCTGCATGCAGCCAAGCAGGAAATTGACTGATCTCTCTTGAAACGAGACTAGCATTTCAAGAGCCAGCATCCGCGAGGGACCCAGAAGTAGGGAGTGGGAAGGCATAAAACTGTGTTGAGAGATGGAGTGAAGGAAGGATGTCCCTCCATAGCTGTGGATGCTCAGGTCAGGAGGGTTTGGTACTAGAGATGGGGCTCAGTACTGGGATGGGCACAGAGGCCAGGCACAGATGTTTAAGACCAGAAGGAAGGTGCTGTGTGTGCCCCACAGTAGGGTGTGTACCTTATATAAGCATCCTTCCTGTGTTCTTAGATTCCTGTAGGCCATGAATGCAAAGTTCTGGGTTCACAGACACAGCTTATCAGAGATCCTTCTATACACTGACTTTGTCGTCTTAACCTGCTAGGAGAAGAGAATCAGGGTTGTTTCAGTGGGAAGGAATGTGCAATGGGAGTGGAGGGATGGCTCAGTTAGTAAAGCATTTGCTTTATAAACAGGAAGAACTGAGTTTGATGCCCAGAGCCCAGGTCAAAATGCCAGGCATGGTCTGTGCTTATAATCCCAGTGCTGGGGAAGTGGAGACAGGAGGAGTCCCTGGGGCTCACTGGCTGGCTAGTCTGCTTAAATGGTGAGCTCTGGGCCAGTGAGAGACCCTGCTTCAAAGGAAGTGGTTAGCCTTCTGAGGATGACACAAAGTTGTCTTCTGGCCTCTACCTATGCACCTACACACACACACACACACACACACACACACACACACACACACCCCAAAAAAGAAGTGCAATGATTGAAGAAAGCAGTTACCTGTTCCCCTCTCCTTCCATCACAGGTATGAAGTAGTAGTGCAGAAAGTAACTGGATGATAAGAGTGCAGGGTATAAAATTAGATGGATTTGATGGGAAGGCTATCTGTAGTTTGTCAAACAGGTCTACCCACTTGGTAAGTGATGGAACACAGTTTGCTTCTGAGCTTCCTGGTAGACAAACCAAAGAGGTGAGCCCTCTCTGCTGTCCTGAAAGATAATCTCAATGTCCCCATGAGCAATAAACAGCAAGTTTCATGGAGCTGTTCCTTAGAGGAGCTGTTCCTTAGAAAAATCTCTTTGCCTGGAGGTCTGCCCTGAAGCAGTCACATGAAAATCACAGGGTCTCTCACTGAATCTGGACTCACCATTTCAGTTAGCAGGGCTGCCTTGCAAGTCCTTGGGATCTGCCCACGCTGGGGTTACAGACTTGCATTGCCATGCCTGGCTTTCAGAATTTGCACAGCAAGCTCTTTATCCACAGAGCCATCTTCCCAGCTTTGAATTCCACCCTCGAGGTTGCTCTTCAGCCCAGAGCTAAGAAGCCCGTGCTCTGAACCCTGATGGGGGTAGGGACACAGTGTTGACAGCAGGTAGGGTGTGGACAGAGGTACCCTAGAGTCAACTCAGAGCTTAATGCATCCTCTCCCCACCCCGACTCTGACTCTGTTTCTGTCTGTGTCTCTCTGTCTCTCAGTGTCTCAGGGTCTCTGTCTCATCGTCTCATCTCTGTCTCTGTATGTGTGTGTGTGTGTGTGTGTGTGTGTGTGTGTGTGTGAGGGGCAGCGCAACTGTGCTTCTGAACACAGGGCTACACCCTGAGATGTTCGGAACACAATATGGCACTGGAAACCACCGAGGCACCCTAAAGATGGAGAACCATTCAAGCCAGAGGGCTGGCACAGCACAGTCTTACAGATAAACGAGATCCTTGGTTGCTTAGTTTACCCCCAATTACACTAGCCCTGCCTTGCACTGCAGTACCCACTGCTCAACCCTGATCCAGGCTCCCATGGGTTGGGGAAATAACTGGATAAGATGATAAAGCAGACATTGGCTCAGCTCGGGCCATCTATTGGTATGTCCGTGACCAAGCTAATTACTTCAAAATATGGATGGACATCAGAGAAAAGGTACTTCAGTAAATAGTGGTGCAGTCATGAGAGATGGAAATGCTTTAGTCCAGACCATTAAATAAGAATGAGGGAGATGGGGGCTGGGGATTTAGCTCAGTGGTAGAGCGCTTCCCTAGGAAGCACAAGGCCCTGGGTTCGATCCCCAGCTCCAAAAAAAAGAACCAAAAAAAAAAAAAAGGAAAAAAAAAAGAATGAGGGAGATGGACAGTTATTGGTGTGGAAGTGTGTCTATGGAATATTGACAAGTGAAGAGCAGCTTACAGTGTGTGTGTGTGTGTGTGTGTGTGTGAGAGAGAGAGAGAGAGAGAGAGAGAGAGAGAGACAGACAGACAGACAGACAGACACAGAGAGAGAGAGGCAGAGAGAGAGATGGACAAAGAAAGAGACCCACACACAGAGAGAAATGTAGATAAAGACACCTACCTATCAATGTACAAAATTATCTAAACCCTCATGAGGGTTTAGATAATTTTTGTCTTCCTCTTATGATTGATGCTTTTAACTTTTTTTTTGATTGAGCCTGCATATGTTACGAGTTACAGTCATTCGAAATTTGTTTTTTTTTTTAATTTTTATTTTGTGTGTCTGGGTGTTTTGTCTGCATGTGTGTATCTTTATATATGTCTGGTGCCGAAGGAGGCCAGGAGCAAGAGTTGAATCCCCTGAAACTTGAGTAGCAGACATGTGTGGGCTGCCATGTGAGTTCTGGGGCTCAGGTTCTCTGCAAAAGCAGCTGGTACTCTTAATCACCGAGCAGCTCTCCAGCCCTTAAATTCCTTTTTAAAAAACGTGTTAATTGACTCGTGTAAGATAGGTTATAAAAATAATCTCGCAACGCTAGGTGTGGCAACTTAAACCCACAACCCCGGCGTTCCTTAGGCAAAGGCAAAATGGCTGCAAGTTTGAGGCCAGACTAGACTACATAATGAGGAATGTCTCCCAACTAAACAAGCAAGCAGGCAAACGAACAAAACAGGTATCAAGGAAACATGTTCACGGTCTAAAACTTGGGAAATTATTCTTAAAAACTGGAAAACCAATAAATAAATAAATAAATAAATAAATAAATAAATAAATAGGGGGTTGGGGATTTGGCTCAGTGGTAGAGTGCTTGCCTAGCAAGCGCAAGGCCCTAGGTTCGGTCCCCAGCTCTGGGAAAAAAAAAAAACCTGGAAAACCAAACCTACATTTTGTACAATTAATATACCCTAAAAAATTAATAAGGATCCCGTCCAGTTCTACACTGAGCCTCACAAGCTGCTCTGTTCACTGAGTTTTAAAGAGAATCCTGTCTAAGCTAAAATTTCTCTGCTTTCCATACCACAGTGTACCAAATGGCTTTTGTAGATGCTAGACACCTGGTTTCTTAGCAGTTTCTAAATGTCATTCTCCCGGTGAAACCGCTCAGGGTAAAGCCGGCTTTTGGCTCCCAAAGAAAAATAGAAACGGAGCTTACAATTCAAAATCACAAGGCGCTGTGTGAGCTTGAATTTAAAACCCTCAGTATACATGTTCCAGCCACTTCAAAGGATAGTCTTTCCCTTCCAACTGCCTCGTGAGAGGTGCCTGTGTTACCGAGTTCATCGTCTGGGGGACTGATTTTTTTTTTAACATCTTCACTAATTGGGCTGGGTGTACATAAATTAGTACAGTTTGCCTAGCGTGCATGAAGTCTGGGTTCTATTCCCAGAACCTCAAAAACAAGTGTGATGGTGCATGCATGTAATCTCAGCACTCTGGGAGGTGGGGCCAGGAAGATCAGGAGATCGAGGTTATCCTCAGCAACATACTGAAATTGAGGTTAGCCTAAGCTATACAAGAGCTTAGCTCAAAAAGAAAACAGCTGAAGAAGTAGCTCAGCAGTTGAGAGGAGCTGCTCTTGCAGAGGACTCAGGCTTGGTTACCAGCAGGCACGAGGCTGCTCACAGCTGCCTATAACTCTTGTTTTAGGGATCTGATGGATCCTCTGACCTTCAGAGAATCCTGGATGCACATAGTATACACACACACACACACATACACATACACACAGACACACACAGACACACACACATACACACACAGACACACTCACGCAGACACACATACACACACAGACACACAGACACACACACACACATACACACATACACACATACACACAGAGACACACACAGACACACACACACACATACACACACAGACACACACAGACAGACAGAGAGAGAGAGAGAGAGGCAGACAGACAGACAGACGACTGACTGACAGACTATGGATATGATAAATGTTGAGAAATGTGAGTTTTAAAACCTCCAGTCACTCCAGTAAAGACTCAGAGACCAGAGAGGAGGTGCGGAGTGAATGAAGATACCCAGAGAGCTTGTAGCACTGATGGTGCATTTGACTATTCTTAAAGTTAACCAAAGGATATGTTGGCAAATTTAACCAACATTGTTCTTTTCTTGAGTTGGTACTCCTATGTAATCGAAGACAGCCTTAAACCCAGCACCCTGAGTCTTGGAGTTACAGACATGCATCCTCCTGAACGGCTCTAAGATACTCTTAAACAACAGGAGTGCTGGAAAGGAACTTCCACTCCAGGCTTCAGGGCTGGGGCTGGGGTGCAGCCAGTGGCTGGGAGCTTGCCTGGCACGCATGAGGCTCTGGACTCCATCATCAGGACTGTGGTAGTCTAGGAGATGTTTGATTTAAGGATAAATCGAGAGGCAAGCTCCAATGGAGAAATAGAAATAGATCTGTCAATTCTGTAAACCACAAAGCAGTGTGAGCAGACGCGTAAGGTGTCTGATAAGAAAGAACAATGGGAAAAGGGCCGGCATCTCGAATTCGCTTTAGTCCTTTTAACCTTTGCTGAGTAGTGATGGGCACCGCTATCCGTGTCGAGGACTCAAAACCACGCAAATACTTAAAAGATGAGAGCTCAGGGGAAGATGAAAACGTAAGCATTTTTCTAAAAGATTAAAAATA
The DNA here is from genome assembly GCF_021556685.1 of Rattus norvegicus. Lineage (NCBI taxonomy): Eukaryota > Metazoa > Chordata > Mammalia > Rodentia > Muridae > Rattus > Rattus norvegicus. The sequence goes on from NC_141534.1 coordinate 220,300,230, forward strand.
AGGGGTTGGGGATTTAGCTCAGTGGTAGAGCGCTTGCCTAGCAAGTGCAAGGCCCTGGGTTCGGTCCCCAGCTCCGAAAAAAAGAAAAAAAAATAAGCACACATATCTATGCTTACTGGACATTTTTAATACATATATATATACACACACAATAACCAAAAATTTACTCACTGATAAAAATTATTTTTCCCTCTAAAATTACTTCATTTTTTTTAGAATGACAAGCAGTGTAGCACATTTTTAAAATTCCTTTAGTTAGTACCTCTAATATTTAATTTAAAGCCCTTGGGAAGCAGAGGCAGGACTCACACTGGACGGGGGCAGAGAAGCTTCACAAGTCATCATCTGACCTCTCTTAGGTGCACCACGACCAATGCACGCTTACTACATCCATAAAATAAATAGTTAATAAATATAAAAATGACTTTCAAGTTTTTCAGGATTGCATGTGTCTAAAGCTTTCGGTGCTCATGTTGTAGCATGCATAATTTTGAAGGGCTGAACGCATTTGAGGGATTTTCGAGCAGGTGAGTTGTGGGTTATTGGCTTTGGGGAGGAACCTCTTATTTCTGTCCTTACAAATCTCTAATTTTTCTTTTTTTAGACAAGGTCTCAAGAAGCCTTCTCAGAGGTCTCAAGAACGCTGTTCTCAGAGTTGCCACACAACTAAGGACGGCTTTGTTCGCTCCACCCTCCTGCCTCCAGCAGCAGGGGGCTGGATTTAACAGGAACATCCCACAGCATGGTCCATGAGGTGCTGGGAGGGCACCAGGGCTTCAGGCATGCATGGCAGCATTCTACCTACTGAGCCTTATCCCTGCCCACTTACGTTTGCACTTAATTTTTAAATTTTACCATGACAGGTCCTGCGCCCGAAAATAAGGAGGGTGTTTTAGGAACTGATTGTATCACTTTAAAAAGCGCATTACATCTCATTAAATGCACAGATGCCTGGCAAGTGACGCAGGGGAAAGTCGCACCGCGATGATTAAGACCCAGAGCCCTCATTCCATTCTTTTCAGTCTTAATTTTTTTATGTAACAAGTAATAGTAGCTTGTATGTATGAGAGGTAAAAATTACTGTTATAGCCAGGTGTACTGGCACACGCTTTTAAACAGAGCACAGAGGAGGAAGAGACAAGCAGATCTCTGTGAGTTTGAAGCAAGCCTGGTCTACACAGCAAGTTTCAGGCCAGCCAGGACTACACAGTGACTCTGTCTTTAAAGATAAACATAAAACCTTTGAAAGGTCATTGTATCCCGGAGGCCTGGTGTATCTTCCTTGAACCTCTACACACTTTCTCAGGTGAAGTGTCTCTAAATTATAAGCAATGATTCAAGTGTTCATTTGGGGGCTGGATTGCAACAAATGGTCACTGTTTAAGCTCTTGTTTCTAGACTTTGGATATTCTGCTGCAAACAAAAATAGAGCAAACAAAGAAACCATGTGGAACAAGTGGCTGACCTTGTAAGGTGGCTCCCACCCTGGGAAAGCTTTGGTACTTTGCTTTCTTTTTTGTACTTTAATCACACAAAATAGTACATATTTAAATATACATTGTAACAAAACAAAATCTGTTTACCTTTGATACAGAGAAATGTAGACACAAAACTGAGTTTGTCATGTAATTATTTTTCCTTATGCTTTTTTGTCTTTTGACTTTTTAAATTGTTTCTAAAAATAGAATATATTTTATTTTGACAACGTCATCTATTCAACACAGCAGTATATCTTGATCTCATCTGTCTTCAGATCCCCCAGAGCCCCTCAGCATGTTACCCACACCCTCCCCTGTTCACATCCTGTTGGATGCTGCCTCATTTTCCTGGCTCGGTCTTAAGCAGATATCAGTAGCTGCGGGGAGCTCATGCATGCAACGGCCGTGTCACGTCCAGAAGATACCGAGTCATAGCACATCGTCGTCTTCCTTCTCCGGCCTTACATCCTTTCCATCCTGCTTTGGCGATGGTCCCTGAATCTTCAGAGAGGGATTTGCTGCATGTCCCGCTTAGGGCTGAACTCCCAATACTGACTTAATCTCCACACTTTGACTCTTAGGGGTCTCTGCCTTGGCCGCTTGCCCACTGCAGAGAGAAGTTTCTTGGGCCAGGGTTGAGGGCAGTACTAATCTATGCATGGAAACATTTAAGTGATAGAAAGGCAGGTTGACAGGGTGTCCATTTAGCAAGACAACGGTAGTAGGCTCTCCCTAGGATTGGCAGTTTCTAACAGTGAAGACACATCTACATACAGTTCCAACAAATGAAGGAGTTTGCCCAACAGAAATGAAGTCTCATATCCTACAGGCTAGAAGAGGGGGTTGGGCCCTTTGAAGCTAGAGCTGCATGTGGCTTGTGAGTCTTCCAGAGTGATGGCTGGGAGTGCCACACAGATCCTCTGGAAGAACAGAAGGTGCTCACAACCACCAAACAATCTCCCCTGGCCCTAACTGTCACTTAAGATGGGCGCATTTTATTGCAGGAATGTTATGTGTCAGCCAAGTTGATTTTGTAATTTTTTTTTAAGGTTTTCCCATGTGGGGCCAACTACGTAATTAAGATGGTTCTAGAGCATGAAATGCAGCCGGGGAGTGGGGAGGGGCGGAGTGAAGCAGTCCACACAGGTTCTGTGCCCATGTTGGCCCCGGGTGCTGTGTGTGTGTGTGTGTGTGTGTGTGTGTGTGTGTGTGTGTGTGTGTGTGTGTGTATGGAGAGAGAGAGAGAGAGAGAGAGAGAGAGAGAGAGAGAGAGAGAGAGAGAGAGATCGGTGGACACAATGCAATTTTCCTATTCATGCGTAGCCTACCTCATTTTTAGCTTGACAGTATGCTGGGTCTTCTCTGTGGCCCCATCTTTCACTCCCCACAGAGCGTTTCATGGAGGCTGTGCCACCCCAATCAACCCATCTCCCCACCAAACTTTAGGATGTTTTCTGTTTTGCACCATTATTAGCACCTCCCCTCCCTAGCACCTGCCTCTCACAAACCTAAAAAGAAAGAAAGATAAAAAAGCTCAGTAAGGAGTGGATTAAGAGTTCCGGGGGACAGGGACTGAGGTGATGGGACAGGGGCAGGTATTGGAGTTCTGTCCCACTGCGTCTATTTTAACAGGATGACATAAGTTTTCTGTGTATCAGAATTCTATCCCACTGAGTTTATTTTGAGAGAATGATGTAAGTTTTATTTTAACATTTCAGTCTTGGAAATATGACATTGGACACGCGGTATGAGTCACATCCTGCTTCAGCAAGCCTTGGCGAGACCTTGCAGAAAACAGCTTTACAATGTGAGGGCCTGTGTACAACTTGCTGTCAGTCATTGCTGGAGATCAGGGGCATGAGGCCCCCAGAAGCACCTCCTACCTTCCACACAGACAGAAAAAGAAAGACTGATGAACAGGTTCCAGTGATTCAAAATTCATTTTTTTAAGAATCCTAGATAAATTGGGTAGAGATAAGTGTTACTGCATGGGACTCGGGTACGGATTTTTATGGTACAACGGCAGAATTGACTTCTACCGGTGTCTGTGTAGCCATCAAATCCCACGGTATTGACTGGTCTTGTTGCCTGACTAATAGCTGAACCGGCAAAAGGGCATTGTTTGGACAACATATCCTCTGGGCTGTGTTTCAGCTCTCAGAACTCTAAGAAAGCAGTTTGTGCTCAGGTATGCATGACCAGTGTCTCCCAGGAGAAGCCATCTTTTAAAATGACTCTAGAGAAGACAGGCCTCTTACTGAAGAAAGACCAGGGACTAATGGCTCCTCAGCGGGCAGTGGAGTTGGCTGTGGACATTTTGGGAAGGAGCTCTTCCCAGAACCTTCAGTGTGAGTGTTTGTGGTAGAAGTCTATCTGCTCACTTACAACCACGATGCAGTGCCCCTGGATGCCTTTCATGGCCCCTTCTCAGGTTACAAACTTCCTGGACCTGTAGCAGCCTCAGGGAAGCCAGGCACAGCAAACTAGAAGGGTGCTTACCCATGCCAGCACCACCCTGGTACAAGGACTGGCACATATATCTGTCACCCACTCCATGGTCAACTCAGGCAACTTAGTGAGAGTCTGTCTCCAAAAACATAAAATTTAAAAACTTGAGGAAAGGCTGAGCTTAGAGCTCAGTGACAGGGCGCTACCCTGGCATGTGTGGGGGCATGGGTCCACTCTTAGCATTGCAAGACAAATGGTCATCTATAGATTGATTGGCCTCTGGATTGCCAGTTTGAGGCCTTAGAGAGGGAAAAGTCTATACTGTGGACTCATGTCTCAGCTATGGCCTGTGAGACTCTCTCAGCATCAGTGATCTTGTCTCCAAGGTTTAGCAAAGTCCTGGAATTTGCCAGCAATCCTTGGCCTCAGTCACTCCTCTAGAGAGAGAGGAGAGGGTTTTGTGTCCTTAGGTCAGTCCTTAGGACACTGCGTCGTCTCTCCTGGTTGGGCATCTTGGTAATGGTTTCTGTTGATGCTGGGGTCAAGTTGGGTCTAGTAGATCTGAAGCCCCTATGGCAGCTCCATCCCTCAGTCACTCCTGGAAGTGAGGGCTGGGCCACTGGGGTTGTGTACCAATGAGCACTCTCCTCATGAGTGCTTAAGATGTTCTCAAAGGTCCCTGTGTAGGTCCCCATCCCCCAAGGAAGCCTCTCAGACCTGAGTTACACTGCACCTACATACAGATCCAGATCCTGGGGAGGTTGCTGAGATGGTGACGATAAAATTGTTGCAGACACTTAAAGCTTTGCTTTTTGGTTTTTGTGTGGGTGCTGTCCTGGTGGAGGAACATCAGATGTCCTTGAATGGGTGGATTAGAGGGGTCCATTGTCTTGCCCCACCCCCTGAGCGGGAAGAGAGGCTGACAGTAGTAAGAGAGGAAGTCTTAGACTCAGTCTGGGCTGGGTTTGAATCTTCCTGGGGCTAAAAACTATGACTGCCACTAAGGTTTGTTCCATGAGCACATGAGGGATAGGAAGAATGGGGAGCCCTCAAACATGAGCAGGTGACATATTTACAAAACCGTGCAGAATGTGGCAGCAGAGGAGTGGCTCTCATTCCGTATGAATGTGGTACAAAAGCCATTTCTCAGCTGGCCATGATAGCGCAGGCCTGCCATCCCAGCACTTTGTAGGCCATGAGTTAGAGTTAGCCTGGCCCACATAGTGAGCGCTATCCTCCTCCCCCTCCCCGTTTCTCTCTGCCTTAGCGACAGTAGCTTATGAGTCTCACTCTGCTCCTTTGAAGCCTCACTTCTAATTACTTTTAATTAGTTCATCTTGCTTGATTAAAAAGCGATGAACTTGGGGACCTTCCCGTTCAGATGTATTACTCACAGCTCTGGCTGGGCCTGAGTGCCTATAGCCTGGAGAAGGACACCCAGGGGTGATGTCAGGGAACTTCAAATTAAGAAGGAGGTAGGAGGGGGTCGGGGTGGGGGAGATGGTGACACTGGGTTCTTGTTTTAAATTGGGGCAGGAATGAAGGAAGGCAGTGACACTCATCTGTGACATTTGAAAAACCTTTGTGGGACACAGATGTTCAGGTAGAAGGGTAGCCTATTTATAGAAACCCATGTCAAAGGAAGAAGCAAGCCTGCTTCTCAAACAAAGAGAGACAATTAACCTAAGACCTTCCCTGGCTGTGCGTACAGTGGGAGAGATACCTTGGAGGTCACTCGGGCCAGATGATGCTGGGCAGCCCCACGTGGAGGCTAGTCTAGTTCTCTTTCCCATCCCTTCCTTGAGGGTGATGAGGGTGCCTCCGGGCTGTGCGTGGACATTTTTCTGAGCAGTCTTTGGAGTAAGCTGGCTATTGGCTCACGCTCAGCTGTCACTGAGTTTGGTCATCAGTGTGCTTCTCTGCTCCGACCACCAGAATTAGCACCTTTGTGTCTCCGTTGGTCCTTGAAGAGCAGTGTCCTTACAGTGCAGTTAGGAAGGTGGGTGGCAGGCTGAAGGCCTTTCACCTGCACATGTAGGTGATCGGGCACAGCTACTGTGGAGCAGACCCTCAGCCTGCCTCACCTTACCAGAGACTCTGCTGTGATGGGGGGAAATCTCCTAAGTCCAGACCGTGCACTAGTGTTTCATAAAGATCTCTTTTCTTTCATTGATTAGGTAATTTATTTACTTTACCTACTAACCAAAGCTTACCTTCTCCTCTCATTTCCCAGTCCAACCCTCCACTCCCACCCATCCAAAAAAAGAAAACAACACGCCTTCAGAAAGCCGCTCAGGGTGTTCAGACTGAGCAGAGACTGTCCCCACTACTGCCGCAAAGAGGCTTTTGTTTGTTTGTGTTTGTTTTTGTTTTTGTTTTTAAAGATCTCTTGGTCTTGGGGTCAGCTGAGGACTTAGCACCCCATCTCATCTATCCAAAATAAGCAAAAAAAAAAAAGAGACATAGTAGACATTCATAGAGCAATAGGTTGTTTTGTAAAAGACATTCCGACAGATGCTGGGAACAGGAACAGAAAGAAAACAAAGCCACCACGAAAACTCCACCCCAGGAACCGTGGTGCCCCCAGCACCCAGACCTTGTTTTCTATTCTTTGCTAGCAAAAGAAATCAGGCCTCCCTGGAGAAATGGTCAATTCTAAAGTTGGAACATCTTTCGGTTGTTCTGTCGTAGTAAAATACACGTAACATAAAACTTGCCATCCAATAGACAGAGCTTCATGCTGCAGCCCAGGCTTGCTGGGAGCATGGTATGAAGGTGTTTGCACCCACCGATCTCCAGAGAAACCAGGAATGTCAAGCACACAGGAAAGATGAAAAAACCTGCTCTTCATTCAGAAAGCTGGGAATTGGAAGTGATCAATAGCCTGGTGACCTTTGCTATCTGTTGGGCCAGGCCATATCAAGCTTCTACAACCAGGACCAGAGGTGGCTAATATCTCACAGGACCCCTACCCTGTCTGCATGACTGAGACCAGGCCAGACCCTTAGGCTCCTAAGCTAGCACAGACAGCCTATCTCTAGAACCCATCTTCTTGGAAGAAATGGCGTTACCCTGAGTCGAGTTTCAGTGAAATTAGGCTTTCTTGTATCGCACCAGGAAACATTATTTTCCAAATTATACTGGGCTTAAATATACTGGGAATAGATGCCTGATACCAGGCTATTTAGAAGTCTTGACTGAGGATGATGAGGTCAATCTGACTGAGTTTTCATTCTCAGCTCTTCAAGGTTTGCATCTCTGCCTGACATCTGTAGAGACCACTCACAGGCTGGCCTCAGACTTGTTTATCCTCCTGCCTCAGCTTCCCAAGTGCTGGCAGTACAACCAAGTACAACAAGCCTGGTCAAAATTTAGCTTCGTAAAATATAATTTTTTTTAAACACTTACTTATTTTGTGTTGGGGGCAGGCTTGTGTTGTGGTGCGTGTGTGGAGGTCAGAGAAAGTTAGAGCCACCATCTAGGCTCTGAAGATCCAATTCAGGTGTTCAGGCTTGGCAGCAAGACCCTTTACTCTCTGAGCCATCTTACCCCCAAGTCGTAAACCTTGCTAAGTGTGTCGTTCAGTGATACTAAATTTGCTGGCAATCACCTGCCTCCATCACCACCACTCATTTTCACAACTGCAGAACTGAAACCATAGTGTTAATCAGCTCCTCCCACCCCCCATAGCCAACCCTGGACCCTCTCTCTCTCTCTGTTGGTTATCTTAAGGTTCCCTAAGACACTTACTTTTCCCTGTCTCATCCATTTCTCCTACAATGATGTAGTATGTGTTTGAATCCCCTTCCCTTTGAAAGCCAGAAGCATTTTGTAGGGCCTGAGCATCAAGCATTCACAAAACTGTCTGGAACACGTGTCGGCAATAACCCGAGTCTTTGTGCAGAAGCTCTGCTCGTGGAATAGAATCTCCACTGTGGGCTGTGAACAACAGCTGGTTCCTTCCAGAATATTCCAAACAAGCAGGACTGGTAAGCTTTAGCTTCACCGTGGAAAAAGCTGACAGAGCAGCTTCAGACAGGCACACAAGGTCAACAACTGTCATGGTGACTGACTGTGTGTGTCAGTCTAGGTTTTGGACCCAGACTCTTGGTGAAGGGGTTGGAGAAAAGATCAGACTGATTGCTATTGGCTTCTCCATTCTCAAGTGCTGGGTTATAGGCTTGTTCTCCTGTGCCTGGCTGCTATTCTTTTAACTGTGATAAATTCATGTTGCTTGTTGTAAGTAGTTCATAACAGGAAAGCGAGCCCAGGGTGTAGGGAAATTTTCCGTGCCATCTATGAATGTCTTAAAATAATTTTTTTAAAAAGTTGTTTTAAAAGGAAATATGGCCTGAGGCAGATGGAGAGAAAGCTGCGCTGGCGGGCAGAAGGGAGCAGAGCCAGCTGGAGCCAGGAGTCAGGGCAAACTTTGGAAGCTCAGTTTTCTTGGTTATGGTGTGTGTGGGAGGAAGATGGGGGCTGCCCCTTGTCTCCTGGAGCTGATGATTTTCCCCGCTTCCTCCCCAGCTCCGCATCTATTCCTGGGATATGTGCTAACCCTGAGATTCACACCCTGAACTTCCAGGACCCCAGGAATGTGGGACTCAGAGGCCAGTTCTGCTGGAGTCAGTGCCACAGCAAGGATGCTTAGAGGATGACTTTCCCAAGGACACCATTGCTGTCGTCTAGGTGCCTGGACTTTACATGGAACTGGTGCTAACAACACATGCTGAGTGCTCCTGAAATGAAGTTCTAGAACCCACAGCCATTGGACAGGACTCTAGTGGCAAAGCAATGCCCTCCATGTTTGCTTGTCTATTTTTGAGGCAGGGTTTTCTGCCAACCAGGCTGGCCTTGAGCTCATTATATAGTTATGTATGATCCTGAACTTGTCATTCTCCTGCCTCAGCCTCCCGAGTGTTGGGATAACTGGTGTGTTTCCTAAAAGCTAGAATATGTCTTTACAGACTCCAGCATGGATTCAGGGCGTAAAACTTGGCCCTGCTTGCATCCTGTTACTTGACCTGTAGAGATCACCTTTTTGTGCCTGTCTATGTCTTCCTAGCAAAGGAAACCCCTCGTTGCATGGCTGCCTCTCTCAGGCTCCTCCGATAGGAAGCTGCCTTTCAGTCTTCGTATTTTGTCTTTCAAGAAACACATGTCATATGCTTTGTAAAATGTCAAAGAGCCCATTGAAAATAAATTTATTTTTATGTTATTTTCTACAAAATGAGTTTAAGGAAGATCTAGTAAGAGGGCCAGAGGAACAAGCAGTTCACAGATAAAATCTTGAAGACACTTGGGGAAAATGGGCCAAGGAAGTTCTTTGAATCAATGGTGTTCAGCCTTGTGTCCTTACCTCACTAGAGTGGTTGACAAAGGAACAAAGAGCTGACACTAAGAATGTCCTATACTTCCTGGAGGGAAGTCGGGTGTGAGGCTCTCTCCCAGTTGCCCTAGGTGGCAGGGATGTGCTCCGAGAGGGGTGTGAGGCTAAACATGAACTTCAACTGTGGGTGTTAAAGGAGCCAGCTATAACATCAGGCTTGGAGTCAGACAAGCAGAGAACGCTGAGCAGGGACAGGCAGTTCTCAGAAGCCCCCAGCAAAGTCACTCAGGGTCTTCACAGGGCAGTGCCTGGAGCCAGTGTCACTGCTATTATCCTTCCCAGAGAGTGCCCTACTGCCAGAGCCTTTGCAGTTCCCACTAACAGGGCAACCTGGCTGCTATGGTTCTGCACTGACTGTAACCATGGTGTGTGCGTGCGAGTGCCCATGCAGGTGTGCCTGTGTGTGTGTGTGTGTGTGTGTGTGTGTGTATACGTGTGTCTATGGCTGGCCCTAAGCCACAAGAAAGTTGGCTTGCTCTTGATGAAGAGTCAATAGTCCTGCAGGGGACAGGCCTCTTTGTTGGATGTCTATGTGTCTATAACTGGTCCCTCCCTCCTACTGCTTCAAGCTGCAGAGAGCTGCAGGGAGGAATGAGGACCAAAGCAGGGAGCATAGTTTAGGAGTCAGGATTCTAGCCAGAGGTGGAACCACAGCTATGGGAGAGCAAAAGGTCATGTCCCAAAGGGGGTCATTGTGTTGTGACCAAGGATTAAGGATTAAGGGGCACTATGGTATGGACATTTTAGGGTATTGTTCTCAGAGGCACAGTGGGTATCATATTTGGAGGGCAGAGGAAGACCAAGGGGAAGGATGAAAACCAGGTGAGGGGGTAGAGGTCAGGGAGGGAGGGACAGAGGTCGGGGAAAGAATAGAGGTCAGGGGAGAGATGGAGCTCAGGAGAGGGATAGAGTCTAGGGGAGAGATGGAGGTCAGGAGAGGGATGGATCAGAGGAGGTTGGAGGTCACAGGAAGGGTGGAGCTCAGGAGAGGGATAGAGGCTAGGGAAGGGTGGAGGTCAGAGGAGGGATGGAGGTTGGGAAGAGATGGAATCGAGGGGAATGATTGCTGCACCCAGTCAGGGAGACAGCAGGGCTGGGCTGGACTTAGCTGGAGCTCCTTGACCTGAAGCCCAGCTATCTGGAGGTGTCTGCATGGCCGTGGAGGAACATGGTTCACGGGGCTCACTTTCCCACCTCTACTGTATGACACAGCACATGGAGAGAGCTGAGGCTGTGAGGGTGGACGCTGTGGAGACTGTCAGAGACACAGGAGGTGTGCTTGGAAGCTGGTGACCTCTGGGAGGCAAATAAGATTAGTCAGAACCCTCTCCATCCTTGGACTTGGGGGTGGCTGGGGTCGAGTGAGCCTGGATTGGGTGGGGGACATCCACCTGCATCCAGGATGACTTGGTTCTTCTGCGTCATCCATAAGTTTTACCCAAGAAGACCTACTCCTAAGCGTTCCTGGGACTCCAACCCACTTGGCCCCTCCAGCCATTCTTCCCACACATCTTTTATGCCATGGGCAATAGCTTACGGGCTGAATCAGGCCCCACAGTCCCACCTAGGTGATCTTGATCTACTTGGAAGACTTTTCTGGGCTCCATAGTTCTCATGGAAGAAGTGAAAATCCTGAAACCCGGGACCAGGACTTGCCACAGCTGCGGGATGCACCTTGCCCCTGACATTCTTTCTCTTACTCTGTCCCCCTCCCCTAGCTGCTATTTTGGTCCTTCCTCCACAATGGTGTGGGGTGAGCCTCTTTTCATGTCAGGATGCCAGGCCCCCGCCACCCCGTAAACAGCTGAAGGATGTGGTAGGAGACAAACTTTCCACTGAGGTGACTTTGAACTGGTCCCTTCACACAGGGGCTCCCCTGCTCCTCCCTGCCGAGAAGACCCTACCCCATCTTGCCGGGCCAGAGGCTCAAGGTCAATTCTAGAGGGGTTCCTGAGGACCAGCCACATCCCAGTGTCCCTGTCCACCTTGAGGACCCTCGTGGGGGGTTGTCTTCATGAATCTGAGGAAGTTCCAACGCCACGGATGGAGAATGGAGTCTGTCAGGTGCACCCTGCAGGTTAGCTCTCTGGCCTGACAACTGGCGTACTAGAGAAGGAGCCTCCCAGCCATGGCTATTTAGGTTCTGGCTGGATAATCCTTCAGATTCCTCCTGGCCTGTCCCCTCATCTCTACTCACCCCCGTCCTGTCTCCCCCTCCATCCCCTGGGGCTCTTCCAGACATCTCAAGGAACTCAGATTTGCATAAAGCCACATGGTTCTAGCCTGGCACACACCAGCAGACACAGACGTCCTTTAGTGTAGACCTCACCACGCTCAGGAAGCCACTCCCGAGTGTCAGCCAGGGCCCGCCCACACCATGTCAAGAGAATAGACCTGAGAGAAAGACCAGTTCCCAACCTCAGCTTCTTCTATTGAACAGTAGGGCTGGTGCCCAGCAGTCAAGCTTCTGCTAGCAAAGGACCAGAGAGGGTGAGCGCTGACCTGAGGCTGCACAGGGATTTACAGAACAGCACAGGGAGTAGAATCCAGGCTGTGGAGCAAAACACCTTCCTGGTGGCAGCTGCAACTCCTCCCCTAGGAATCCCCCCAGCAGTGGTGGGGAGTCTTGCCTGGGAGGTACCGCATCACAGACAACCACATCCTGGGACAGTTGCCCCAGGAGAGACTGTGGCTGATACAGCAGGGACCGAGGGGAAAGCGGGACTGTAAACCAGGACCTCAGCTCTCAGAGGAAGGCTGGACTCTGCAAGTGGAGTCCAGCGATGGCTGGAGCAAGGCTTAAAGTCAACTGGGTATGGACACAATCCTGGTCAGGCATCGTGGTACCAGCATCTATTTCGGTCCTGCCTGGGAGGCCCTTGGGTAGCCCAGGGGCATATGCGGGTAGCCAGCTCCTGTGGCAGAGCCAGTCTGGCCCACAGGCCTGGGGTCAGCTGGGTGGCTTCTATCTGCAGCCCATCCTTTGGGAGGGCCTGGTTCCCCTTTCCCTGCCTTGGCCGGAGGGTTAGACCACGGCGGATGGCAGCCCTGACAGTTCTGCCCACGTGGATCAGAGACGTCTCCACTTCGCCCAGAGCTAGCATGGATCCCTGGCATGGTGCATGCAGCTGGGCTCCTACCAGCAGTGTCCAGGGAAGGTGGCTGCTCTCAGGCCACTTGAGAGTATTTTATGGGGGCACTGGAGCACTGGGGTCATCTCCTAAGGCAAGTGGTGGGGTTGATAAAGCACGCCCAGTCCCCAGACCACCTCAGGATGCCATTTCTTCTCCATTGGGGAATAACTTTAAGGTATATGTGTCCAGATGTCCCTCAGGACTGAACATGGGTGGCCAAAGTGCAGATGTATTTGTGCATGGAGTCACATTCCTTATTCACATTGGAGCCTCCAGAGCATTCCGTGATAAGGACTTGGGCTCCTCTACACCCGAGGAAGTGTATGTTGTCACATGAGCACACACACACACACACACACACACACACACACACACACACAGAGAGAGAGAGGGGGGGGAGGAAGAGAGAGAGAGAGAGAGAAAGAGAGAGAGAGGAAGAAGGAGAGGGAGAGGGAGAGGGAGAGGGAGAGGGAGAGGGAGAGGGAGAGGGAGAGGGAGAGGGAGAGGGAGAGGGAGAAAGAGAGAGCACCGAGTTTAAGGAACTGTCAAGATACACCTAGTTTTCACTCAGTAATCGTTTAATCTCTGGAACTCAGGACAGCTCTCTGTAGCCTGGCTGGGACCCTCCAGTTCTCTGAGGCTGTGGGGAGGACCCGTTTAAGGTCTTGCCGGCAATAACCACACTCACTTGGGTGAGTGTTCCTGTCAACCCAAGGGGATCTGTGGGGACTCGAAGCTGTCCGTGCCCTCTAGCCCTCCAGGACAGATCCCTGCATTCTTGTCCCAACTGGGCTGCCCATCTCCTGACTCAGGCAGGGCAGGGACCCTCTATAAAGCCCAAGGAATTAGAATACTGCTTAGTTATCCAGGGATAGAGAGAGGAGTCCAGCCGGTGCCTGTGGTGGACTCAGAGGCCTCTGGTTGGCAGGACTGGCCTTGGCCTGACTCTGGAAGGAAGCATGTGCTTGTCTTGATTACTCTTAGCTGACAGTGCCCAGGGAGCCATGCCCATGCAAAGCCCCGGGTTGTATTGAGGCTGAGTGATAATGGCAGCCTCTGGCCTCGGGCCTGTATTTCAGCAGCGGGTGAGCTGCTCAGTCCCTCAGCAGCTTCCTGAGACTTGGGATCAAAGCACATGACATGGAGTGAGATGAGGCCTCAGGGTTACCCAGCATGGCCCTCAACCACCACCAAGAAGTGGCCAGACTCTGTTCGTTCAACCCGGCACTCACACCATTGGCCCTGCTTTCTGTTCCAGGCTCCTGCAGGTTAATCAATGGGTGGAGGATGCGGGGCTGGGAGAATGCCCACCCTTCCATCTCTGCCAGGGGCCTCAGCCTCTGAGAAGTTGATGGGTGGTAGAACAGGAGAGCAGAGGGAGGGGTCACCCAGGAGCCTCGGCGACCCAGGCTAGGCTGCTCCAATGTCATCGTAGTCTTCCTCATCATCATCAATGGAGTCTGCTTGGAGGTCAGGCGGTCCTGTGGGGGACAAGAGAATCAGTAGGGGGCACAGTGGCTACCCCTGCCACCATGCCAGGAGACAGAGTGAGAGTGAGCAGACCTGTGTCCATCTCCGACCCCAGCTCCTGAGGCACCGTCTGAAACCGTCCTATCCTTCTGTTTACTGCTGCCTCCAGCCAGAGCCTGGTCTAGTACAGAGCTGAGGGTCCCAGGCTGGTACACGGTGGATGAGTGCATGCTGGCAGCCTGTCCACTACTGATACCTCTCCTGTGTGGCCAGCGAGCAGCCTCTGCTTGAATGCCTCCATTGACGGTAGGCTCACTTCCTCTTACAGAAACTTCCGAATATTTCTCCATCCTACCCACATCCTCTACGTCCCCCACCTCGCCACCCCGGCTACCTGGACATTCAAACTGTTCCACTGGAGGATGCTGGGGTGGTGGCTGGAAGTTCTGGTACCACTCCCCAGACGAGGTACTGGAGCTGTCATCAGCCGAGGCCCCTGCTGGAGACACGAGCTAGTTACTCTCTGCCAGGAGCCAGGCTGTGTGCAAACTACCAGAGGCAGACGCCTTGAAGACTCAGGAGAGCCAAGTCTGAAACTGGACGAATGAGGAAATGAAGGCCCAGAGAGGGGAGGAGACTTGTCCGAGGTCACACAGCCAGCAGCTCAGGGTTTGGATCTGTACCTCTTCTGGGTAGGTTGGACACAGGGTTGGGAGCTTGGAAGGATACACGGTTACCTGAAAACATTGCCTGAGAGCCAGCCAGTTCCAAGTTGGGGGGCTGCTCTGTGAGGGGACTCTTCTCGGAAAACACCTGGGAGTTCCATGGAGGTGGCTTGCTGCTGGGATCATTGCAGTAACCCTCCTCAGAGGATGTGCTGGAGTCACTGTTGTTCCTCGTGTGGTACTGAGAGCCCAGAGAGGGGGCATCCACCACACAGGGTCTGGGGTCAGCAGCTGGGATGTTAGAAACGTGCAACTCTTCAAGTCCTAGGCCAGGAAAAGGGAAGAAAAGCAAGGAGGCAAGAGAGCTTTAACTAGGCTCCCAACGTAACTTACTACGTGTGGGAGTGTTTAGGCCGAGACACTAGTTGAGGGAAGTTGTTGCTAATGCATCCTAAGGTGAGATTAGCCACTGAGCTTGGAGGCAAGGTTGACACCCTGCTTCCCTTCTCCATGACCTCCCCCCCTGGACTCACCTTCCTCCAAGGGTGGCATCCGGAACCTGTTCTGTTGGGCTTCTTCCTCTGTGACCCGGTGCCTCTGGGAATCTGTAGGAAGCAGGGCGGGGTGGAGGGATACAGGCTCCGTCTCCTGTACCAGGAGCCTGGAGGAGGGACACCCCTGACTTGGACAGGGCTCACCTTTCATCTAGATTCTAGGGTATCTCAGGTCTACCAGGAACCAGTGTGGAGACAGGTGATTTCTGGCTAGAAACCTGCTGTCCTGTACCCCAACTCCTGCCGTGTCTCAGATGCTCCCCATAACAGTGTTACTTACTCTAAGCCTTTATGTCCTGGTTGCTGCAGAAATGGACTGGTATTTATCCTGGGATGCACTTATTAGGATTAAGGAGAAGCCACAAGGCCTGGAATATTGGATCCTGTGTCGTTTTAAGGCTCAGGCTCAGGCTTACATTGAGTCTTAAGAATGCGGGGTCAGCTCTTTGAAGCCTGACAGTGAATTTTGAGTTCCAATGTCATTACATTTGGGACACAATATTGCCCCTTTTACACCTGGGCTCAGATGTCCCACAGTATCTGAGTGGTCACCAAACACCCACCCATAGGCCAGAGTGCCTGAGTTAGCCGGGGTGGAGATATAGGCCACTGCCTAGTGTCCGATCTTCCCCTGCCTAGCCCTCAGCCTCCTGGGTGGAGTCTCCCTGTCCCGGCCCTCTTACAGCCAGTAAGCTTGTGCTCTGCGTGGAGGGATGGAAGTGAAGGCTGTCCTTGCTCTGCTGTGTGGATGCGGCAAGGACTCGTTCTGCATCATGCAGATAAAGGCAAGATCCTAGGAGTTCACGGTGGCATCAAAAGATTCTGGGGTCCCCACAACTTTCAGGACTCAGGAGGGTTCCTGACACACATGGCAGAACTCTGCTCCTAACTTGATGGTACAGTAGGTATAAGTGGGGTTCAAGGACATGCTCCAAGTAGATCCACAGAGGTGCAGGACTCTGGCCTAGTCTGACCTCCCAGCATTGCCAGGCCCCTGATGCAAGTGCCATCTTCCCTGGCCCTGTTCCCAGAAGGCAAAACTAGACAAACTGACTAGGAGGTGTGAGCTGGCAGGGCCGTGGAGGGAGCTGTGCAGGCCAGAGTGAGACATGGTTCGGTGATGATGAATGTGTAAGGATTTGCCTGAATTGTGTCTCACCTGGACCTTGGGCATTTGCACAGTCTCAGGCATTTAGGCCTGGTGATGTTTCTGAGGCCTTACCCAGCCAAAGACAGCACAGGAGACACTCCTGTGAAGAGACATGTCTCCAGGGTCAAAGGGTACATTGAAAGTTTTGCTTTAGGACCATTCAGAGGAGCATCAAGGAAGTCATGTAAAAGCCCTGTGGGCACCAGCAGATGCCCTCCTGCAGGTCCCAAACCTCTGAGGCCAGCACAGCACTCACTGTAGAAGGTGGTCAGGGCCACAGGCGGCTGGGAGCTGAAGTCATAATGCTCATAGTCGGATTCAGAACTGGAGTCCGAGTCCTCGGGGACCCGGGGCTTGATGAACAACATAGGAGCTGGGGAGAGAACAGAGGGTTGGGAGACAGAGCACAACCCAGAGATGGGCAGAAGGCTTAAGGGGAAGGGCAGAGAGCCAGTAGCAGGGACAGGGAGCAGAGTAGCAAATGACCAATTTTGTTTCAAAAAATGCAATGAGATTGAACTCAAATTCTTCGGAGGCAAATTATGTATCCTAAAGAGTGAGTCCCCCCAACCCCCGTGTGTGTGTGTGTGTGTGTGTGTGTGTGTGTGTGTGTGTGTGTGTGTGTGTGTGTGTGTGTTTTAGATAAGGGCCTCACTGTGTATCCCTGGCTGGCTGGACCTTTCTATGCCAATAGAATTGGTCTTGAATGCATAGAGATCTGCCTGCCTCTGCCTTTGCCTCTGCCTCTGCCTCTGCCTCTGCCTCTGCCTCTGCCTCTGCCTCTGCCTCTGCCTCTGCCTCTGCCTCTGCCTCTGCCTCTGCCTCTGCCTCTGCCTCTGCCTCTGCCTCTGCCTCTGCCTCTGCCTCTGCCTCTGCCTCTGGCACCCTAGGATTAAAGCCATGTGCTATGGTCACCATGCCCTGCACCACATTTCCACAGGTTCTCTTACTGGGACTTAGAGCTTGCTGAATAGGCTGGACTGCCTGGCCAGGAGCCACAACCATCTGTTCATCTCAGCCTCTCCTGCACTAGGATTATAGCTTCGTGCTACCATGCCCAACTTTTGCATGGATACTGGGGATTGAATTCAGCTCCTCATGTTTGCAAGGCTAGCACTTTAACCAACTGAGCTATCTCTCCAGCCCTAATTCTTTTATTCAGAGAAAATGAAAAAATTAAAAGTTTTTTTTTAAAATAGGGTCTCATGTAGTTCATATTAGCCTCAAACTCAAGATAACCCTGAACTCTGCCTCCAAAGTTCTGGCATTACAGGAGTGCCACGTCATGTCTGGGTTACGTGGTGTTGGACATTGGACCCCAGGGCCTGTATGTATTAAGTACTCTACCAACATAGCCACACCCCAGCCCTTGTTCTGGGAAGGCTCTGTTGGGCATCTGGCTGGGAAGCATCTTGAGAAGTGACATAACAAATCTACTAGCCAGTGAGCAAAGCCAACCTTTCCTCTGAGAACCAACATCTCGAACACTCGGCTTGCATTTGCCCAGAACTCAAGAGCCCAGAGGTGGACAAAACTGAGCAGAAGGTCACTTGTGTGCTAAGCCTAAGGCTGAGAACTGCTCAAGGCAACACAGTCTGTCACAGTCTGGCCTGGGCTCCCCTTTCTTGCTGTCATTTTAGCCTCAGCAGTGGTGACCTTCTAGAGTCTACCCTCCCTGTTCTCCCCCTGCCTTCCCCGTGAGTGACCTCCTACCTTCTTTGGCAATGGTGATAGGGACAGGATGGTAGTTGTTGATCCCTGCTGGATTGGCAGTGGACAGTTGCTGGTGGTTCACTGAAGTAGGGAGGGCTGAGGGAGGGAGGCAGAGAGCCTGTGTATCATTTTTACTGTTTCTGTCTCCCAGCCTTTCAAGTTCCAGGTTCGAGGACACATTTGCTTTACCCACACCCAACACAAACACAGAGTTTGTTTCTCCCAAGAAGCCTCCACTACTGGGCATGCTGGGAAAATCCTTCCCACCACCAGGAGGTTTCCCTAAGCCTGAACTGGGTGGTCCTTGCAGGACCACGTCTCTTCCACACCTCACGTACTGGGGCATGCCTATGCCTCACAACTGCCGTTTTCTGTCCAGAAGCTCTGGGACCATTATACCTACCATATTGTCCTTTGGCTTTCAAGAGAAGAAAAACTATGAAGATGAGGGAGACAAGAAGGAGAATTCCCAGGACAATGCAGGGAATGAGAAGTGTCAAATTTTGAGAGTCCTTATCCTTCACGCTCACAGGCACAGAAGATTCTGGAAACAGGAAGTTCAATTCAGGCAGGAAAAGAAGCAGATGTGGGCTCCCTTCCCACCTTTCCTTGGCTTTTTAACCCATGAACTGATCCACCTTCCTTTCCACGATTGTCCTCCTCCCTTCTTTTATTCAAATCTTTCCATCTTGGCTTTTAAGTGCCTCATATATGGTAAGTGCTCCGTAATTGTATATTAAATGAGCAATTGACCAAAAGCATTTACTGCCAGAAAATTTCCTCTGCCTACTAGCACACAGCTTGCTCTCCTCCCCAACAGCCCCCCCCAACACACACCCCTACCTCTCCACCCCCGCCTTCAGCACTATCTTTTGTCGGTAGACAGTTATTTAGTACCCCTGTGTGTCAGGCATTATATCCTAGGGTCACAGCATGATGACATTATCTCAGGCCTGAAGGGTCTGCCAAGAGGGAAGATCAACAAATTGGGCCACATGCTTTGGCTGTCTGTGTCTGCTTCCCCAGGGGGAAATACAGCACTCAGCCCTCATTTCCTTCCCTTTTCTTCCTGGCTGCTGACAGGGTGGTTTGGGCTAGGAAGGGAAGGTAGCTTTGGTAGCCAGAGCAGTGTGAGTGGTTGTTGAGAGTGGGGGCTTTGGGGTGTAGACGTCAGGAACCCCTGGGACTAAGTGAAGTGTTAACAGTGGGCCCATATGGTGCTCTAGAGGCTGCCTCTTTCTTTGCAGTTTGGAGTAGGTGCGACTCTTCACCCTGACTCCAAAAGGGGACGTGGGAGCTTCAGGTTCTGCCAGCCTCATTCCACAGCCTGGACAGCTCCCGGTGTCTTATCCCTGCCGATGCTCTTTATCTATAGCCAGGGTCTCTGGCAGGACTCTGGCCCTTCAGTCTCTCTGCCAAGCCCTGTCCTGGACATATTGAGGGTCTGAGGCTGGATTCGAGTGATCCAGGCAGTGGGGATGGGAACCCAGTCAGTGCTTGGCTTCTAAATGGCTCTTAAAGCTCAGACACATTCTAGGCGTTAGAAAACTCCTTGATGAAATGACCCCATAGCAATATTCTCAGAAAGATGTCGTGATCACCATCCCCCAGACTCTGAGGCTCAGAGACGTGATGACACACAGCCAGCACACACAGCCCCAGGAGTCAGTTATGGCATAACTGTTGGCATAACTACACAGATCTGGCAGACAGACCTGACCAGGTCTGGAAATAGAGTTAAAGTTGGAAGCGTTGGACCATAGGGTGGCTTTCACTCTAACCTCTGAACTCCAGCTTGCTCCTCCTCAGTATTAGGTTGCAGAGAGGCTCTGCTCAGTTGATTCAGGAGGCAGAAAGGTTTGAAAATAATGCATGAGGGCAGTAGACCCCAGGCTCTAAACCTTGCTCATACTGACTGGTGGTCTTGGTACCCCACCACCTGGCCACCCAAGTGGTTCCAAAGCATTTGGGACCTTTCTGGCTCAAGGAAGTGTGTGTGTGTGTGTGTGTGTGTGTGTGTGTGTGTGTGTGTGTTGCTCTCATAGGTCCTATATGGCTGTGGTCCTCTATGGAAGGATGTCCCTTGAGGGGCTAGTTCATTCATAGGATTGGGGGTCCTAGAAAAAAGCCATCAGTCTGTTCCCAGGAAGACAGCCATGTCTGTATGAACCCACATGCACACCTGCACTACTGGGAAAAGCTACACTCACCTATGGTGACCGGAACTCTGGAAGGCACTTCAGAAGTCGACAGATTGGGATGTCTCTGGGAGCCTGTTGGAAGGTACCACACATTCACTTAGTGAGTTTACTGACTACCTACTGTGCACCTAGAAACTGAACAAGACAGACAAGTGCCCTAGAACCATGGGATATTCCCGTTGGGGACATAAGGGTACAGAAACAGCCCAGGTTGCCAGCCGTGGGAGGGTCCCCTGGAAAGCTGGCCGGGCAATACTTCAGTTAAAACGGGGATGGTAGAACCATTTCTTCTGCCTATGTAGGCTGCTGCAGACCCTCTGTCCCTTCTCTACTCAACTTTCAGTTTGTTGTTTGGGACTTCGGGACCTGGGGAGCTTTGTCCTCATTAGCATAATCCACATCCCCTTCTAACTGCTTCCAAGGATATGCAGCTTACATAGCCCATTAGCTCTAGCCTCCATTAGCTGTAGTCTCCAGCTACCTGGAGAAGCATCCTCTATTCTGAGGCCACAGAAGTTGAGGAACTGTCCCAGTCCTGGCTGGTAAACAGCAGGGTTGGAGCTCAGAGTCAGGGGTCTGAACTCCACAGGGAGGTTAACACTGTGTTCCCACTGGGCGGAACCTCAATTTCACACTATTAGCTTCTGCAATTGGAATAATGGCCTCACTGTGTATGACAACACGTCAAGAGTTTGAACAATAATTTATTTTTAGTTTCTTTCACCATGCCAAACATCAGAATTTTAGGTGTTCCTTTCTTTCCTCTCGTCTTCCCTTCTTTCCTTCCTCGAGGTGTTGAGGTTTGAACCCAGTGGTCTTTCACTGAGCTACACTTCCAGACTGCATTTATTTGTCATTGTGGTCTGTAAGACACCAATGCTGTGAATTGTCAGTGTCCTCTGAGAATTGGTGAAGGGCAGGAGAAGCCACCTCCGACAGTGGGTCTAAGGCTAAAGTGAAACAAGCTACGGAGAGCTTGGCAGTGCTCGACATGTGATTTATAGCTCCAGCTGCCGGCTCACGCGTTATTAATATCCGTGTTTCCCAACCTGGCTTTTCCCCGAAATCATCACATTTGGGATAACAAGTTGGCTTCACCTACTGAACCAATTGCAACAGATAGGGAACACCAATTACTTAGCACATAATAGTGACTTCCTTGATAAATACTTAACCCACGAATTTGGGTCTGAGCTGACCATATCGCAGAAAAAAAAAACCCTATCCATTAGTTAATGTCTACCATGCACAGGTAAGTGCAGTGGTCCTTCTTGGATCAGTAAATGGCAGCTGTAGGCAGACGGAATTTGTGGACTAAATCTAGTGGTGGAGGGGCTGGGGAAGGAAAGAATACCTGAGCAGACAACCCTTGCGGCCAGCGACTGGCTGCACAAGTTGGAATTGTTGAACCGCCAGGAGCAGGTGCTGAGGGTGAGCTCCTCCCCTTTACAGGAGTAGTACATTCTGCCTGCCAGGGAGTGTGGCAGCCCCTTGGGCCGGTCCACTTCTGATCCACAACCCAAGGACTGACAGAGCACTTTGGCCTCGGATGGGTACCATTCGCTGTCACACACGGTGCTCCAGACACCCCGGAAGTACACTTCCACTTGCCCTTCGCAGGAGTCAACACCTCCAGTCAGGCGCCAGGACTGGTGCTCTGTGGGCAGGTGATGGATGTCAGGCTAGAACGTTAGGGCAGAGAAGAACCCACACGGTCCTGCGAGTTTTCTCTCCTGCATTTGTGACCCCTTTGTATACCCCACAGACTCTGGCCCACTCTAGATCCCGGCTGCTCGAAACCAAGGCTGTGCACAGGCAGAAGCAGTTGCATCTGGAGGGATGTTAGGATCACTTTACTAACACCCGCCATTGTTGTGGATCTACACAAGAAGCACAGGCCAAACAGAACCCCGTGGTAAACATATTCTGTCCTCCAGGCTCACTGACCTGAGCACACCACTCCTGCATCCTCCTTGTGACCGCAGTACTGGTCTCCTGGCCGCCCCGGGCAGTCCCACAGATAGGCCTCGGTCCCAGAGCAGTTCACTTGGTCACGGTGGATGGGTCCTTGGCCTGGGGTGAAGTGCAAGCCGGCCAGTGCCTTCACTGCCCAGCCACACTTCAGCTGCTTACACACTACGTTTGCATCATCCAGGTCCCACGTGTCATCGCACACTGTTCCCCATTCACCATGCTGCAGCATCTCCACGCGGCCAGCGCAGCGACTGCCACCATCCACTAACCGCACAGCCTGGTTCTCTGGGGGTGGGAAGGTTTTAGATGGTTAGGGGTGGAGGCAGGAAGAGTGGGGCATTGGACTCTGAGGGAGTGGCTGTAACCTGGAGGGTTTTGGAGTCCCTTCTAAACTGAGAACCCAATCAGTGGGCGTGGTTTTAAGATAATGTGGGAGGAACTTGAAATGCAGGAGGAAGGGCTGAAGACCGTGTAGGTGTGGCCTTGGCTACCAAGCCTTAGCCAAAGGCAGCCTCAGAAATGTGGCGAATTACCTACTTGGAGGGAAGGCTGGACACGTCCCATTAAGGAAGGAGGCAGAGAATACACAACAACTAGGTTAGGATAGAGGACCAAAGGGAACTAAGTGGATGCTCAGGAGACCTAGCAGGGGAGGAGTCTGCAG
Source organism: Rattus norvegicus (assembly GCF_021556685.1). NCBI lineage: Eukaryota > Metazoa > Chordata > Mammalia > Rodentia > Muridae > Rattus > Rattus norvegicus. The sequence continues at coordinate 220,323,070 of NC_141534.1, forward strand.
ACCACATTCTGAAGCGACACTCAGATCTGGGAATGACCTAATTTGATGAGGGCACCTACATAGAACACTTGAGTTTGCATGACTTGGGAAGCTGGCGGGGTGGAAGTCTGGAAGTTTGGCTGCAATGTTTAAAACCTAAAGTGTAGGGTAGGTAGGGGCAGGCACTTGTACCTGCACAGGTGACCCACACCAGCCGCCTGTCGCTGCTGCACTCGTAGTCCTCCACCTTGCAGAGTTGCCAATTGGCTCCGTGGCATCTCACAGTTGGTGCCCCCGCCCATGTCGTATTCCTGGAGCTGCTAGTGTTCCGGGAAGTGGCTCCTGGTGGACGCTCAGAGGTGGGTGGCGCCAGGTGGGTAAAGTTTCCCAAATCGCCACAGCCCAGTGCGTTGCATGCAGCCTCTGTAGCAGCCCGATTCCAGTGCCCTGCACACACAGGCTCCCAGGACTCTAGAAGAACCTGCACAAATCCACTGCAGCGACTGCTCCCGTTCACCAGGCGAATCCCCAGCTGCTCCTCTGGAAGGGTCAAAAGCGAGTTGAGACTTCATCAGATCTTTGTTCCCACACCAGGGTCAGATGAGACCCCCATACCATGTTTCATGACCTTGGCCAAGACCCCTCCCAGCTCTGGGCCTCAGGCCTTCCTGCTGCTAGGTTACCTCATGGAAGGACCAGGGAACTTCAAGACCTAACCCTAGCATTCAATTGAGGGAAAAGATGAGGCACAAAAATGGCTCCAGAGTGTAGTGAGGCTTAGACCAGAGGCTGGGTCCCACAATCCCCTCTCTGGTGCCCCTGTCTCCATCAGAACCTTTTGTAACAGAAAGGCAAGGTTTTGGCTCAGGGGGCCTGTTGGACCAAAAGTCCCTTTCTTGGTTCCTCAGCTGCACTAAAGGGCACGACATGAGGAGACCTGCAGTTGCAGTGGTAGTGGATGACCTTCCTATAGGAACCTCTCTTAGGTCCCAGTTACCTTTCTATAGGAATGACCTGTCCATTTCTACTCCCCAGAATGCACCCCCCTGCTCCCTCACAGCTGTGCACAGAGTAGGGCCTCAATATACTCATGGAGAGGAAATGAAAGACTGGGCTGGCAGTGCTCATCCCCCACCACAAACTCTAGCTTCCTCTGCACAAATCCCTTTAGTATCTTGTGCGTACAGGAGACTCTCAAATACAGGAGTTCTCACGCCTCAAGGAGAGCCTACTGGTGGGACCCACATCCCTGGACAAAGAGGAAGAAGTAATCTTGAGAGTCAGAGGACTTCTTTGGCACTTGAAAATCCACTGTCCTTGTTACCCCAGACCCAGCCTATTGGTCCCAGAGAGTTGACTGTAGTGCCTGGAACATGGCTTGCTTACCTGGGTCCGAGGACATATTTGGGATGCTGCCATTTCTGTGCTGGTCAGAGGGGGCTGGAGGTGGGAGACCTGAAATGAACCAACCAGGGTGGGTAAGGAAGCTCCAGCATGAGGGCCACAGAAATGCTCTAATGACAGGGGCCTGCTGAGGCTTGTGGGAAAACGTGGTCCTCAGCCTTGGTTCCTTTGCTCCCCTCAGGGTAGAGAAGATTCTCAAACCGAATGGGAACCGCTGAGCTACAGAGTGCTTTCAGACACCGAGGAACTTACTTTGTCTTAGGACCTGTTCCAGGTCTTTGCACACTGCAATCCATTTACTCTCAGCAGCACAGCGTGGCGTATTGTTAGCCATGCCATCATACAGATCAGAAAGGGAGAGCCAAGTGATGCAAATCCATTGCTGGTGCCACACAGGGAGCATCTGTCCCTTCAGAGTCATATCTGCCCACTCTGTCCCAGGGGTTGCCCTCAGCATCGGCCTAGGGCTTTGGCTTTCTGTGACTTCCAGGCTCTGGAAGCCACAACAGAGCTGACAGAGAGGAAGGAGAGGAGAAGCATGTCCCTCTGGCTTCCTCCCTATGTGGTCCCTTGAGCAGACTGTTCCTTATCTGAATACCATAGCTTCTTTCATAGAAAAGCCTCTCCTCGACTGTCTCCCTCTGGGTCTCCCTGATTACTCTCCTGTCTAGGGTCCAGAGAAGTCCCAGGGCATTGCCCTTGTAGACACAGCCCTTCCTCTCTAGGCCTCTCCATGACCCTGACAGGAAGTAATCGGGCCTTTAATCGAAAGTCTTCAGCAACTCCATCCTTTTTTGCTGCCCAGCTTGACCTAGATGGGGCAATGACTCAGAATTCAAAGCACAAACTCCGCAGTGGCTGTAACACTCAGAGCAAGAATTCAGATGTGCACGAGTGAAGATTGCATAATTTGGCAGAATTCTGGTTCCCACAGCAACGAGCCCAGTGCTCCGGTGTGGCTTTCAATATTTCTGCATATGCAAGGAGAGGGAGCAGAAGGGAGGGTTGGGTTTGTGGCTGGGATGAGGAGCTGTGTCTGCATGTTAGCTCTTAGCATGTGGTTGACACTGTATCCATCTGGGTGTGTGTGTGTGTGTGTGTGTGTGTGTGTGTGTGTAAAACCATGTTAGGGATTGGGGGGCTCAGCTCACTTTGGCCTCATCTCATTTTCTTGGTACGGACAACCACTTCCTTGTGTGTAGAGGTGCATATTATTTTCCCTAGACCAGAAAGTCCTAGAGGGCAGATCCCAGGTGGGTCTTCCAGGATGCTCAGCCCAGTGTTTGTTGATTGGCTGACATAATAGAAGTACAGAGTGGAAACTGCCAGCTCCACGCCCCCCCCACCTCGCACCCACCACAAAATCACCAGTTTATTGAAATTAGCTGCACTTGAGAACCGTGAGCTTTGTTTTACAGCCATTGTCACATCATCGGATGCAAAAAAGAACCTGGTTTTTGTGATCTTGAGTTTCTGTGTTACCTCGAGCTCTCCTTCCACCATGATCTCTGTTCACACAAGCCCCACGATGGGGCAAGTGTTACCTTTGTGTCACCAGCACTTTGCCCAGTCAAACAGTTCACATTTCAAATTGGGTTACTTTTTTTCTTCAATAGAGTGTGTTTTGAAAAACCAACCAACCAACCAACAAACATTTGCCTTTCCCAGGAGTCTGCCATTAAGATGCCGGGACCATTTTGTACCATTCAAGAGAAAGCAATGGCAGGTGGAGGAGACGGCTCAGCAGGTAGAGACACTCGCTGCCACGTCTGACGACCTGAGCTCAGGACCCAGGACTCGCAGGGCGGAAGGAGAGAACCAACCTCAATGGGTTGTCCTCTGACCTCACGCGCACCGTCATGGCACAAACACGTGCAAACAAATACATGCAGTTTCTAAAAAGAGAACAATGTTCAATGCATTTTTATAGAACAGCACAAAACTAACCAGAGTCGAAATGTCTGCCCATGGGAAAACTGCTTAGGAAATCTGTGTGCTCATAGCCTGGCACTGGGTGCAGAAGCAGTCCAGAAGAGAAAGAGGCAATAAAGGCACCCTGGAGGCAGAGGCCGGTGGATTTCTTCGAGTTCAAGGCCAACCTGATCAATGCAGCACGTTCTGGGTGTGGGAAAGGAGAAGAGAAAGGAAGGAAAAAGAAACAGAGCCCTGATGACCCAAGGGATGCTCATGTGTATTAAGTAGGAAGGCAAGACACAGAGAAGAAAACAGTGAAGGGAGGGCTTGGTCACATGGTTGTACTTTAGTATACGCGTGTGTGTAAAAGGTGCCTACGAGAACAGAGAGAGCACACTGAAACACAAAGCACCTTCAGATTGCTTGTGCGAAATAGACAACAAGTGTTCCAATCTGCATATTATGATTAAGGAAAGTCCCAGGGCTGGGGATGTGGCTCAGTAGAGTGAGCTCCTAACATGTCCTGGGTTCCATCCCCAATGGGACAGGCAGAGACACCAAGGAGAAGGTTCCAGAGGAAGGTGCCACCAAGGGGACTCTGAACACAGGAAGGACAAAGCACAAAGGAAGCCAGGAGCAGTGTTAGCCCATGGGCCCAGCACCCAAGAGGCTGAGAGGAGAAAATAGAAAATTTCAAGTCAGTCCATGCTACATAGCAGGACTCTTTCTCAGAAAGTAAAATAAAATCTAACCGAACTTGCAGAAGAACCCAGATACTGTGGTGCACATCTGTAATTCCAGCACTTCAGAGGTAGAGGCAGGAGGATTATAAGTTCAGGATCATTCTTAGCTACATAGTCAGACCCAGTTTCAAAACAACAGCAAAGCCCATAGAAAAGTTTGAGGAACTAGGACTCTGGTTTATCTTGTGCCACTGAGGCCCATGGGTTCCTGTAAGCGTCTCAGGAGAGGGATATTAGAGAGGCATAGGGGAGGAGTCTATGAAAGAGAAGCGGAGATCCCACTGGCCATCCCAACATTGGAGCGAATTGAGTAACTGGACTCTTGGGTCTCCTCCCTTGAATAAGCTGTTGTATATGTCAGTTAGGTGCCAGTTACAGTCCAAGGCACCTACGCCCACTGGCTCAACCTGAGATGCTGAGAAAATCATGGGTGTGGAATAAAGTTGAAGGTTTCATGCTGGGGAGGAGGCAGGGTAAGAGTTGGAGCGGGGGCTGTGATATGAGATTGGATTTACAGAAAGAACCTTGTGGGAAGTGTGCCATGTGTCACTGCTGGAAACATGGTTAGAAACACTGGAAAGTGTTTGTAAGCACCCAGGACAGCAGCAAGCCAAGCCAGCAGCTACCTACACTTTTGCTTCTGGGCACTTAACCTGCAGAAGTAGTCTTGAGGGCTCGAGTGGGAGCTCGGAGCCAGAGCCTGCCTGAATTGTGCAAGGCCTTTTGTTGGGTTGAAGGGAGTGGGGGCTAGAGGACAAAAGAAAAGGCGGGGGGACTTCTGGATGCAATTCGCCATGGAAATCGGAGTCTGTAATTGGGACTAGTGGTTGGAGTGTCCTTTCAGCTACTGGGGCAGGTCACCGACCCCCTCTGAGACTCAGGTGACCCCTTTACAAGCTTACCTTAGTCTCACTATGTTATAGGCTTGTGGTAAAGATGAATCAGTATGGCATTTAGTCACCCAGGGCCTGTAATGGGGACAGAGTGCTCCCATATGTGTTGTCATTACAGATAAAAACAGGCTGTTTTTCATCACACTAAAACCAAAGCACACCAAAATACACACACACACACACACACACACACACACACACACACACACACACACTGAAGACAGCTAAATTCTCTGAAAGCCACTGGGGGACTGGCTAGAAACACACAGCACATTAAAAATACTTGTCATAAACTATTTATAAAGGGTTTTTAATGATAGGGTGGGGGTTTGCAATAGAACAGCAAGTGGCTGAAGGCCAGTTCACAGATTTCCATTCTTCCCCAGACCTTGCTAGCCCCTGGCCCGGTTCTAGCTTGTGGAGACCTTCCAGAGACCCCGAAGGGTTCAGGATCAATCTTCTGTCATGCTCACTAATGGCAGCTGGAGCTTTTCTTTGTGGACGGAGCCGAGAGAATGACATAGTTATTTTGGTCGTGAGCTGATAATGGCATCGGTCCCTCCTGTGAAGGTTAATGTTGACCAGATAGAGAAGCATCTAGAAAGTTAGGAAATCAGATAAAGGTACTGGCTTCCAAGGCTTTCAACCTGAGTTTGGTACCTGGGGTCCATATGATGGGAGAGAACAGATGCCTGCAAGTTGTCCTCTGACCATCCCAACCACACACACACAAAATAAATAAAAAAGTAATTAAAGATGGCGATTTTTTTAGGTATGTCTGAGGACATTTCCCAAGAGGATTCACTAAGGGAAGGGACCTAAGGGACCTCTCCTGAATGTGGGTGGCCTCATCCCATCGGCTGGTCACCTGAGATTCTGCATAGAATAGAATGGGAAAGAAGAACAAGCCAGTGAGAGCAACTATATGCTCTCTCTCTCTCTCTCTCTCTCTCTCTCTCTCTCTCTCTCTCTCTCTCTCTCTCTCTCTTCCCTGACCACCATGTGGTGAACGGCTCTGCCCTTCCAAGTGCTCCCTGACATGAAGGATCAACACCCCTGAAACTGTAAGCCCAGACCAATCTCTGCTCCCTTAATTCATCTTCAAATGTGTGTGCCACAGCCACAGAAAGCCTGGCCGGCACAGCCCTGCTCTGTAAGCTACACACGGGCAGCATCCTGATCCTTTTTGCTGGCTGCGTTCACTGGGCAGAGCCTCACCCAAAAGGGATGCTGAGAGGATAGAAAAAGATGGAGCTCAGTCTTTGCCAGTGAGGAAAGATCCTCAGAAAAAGAAAACACATTCTCCTTGGTGAGTTTCTCTCTCTCTGCTTGCTTTGTGTTCTTCTAAAATGTCCAGGTAGTCTACATCAAAATAAAAACGAATTCACCCACCCACTCACTCACTCACTCACCCTCAGATAAGTGTACCGGGTGGCTCACAGCACTGGTAAAATGAGTTTGTGTGCCGGCTATCCAGGCATTCTGCTCACGTGACCCTGTAAATAAAGCTAGAGCAAACCATATGGCCAGGTGAAGCAAAGCCAACTCCCTCCTGGGAAGAAACAGCTCCTACGATTGCAAGATCTGGGTGTTTTCCCTGGAAATGTCAGTATTCTCTAGCGGGAGGCACTGTGGGGATCATCAGGCTAAGCATTGGCAGGTTGGGGATCTCGGTTGGTTCTTGCCATTACCTTGCTGTGTGGCCCCTGTTTTCTCACTGGTATAATGAGTCGATGACCATTTCAATCTTCTCCACCCCTTACATTCTTTGATACTTAGATTAAAATCTAAAACGAGAGAGATCAACTACTGAGCTCTCACTGCGTTTCTTATAGACGTAGCTGTCCTTCCTCTGTTTCGTGTGGAAAATGGACTGGAGACCTCCCAAGAGCTCTCCTGAATGAGCCCCTTATCAGAACTGTGTCACTATCAAGTACACAGACACAGTATTCGGCAAATGGTCTAGGGACCTTGTTACAGCTGGGCAGAAATGAGGGCAAGATTTGAACCTGAGAAATCCAGCTCTTGAAGCTCCTGACTGAACCCACGTACAGGCAGGACAGCTCTTTACACACTTGGCATCCCATTGCAAGGCTAGGCCACTGTCACTGCGTGTGGAGTGCTCACAGCCTGAAGGCCACCAAGTACATAGATCTGTTTTAGTCCTTTGTTTGGACCTATGTTTAGAAGATTGTCCTATCCCACCGATTCACTTCTCCAGCCCAAGAACACAGCTTTTAAAAGCACTGTGATCACCATATTCCACAGCAGAAGATGTTCACTGGCTTGGCATCGTTCATGCTTCCCTGAAGTCTAAGGGTCCCCTTCCCTTTCTGCCAATGAGGCCAGGGAGATGAAAAGGGCAGTTCAGAACCTCTACTGTGGGATCCTCACAGTCCAACAGGCTTTGGGTGTCCCCTGGCCCAACGGAAGACAGGGAGAATAAGTGAGCCAGGTTCTCCTCAGTGCTGAGAAACAAGCCTGTTCCTGCTCGCCAATGTGGACAGCAAGCCCATTAACATTTACTGAACTCAGCTTCATGCTGGGAGCTGGGGCGGTGTGAAGGAGATAAGCGGAAATGGAGTGATACAGAAGCAGCATGGCGTTTCCAGGGCAGCAATTCATCCATGTCTCTTCTGCTCTCAGGACATTCTCTCTCTCTCTCTCTCTCTCTCTCTCTCTCTCTCTCTCTCTCTCTCTCTCTCTCTCTCTCTCTCTCTCCATGATTTAGAAAAGGGACTTGGGGAGAGACAAACAGTGATTTAAACCATCACTGACAATTACCACAATTACCAGCTACATGACCTGGCAAAGTCAGTAAGCCTGGCTGGCTATAACCTGGTACTGGGCACAATACACGGTGCCCGCGGATTTGCTTTGGAGGGTGATGTATGGGAAATATTGAGGGCTTGGGACATGGCCACCACTGCTATTACTCTTCACTCCGAGGCTCCGATCTCACTTCTCTAGTGCAACCCCAAGTGGATTTGAGAGTGCAGAGGACGATTAATTATATATTCCGTCCTTGACATCATGTGATTTTGAAGCCTCTCAGCCTTTGTCTCTGCACAAGAACAATCCCACTCTCCCCAAGGCCACATGCCCTCCCCGCCACCTCCCCACCTCCCCACCTCTCCTCTTAATCATCTCAGAGCTGCCTGTCTTGCACAACTTAGCTGCTGGTTTCCCTGACTCTGCAAACATGGCATCCGCTGTTCCTGGAGAGGAGATGTGGGCTCCGGTTGCCATGGTAACAGGAGTTTCTTTATATGAAAAGACTCCCTTTTTGGCCTCCAAACCTGCTCAGCTTGCACCTACTTTGCAGCTACCAGACTGTAAGATGAGAGCTACTTCACAGAGAATAAAGAACACTTGAAATAAAATTCCCAAGGAGCAGGAGGGAGGCTTTGCCTCCCCGCGAGCTCAGCAGCCAGCGTTCCTGGCTGTTCCTTTGTCTTGCACCTTTGCTCTTCACTAAGGATTCAGTCGACAGAGGTTAGAGAAAAGTCCAGGTCTCCTCCTAGCGTCTCACTGGGAGATCTTAGATGAGTCTTGGTATCTGGTTGGGGGAAAACCATCTGTCCTAGCAGATGTTGCAAAGCAGAAGGAATATCAGATTGGAATTAAATATGAGAGGATTTGAAACAAGCCTTGGGGCTAGAGCTGTATCTGTGCAAAGCGAGGACATGACCACTCCAAGGTATGACTGAGGGAAGGTTCTTGCTGTCGATATGAGGCAGAGCATTCGGGAAAGTATTAGACTAAGCATGGCCAGTAGACTCTACCAGACCACGAGAGGAGGGGCAGGAGAGAGTGAGAGAGGAAGAGAAGAAAGAGCAAAAGGAGAGAGGGCCGAGACAGAGGACCAGGAGCCCAGAGAGCCAGGAGAGCACATGGCCACTGTAGCAGGGTTAAATAGGAATGAGAAGTCCATGACTGGGAGAGGCTTAGGGCAGGGGGCAGGGTGAGAAGAGCTGAGAGGAGGCAGGTTGCCAGCAAGGACTCCATAATAGGTACTTGCAGTGCTGGGAGAGCCTGGAGGTCACTCTGGTATGCTAATAGTACCTGAATTAGCCATTTGTCCCCAGTTTCTTTCAGACCTGACAGTAGCTCAGTTGGGAGAGTCCTTGCCTGGTATTCATAGCACCCGGGGAGGTTCCATCCCCACCATCGCACAAACAGATGTGGTGGTGCACACCTGTATACTTAGCACTCAGCGGGTAGGGGGAAGAGGATGACAAGCTCAAGGTCATACTCAGCTACTTCTTGAGTTAGAGACCAGCTTAGGTTACATGAGGCCCTGTCTCAAAACAGCATTTATTTTAACATGCTCAGTTTTCCCTTCCGGTGGAGTGACCTCAGGCAAGTCTCTTCACGTGCTGTTCCTCATGGGTATAAAAAACGTCACAGGACTGATGCATGATCACAAGAAGAACCCATTCAAGGTACTGACTCTGAGCGCCTGATGTGATAGATACATATGCGCAGATATGTCTAGTGGGTGGGGAAGGCAGATTGTACCCTAAATATACAGGATGTCCCTATATTTATCATAGAAAGAGCACAGAAAAGGGCTGGTGATGAGTCCTTGCAAAAACTCAAGATGTTGGAAATCATATCTTCGAGTGTGTGTGTGTGTGTGTGTGTGTGTGTGTGTGTGTGTCCCTATGGGGTGTTTCCATGTGATGCATGCAAGGGATGCTCACTGTGAACACAAGACAGGGAGAAGCAATATGACAGCCTCCCTGTAGTGTGTAGTCGTAGTGTGTTGTATACAGACTAGATTGAAGTAGTCCACTAGCACATCTTCAGAACACAGGGTGAATGTTTAGAACAGCATGTCCCATGACACATCATACATACTGTCTATACCACGAGCACTCTTTTTTTTTTTTAAAATAAATGTGAACCTGTTACTCAGCTTCTTGTTTTTGTTTCTTAAGATTTATTTATTTTATGTTATCTTCAGACACACCAGAAGATGGCATGAAATCCCATTACAGATGGTTCTGAGCCACCATGTGGTTGCTGGGAATTGAAGTCAGGACCTCTGGAAGAGCAGTCAGTGCTCTTCATCACTGAGCCATCTAGTCTTGGTATCTTTGAAAAACACAGAACTATTATAAGAATATAGGGGTGGGATATGGGGCCGCGTCGAACTGTCTACAATTTGCTTCATGCTCTAGCAGAGGCAGGAGTTTGCCAGCTGCAGATAGTTTCTGTGATTGTGCGACATTTGGAATTTTAGGGACTTTTCAGAGGTTAAATAAATGCTAGGGCCCTGAGAGGCAGGGTGGATTTTGGTTAGTTGGTTGGTTGTTGGTTTTTCTGGTTGGTTGTGGTTTGTTAAGTAGTCATGTGCAAAGAAGAAACAGCAGAAGAAATTAGATATCCTGACAGCAAAGATCAAACTTGCCCCCAAGGAACTCAGTACCTCTTATCAGCAGGAAGTAGTCTAACGATAGCATCACCTTCTTTCCAACCCGTGGCTTTATTCAGGGATCTCTTTCCTTTCCTCTCAATCCATTTTCTCTCCTATATAGTGTTACAGGGTGGAAGGGGTGGAAGAAAAAAAAGGGTGGAGAAGGCTGGAAGAAAGAAGAACCCACAAAGTAGCCAAGACAGTTACACACCTATGACCTTGTCTGATCTCACAGCTAAGCAGGGTGGGGCCTGCCTAGTACTTAGATAGGAGTACACCATCTATATACAGTTCAGCTCATGTTCCAATACCGCCCTCTGTGCAGCGATGAATTTTTGTGTAATAAAAATAGAAACTGAGAATAGGACCCCTGTTGAAGGAATCAGAGAAAGAACTGGAAGAGCTTGAAGGGGCTCGAGACCCCATATGTACAACAATGCCAAGCAACCAGAGCTTCCAGGGACTAAGCCACTACCTAAAGACTATACATGGACTGACCCTGGACTCTGACCTCTTAGGTAGCAATGAATAGCCTAGTAAGAGCACCAGTGGAAGGGGAAGCCCTGGGTCCTGCTAAGACTGAACCCCCAGTGAACATGATTGTTGGGGGGAGGGCGGCAATGGGGGGAGGGTTGGGAGGGGAACACCCATAAGGAAGGGGAGGGGGGAGGGGGATGTTTGACCGGAAACCGGGAAAGGGAATAACACTCGAAATGTATATAAGAAATACTCAAGTTAATAAAAAAAGAATATTTATAGAGAAAAATTAAAAAACTAGAAAAGGACGGAAGAAAAGATGCAGATACATACCATGCGGGTTCTGGACGCCAGGTCCCTGGGCGGGTAATAACTGTTGTTTCCATTCTAATTAATCATTTTCTTATAAGATCTGAGCAAGTATGGCAAAGTGAAAACATTGCTTAAATTTGAAGGGTAAGGATGACTTTGGCTTGTTAAAAACATTTATAGAGGGCTGGGGGTTTAGCTCAGTGGGAGAGCACTTGCCTAGCAAGCGCAAGGCCCTGGGTTTGGTCCCCAGCTCCGAAACAACCACCCACTTAGAGTACACTGCTATGTGTTTATGATATTTATCACGAGTTTTGAAGATCTTGTACTAGAGTAATAACAAGCTGCGTCTTTGAGGCTCATCAAGATGGCAAGTTTGATGAGCTCAGTTCTAACTTCAGAACCCACATGATGGAAAGAGGGAACGGACTCTCAAAAATCGTCCTCTTACTTCCACACAGAAGCTGGGGCATGCATATTAAATAACTGAACAGGAACTACCTCTGAAGGTAACATTGCTGGCATGGTTCTGTGCTTTCTACATTCTGCAACATTTACTATATTCAATTTTAATAATAAATATAAACGGAATTAGTGAACGCATTGTGTGTGGCCTACGAAAATCACCTGAGTCACAGTGATGTGCCCTGCCAAACGTCTTCTTGTCCTTTTTTGGTTGAAAAACTATGGGCCTCAGTCTCTGTAACAGTGCTCAGAGGTAAATTTACTGGTAAAGAGATAGGATTGGAGAGATGAAGGAACTTTCTGGATCAATAGAGCTCTTAAGATGCAGAGCGAGGGTCTGAGCCCAGATGGAGACTATTCTGGACTCTATCATAGATTCAGTCACCTCAGGGTCACTCACAGCTTTGTGATGGATGGGCTAGTGTTTCCTGAACCATACCCAGGCAGCTGCTCTTCTGTAAGGAAGTGGAGGTATGGGAGCCTGCCATACCTTCTCGCTGCCACCCAGGTTGAAGGCCCAAATGTCAGGAGTCCTATCCATAGGACATAGATGGGGACAGAGAAGCGAACAAACCTCAGAAACACAAAGGAGGGTGACGACTGCTCCACTGAGGCAGGGAAGTCGGCCAATCCAGGAAGATCTTGGTTTTATTTTCTCAGTACTAAGAGTTACAGCCAGGGTCTAGCATACGCTAGGTATGTAGGTGTTCTGCCTGGACCCACATCCTCAGCCCATGGTTCTTTTGGTGTTTTGTTTTAAATAGACTGGCTTTAAACTTTGTGTGGCCCAGGTAGGCCTTGCCCTTATGATCCTCCCACCTCAGCCTTCTTAGCTAGGGTTACAAGTGTACATCCGTGCTTGTCTGAGTTAAGCAAGTTACCGAATCAGTGGTTATAGAGGCCAGTGACCTTCAGGTTAATCACCCTTCAGGAAGGAGCTTTCTTGAAGCATATCCAAATGTACCAAGAACTTCCTCCATGCCTCGTGTTGAAATTCATAACATCGTATGAGGGAATGTTGTGAAAGCCATCCCAGGGGCTAGAGAGTTGGCTGCTGAGAAGAGCTGACGGATTCTCCAAAGGACCCCAGTTCGATCCCAGCACCCTCAGGACAGCTAACGAACACCTGTAACTCTAGCTCCAGGGGCTCTGAGACCCTCTTTCGCCCTCCATGGGCACTGCACACACATAGTACACAGATATACACGCAGGCAAAACACCCATACACATACATAAAACTCAAAGGAAAAAAAAAAGCTCACCCATTTTAATGACTAAGACTCAGAGAAATTAGGTTTTCAGCCCGAGGTCGCATGGCTTGGAGATAACCAAGAGAGGATTGGGTCCAAGTTTGTTCTCCAGATCCATTCTTTCCAATATCAGCAGGTGGCTTCCATACATGAGAGGAGGCCGGAACTTCAGGAGATGCCATGGTCAAAGGCTAGGAGGTGGGATGGGCTTTCTCAAGAGTTGGACTAGACTCAAGAGTTTAAAGTCAAGACAGAAACTATTTACAACTTGGCTGACTGTTTGAAGACTGGAAGGCACAGGGGTTGAAACTACTGGGCTGAGTATCACCTCCTGGGGCCTGTCCCCACCCACTGGCTGGTGTGGGGGTCTGGCTGCAGTGAGGCCTTCCCGGGATGCTGGGGCAGCAGTTTCTAGGCAAACAAAGCCTGAGTGTGAGCAAGGGATGAACAGTCCCCCTGCCGTGGGGTGGAGTTTGGGGGCTGAGGATGCTGACAAGACCTTTCTAAGGCAGCTGAAATCTCCTAAGAGAAGGGGACCTCGATGTTGGGTGCCAGCAGCCACAAGAGCTCATGCTCATCCCACCTCAGCAGGAAACACAAACCTCTCCAGGCTGAGCCAGAACCCACGGTTCCCTAGGCCCCAGGAATAAGCCCTAACTCAGCAGCCAGGTTTACAAGCATCACCCCTGTGTCCATAGACCCCATAATCCAGCAGTCCTCCTCCTATCCATCACTTTTAAATGAAGTCAGGAATAATGACAGATTCAAAGGAGCTAGGGTAGGACTGAGGGTGCACAATCCGATGCTCCAGGACCACCACGTGTCAGTAGCAATTAGGGTCTGGAAGTGACCAATGGCCACGTATATTGCAGGTTCAGGGTCCAGCTAGGCCTTTGGAATAGAGGTAGCATCTGAATGCCCACCACAAACTCCCTGTTTGCGTGTGTGTGCGTGTGTGTGTGTGTGTGTGTGTGTGTGTGTGCGTGTGTCTGTGTGTGTGTAGTGTGTGTGTGTGTCTGTGTGTCTGTGTGTATATGTCTGTGTGTGTGTCTGTGTGTCCATGTGTGTGTGTGTGTGTGTGTGTGTGTGTGTGTGTGTGTGTGTGTGTGTATTGCATATGCTCATTCATCTCTGCTAGGGACCCATGAGATCTAAGGTTCCACATGAGAGAGTCGAGGCTCAGCAGCATGTAATGACCTCTCCAAAGTAACGGTTACTAAGCAACACAGCCAGAATTGGACAGCAGGAGGCTCTGCATTCAAAGCCATACTCTGAGCTACCTGGCCATATGGTTATCCTATACAACATTCTGTAAGTCACATTGTGGATGCCTCTGTGACAGCTCCAAGCCTTTCTAGGTCTTATGTCTTTAAACTCTGTGTCTGGGAGGTGTTGGTTATTTATTCTTCTACGGATTCCTTTTTCTTAGCCAGTTCTGTAGAGATCACAGCCTGTAGAGATCACAGATGACCGCCATCAGATGAAAGCACTCAGCAGGGTTTGCGGGGTTTGAAACAAAGTACTTTGAGAGAAGTAACGATGAGAAAGAGTGATGTCTTAAAGACAAGTAGGCCCTCTCAAGGATAGGGAAGTACTAGAGGAAACAGAGATTCTATTCAAAGACTCATTTCTTTGCCTGACAACCTAAGCTAGCTAGCATGTACTTCTCAGAGGGCGAGCGGTTAAGATATGGTTGTGTAGAACACTAACCTGCCACTCCTGCTGTGCCTCCATTCCATCTACACCTTTCTTCACCAATGAGATGGTACAGCAGGGAGCCCATATGCTTCTTGGCAAAAACATTCAAACCTTTAATGCCTGGAGTGCAATGTTGCTTTCTTAGGCTCTGAATATCATTGGTCAGAGCAATTCATACAGAGTCCATAAGTCTTCCACACGAGGCTGGAAGTGACTTGGTGGGACATTTGTCAAGGCCAAGATGTAAGGACTGCTTGTAAACTTCTCAAGAGGGTTGAGGTGGCCACCCAGGCTCTGGCAATCAGTCCCCACTGTTATGGGTGATGGCATGCCTCGTGTGGACAGCCACCCGCCCACTCACCCCGGCCTCCTCTTCTGGTTTAGGATTTCATTTGTTTGTTTTGTGGTTGTTTTGGTTTGGTTTTTGTTTATTTGGTTGTTTTGGTTTGGTTTGCTTTCTTGAGTTTTTGTTTTTGAAGATAAAGTTTCTCTGTGTAGCTCTGGCTGCCCTGGATCTTGCCCTGTCGCCTATGCTAACTCAGAGATCGGCCTGCCTCTGCCTCTAGCATGCACCACCACGCCCTGCTATGACTTAATGTTTAAATTCTGGCATCTTTGGGAGAGGGGCGTCAGCTCCACAGCTTGGGAAATGTGTGGGCTTTGGAGCAGGCCAAGGTGGGTTCAAATCCCTTGCTTCCTAATTTTGAGTCTCAGTAGGTTTTGTGACCCTAACCTCTGCCTGAGGCATGTTAGGGAGAGAAAGAAAGTATAAACACCTAGGGCTTGCCTTAGTAACCGCTCCGAGGACACTCATATAGCCACGCCGAGGCCCTAGAAAATGTTTTTTTATAACTCTGTTGGGGGTGAGGCCTGACCTAAAACGCCATTTGTAATCTTTATCTATCCGCTGAGGTGTGAAGACTCCTACATGCTGCCGCTGAGGTGTGAATATACGTGGTTCCAGTGGCTTCCCTTCCTCCTTCTGAGACATTGTGTCGTGGACAGCATATGCATCCTGACAACTTTTAAAACTCCAAGCCACATGTGGAAAATGACACTTATTCACTGCTGATATGGGATGCAAGCTAGCATAGCCACTATAAAAATCTGTAGGGAGATTCCTCAAAAAAATTGTAAGTGGAGCTACCACACTCCTGGGTACAAGCCCAGGGGACTCTGCCCCACTACATAGACACTTGTACATTCTTCTCAGGAAATGGAACCGGCCTAAATGCCTCTCAACAGACAAGGGGATAACGGAAATGCCCTGTATGTACACAGTGGAACTGTTACTCAGCTGCTAAGAAAAATGAAGCTACTAAATTTTCAGGAAAACAGGGAGAACTAGAAAAGACTGTATTTAGTGAGATGACCGAGACGCAGAGAGAAATCACAGATGTTCTCTCTCACACACAGAGCCTCCCCTTGTGTGTGTGTGTGTGTGTGTGTGTGTGTGAACTTGTGATAAGGGTAAAGACTCTACGAGACTAGATAGGAGACCATTAGAAGGGAAAGAATGGTTGAGAAGTGTGAGGTTGAGGTCACGTGACAGATAAATGGAACGACAGCTATTGGTGGAAGGTAGGGGGATGGTTGATGGGAGAAACCAGGAGAAAAATAACAACAAACTATTTTTCAAGTGGCATATTGACGGCTCTGTGGTTAAGGGAACTTGCTGCTCTTGAGGATAATTTGGGTTTGGTTCCCAGCAGCCTCATGACAGCTCAGAATCATTAGTAACTTGAGTTCCAGGAGACCCAGTGTCCTTTTCTGGCCTCAGAGAGCACCACACATGCACATACATATATATTCAGGCAAACATTCAGACACATAAAATAAAAGTAAGTAAAAATTTTCAAATGCTGTAAGAAAAATTAGTTATTTTGAAGCTAACAAAAATGTAGGTATTATTCTAACATACAGAAATGCCATAATTATCCATTCATGTTCTTTTAAATTTTGGTATATGCACGTGTGCAATATTTTTACCATTGCAATTAAATGTTAGAATTTAAACTCCAGCTACCCCGGAATGTGGCTTTATTTAAAAATAAAGTGTTTGTAGAGTTCATCAAGCTAAAATGAGGCCTATGGGGGCAGGTCTTAATCCAATAGTACTGGTGCCTTCACAAAACAACACAGACACAGGCCTAGGGGAAAGGCTAGGCTAAGGTGAAGGCAGAGACTGGAGTAGTATTCTGCTATTTGTTTCCTGAGACAAGGTCTCACGCAGCTGAAGCTGATCTTGAACTCAGTGGGACTGAGAATGGCCTTGGACTCTTAATCCTCCGGCTTCTCCACTTCCTGAGTGCTAGGCTGACAGTGTACACCACCATGCCTAGTTTTCACAGTGCTAGGGATCAAGTCTCAGACTTATTGCACACTAGGAAAGCAGTTTACCAAACGGGCTCCAGCCCCAGCCCCGGAGTATGTTTCTACAAGCCAAAGGAGCACTCAAGATGGACACAAGCCTGTAGAAGCTCGGATGGGAAACAGATGTTCCCTCATAGGCCCCTCAGGCCTCTGTAAGATCCCCAGCCCCTGACATCTTGACCCTGGACCTTAACCTTCAACCTCCAGGACTCTGTAAAATAAGTATCTCTTACTGATAACACCTAGTCTTTAGGACTTTGTCGCTTAGCCCTAGGACACTAAATCACCCACCTTTACAGCCATTTCTGCAACAGAAATCCAACAGCAGGTCAGAGGGGAAAGGGTAGAATGCTAGAGAATTCTAGAAGAGAAGACAGGAACTAGAAAGATGGAGGGTGTCTTCCTTAACTTCTGGATGTTTGTAGGGTCTATAAGCAAGCAAGTCCTTCAAAGCCTGAATCCTGTGGCTATGTTGATATGGCTAGAGCTTAAACAGCCTCACAGATGTTGGTGACTAAATATCATCGATAGAAGCCTGAAGAGAGCCACAGGGGTCTGTCACAGCCCCAGAGTTGAGGGGCTGATCTACTGGCTACACTCATTTTACCTGAGAGAGGGTGGAGATTTTCTCAAGTTCACAGTGGAAAGAATAAACCTTAGTGTTGTTGTAGCCCCCGGGGGACATGTGCTCTCAGCCACTCCAGGAAAGCGGCTCAGAACCAGCCTGTGCCTGCTTATTAGCACTCCCACCTGTGTGCTGACAGGCCAAAATGGCCTCTGTGCTTCTGAGAACTAACAACTGCCTTCTTCTAGGACAAAAGGTGAGCTTCGTGAAGGTGCAGGGTGAGCTTCTGGTCTCTTCCTATTCTTTTTTAATGTGGTTGTTACAGCTTTTTTTTTTTTTTTTTTTTTTTTTTTTTTTTTTTTTTTTTTTACAATAAGGATGACTAATGTTTACATTGCTTCTGAATTTTCACTAGAAATGGGTGGGAGTGGGGAGAGCTGGTAGAACAGGCCAGCTACTGCGGTTCATTAAGTCCCCATCCTTTCAACAGCTTCAGTTTCTTTCTTGTGAGAGGGGAAGTTGGACCAGCTGGGGGCTGGCTGAAGGACCTAGAGGATGCTCCCTGGCTACCAGCACTGACTGTAAACTGTCCTCCTGTCCCTCACAGCACATCCCCCTCCCCACCATCCCTCTTGCCTCCATCCACGACCGCTCCCACTAATTAGTGAAACTTTCCCACAGCAGCCTTGGTTCCGAAGATAAAACAGCACTGAGTTGCATAGTAAACAAAAGACACTCTTTCTCCTTTTCCAGTCCTTCAAGAAAAATCTGAAGCGGCCCAGGAGGCTCGGCTGGCAAAAGTACTCACTGCCAAGCCCGACGACCTGAGTTTAATCCTTTAATGTCCAGAACTCACGTGGTGGAGGGGGAGAACTGTCTCCTGCAAGTTGTTCTCTGACTCCACACAACACACAAACACATGTGAACACACACACACACACACACACACATGTGAACACACACACACACACCCCTCACAGCAGCTATTCCCTTTGCCTGGAATAACATCTTCCCTGACGTCTGCATCCACCCATGTGGGTGTTACCCAGGATTCTGCTCAGACGCCCTTGGAGCTCTCGCGTGCATCTCTAATCCAGGCTACTTTAGCACTTCTCCCATGGGTATCACTTTCTGAAATAATACCATTTAAAATGTTAAACACATTAGCTTTCCCCCCCATAACTTCTGGAGCTTAAAAAGGCATCCAACTCATAATGCTAGAGTCCCAAATGGAAGCAAAATGCACCCCAGTGGCAGGGTTGCTAAGCAGGGCAAGATGGCAGCCATCAGAGGCTCCCAGAGGGCAGATTCTACTTGGTTTCATTCCTACTAGCCTTCCACGCACCATGCCTACGAGATCTCACCCACTGAGGCAGCTAAGAAAACCAAATGAGTAATGATACATGAGGACGGAATTTCTGAGACCCCAGACTGGCAGCCATAATTATCGTCACTGATTTGGGCGAGGGTTTTCCATGAGTAGGCAAAGGTTGGCAGGAACCAGGATACTTACATAGTTATGTGGCCGCTCTCAAAAAAAAAACCTACCTAGAAAGTGCGCGTTAATCCCAGAGAAGGAAGAGAAAGTTCTAATAGAACAGCCCAGCAGTTAGGCTTCCTGGAAAGAGGCTCTGAGATGGATACGCATCAACCTATGACATCCCTGCCCAGCGAGGCATGACTCAAATCAGTCAGGAGCAATTGTCAGACAGGGTTAAGGGACGTTTCACAGAACAACTGTTCGAGATCGGCACCATGAAAGAGAAAGAAAAAGCTGGTAAGGGCTGGAGAGATCCCGCCGCCATTAAAGGCTAAGCTCACAGCTGAAAAAGCTGGTAGGCCATTGTCGGTGAAAGAGAACAGACATGAGAACTGTGCACAGAATGTTGAGCAGAATTTTCTTCTAGATATTACTGGACTTATCCACAGAATCTTCTGGGTTAATTTCCTGATTTTGTAAAATGCATTGCCTTTATTTAAGAGACGATCATTTTTTCTTTTCAAAACTAAAACATCTAACCCTAAGTGGGACATCTTCAGACATCTTCAGGGGACATCTCAGAAGGGGAAGCAGAAGGAAGTGGCAGAGATAGAGGATGAGGAAGAGTGCTGTGAAGTGCTGTTTTAAAACCTGATATGGCTACTGCACACACGAGCTCACAACAGCTGTAGTCATAGGCTCAGGGTGAAGCCAGCAGAAGTTCCTACATAGACAGGAGAGGTGCCCTCCAGCCCTTGCTGAGAACTGTTGGCAGTTGATGGCTTCTACTAGAGAGAGAACCATTCTTCTGGGATGTGGTCACTGTAGGTTTCCTACAGTGGATGACCCCACACCCATGCACTTATGACAGTCACAAACTGGAGTTATCGGGTTATAAAGGGGGGGCAGGAAGTTAGGAGGGGAGGTATTACAGGGGGAAGGGGGTCTATATGACCAGATTTCATTGTATGCATGTATGAAAGTCTCACAAAGGGAAAAACCTAATGATGGAGCTGACGATACATGAATACAGTTCTAGGTACTTGGGAAACTAAGGTTGGAGGATTACTTGGGCCCAGCCTGGGCTACGTAGTTAGATTCAGAGGCTCTGCCTCCAAAACGAAACAAAACAGGAGCAATGCAATCCAAGAGACAGAACTAAAATATATTAGGGCGCTTAGAGGGGAAGAGACAGTATTCCACAACCTAAACTCCACTTCGAGAGAAAACGACAACGCAAATGTGGTGACATAATGGTTGGGAGTCTGGGCCGAGTCTTTCCTCCTCTGACAAATGGCAGCAGTTGGCTGGCAACTCTGGAGTTCCCTCCAACTTGGATGCTGTCGTATGTCCAGTGTCTCGTCTGGAAAGAAGACATTTCTCCAAGGAACTTAATTCTTGGGTCCAGAAAGAAAAAAAAAAAGAAAAGTAGGGTTTTTGGCAGCCCAATGATGAACTGTCACCTCCGCCCTGACCCCAAGTCTGTCCCCCAGGTACCCCTCCAGGAAGAGGTAAACACCCTAGCTAAAAGCATATTGTCGTGCAGATAAAACCCTTGCTCCTAACCTCATTGAGGAAGAGGCAAAGAGCTAGGTAGTGTGTGGTGGTGATAAGGAGGGGCGCGCAGTGGGTGGGATGCTGGTTAGCGGGTCTATCATAAACTGATGGTTCTTAATCTTCCCCTTGCTCTGCTGTGAATGGGGCAGATCCATGCTAGCCTTGCTCCCACCTAAGATACTTCTCTAGTGTCCTTCCTGACCCAGACAGTGACAGATGACTTCCTAACTGGGGATGGGGTACTCAAGAGAGACCCCAACTCTGAGGCTTCTCCTCTTCCACCTTGCCTCCGCTTCCCAATGGTCGATGCCTTCAGTCCTACACACACCCTTTGGGCATCTGTTGGCACTGTCTGGCGACATCAGCCAGGCTAGGAGTGGCCTAGAAACATGAGCTGGCTCCAATATTCTCCCATCATGAACGTTTGTGGAGACCCAGGAGCTCTGTCAACCAAGAGGTTCCTTCCCCATGGCAAAAACCCTATCCCCAAGCTCTTGGGTGTACCAGGCCCAGCTCTCCCAAGTTTATTGTCGATCTGTGTCAGGTGCCATTTTCAGGCAGGAGGCTGTCGGGCCGCCAAACCTACAAAATGGAGGGCGGAAACCTGGGCCATACTGAACCTACAAAATGGTGGGTGGAAACCTGGGCCATAGTTTGCTCCTCCTCTTCTGCCCCACGCCTCAGCTATATCACATCACCCCTTGCTGAAGCAACTATGGGGGCCTCCAGCATCCCAAGACACCTAATATTTTTCTTAGTGTGTCACAGCTAACGTTTCATGGAGGTAGGATCTCTCATTGGCCAGAATTGGACTCTGCTAGCTGGGCTAGTTGGCTAGCGAACCCCAGAGATCCACACATATCACTGCCTCCCCTGACTGGAATTACAATCTCATACCAGACCTTTGTTTTCTTACATGGGTCCTGAAGTCCAAAGGCAAATCCTCATGCTTACAAGGCTAGCACCTTACCCACTGAGCCATATCCCCAGTTCCAGACATGACTTTTTTTTTTAACTTAGCATGAGCCACCACTGAGACAAATTATATAATCTTCAGAGCCTCAATTTCCCTACCTTTAAAATGGGAATGATTGCCTTAGACTTGTGAGGATAGGATAGAAGGATAGGATAGGATACACATCTAATCTGAGACTCAGAAAATGGAAGTCCCTAATGATGGGCAGGGTTATAGTTCACTAGCTTGTATCTGTGGCCATGCTAGGCCAGGTTGACACTACTTTGTTTACCCTCCTTCTTCACAATGACACTACTTTTGTGTCTTGTATCTTAATGCCAGCACAGAGCTCAGGGCAGAACAAAATATGCCAAGATGGACCCTCCCACCATGCAAGCTTCTGTAGACGCCTGGTGCCTCTTGAATTTCACTTTCCCGCCTGTTGATCCTAACTGCCAAGCAAGGCGGCCACACTGTCATCTGTGTTGCTAAAGGTCTTCTGGAACCGCAGGACCCCAGATCCTCCCCAGGCAGATCCTAGACTCAGTGGTGAACAAGCAAAAGAGGGGATGCCACTTGGGGAAGAAACTTCGGAAGTGGCCAAGCAGGCGGGCCACTTCCTCATGGAGGAAATGACTCTGGGATGCTCAGATTCCTGACCTCATTAGCTGTGGATTTTGCACGATTCTGAAGTAGGCTCTACTTGTGCATCTATAAAAGAGAGTTGCCTTATGGGTAAATGAGTTCACTGTGCAAATGGTGCCAGTTTAATGGCTGAATCTCGTGCATTCGCACAAGGTTAGTTAGCTTTTGCTTCATATGACATGTTTCTAATAAACGGTTTGAACGCCACAGTCTGCTCAGGAACTTCGGGTGTAAGATCTGAGTTGACCTGACCACCAGGCAAGCCAAGGATTGCTATCTGTAGCTTGCAGATCACAGAGAGCTGGGATTGGAAACAAGCCTGTCTGGCCGCAAGTTTTGGTTAGGGTTGTGACACACCGTGTCCATCCTGAGGCTGGGTTTCTACTGGATCTCTGCTCTTTCAGCCTGTGGTTTCCAGGGACGTATTTAGAGGGCATGGGGTTTTGAGATTCAACCTTAGTGTTCAATATGTTCATTTTCCAGGGAGGAAACTCGCATCAGAGAAGAGAGGGGACTTGTCTGAGATTATCCTGCAGAGTTAGTCAAGGTCAGAGCTGGTCCCCAAACCCATTCTGACTTTATTCCTACAAAGACTCCCTGCCTTCCCCCGGGTCCTGGAGAATCCATTTTCCAGAGTTGACAGGGATGCAGGAGGTGACAGGGATGCAGGAGGTGACAGCTCAGTCTGCAAAGTGACAGTTTTGAAATCATGGGACCTGATTTCAGTCCCCAGGTCTCACAAAATAAGCTGAGCCTGGCAGCATGTGTTCATAGTCCCAGCACTGGGGAGAGGGGTTGGGGGAGAGACACGGGCAGATCTCTGGAACTAGCTAGCTCTGGCTGGCCAGTTACACTAATCTAATTTCTGAGTTCGTTCCAGGCCAGCCAAAGAAGCTTTCTCAACAAGGGGGAAGGCTGCTGAGGAGCAATGCCTGTGGTTGAAGTCTGACCTCCGTATAAATACAAACCAGAGCTGGATCACGGGGCACGGGCTTGGGTGTCATGACTATTTCAAGGTTCACCAGAGAGATTTAAGGGCTTCTCCAAGTGCCTTGGGCTGCCTGATATGGGACCTTTATATCCAAGAGTGTTCCAGGCAGCTGAGATTGAGGGCATAGACCTCTGCCCTTTCTTTGATCCAAATGTTTCCAAGGAGCAAGTACACACTCAAAAGTTTGTATGATGGCTTTGGAACTGCCACCTCAACACTATCACCATGGAGCTGTTTCCCTTGCAGCCTGTTATGGAGAAGAGGCTTCCTGTGGACCTCGTTGCAAATGCCTCTCTGACACACACAACCCTCCTTTTAGAGTGATGGTTCTCAGCCTTCCCAATGCTGCAACCTTTTAATATAGTTCCTCATATTGTGGTGACCCTCAACCATAACATTATCTTCATTGCTACTTTATAACTGTAATTTTGCTGCCGTTATGAATCATAAGGAAAATATCTGTTTTACGATTGTCTTAAGTGACCCCTGTGAAAGGGTCCTTTTGATACCCCCCGCCAGGTTGAGAACCACTGCTTTGGAGGACAGAAAGAACAGCAAAGCATGTGGCTGGTGTCTAATGTCTAGTGACATTTCTTTGTTTCTGTGGCATTTATTTTTGCTGATAGCACATCTGGGTGTTTTCCAACAGATTTCCCTGTGAGCTGTGCAGATTCCCTTCTACAAATAAACACGAGACCGCTTTAAACCATCATTTAAGAAAGGTGAAAGGGTGGTAAGACTCTGGTGGCCTGGAATGCTAGCCCACAGGGACTTCTCAGCACTAGTCTAAGGCCAGGCACAAGTCATTGAAATTGATGGCTTCAGCCTGTGATCCAGGGAAGGTGAGCTGGTTCTTAGATGGGTTTTTCTATCAGATCCTCCAGCCCTGTCCTGATCAGTCAGTCACTCACTAGCTTACTGACACCCTCTCCCTCCTTTGTTTCTTTTCTGTTTGTGTGTGTGTGTGTGTGTGTGTGTGTGTGTGTGTGTCTGTTTTTGATTCTTCGTTTCCTTCTTTCTTTCCTATGTATATGATTGTGCTACAGTACATACATGAGGTCAGAGAACAAGTGAATCTCTTCTCTCCTTCCACCATGTGGGTCCCAGGGATCTAATTCAGGTCACCAAGTTTGGCTGAGCCATTTTTTTTCAGAACTCCCCCTCTCCCAATCCCCGTCTTCTGCTTATTCTTCCTTGTCTTAGGGGAAAGCTTGGGGTGTTTAGCTTTGGAATCTAACAGCCAAAGCCTGCCTACATCATGAGCATTCTTGTAAGAAAGTGAGGCTGATGTGGGCAGCAAAGAAGGCCTTGACAAACACAGAACAAACTCCGAGAGCTGTTGGCAATCTCAGTCCTCACAGATCATTCTGAAACCATCTGCATCTGCCTAAATGTGTGCCGGTTTGATCGAGTAGGATGGTCACCAGTGTACCAGCCATGCTAATTGTCTCCTATCGGTTGTTATCTGTAGCCAGACCGCACAAGAAGCCAGGTGATGTCTAAGCTTGTCCTGTGTCACTGATGCATCTGGGGGCTGCATTAAAGGCAGGAATAATGGGACACAGAATGGAACAGGGAAAAAAGGACACATGCTAGATTGTAATCCCCCAGGTGAGGACACAGACATAGAAAATTAGGGTTTTTTTTGTCCTTTGTACCCAGAAACTGCTTGTCAAAGGACTGCCCAGTTGGAGGACAAAAAGGCACAGCATGGTTATTGACAGCACAGAAGAATCACATCTTTTATTTTGATAAAACGACAAAGCCAACCTCAACCGAGTCCCCTGAGATGACAAATTCTCTCTGATCGAGAAAGCCCCAACCTCTCGCACATCTCTCCAGGGTGGCTAGGCTTTACAAAGTGATGTGATTAAATAAACAGAACCTTCTAGTGTTTCTGGAGATGCATGGAGTGAAAGTTGGGTCAAATTCTGTGCATTAGTATGTTAGAATCCTGTGTGTGTGGTACTTGGGGACATGTGGCCCTCAGAGCTTCTTGTGCATGTGATGGAGTAACTGCTTTCAGTTCGAGGTTTAATTTAAAAATTCAAAGCGGGCTGGAGAGATGGCCCAGTGGTTAAAATCACTGGCTGCTCTTCCAGACCTGAGTTCAATTCCCAGGATCCACATGGCAGCTCACAACTGTTTACAACTCCAGTTCCAGAGGACCTGGCACCTTTGCCCAGACATGCAGGCAGAATACCAGTGCACATAGAAATAAATCTCAAAACAAACAAACAAACAAACAAAAATAATAGTAATGCAAGAAGATTTGCTAATGTCTGCCAAAATCATTATTTAGGAGAATTTCATGGTCACTTATGTCAAGTCTTAGGCCTGAGAACTACCTTCTTAGGACAGCTCTGCTTTCTGCAGGGAAAGGAAAGAGATTCGTGGATCTGAGAGTTTGGCTCACAACACAGCCTTTGCCTAGCACCTGTAAGGACCTGAGTTCATCAAAGGTGTTTGTGTGTGCAGATTTCAGTCTTTTGATTCCTAAATTAAGTTTAGAATATCAAAGATGGGCTGGCAAGATGGTTAGCGAGCAAAGGTGCTTACAACCTGAGTTCCATCCCTAAGATCGACATGTTGGAAGGAGAAAAACAATTTTTAAAAGTTGTCCTTGGACCTCCACATGTGCTGTGGGATGCATTAATGTACACACACACACACACACACACACACACACACACACTATATGGATATATATATACATATATATATATAATTTATCTTAACTCATTTTCAGAGCTTGTTTTGTGCTTTGCACGGACACATTTCACAGTTACTTCTATGCTGCCATTTTGGACAGCATAGAGCTGAGGGAATTAATTAGCTAGAATTAATTAGTAAGGGGCATTTATTATTTTTAAAAATTGTTCTCTCCCACCTGGTTGTCTCAAAGACCCCTTGAAATTATCAAGTTTATAAAGAAAAGCAAAGGTTATATTTGCTATTAAGGAAAACAGATTCGTTTTTAAAAATTAAACAATCTCTCTATGTACGGGTGCTGGGTGTCAGGCTGGCCTCTCGCACACGCTAGACAAGTGCTCAGCCTCAGAGCAGCGTCTCCAGCCGGAAGTACGTGATTTTAAAATAATTACAAACTGCCTTTTCAGGACACAAAAGACTTCACCCAGTAACTGGGAAAATGAGGACCAGGGAAGGATGAGAGCTCAATCAATTGGCGAATTAGAAACACTGGGTGGAAACTGAAGTTCCCATCCTCCCTGCAGTTAGGGCTTCTAGTTCACAACTCAGTCTCTTTCCCACATTGGATGATCAGGACACTGAGGCCCGAACGGGGCCCAGTGAATCTGTCTCCCGATGTCCTGGTCACCCAGTAACACACAGGCCTTGCCAGAGGTGAGCTGTGTGGGACTCAGAGTAGAGAGCCAGGTACCAGCCCTAAGCAGAGGAGAGTTCTGTGGCTCCCAGGAGAGCTGGCATCCACTAACCCCTGGCATTCGCCAGCCCCTGACTCCCAGAATAGAACCAAGCAAGTTTGGACACCATTCCCAGACAGAAAGCTCCAGAACTCTCTCCTGGGCTTCACTTTCCTGCTCCATTTCTCCTTATTGCTTGTTACTTTTTCTACCTTTTCTTTCTCTTTTCTCAACATCCTTTCCTCAAGCACATGTGGTCCAACACAGATCTGCCATCCCATATGCAGTTCCAAAGACCTGGGCCCAGCCAGTAGAGTCTGCCAAATCAGGCAGGAAGGAAGGAACATTCAGTCCCTGGGCCCAGAGACTCAGTCTCCTAGCCATCACCATGAGGGAGAGAGACATAGTGTCACTTTAGGGTGCAGTTTTCTCACGCCTCCAAAACTTGCCCTTTCGAGACATCCCTCCATGGGACATAGACCATCAGTCACCGATCAGAGAGTATTGACCAACAAGGGGCCTGTTCCCTGCTCGGAGTGACCGACAAATTCTGAAGAAAATAACGATTCAGAACCAGGATGTCCTTACCCCCTCCCTCATTACCCCTCTGACTGGGAGAGAGGAATGGTGCAGGCCTCAGGGCCTTGGTAGCACCATGTCAATTGCCTCCGATTTGGTTTTGCCACCATTTATTTTCATGCTTTCCTTACCCCTTTAATTTCTGGCGAATGATAAGGCTTTTCCACTTACAACATAACCAAGTTTTCTTTCAAAACTAAACTCCTATCAGTAACTAAAAGCAGGTCAACTGACATCAACAAAGGGACAGGAAGGAGCTGAGGGTACTGATATTGTGCATGGGGCCAGGTGCAAACCATACCAAAGGGTAGACTCTGGAGCCCGCCTGCTGCTGAGTTCTTGCCTTCCCATAGACATCACCCTGGAACCATCATCTCAGACCAAGGAAGGACCCAGAAGGACCTATCAGCTTCAGCACAAAGGGCTCGGTATTCCGCTCATCCCCAGCCCTCATCCCTACTGGGAGGCAGCAGAAAGAGAAGGAGCTGGCTTATTTGAGACTCCAGTCTTAGCAGTCAGCAGTCTTTTCCTTATAGGTATTAATTCTGAGCCTGCTCTGGGCCTCTTAGGAAAGGTGGGGGGGGGCAGTGACACTGATGGACATGCAGGAGGTCTTGCAGTCGGCCTGGGTAGAAGAATGCTGAGCTCTGAGAGCTGCTTTGGAGACAGCTGGTCAAGAAAGGACAGCAAGGGGCTGGGGATTTAGCTCAGTGGTAGAGCGCTTACCTAGGAAGCGCAAGGCCCTGGGTTTGGTCCCCAGCTCCGGAAAAAAAAAAAAAAAAAGGACAGCAAAAGCCCAGGCCTCTACTGTGCAAAACACATGCCAGGGGACTTGGATGATATGCCCGAGGATCCAGACAGAAAGAAGGCACTCCTTTAGAAGTCCCCTAGTGCTCATAACCTCTGACGAGCTTATATCCCTGTCCGTCTGCCTGGGCTTCCCTTCTGTAGGGCAGACCTAACTCATTAGACCATAAGTCTGTTTCTCTACCATCTTCCTACCCCGAAATGTGAAAGCCCACCATGTACAGGGATCCCTGAGTTTCTGCTATTGCCTGTTTCTGCTAGCTTGGCCCTCAGCACTCTATGGCACCTCACGAGTGTCTGGTGACTTTGGGCATTTGCTCCAGAACCCCAGTTCAGGCTTCAAGACTACTTCAGCACTTGGAGGCAGCTCAAGAGCTCAAGAGCTTTCTCGATAATTTGTGTCTCAAATTAGTCCAAAAGGTTGACCCCAAAGTCACTATGAAGGATGGTCTAGAGGTTCCCTGGGTCTCCCTGAATTATGTCTCTGCTCCTGGTGAACTCCACTCTGGGGCTTAACATGGAAAATACTGTTGCTGGCTGGTCCACCTTCTCGGAGGAGTGGTTCCTCCCTTCCTGTGACAGGGTGGGAGTAGGGTGCTTCCTCAGCCCAAAGGTGAGTAGGGTTCTTCCCTCCTCAGACCTAGGACCCAAGTCAGGCACAAAGCTCATTCATCTCACTCCCACGAGGCCTTTTAAAGACGAGAGCATCATCCAACCCTTTAAGGGGTCCCTGTGTCATCTCAAGCCCCCAGCTGTTGTCACACCAGGATGGTCTTAGTTAAAAGACTCTACAAAAGTGGCCACGAGGGAACAACTAGCAAGAGGCCAAGCAGACAGGACCCGGGTCCTCTAGCACAAGCTGTAAGAGGTGACAGAAGAGATCTACCTGAGAGAACTGCTGTCAGCAATCCAGCGATCCCAAGGAAGAGCCACATGTCTGTTGCCGGCTCCAACTGCTACCCACGCCTGCCTGTAGGAAGTGCCATCCTGATTCGGTGAGGCAGTTGTGCCACCGACGGCTTGTCTCACCGTGCTGCCCTTTGTGTTCTTGTTCTCAGCGCCCTCTGTGCTACACACTCTCTCTCCTACACACAGGCCCAGCCTGTGAGTATCTCACGCCTCTACCTTCTGCTTGTGGTTTTGGTCTCCAGGAAGCCGGGCTGTTGTTACAGGGGTGCTGTTACAGGGGTGTTGAGCGGGGGAGCCCAAGCTGTCTTTCATAAGCCCACCAACCAAAGTGAACCCTGAGACTCACAGAGGCCCATGTCCAATGAGCACATCCCTGGGGGTCTTCCAAAAAAGACAAAGAGGCTGTGCCTTCTTTCTTTGAGACAAAGAGACAGTTCACTCCCAGAGATGCTCTAGTGTCTGGTGCTAGAAGAGTGAATTAATGCTTCCCTGCTGCCCCTCCCACAGAATCCAGCTCTCATGGGATTCGGTTCCAAGGTTTGTGTTCTCTTTGGGAATGTGGAGACTAAGAGGCAGGAGGATAGGGTCTTGATGGACATTCCTTTGCTTGTGTGTGTTGAGGGGTATGCCATGTGTGCAGTGTGTGTGCATGTGTTCATGAGCGTGTGTGCATGTTTGTGTGTGAGAAAGGATGCACAGGTGTGTATGGTATGTGTGTGGTGCCTGTATGCATGTGTGTGGTATGTATGTATGTGTATGTTGTGTGTGTGTGTGTTTGCGCGTGCGCACACGCTTGAAGCTGATGTCAGGAGTGGTCTTTAGTTCAACTGTTCTCTGTTTATTTATTGAGGTTGGGTCTCTCACTGAATCAAGAGCTCCCAATTCTACTAGTTTAGCTTACCCTGGGCCCCATCTCTGCCTCCCAGGTGCTAGGATTACAGGAGGCTGCCATACCTGCCAGGCTTTAATAAAGGTTCTGAAAGTCTGAGCTCTGCTTTTCATGCTTCTGTGGCAAACTACTGAGCCATTTCCCCAGTCCTGGGGAGACATAGAAAGGGTCTAAGCTTTTCCAAAAGAAACCCTAGAGAATAGGGGATCTAAGAGCAGGACTCCCCCACCTCCATGTGCCCCAAACCCAGGTGGAAGTTGCCCAGAGGTGCCAAAGAATCTGGATCCCACCGTTGAGGACTGTTGGCTGTTTATGTTATAAGGACTGGGCAGGAGGGCAGGCAGGTTCTCAGCAGATGGCCTCGCAGGGAGGCTGCTGGAGGAGGAAAAGATTCAGGGAGGAAAGGGCTGGAGTGGGAAGGGCCAGGCTACCTGGAAGTGCTGGGTAGTGCTAGGAAGTAGACTGTGTGCAGTTAGCTCACCAATGAGCTCCCCTTGGAGCACATAGTAGGTGTTAGACAAGTTTTGTTGAGAGAATGCGGGAATGGATAATTTGGCTCTCTAAGCAGAACTCTATATATAGAGTCTAGGAAGAGACTGGTTCCCCATTCCAGGCGTGCCTCCTAGACACGACATTTTCTGGTTCTCAACTTCCTTCATTCTAGCTTGTTTTCATTGTAATGGAGAGGATTTCTGCCACTGGTAGGAGGGTTCCACCAGCTGAGGGGATATTTGATGTGGCAAGTTGGGAAGCCATAGTGAATCAGGCCCCGCCCACAGTGAGACCCCGCCCAGCTCAGAGGGAGCGAGGGGCAGGAATGAGTTCTGGCACCGGCTGAGGGCGCCCTCTAGTGAAGAGTGTCTGGCAGAACAAAGGGGCCCGGGGCATATGCAGTATTGTCTGGCTTCCAGAGTCCACTCCACTCATCGCCGGAGGCTTGGAAGTGTGCAATCTTGGAGTCACTCCACCGGAAGAAAAGAGATGGAACAACTTCCCCGCTTTCAAGAGGCATAGAACTTACAAGAGTGAGATGGCTCGGTGGGTAAAGGCGCTTGCTGCCAAGCCTGATGGACTGAGTTCCATCCCTGGACCCACGGACCCGCACCACATGGTAGAAGGAGAAAACTTAACTTCTGGAAGTCTCCCTCTGACGACTGACTGACCCCCACGCATTCACCCACACAGACACGCAAAATCTAAAAAAAAATTAGTGGATCCAAAACTAGAATGGAAAGGAATTCTTCTCTAAATCCAAATGAAAGAGTAAAGACAAAGTGGGTGTTCCTGGGAGGGAACTGGGTACCTCAAGGCAGGACAGCAGAAGATGAGTGTTATTGTGGCTAGAAGGACATGATATACTCCAAGCCACTCCATGCTTGAAGTGAAGCCTAGAGCAGGAAGCTAGAAGATGTGTCCAGTTGGATGCTCAAACCAGTGAAGTCATATTTATTTTTAACTCTTAGAATCAAGACCTTTGGCTCTCAATTTGCAAAGGACACCAGTGACTCTCTGGGCTTGTGGAATGCAGGCATTTTCACTATCTCCCCACTGATCTTGGCCCAGCAAAATGAGGAAGGGATGGGTTTCTAAGCAGAAGGAAGAGAAACCCCACAGAAGTA
The DNA here is from genome assembly GCF_021556685.1 of Rattus norvegicus. Classification (NCBI taxonomy): domain Eukaryota; kingdom Metazoa; phylum Chordata; class Mammalia; order Rodentia; family Muridae; genus Rattus; species Rattus norvegicus. The sequence continues at coordinate 220,354,379 of NC_141534.1, forward strand.
GCCCAACCCCAAGCATTTGTCACGGCATGTGCACACCCCACTCCACACACACACACACACACACACACACACACACACACACACACACACACAAGGCAGGGTTGGTGAAGTGAATCGTAATGTGAAATTTAACATCATCATGGCTTCACAGAGACTAACGCTGAAACCCAGTCATCCATCCTGTGCTTTAAATGTGTCTTTCCCCACTTATGATTTTGTACTAACATGCATGGGTCATCTGGAACAGACTGGTTCATGGTTCCTTGAATTAAGAATTCTTTACCTCTTTCATATATCAATGCACTTTATTGCACAATATCAGGAAGTCAAAATCCCTATATCTCTGACCCCATCCAGGAGCTTCCGTTGCTGGGAATCTGTCTATATCATGGTGGCCAGAGTTTTCTAAGACTCAAGAGTTCTCACTTAAAAGCTACAGTTTCATCAGTAGCAACAACTACTGTGAGTTGTTTCCCTTGTTGTGACAGGCTTGCTGTCTTCCCTTCCAAAACACTGCCTGACAGTTTCTTCAGTCTGAACAACTATGGGTCTAAGAAAATTTAGCATTCCTTTCTTGGAGATTTATTTTATTAGTGTGTGTGTGTGTGTGTGTGTGTGTGTGTGTGTGTGAGAGAGAGAGAGAGAGAGAGAGAGAGAGAGAGAGAGAGAGAGAGAGAGTGCACACATGGGTGCGGTGCCCTTGAAGGCCTGAAGAAGACTTTGGATGCCCTGAAGCTAGCTAGAGCTACAGGAAGTTATGAGACACCTGCATGGGTGCTGGGAACTGGATTCCAGTCCTTTGCAAGAGGAACAAGCACTCCTAACCCTCTTAATGTCTCCGGTCCCCAAACATGGCATTCTTTAAAAAAGAAAAACAAATTTAGCCAGTTCAGCGGAAAAGTTCCAGAACAGAGAGTCGGGAGCGTGCATAGATGCAGCCACTGTGCACAGCACTCTGAAGTGCTTAGTACCTCTGTGCTCACTACTTCTGTGTCAACTTAACAGAAGCTACAGTCATTTGAGGGGAGGGAGCCTCAGCTGATAAGCTGCCTCCATAAGATTGGACTGTAGTCAAGCTCCTAGGCCATTTTCTTAATTAGTGAAGTAGGGAAACCTAGACAATTATGGGTGGTGCCACTCCCTGAGCCGATGGTGCTGGGTCCTATAAGAAAGCAGGCTGAGCAAGCCACGAGGAGCAATCATTCTTTTGTGGCCTCTGCACCGGCTCCTGATGCCAGGTACCTACCTGTCAAGTTCCTGCTTGGCTTCCCTCAATGAACTGTGATTCAGAATACATGCACCAAATAAGCCATTTCCTCCCCAAGTTGATTTTTGGTCACAGTGTTTCATCACAGAAGTAGTAACCTTAACTACAACAATCTTCTTCCTATTTTGTTACACATAATGTATGTAAAGATGTGTGCCCGTGGCCTGTAATTACTTTGTGTGTATGATGTATACGTGTGTATAGTTGAATGTATTTGCCCCCCCCTCTCTTTCTCTCTGTCTCCTCCTCCCTCCCTCCTTCCCTCCCTCCCTCCCTCCCTCCCTCCCTCCCTCTCCCCCCTCTCTGTATGTGTTTGTAAGAAGTGGAGGTCAATATCAGGTGTCTTGCTCAGTTTCTCTACACCTGACTTTTCTAGACGAAAAAAGGTCTCTCACTAAACCCAGAGCTCACCAATTCTGCTAGTCTGGCTGGCCAGCAAGCCCTGAGGATCCTGTCTCCACTTCCCCAGCTCTGGGAATAAGACAGCATGGTCCCATACCCATTTTTTATGTAGTTTCTGAGGTCTCCAACTTGGCTTCTCATGTTTGCATTGCAAGAGTTTCACCCTCTTTCCAGGCCCTGGGGTGGTGGCTTTCTGATATAAACAGTGCTACTATTTCTCTGAGGACATCAAGTAAACCCAGCTGTCACCCCTATTTTCTCACTCCGTGTAGGAGTGTTTAATCCAATGGCTACAGGGATTTTTTTGAGATTGCCACATATTTGACTCTGTGATAATCAAAACCTCACAGCCACAACACAATGAGCTCTGGGAAATTAGGGGCAATGTCACCCACCAATGTACTTAGAAAATGCTTTGATTTATGACTTTTTTTTCCTGTAACTGTGAAAATTTCCATGTTGAAACTGTTTCCATGTTGAAACTTGTTATTTGGGGTGACTTGAATCCATATTTCCTACCATGGTCACTAAAAGTCAGCTTAAGAATGAACTATCTCGGCCAGGCATTGGTGGTGGCACGCGCCTTTAATCCCAGCACTGGGAGGCAGAGGCAGGCAGATCTCAGAGTTTGAAGCCAGCCTGGTCTACAGAAGACTAAGTTCCAGAACAACCAGGGCTATACAAAGAAACTGTATACAAAGAAACTGTCTCAAAAACCAGATGGGGCAGGGAGAGGGAGAGGGAGAGGGAGAGGGAGAGGGAGAGGGAGAGGGAGAGGGAGAGGGAGAGGGAGAGGGAGAGGGAGAGGGAGAGGGAGAGGGAGAGGGAGCAATGTGTTTTACAAGTATGAGCATCTCAGTTTGGATCCCCAGAACTCACTGTAAATGTCAGGTGGTGGTGGCAGCCTGCTTGTAATTTCAGCTTTAGTGGACAGACTTATAAGATCTCAGAGTAAGCTGGCTATTAAGAGGAGCCATATTGGTGAGCTCTGGGATTGATTGAGAGACCCTGCTTCAGTGAGTGAGAACCATGCAGAATGAGTCCCAGCATCAACCTTAAACCTCTACATGCAAGAGCACTATCCCCTAATATGCCCCCCCCCATTCATGCCTACAAACATGCATAATGCACACACTCACAGAAGAAGAAAATGATAAATTACCTCTTATCCCAGTTGAGGGCACAGCTGTGTTTTGCACTAACAGTCTGCACGTGGCGTCACCATTGCCCACATCCACGTCAATGGCTCTCTGTAACTTCCCATCTGGGCATTTGAACCTTAGATCACAAGTCCAATGGTGAGGTCACACACAGTTATACCCTAACCCTTCTTCTGCCATTCCCTGGGTCAGTGGTTCTCACCTTGTGGGTCACACAGAGGCTGAATGACCCTTTTACAGGGGTCTTCTCCTTAGACCATCGGAAAACACAGATATTTGCATCACAATTTATAACAGTAGCAAAATTACAATTGTGAATTAGCAACAAAAGTAATTTTATGGTTGAGGGTCACCATGACATGAAGAGCTGCATTAAAGGTGCCGCATTAAGAAGGCCGAGAACCAATGGCCTAGGTTTCCATAACGTATGACCACAGACCTGATGATTTCAACAGCAGAGACTTAGAGGCATCAACCAGCAGATACTTATCTACTCCATCCACTTATCTACAGGAGAATGACTTTTGCCTCTCGGAATGTTGTACCTGGAGGCATTTTCAATGATCACAACAAACATCTGTGCTGTTTAATGTCCTCCCAGGATCCACCCAGCTCCTGGAGCTGTTGAAAAGGAGTGTAAACTTTAATAGGTGGAGGTTGCAGCCTACAGAGATTGTCACTATCATCTGTTAGCATTTAGAATCACTTAGGAAACATACCTCTGGCATGGTTAGGAGGGTGTTTCCAGAATGGTTTAACTGAGCAGGAAAGACCGACTTTGAATGGGCGTCACTATTCCTTAGGCTAATGTCTGGACCTGAATTAAAAGCGCAAAAGGGACTGAGTACCAACATTCATCCCTTCTGCTTCTTGACTGCAGACAAAAAGTAACCAGCTGTCACTTTCCTGCTACCTTGCCTTCTTGCCATGGTAGAGTGTAGACAGTACCCGCAAACTACAAACCAAAACAACCCCGTCCTTAAGTTGCTTTGGTTGGGTGTTTTGTCAACAGCAATAATAAAAGAAGCTCATACAAAGGTCTTCTGGTCATAAGGAGTGCCCTGTGACAGGGGACTATCCTGGCTTAGCTTAGCTAGAGTCCCTAAAAAGGGATTCTTCAATTGACAGATTGTCCAAATCAGTTGCGCTCTCCATGTCTGTAGGGGACTGTCTTGAGTGTGAATAGACGGAGAAGGGCCTAGCCCACTGTGGGTGGCACCATTCCCTGGGAAGGTGGTCCTGGGCTGTATGAGAAAAATATTTTTTTATCCTCTTCCATGACTTCTTTGTCTTTTTGCCTATATCCTGCCTTTCTTTGCCATCTAATGTTACCATTTCTTGATTTCTGCTCTGTTATTCTATATATACACTCACAGCTATTGCATATATACATGTATGAATTATAGGCTAAGATCCACATACGAGGGAGAACATGTGGTTTTTTTCTTCTTGAGTTAGGGTGACCTCATTTAATATTATACTTTCTAAGTCCACCCATTTTCCTGAAAATTTCATGACTCCATTTGTTTTGGAGCCGAATAACTTTCCATTTTATATGCACACCATTTTTCATTATCCATTCGTGTGTTGATAGACACCTAGGTTGGTTCTATTTTCTTGCCATCAGAAACAGAGCATCAATAAACACGGGTAAGCCGATATCTCTAATAGGTTACGGAGATCTCTGTGTGCATGCCGCAGGAGGGCAATAACTGGGTGATTTGGCACTTCTTTTAATTTTCTGTCCAAACTCATTCCCACAGTGGCTACATTAGTTTGCATTCTCACCAGCAGTAGGTTTCTCCCCTCCCCCACATCCTCTCCAACAATCTATTGACAGATTTCTTGTTGGCGGCCATTCTGACTGGGGTGAGTGGTATTTTAAGGCGGTTTAATTTGTGTTTATCGGATGACTGGGAGTGTAGAACACTTCCCAAAACAGTTCTTGGCTTTCCACGTTCCTTCCTTTGAAAAACGTTCATTTCACTAGCTCGCCTAGTATTTCACTAGTTTCACTTAGTTTCTTGATTTCTGCGGTTCTTTGTAAATTCTAAGTATCGTCCCCAAAATGCAGTTCATAATACTTTCTCCCATTCCTTGGGCTGTCTGTTTGCTCTGCTGATGGCTTCCTTTGCTGCTGTCTGATGATACTTCAGATTTGCTGCTGTGCTACTGGTGTTCTGCTCAGAAAGTTCTTGCCTACCCCAATGCCACAAAAATGCTTCCTATGTTTTCACCTAGAAGTGTGAGCATTTGGAGATTTAGATCAATATCTTTGATCCATTGCTGACTGGGTTGTTTTTAATGTAGGATTAAAATTTTGAATATAATTTCATTATTCTGTAGGTGAATATCAACTGTCATATTAATTTTTGTTGATATTGCCATAAAAATGTAACTGATAGACAAACTGTAAAATCTAAGAGAAATTCCATAACCTCAATAGTCATTCTAGCTTTATAGAAGTTAATGGAGATGTATATAGTTCGAGATGAACTGTTCTAGTTTAATTTCTTGAACTGTGACAAAATACCACCCCCAAAGCAGCTTAGGGGACAAAACCAGTTTTGGGGGCTCACAATTCCATGTTACAGTTTATCATAGTGGAGAGGTCATAGTGGAGAGGTCATAGTGGCGGAAGCTCAGAGCAGGCATTCATACCATATCCACAGTCAAGAGCAGAGAAATACAAATGAATTGAAGCTTGCTTGCTTGTTTGCTTAATTGATTGTGTTTAGCTTGGTTTCTCTATTCTTATGGAGTTACAGACACCCTGCGTAGGGAATGGCACCACCCACAATGAACCAGAACTTCCCACATTGTTTTACTTACAAGATAATCCCCACAGAAAAGCCTACAGGCCAACCCTTTGTAGACACTCCCTCTTGGAGACTCTCTCCCCAAGCGATTCAAGTCTTGTCAAGTTGACATAGGTAACCATCACACTAATTAAGGTATAGACATGTATTGGCCCTCTAATACATGCCAGCCGCAGGACTAAGTTATCTCATTTTAATGCTTACAAAGAAGTCTAATGTAAGTATGGTTCTCCTGTAGTTTTCAGATAATAAACTTAAAGGATCGACTGTAAAGGGTTCTGACTGTGCCTGTTTTCAAGTTGGTCAACTCCAGAGTTTGTTCTCTTGGAGCGGATGGGCATGTCTCTAGGTGCTGAAGCACAGAAAAGAAAATGTAACCCCTGCTCCCCAAAGTATCTAATCCTCTTAAGAAATAGATGAGCAGACAGCGTGAGTCATTGTGGGCGTTCTGAGGGGTAACCCAACCTCCCTGGAGAAATTAGGGAGACTTTTAAGGAAAGGAAACTACGGAGCCAAGTCGTGGGGGACCATAGTAATGATTCACGGAAAGTTCTAGGCTTTCCATGGGTCAAGATGCAGGTGAATTGGAGCTGGAAGCTGGGTAGACGGTAGAGTGAGCCAGGAAGTGTAGAAAGAGGAGAGAGAGAGAGGTGAAGCTCTGGGTGGGCACAGGAGGGTTCACCAAGGTTGAACAATGGAGTTCTAACTAGTCCAAACACCAGAGAGGAACCTGAGGCTTGACTATCAGCTCTTGTTCCATTCACTAGAGCCATCCAGTCCTCCTAGTGGTGGTGGGAGGGAGTAAAGCCAAGTCTCTAAAGCTTGTCCTGTGGCAACAAAGAGCTGCATTCTGTTACTTGCACCCCCAAGAATGGGCGTGTTCATTCCCTTCCCTTCCCTTTTACGCCCAGGAACTCAGAATCCTCATGCTCCAGGCTGGTAGGAACTGGAGTCACAGGATACACCATCATGCCCAGTGCCATGGTTTTCTTTGTTTGCTGCTTTTGATTTCTCTAAGCACAAGAGAAAGTGTTCTCTTCCTGGATCCCTGAAGATGACTGGCAACAAGTGAGTGTTACACTTTGTCTGTGGCTTCTGGATCGGCATTTGTCACCTCTGCCTACCTCCATGGCTGATGAAGGAAGGAGTTGGGTCTTATGTGACTTGAGCTTCATTGACACATCTTGGTGTCAGAGGATCCTGAAATGTCCTCCAAGAGAAGAAGGGGTGAGCTGTTGGGAATGGCCTCTTCTGTCCCTGTCTCTGCCTCTTTCTTTCTCTCTCTGTCCCCCTCCCCTTTCTATGTAGGCCAAGTTGGCTCTGAACATAGAGATCCACCTGCCTCTGCCTCCTGAATTCTGGGGTTAAAAGTATGTGCCTCCATTCCCGGCCTTGCCTTTGTCTATCTTAGTCAAATTATATTACCCCTCTCTACAGTGAATCATATGTGTCCATGGATTCTTCTTCTCTGTCACAGCTGGGCTTCTGCCCTGATATAAAGTGCTAAAAACTGGGATGAAAGGCTGGAGAGACGGCTCAGACATTTAGAGTCCTGGCTGCTTTGCCAGAGAAAAGGTTTGGTTTGTTTCCCAGCGCCCACATGATAGCTCACAACTGTCTTTCACTCTAGCTCCAATGAATGTGATACCCTCTTCAGACCTCTGAGAGGACCAGGCTCTCATGTGGTAAACATACATACATACATACATGCAAAACATTCACACACATAAAATAAAAAATAAATACATCTCTAAAAATAAATGAATGAATAAAACCCAGGCTTGGACTGTAGTTCAATTTGTAGAGTGGTAACCCTGCATGCCCAAGGTCCAGAGTTTAATTACCAGCCCCACATATACTGGGCATGAGGACAAACACCTACAGTCCCAGTACTCTAGAGGTGGAGGTGGGAAGATCAGAAGTTCAAGGCCATCCTTGGATACACAGTCTGAGTTACAGACCAACCTGGCCTACACTGAGACCTTGTCTCAAAAACCAAGCAAAAGGGGAGTTGAGAGTTAAAGAGCACTGGCTGCTCTTCCAAAGGACCCAGTTCAATTCCCAGCACCCACATGGCAGTTCACAACTGTCTGTGACTCCAACTCCAGGGGCTCTGCAACCCTCACACAGACATACACGCAGGCAAAACACTAATGCACATAACATAAAAATCAATACATATGCAAACAAAATAATAAAACAAAGTTACACACACAAGTTTAAAGCCCAGGTGTTTGCTGGTGACTCTGGTTTTTAGCAAAGGTGTCTATTTTAGCTTCTAGCTTTCTGATGTCGTCCTTTCTGCCGCTTAAGTCACCCTCATTCTTTTATTCTTTTATTCAACCAATACTTAACGAATGGCTGCCATTGCTAAGCACTGGGAAGTACTAGGAAGGGTTGACGAATGGTTCTCAAATGTCTCTGCCCCACTAGTGTGAGTCCTTTCCCGCCAGGGGCAGAGCATAAAACAGTAACTGAGCCATGGAGATTGAATGAGACAGTGTGGCCTGCTGCATGTGATGGTGAAAATCCCGTGGGGAAGCTTCTAACCTCAGACGGCTAAGATCAGTACGCCGGGCCGGATCTGTGACGGCCATAGGCCATGTGAAGGATTTGGTAGTCCCAGGTATTCCTTCACAGATCTAGAGACAACCGCAGTAGGAGTGGGAAGGGAGGTGAGAAGTGACTGGATCCTGCTATCTGAGCTCCGGGAAGGCCCCGGGAGTGATCTTTACACCGACACCTAAATCAAGAGAAAGTAGACTCGTGAAGGGCTTGAGGAAGAGTCTATCTGGACAAGAGACAGCAAAGCAAGGCGCCTTGCCAGCCGAAGGACTTAGCCTGGGAGGTAAGCAGAAAGATCAGCAGACCATACTCAGTGGGTTGAGATCTAGACAGAGGTAAGGGTCAGAGCCCTTTGAACATTTAGGTCAAGAAGTGACTGGCTCATCTTTATTTTCCTATAAGGCACCAGAGGGATCTGAGTAAGGGGTCACTGTGATTTAGTCTGAGGTCAGTGCCCCTGTCAATCTTGTGGCTCCCATATGGCGCCACTTCCTTCCCCTCTGTTGCTTTTGCAATGCAAAGTGCATGCCAGTATTTCCCTTGAAACAGGCTGTGGTGAGCCCTGGAGCTCAGATAGCAGGATCCAGTCACTTCTCACCTCCCTTCCCACTCCTACTGCGGTTGTCTCTAGATCTGTGAAGGAATACCTGGGACTACCAAATCCTTCACATGACCTATGGCCGTCACAGATCCGGCCCGGCGTACTGATCTTAGCGTCACCATTCCTTTTAGGTTGAAGGATCCGGACCTTCCTCCAAACATGGTTCCCTAAGCAGAAGATACCCCTCAGTGTCTGCCTGCCCCATCTAAAGTCCCCAGCTACAGCGATAATCAAACTCTAGCGGAGGAGGATGCTGCTTTAGGATGGGAAGGGAAACGGGTTGGAGTGAAACTGAAAGGAAGGCTCCCTTCCTGTCCCTGGGAAAGCCGGCTGATCGGCTAAGAGGGCCGACAACAGCCCAGAAGAAGGGAGATTTTTGGAAAGCTGAATGAGAAGGGACCCTGTGACCCACAGACTTTCATTTCTCCTAAATACTGGGTGACGTAGGCAGCCACAGGACCAGTGAAAAGGGGAAGCCCAGAGTTTCTTAAGCTGAAAAGGGGACAGAGACTAAGCTGGGAGGGAGAGCCAGAGGGGACTCAGGGAGGAAGAGAAGCAGTCAGGCAAAGAGTGCTGTGTGGAGGAGGTGGCAGGGCCAGGGGAGACACTGAGGCCCAGGTGATAAGAGAAGGGGACAACGGTTGAGAAAGGGCAACCAAAGGGGGAGACTAGCAGGAAGGGGGGAGGGGATAGAGAAGTGGAGCAAGCAGGATGGTTGGGTGGCGTTGGGAGGGTAGACTAGGCCAGAGTGGAGGAAGGAGAGAAGACGACTAGGTAGAAAGCACGGGGTAGATGAACAAGAACTGGGAGTGGAAGGAGAGGGTGAAGAATTAAGGTGGAGATAGAAACTAGGTTGCAAGGAGAGGAACCTGAGGGAAAAAGAGGAGACAGGGTTGAGAAAAGAGGGCAATCGGGGTTAAGAGAGAAGAGGGGAGGACAAAGGAAAGAGTCTGGGTCACGGAGACAGGAAGCCCACGATGTCCGCACTTCGCGCCGAACAGCAGCCAAGCAGATCCGGAGAGAGGCAACCACTGGTGGCTCAAGGCCGGTGGGGGCCCCGACGGTGGAGGCGGACAGCAGCTGCTGCGGTGCTGCTAGTGGAGATGCTGGAACGCGCTGCCTTCTTTGGCGTCACCTCCAACCTCGTGCTCTACCTCAACAGCTTGAACTTCAACTGGGATGGTGAGCACGCGTCGCGGGCCACACTCCTCTTCTTAGGCGCCTCCTACCTGCTGGCTCCGGTGGGAGGCTGGCTGGCCGACGTGTACCTGGGCCGTTTCCTTGCTATTTCGCTCAGCCTGCTGCTCTACCTGGCTGCCACTGGCTTGTTGCTCACCACCATCACCGACGATGGCCGCAGATCCTTCTGTGGAGAGATGCCCGAGTTGCCACTGAAACCTGCCTGTCCATCCGCAAACTGCCAAGGCTCCTGGTCCAGCCCCTACTGCGCGACCACCCTCTACTTAGTGTTGCTTCTCTTGGCGCTGGCTGCCAGCTCCGTCAGGAGCAACCTCACCTCGTTCGGGGCCGACCAGGTGAGTGTCCAGAGTTATTGTGCCACGGAGGCCAACGGGGACTGGAAATCCTGAGATCGAGGTTCTAGCATCCAGAGGGACCTCAGGCAAACCACTTCCCCTCTCTATTTACATCGGTTTCCTTATATGAAAACAGATGGGCTGCTCACTCGAGAGTCATGTAGGAGCCTCAGTAGGATTAACCACAGTCCCATGGCCCTCTGAGCCATGCCCCATGCCCCAGGCCTATTGGCTTTTTTTTTTTTTTTTTTGAAGACAGGGTCCCATCATTCCATGCTGGCCTCCAACTCGATTTGTGCCTGTGGAGAGCTATGAACTCCTGAACCTCCTGCCTCTTCCTCCTGTGCTGCCACGTCTGCCTCAGAGGTGTGTGTGTGTGTGTGTGTGTGTGTGTGTGTGTGTGTGTGTGTGTGTGTGTTTGTCTATCTGTCTGTCTGGTTTTAACATAAGGTCATACTTCTGTAACCCAGATTGATCTAGAATCATTAAGGAGCCCAGGTTGCCCTCATATTTGTGGCTATGGCCCTGACTCATACTCCTAAGTGCTAGGATTTCAAAGGTGAGCCATCATCATGCCTAGTTGCTTTTCGTGTTTTAACTTGGTTCTCTTAACTATCCCCCAGGTGGGTAGTGTTGTAGCCCCTCAAATTACTTCTGATGACAGAGATCAGGTCATGAGAGACGGTGAAGCAGCTGAGTCTCGGGTCCCAGTTTGAGCCCTGTCTGAATGTGTCACTGGTACTTGGGTGCTGGTGCAGGAGCCAGCCAGCCTTTCCTCATCCAGCAGCACTAGATAAAGTCTCGCTGACATGGCTCTGTTTTGGGCAGCTGTGCACAAATAGGAGAGTTGATAATAAATACAATAGTAAAGGATATTGTTAAAACAACCACACGCTGTGTGAACAATCACAGGCAGAATTCAGAAACAGACAGCCGTGGGAAAGATGAGGAATCCAGGGAAGGGGAGGGCAGCTGATAGCGGCAGTGGGATCAGGCTGCTGGGTGAATTGTACATCTCTCTAATTTACTTTGTTTTCCTCAAAAACACTCAACAAGGTAGAGTTGTAAATGAGTTGTCTTCTGGCCGGCATCCACAACCCAGCACCCACCACTGGGACTGGAGTCCTTACTGAGGATTTCCCTTTTTAATAGCATGTGTTGTATTTGCTTATGTGTGTTTGTGTCTTTGCAAGCATACGTGCACGTATGTGAGCAGGTGCATAGGAGAGGTCCACAGAAGGCTCTGGGTCCCTTGGAGCTTGAGTTACAGGCATTTGTGAACAACCTGAGACCAGGAGATTCCCAATACTCACTGAGAGGAATGTTCCTCCTTCTGTTAACTTTACTCTTTGATTGATATCACACTACTTACCCACTCCCAGTTGCCCTGAAACCTTGGCTTAGATAGGGGTGGCCACCTATCAACAGGGGCTAGCAGGCAAGTAACAAACATACTCCATGAAACTGAATACAAAGGAAAGTTTATTGTTATCGAGGGTGCCACAAGGGATGGCAGGCTGGGAAGTGGCTGTTATGCTGCTTACAGCACAGGGTAATGATGAAATGATGCGTGGGTCTCCATTTGGTTAGAATGAGTCTCTTTGTGGGCATTTCCTGGCATGTGATTTGTGCCCCATGAAAGAAGACAGCTCAGATTGGTGGTGTACAGTTCTGGGAGATTAGCAGAAGGTGCTATATATAGAATTTTCTGTTGGGTAATATTAACTATGTAAATGAGTGCCTTGCAAATCTAGGTAGTTCCTGTTGATCAAAATTCAGCCCCAATCAGGTTACATCTCTGCCACTAGCAGTTGGGATTCCTGGACCAAGCTTGTGAACATTTTCTAAAGGAGATCATCTCTGCCTCCTGCCCTCTCATCAGTCATCTTTCCGCCATACTTCCAAAGGCCTCAGCTACTAAGCATCTCTTCTCTTCTTCCTTCTGGTGGAAGAGCTGGTTGCCCTGACAACAGACCACTGAGTCTATCTGTGTAACATCCACGACTTTACTCAGTGAGTCATCTCTTGAGTTCAGTCATTGTTATTCTAACAGAAAATCACTCTGTATACGATAAATATTATTTCTGTGTTGGAAACCATCAAGCAAATTCATTGTGCTGGAATTCTTGAATCTAAGCCCGTGGGGGGCTTCAAACCAGACTTGGGTTGAAGGGCTCCTTTCCCTTCCCACATCCCTGTGATTTTTGCTGTCTTTGTGTCCTAGGATAGTGTAGACCTGGACTACCCTGAGGCAGCATAGACTTCGTTGGATTCGAGTTCTTTAGAGACGGCTCTAATGTAGTGGAGAGATGGTGGGGCCGCAGGATTGGGCATAGCCGAGCACAGGACAGGCTGCTGTAGCGATTGGGACATTAAATAGTCAGTCTAGGGACATGGGGAGTCTGGCGCCATCTGGAAAAGAGCCATGCCTAGGAGCTGCGAATTCAGCACACTTGCTGATGTCAGGAAGGGCCATCCATCATTCTCCACAAGGTATTCGCTTGTGCTAGAAGGACTCATTTATACCCTGCGTAGGCTGCCTGGTCTCTCCCTTCCAGTCACGCTTGTCATGTGTACTTACCTTCAATTAATAAATGGAAGTGGCTGTTCATAATGGGGTGTGTTCAACTTTCCGCTTGAAGGTCCAGGCAGGGATTCTCCACAAGCTGGCATGGCTATGCCTCCCCCACCCCCCCTTTCATTGGCCAAGGGTACCTTATAGAATCCCCAAGGCAGTACAATTTTAAGAACATCTGTACGGATTATAGCTTTACATTTAGATAAGGAGAAAAACATTTATCTCTTCCTCGGCATAACAGCTGCAAGGAAAGCATGGGAGAATCCTCTTAGTAAGTGGAAATATATATTCCATGTTTGGAAAGGGTGGAAGGATAGTGATGGATTCTGAGATTTGGTGGTTATTGGAGCATGGCTGTTAGCCAGACCTGATATGGCAGGCCTGGAATCCTAGGTACTTGGGAGGATTGGGAAGGAGGCTGGTAAACTCTCCATTAGTTACAGAGTGAGTTCAAGATCAGTCTCTACTACTTAGTGAAAATGTGTTTCAAAATAAAAGTCAAAGAGGGATGGGGATGTATCTCAGTGACAGAGCACATGTGTAGCACGTTTGAGGCCCAAAGCTGGACCTTCAGCACGGAAGGGAAAGGACAAAGGGGTAAGATTACATACATGCTACAAAAACACGAGGATCCGAGGTGGGATCCTAGAAGCCCTGTCAAAAGCACAGTGTAAACACACATGCCTGTCACCCCAGTGCACATGCACACATAGATAAACCTCAGCGCATGCATTCACATGCACACACTCATGCTTGTGCATGAACGCACATGCATATATGCACAAATACACAATGCATGCACACGCATAGATAAACCTCAACATACTTGCACACGCACACACATATGCAGACACACAGATAAACCCCAACACACATGTGCGTGCATCTGTACACACACACATGAACACACACACACACACACACACACACACACACACACACACGCATAGATTCATTTGAGAAGTGACCCTCAGTTCTTATGACTTTTTAAAAATGCAGGGGCCTGGATCTTTCTTCTGAGCTATTGAATCAAAATCTAGGGGTCATGGTCTGGGAATGCAGCCAGTACAGCTAGCCAGAGACAGGAAGCCAGAGTGGGAGGATCCACTGTAGATTGACCTAAATCCTGGGGTGAGGTCTGACCTTGCTAAGGGGTCTGTGAAAGATGCTTTTCCATAAGATTGGAGCCTGCTCTGGGCGCTATGCATTTAGAACCACTTCCACCCACCTGCTCTGTTTCTCCAGCTTTGTTTGAACGTGGATAGAAGGGAGGGAGGCACATCAGAGGGGCAGACTTCCATGCAGTATCAGGATGCAACTCAAGCTGCAGGCAAAATTCTACATCAGTCTCAGTCTAATCTTTCACTAGCCAGCCAGGGTCACAGTGAATAGTGTGGAATGAACGGAGACTTCTATTTTGCTGATAGAAAAAAGAAAGCAATACACAGTATGGGCCATTCGAAGACAAAGGAACAAATCAACCAGAAGTGAACAGATCAGCTTTGAAGACATTTGTTGTATGTCCTAGTTGGTGACAATGAAAAAACAAATGTGTGTCATGAGCATATTAAAAACAGCTGTGTGCAAGTGTTTGAGCTGTTAACTGGCTCTCTATTCACGGATGGGAGAGATTGCTCAGCAATTAACATGCTCAAGGTGCAAGTATCAAGACCAGAGCCTGAACTCCCAGAACCTGCACGGATTGTCACTGGACTTGGTGGCCCACCTGGAATTGCAGCCTTGAGAAGCAGAGATAGGATCCCAGAACAACCTGGCTAAGGAGACCAGCCATGTTGATGAGCTCTGGGTTTGATTGAGAGACCCTACCTCATTGAATAAGGCAAACTAGCAAATTGAGGACAATTCCTGATATCAGGTCTCAGATCTCCATATGTACTTCCACACGTGTGCATGAACACCCTCAGGACATGTGTGCAAACATGCATACAAGCAAACATGTGTGAACATGTATGAATGAGTGTATGAACATATATATAATACATGTATATTACATATTACATATAATATATGTATATTATATGTGATATATAATATATGTGTATTATATATTATATAATATATGTATATTGTATATTATATACGTATATTATATATATTATATATATATGAGATTAGCAGTGTGCTTACTTGCTGACCCCAGAAGCATCCGTGCGGGATGTATGTGTACAGAGGACCTCCTGGGTCCTCCCTCACTCTCCTCCTTGGCTGAATGGCAGGTGATGGATCTCGGCCGTGATGCCACCCGCCGCTTCTTCAACTGGTTCTATTGGAGCATCAATCTGGGTGCCATTCTGTCCCTGCTGGTGGTGGCCTTCATCGAACAGAACATCAGCTTCCTACAGGGCTACAGCATCATCGTGGGCCTCGTGGGCCTGGCATTCTTCATTTTTCTCATCGCCACACCCGTCTTCATCACCAAGCCCCCAACAGGCAGCCAAGTGTCATCTATGCTGAACCTTGCATTCCAAAACTGCTGTCCCGGGTGGCAGTGGTGGCGGAGGCCCTCTTCCAGGTAACAAGGGGCAAAAGTAGCTGCCAAGCACCACCCCATGGGGGTGGGGACAAGTCCAACTTGCTGGCTTTCTGGTTCGGCTTCAGGGCTGACACTGAATGAGTCCTTCTTTACTGTGGGTCGGAGCCACTATGACTGGGGATGGTGGTTAAACTGAAAATGATGGGGGTGCCAGTGCCGATGTTGTTGGTTATGGGTGATTCCTTAACTAGAAATCATAAGGACAGGGCTGTGGGGACAGCCTAATCAGTAAAGTGCTTGCCTTCCAAGTACTATGAGAACCGGAGTTCTATCCCCCACCCCCCCAGGACTTGCTGAACACCCTTCTTAGCTTAATTCTTGAGCTGCAGGCCACTGAGATCATCTCAAAGAAGGCAGACAATATTCCTAAAAAATAAGACTCAAGGTTCCAATGTTATTCTCTGGCTTCTCCATGCATATGCACACATTTGCACCTGTGTAAACACACACACACACACACACACACACACACACACACACAATGGCTTGAGAGATGTCTTAGTTTCTAAAGTGTTTGCGGCATACACATGAAGAGCTGAATTTAGAACCCATGTAAAAAGTAAGGCCCGGTCACATACATGCTTGTCATCCCAGCACTGGGGGTGGAGGGAGTGGAGACAGAAGGATAGCTGGTTTGCTGGTCAACAGCCTAGCCCCAAGTTCAGTGAGAGGCCCTATTTCTATCAGGTGTTCTCTGGTCTCCATGTGCACTCATGTGATCTCTCTCTTTCTCTCCCTCTCTCTCCCCTTCCTCTCCCTCCTTCCCTCCCTCTCCCTCTGTCACACACAAATTTTAAAACATGTTAATAGGTGAGAAGGAATTAAGAAAGATACTCAGTGTCACCTCTAGCCTACACAGGAAAGTACACATATAATGTTGTAATTTTATCTGCTGTGATGAACACCAAGATCAAAAGTAACTCAGAGAAACTGGGTGGTGAGCGTATGCGGGACTTTAATCCCAGCACTGAGGAGGCGGAGACAGGTGGATCTCTGTGACTTAGGGGCCAGCCTGGTCTACAGAACAAGCTCCAGGGCAGCCAAGGCTACACAAAGAAACCCTGTTTAGAGTAACAAAAAGGGGGCAGGGGTGGGAAGCAACTTAGAGGAGGATAGAGTTTGTTTCAGTTTACAGGTTACAGCCGGTCACTGAAGAAAGTCAGGGCAGGAACTTGAGGCAGAAACCATGAAGGACTACTGCTCTCTGCACTGCCTAGGTTCATGCTGGCTTTTTAAAATACAGCCCAGGACCACCTGCCAGGGAATGGTGCCCAACCACAGTGGGCTAGGGACTCCTACATCAATTAAAAAATCTAAACAATTTCCCATAGATGTTCCTGCAGGCCAAGCTTATCTGGGCAACCCCTCGGTTAAGACTCTCTTCTCAGGTGACTCTAAGCCGTGTCACAAAGTTGACAGTTAAAGTTACCTAAGATACCTGTGCTCATGAACTGAACAACAGCCTGCGTGCACATACATATACACATATATACACATATATACACACAAAACACATACACAAATACACGCATGTACACATACACACAAACACATATACACACATGCAGACACACACAAATACATATATACACATGCGCATAGATACACACACATACACACACATATACACATACATATATGCACACATACAAATATGCACACACACATTAAGTAAATAAAGTTTTTAAAGACTGGACGGAAAGGATGAAAGTTGACCACCAAACTTTTCCATGGACACTGGTAATCCACTTCTCTCAGGTATGATCTCATGAGGGAGGAGCCATGCCAATTGCTTTCTGAATATTCTATTTCACTTAATAACAGGGTTGTTTATTATAGAATAATTAGGTCAACTGTAGCTCCACCTTTGACCTTTGCTCTTTGCCCTTTATCCTGAGAGTACCCGATATTTTTCTTGTCCAAGAACCTTGTGTCATCCTTTGAGACTCGAGAAAGGATAACATCTCTCCAAAGACTCAGATCATATCTGAGGAAGCTTCCCTGTGGCCGCCATGTTATCTGCCCATCCTGACTGTCATTGCCAGCCCCGGGGCAGTCTTTATTTTTACTGCCAATCCCATTAACACATCACCACTGCTGCCAAGACCATCACTGTCCTCTGGCATTCTCTTTCCTTCTTAAAATTGTGAATGCATGTGTATATCTGTGTGTGTGCATGTGTGTGCATGTGTGTGCATGTGTGTGCATGTGAGTACATGTGT
The DNA here is from genome assembly GCF_021556685.1 of Rattus norvegicus. Taxonomy (NCBI): domain Eukaryota; kingdom Metazoa; phylum Chordata; class Mammalia; order Rodentia; family Muridae; genus Rattus; species Rattus norvegicus. Next base: position 220,372,082 of record NC_141534.1, read on the forward strand.
GTCTGCGTGTGCATGTGTGTGTACATGTGTGTGCGTGTGTGTGTGTGCATGTGTATGTGTGTGTGCATGTGTGTGTGCATGTGTATGTGTGTGTGTACCTGCCACAACATCCATATGGAGATCATACTTGTCGGAATCAGTTCTCTCACACCATATGGAGCCTGGGGATCAAACTCGGGTGGTGAGACTTAGTGGCAAGAACCTCAGCCTATGGAGCCATCTTGTACCTTCAGTCTTTTCAACTGGCTTGCAAGATGGCAGGTTTCCTTCTGGCATCTTGATACACCCTAAGTTTTTGTTAGCTCTCCCCTCTTCATCTCTGCCCCACTCCTCACCCTGCCCTTCTGCCCCATCCTCCCTTCCCACTTTCTATCACATGCATTCTATCGCCCTTCCTAGCCCCTTTCTTAAGCTTCTTGTGTTCTCCTTTCTTGGTCCCCTTTCTAGTTTCCTAGCATCTAAATCCAATCACACATCATATGCACGTGTAGCAATAGTTGGCAGCTGGGATCCACACATGAGAGACACCATACAGCATTTGTCTTCCTGAGTCTGGGTTACCTCACTTAATAGGATACCTTCCGTTTCCATCCGTTTTCCTCAGATCTCATAATTTCATTGTTCCTTACAGTTGAATAAAATTCTATCATGTACAATTGGCTATTTATGACACGCAGAGCTGTCTCTAATTCCTGGCTGGACCGAGTCCCAGCTGGGGTCAGTGGGATCTAGAGCAGAAGGAAGATGCACCAGCCTTCCCCAGCCTGCGTGGTTGCTGAAGGTCAGTCAGTAAAGTGCAGGTGCCAAGGAGTCTGGTGGTTTTAATTAGCTCTTACTGCCTCACAGACCCCACCACAGCTAACTGACTCACGCAGCAGCTTTTCATCCTCTCTCAAATGCTTCAGGTAACCAGGGTTAGCAGGGCTTGTCTCCTGCTGCTCTTGACATCACCAGGTCATCTGGGAGCTTCGAAGGGCTTAGATTCTAGAACATTCTCACATGGTGGAAATAGATGGTGAGGTCAGAGCTCAGCTGGGACTGCTGGTGAGAGCATCGGTTTCCCCTTCCCATGGCCTCGTCTGTTGCTTGCACTTCTTTGAGTATGGTGTCTGGGATGTGAGAAGACAGGATTGTAAGGAGGAATGTTTCAGATGGTGGGAGGCAGAAGCTGTGGGTCTTCTTAAGGCTTACAGAGACTTGCATTTGCAAAACATGGCATGGACCAGATGTTGTAAAGCTTGCTTGAATCTGGCAAGAGAAACAGACCACAGTGCTGGTAAGGAACTGCACTGGATGCTGGGAGGGAAGGAGCTGAGGGCAGCTGTCCCTGAAGAAGACCAGCTGGACATTTTCCCTTTGGAGTCTCAGAGGACAGCTCAGGACTTTCAGATGAGGACAGCTCAGAAACCCTGAGGGCAAAGGATAAAGGTCGTGGTGGTTGTCAGTCCATCTGGTCTCCTGGTAATGGTTTTTCCATCTCTGCCTCTCTGCTCTCTACCTCACTGTTAACTCCACTCAGAATAGACTTGGGGTCAGCAGCAAGGGAACTGGGGTACACCAGACATGTGCCACATTCTGAGTCAGGTGTGTGCTAGGACTTCCATGGTTCTTGTGGTAAATGGATGCCACGGATCAAAAAATGAACACCCCCCCACCCCGACTGTTTTCCTCTGATCCTGGTTTTACCACCCCCAATCCAAACGCTGTATGTATCTTGAGAGAAATATAAGTCTGAGGCCACCTGTGATAGCTATTGATCACCTTACTCGTGGGGGTGATCGTAAGGGTGATAGAGTTGCTGCTAATGTTAACAGTGTAATGGAGGGGAGGAGTGTCTGGGGTGAGGGGGATCTGGGACTTGGTCCTCTCCATTCACTGTGTGAGCCTGGGGGAATAAACTCAGGTTAAAGGCAAGTGTCCCTACCAGCTGAGCCATCTCACTGCCCTCCCTACCCCCATCCCCACCCCTCACACAATGGGGATCCTGGGAAGATGGTGGAGGTAGAAACAGTGGCCTTGGTCCTAGAGAGAGTCAAGTCCTGGCAGTCTTTTTTTTTTTCTTTCCCTATTGCCTTAAAGGAACTCTGAAGGTGCTCACCTGTTGCCTGACCAGAGGTCTAACCAGCCTGGACCTTCTCCACAAGAAGATATGGCCAACTTCCAGGTGCTGTTGAAGGTCCTGCCTGTGATGGTGACCCTTGTGCCTTACTGGATGGTGTATTTCCAGGTAGGCATCTCTGCCTTCTGACCAGGGGCCTGGCACCCAGCCCCTCATGGGCTCAACCTCTGCCTCAGAAACCCATAGCATTACTTCTCCAGCATAATGGTGTGTGTGTGTGTGTGTGTGTGTGTGTGTGTGTGTGTGTGTGTGTGTGTGTATTTAGACTTCATTCACATTTGAGTGTATATATGTGTGCATGTGCTTTGACATGTGTGGAGCCAAAGCAGCAACCTAATCCATTCCTAACCCCCAGGTAACAAGGCCATTGCCACCTACACCCTCTTAATTGGAGAGAGCCTAAGATCTCTATCATAGCCTGCTTGTCTAGGGTGGCACTGACTGTCCCACAAGATACAGGGCTATGGGCAAGATGTCCATAACAGCTGCCAGGACATTGACATCCTTCTGCAGTGGCTGCTGACCCAAGTGACCCCAGAGCACTGCCTGTATGGCCCCCTGCCAGGAGTCTCATGGAACTCCTGCATTTTAGGGCAGTTAGACCAGCAATGTACAGCCAGGGCTAAGGACTGAGGGCACCAAACCTATTCCTTCCAGCAACTGTTTCTAAAACCCTATGGCAGGTCAGTATCTCTCCACTGGCTGTGTCAACCTTTAGCACTCAGCTGGGCTTCACTGTTAGACGACAACTTCCAGTGGAGACAGTCATGTTTCCCATTTCAATAAACACTTACCCATACCCACCTGCGTGAAACTTAGAGACACAAAGGGGAAGAATATGTGGAGTGGCTGCAGCTAGGTCTGGGATCATCTGTGGGCACTGCCCATGGCCTGAGAACACCAGAAGACCCCATCCCCAAGCTGCCTCACAATGAGAAGTAGGTTGGAGGTGCCTTTCCCTGACTTGGGGAAGGACCAGCTGCCCCGGGACTGTGGCTAAGGAATGTCTATCCTGAAGCATCCATCCTGAAGCCAGAAGTTCAGTGACCAGCTCCACCCCAACCTCTCCATCTCTCCACAGATGCAGTCCACCTATGTCCTACAAGGTCTCCACCTCCATATCCCCAACATCTTCCGCACCAACCCTAACATCTCTTTGCCACTGAGATCGGATAGCAGTAACTACAGGGTAAGGGAATAAGTACATGGTCAGCCTTAGCCAAGCTGGAGCTGTGAGAATCTACAGCCTGTGTGAATAGGAGGAAATGATGCTGACTGTACCCCTGCTCCCTCAGTGAGGCAGCATGCTTAGGACAAAGAAAAGCACCTGCAGGGTGGGCGGACGTGTGTAACACCAAGCCCCAGTGCACACACAGGTCACTGTTCAACACTGCCTTTTCTCTTATGTCCCTGAGACCCTTCCCATGCTGTGCTCAGGATGGGAACTCGTGTCCAGGAAGAACTTCTTTGCCTTCCTGGATATAATCCTGTCTCCTAGTCGCACAATCGAGAAGGCTGAGTTCCCTGGGTGTTGGTGTGGGGACCGGGCCACTAGCCCTGGGTTACAGGGGTATTCTCCAGCCCAGAGCTCCTTCTGCTCAGCTTGCCTGCCTCTCCTCTCCCCACCCAGATCCCAGAAGCCTGGCTCCTGCTGGCCAATGTTGCAGTGATACTGATTCTGGTCCCTGTCAAGGACCACTTAATTGATCCTCTGCTGCTGCGGTGTAAGCTGCTGCCCTCGGCTCTGCAGAAGATGGCGCTGGGCATGTTCTTTGGGTTCACTTCCATCATCGTGGCAGGTGTGTGATGCCTCGTGTTCACTCAGACCTTGAGAGGTCCTGCCCTCAAGACACACGGTAGAAGAGTGAAAGTCACTGCATGGTGCACAGTGGTAGCCCTCAGCACTCAGAAGGATCAGGATTTCAAGGCCAACCTGGGCTACATGAGACTGTCTGAAAACAAAGGGAAAAAGTAAAGCTAAATGAACCCTGCCTTGTTGACCATGTGCAACCCAAACTCGACCCTTTCACGGCTGTGCATTTTGGCCTATGCCATCCTCAGGCAGTTTATCCCCAGGGAGTTTACTGTGTCTTGGGTAAGGGGATGGCATCTCCACAGGGTTAGGTGACTTGACTAGGGCTGCACAACAAGCCAATGGAAGGGCCAGGATTGGAATGCAAGTCCAATCTGATTGTGATTCACTCACCAGGGCAAAGGTGTCTCCCAAGCACTGAGGGGAAGAAGATGATAAAAATCCAGGCTGGAAACACTGCCATGACAGATACCTAACCTTGCCCTAGAGAAGTCATGTGATCTTATGGAACGTAGGCCAGCTTGAAAACCAGATATACTGGGACTAACTCAGCCCTAACTCATTATCACCTGTGTGAGTCTGGGCCGATTGCTCAACCTAAGTTTCACTTTCTTCACTTGCAAAGAATGTCTTAACAGATTGAATTAAGGAGAACTCCTATGAAATACAAGACCTAGCTGAGCTTCCAAGGTGGCGGGCTTGGGTGTTGGAACTCAAGCTCTAAGCTGCCTGGGGTGGTCTGACTGTTCTCTTGCTCTCCACCCCCACAACCCCTTAGGAGTCCTGGAAAAAGAGCGCTTGCAGTACATTGCTGCCAACCAGACAGTGCCTCAGCTGATTGGGAAGGACTTATACTATGCGGCACCACTGTCCATCTGGTGGCAAATCCCCCAATACCTGCTCATCGGGATCAGTGAGATTTTTGCCAGCATCCCAGGTACACTGGGTTCTTACACTGGTTCTGGGCTCTTCTTGGGTGTACCTCCAGACCAGGAGGGAACCCTGGGCACAGCACTGTGGCTTTTGTGTGGAAGGGAGCAGTGATTTTGAATGAGGTCTGCGTCTGTTCCGTGAGGTTTGAGGGCCTTTTTAGCCCTGGGTTCAGGCTTGAGCCAGCGCTACAACAGAGCCTGTGGAGTTGGAGGTTAGAAGGCCCTGTCCACATATCCCCATGTCTGTGTGAGGACGGTCTGCCTTTTGCCTTTGCCTCTTTCCTCAATAATCCCCTGGCTTGGGGGTTCCTCCCTTCAGGAACTCAGGTCTGTGTGTGTGTGTGTGTGTGTGTGTGTGTGTGTGTGTGTGTGTGTGTGTACGCACTCCCAATCCTGTTCCAGCAGGACTGTAAGCAGTGGGTAGCCTCTTCCATTCCATCATGATGATAAAACTCAAGTTGCAAGCAAAAAAGCACTGGTGCTGGCCTGGGAATTGTAGAGTGGCTGGGCTGTGGGTAATGCAGGGAGGAACAGACGGGCTTCTGGGAAAGCTGATGTCAGCAAGTGTGGCCAGGACCTTAACCCAGTGATAACTGAATGGGCCAGGAGCATGTGAGGTGAGGGGGATGGCACTGGAGAGGAGAGTGTGGGTTGCAGAGTCACAGTGGGTCTAATGGCTGAACCTGGGTGGTGACGCTTCCCCTGAGACCATCTTTCCTTCCTCCCATCAGTCTGACAGGAATGGAAGCCTCTAAGAAGTTTCAGAGACCCATCCAGCCATGTGTGGAGGATGAGGTCAGGGCCCAGGAGAGATGGGATAGAAAGGGAGGCCTCCACTTGGAAAGTGTTTTAGAGCCTGAATGGAAATGGTTTGGTGATGGTGTGGACGGAAGGTGGGCGCAGAAGGTGGGGGAGAAGCTGAAGAAGCTGCTGTCTCAGCTGTCATCCATCCCCATCACTGGGGGACCCAGGAGGAAGGGAAATAACTAGTCAGAGCTCTGGGTAGTGCTGATGGTATCCAGGGGGAGTGCTTTGTCGGGTATGGATGAGCAGAGCAGATAGCGTGCATCATGTCACAGGTATGCGGGTGCTGCCAGCCACGAGGCCACAGCCATCCAAGGGAGAGAATAGAGGCTTGGAGGAGTGGGATTCCCCACACTTGGACCCATCTCTGCTCACCCTGAAGCTCCAGTCACTTCCCTCTCTGTCCCACAGGTCTGGAGTTCGCTTACTCGGAAGCCCCACGCTCCATGCAGGGCGCAATCATGGGCATCTTCTTCTGCCTTTCGGGGGTAGGTTCACTGCTAGGCTCTGGCTTGGTGGCCCTACTGTCCCTTCCTGGAGGCTGGATGTACTGCCCTAAGGACTTCGGTGAGTGAGAGGGGACCGTCCCCAGAGAAGACAGTGGGGGAAGACTTAGGGATGGGAAGAACAGCCATGCTTTAGACTCAGTGGCCCTCAGGGGTGCCTTCTTGCCTCTGGAACTCAGCCATTACTGCTTGAGTGGTCACTTTTTTTTTGGCCTGATGTTTGCTTCCAGCCTTCAAATAGAGGAGGGGGGATACACACCAAGAAACACTTGGGGAGTTAAGATACTAGAGGGCTCTCTTCCCAGCACTCTTAGACCACACCAGTTGGAGTGTCACTTTAGCTACTAACCCATCCTTCCTGTCCCTAGGGAACATCAACAACTGTCGTATGGACCTTTACTTCTTCCTGCTAGCCGGCATTCAGGCTGTCACAGCTGTCCTGTTTCTCTGGATTGCTGGTCGTTATGAGAGGACTCGTCAGGACCCAGACTCCCAGAACTCAACCAGCAGAGTCAGGGGCTGAAATGGTCTCCACCCACCCTGATAGAGAGTGTCACAGCAGTACCAGCCATGCCCATTCTTTTATCATTTATTCTGTACCCAACATTAGAATGAAGTGGTTCCCATAAATAAGGGGCATGCGCCCTCCCTCTTGACCATAGTCCATGACAAGGGGTGGGGGTGAAAGGGCCTGGGATGGGGACTCAGATCAACAAGCACCAGAGGATGAGCATGAGGGTCAGGCAAGAAGTATAGCCAGATATCCCATTGGTCCCCAAGCCTGAGCTGCTGGGCAAAGCTGCACCTGGCAGGCCTGGGGTATCAGGAGCTGCCCCGGATCCTCTCCATGTAGTTCCGAAGCTCCTCTGGGTCCTTCAGCCCCATGTCCTCGCACACCCAGCGGATGTCCTCCTCACCTGCTACCAGGATGGACTGTACAGCCGGGGCCCCTACAGGCTCCTCAGGCACCTCCTGGGCTGGGGGTGCTGGTGCAAATGTCACAAATTCGACTCGCTTCCGACGTCCCCCAGCTTCTTTGCGGGCCAGGGTGCTCGTGGAGCCAGCAGGGCTCTCTGAAGCACTGGGAGCCACGGTTGAAGTATCCCCTCCTGCCCCACTTTCACAGGGGCAGCCCCCCTCCCCCTTGGGTGGGCTCGAGGAAGAGCATCGGTCCAGCTGCCGACTCAGTTCCTCCTGATTGGTGCCCAGCCAGACCCAGTTATGTGGCTGAGGGGAGGCAGGGTCTGTAGCGCTGTCGGGAGGCTCTTTGCGCTGGTAGCGCAACACAAAGACCACACCATTGACCAGGAAGATGAGGAAGGCCAAACAGAAGATGCCCAGCAGAGCATACATTCCCAGCTCTAGGTCGGTGACACGCTGAGGGGCAGGCACCATCTCTTCCTCATCTTCCTCCTCTTCTTTGGCCTCATTCTCTTCCTTCCCAGCTTCCTCCTCTGCCCGCTCAAACTTGCCCCTAATGCCCGGACCCACATGGCTCCCCATATCACCTGCTACCTGCCGCTTTCCTTCCACAGAGGCTTCTGTGAATGGTGGGGTCCGGGCAGGGCTGGATGGGAGTGCAGGAGCTGGTGTGGGCAAAGGGGGCAGCCCCAGCCAGGCTGTGCCTGAGGCTAGGGGAACACGATGGCGGCCCCGGCGGCAGGGTTCCGGTGGGTGCAGAGCCACGTGTAGGGGCAGCCCTTCGGCACCCACGCCACTCACCACCACACCAAGTTGGGCTCTCTGCTCTTCAGCTGGCAGAACAGCACTGGGTTCCTCAGCTGAGACCGACAGTCCCAGGTCATTGCGGTCGTAGAGCTCGGCTGGAGCCAAAGTGTGGTCAGAAAAGGACAGCCACAGGGAGAGGGCCACCTCCTGCAGGGCACACGGACACAAGCAGAGACACGCGAGGGCACGCACGCATGCACACAGAGACCACTCCCACAGTGACAGGCCACACGGAAGAAAGAGCACGGAGGAAACAGAGACACAGGCAAATGGACAAAACACAGGGAGAGAGGGGACGCGTGTCAATCACCTGTCTGCCACTCAGCCCAGGAGTCTGAGTCCTCAGGAGAACCTAATGAACCTCCCAATGCCATACTCCAGCTAGCCACTGCTTGATCACTTCCAGCCAGAGAGCTCACTACCTCACAGGGAAGTAGTCCTTATTTGGAAAACCCTAGAGCAAGTGGTCCAAGTACCAGGACTTCCTCCCATCCTCCTCCTCCATCACCCCCCATCTATAGCAGTTGCCCATGCTCTCTCACCCCCAGCCATCACCTGCTTTGGGGCTGGAAGAGCTGACTGGGCCCAGCAAGTCGCTGTGACCTCTCCAGGGTGGGACACGCCCCGGCTCAGGGACAGTGAGATGCCCATCACCGGTTGCACTCGCAGATCCAGCACCGAGACCTTGTCATCTGTCACAGCCAGTGCCTGCTCCCCCAGGATGGAGTCAGATAGCGGGGATCGAACCTAAGAGTGGGAAGCAACTGAAAGTGGGGTGTCTCCCACACACGGTCTCCCTGAAGTACCGTTTTGGCATCATTATCTCCACACTCTAACACACTTAAAGACTCCAATCCACACCACAGAACTGTCCTTTGTCCAGAGGCCTGGTCCCTTCACACGTATACCCCAGCCCTTCACACCTACAGCATGCCTCCCAGACTGCCCACCTATTCTCCCCAGCCACGGTAAGCCCCTTCTGCAGCCTTCACACCTAACCATGAACAGTCTGGGGACACCAGTTACCCTGGGAGAAGGGGACAGAGTCTTGCTCTTTAGTGTCCCTTGTGGCAGCTCACCTCGATAGAGGTGACTCCAGGCTCTCGTCCCACTAGGATGCGGCCACCTTCCAAGGTGGCTATGCGAGGATCCTGCACGTGGGCATGGGCTGCCACGAGGTGACTCACATCCAGCAACCAGTCAGGACCGAGTAGGTGGGTGAGGCGGCGGCCACCGTCCAGCGGGTGAGCCGCAAAGGGCACTAAGAAGCGTACACCAGCTCTCTGGTACTGCAGGCGGCAGCCGCGGGAGCGCCGCTCCACTTCCTCTGCAGCAGCCTCCGGCTCTAACTGCCTGCGGGGAGGAGCGTCAGTGAGGGCCCGCCCACTGGATACCACGCCTTCCCTAAACTCCCAACTCAATAAAGCTCAGCCCAGCCACCCATGTAAAGGTTCTAGATGAAGCTTAATGCCCTTGCTCCAGCCTCGTCTTGCACAAATGAGGAAACAACAATAGTAGCAAGACTGATGTATGCCTCCTCTTCTTCAAACTCTGTCCTGAATGCTCTCTTTTCTGGATCTTTCTGTTCAGGTCAGTGACGCCCGGCTCCCAGTCCGGACTGATGAAATGTGCCTGTCTATTCGGTTGGCTGCCGCTGTTTCTGTGTACCTCTGGAGTGGGGAGGTAACAAGGCAATGGGGCGACAACTCAGTTCCTACAGGGCCTAAGAGCTACATTCCTCACAGTACCCCTCATCCTTGCTCTCTAGTTCCTGTGAGCCTCCCCACTACCCAGTGTAATTGATTTTTATGGAGCTTGGGGCCATTCAAGGTTCTGAATAGTGAACGTTCTCAAAAAAAATCAGGCAAAAAGAATTTGAATGTGTTACAGCAGACTTGGAAGCAGCCGGAGAGGCAATATGGAGGTTGACAGTTTACACTACAGTGGTCAAAGGGAGGGTGATAGCTAAGATTGTCAACTTGACAAAAATCTAGAATCCTCTAGGAGACAAATCTCTGGGCATGACAGCAAGGTAGCTTTTGAATCAGGGTGACCGAGGTGGGAAGATGCACCCTAACTATAGGCAGTGCCATTTCATCAGCTGGGGTCCCATTACTGAATAAAAAGTTCAAATAAGGAAGAGCACCAGTGTTCATCTATCTCCCTGCTTTCTGACTTCAGATGCAATGTGGCCTGTCCAGCTATCCAAACTCTTGTCACTATGACTGGCCACCATAATGAGCTGTACTTTGAACTGTGAGCCAAAAATAAGCCCGTGTTTCTTATGTTTCTTTCATCAAATGTTTTGTCGTGGCAACATGGAAAGTCATTAATACAGGCTAGACGGGCAGAAGGCATTGCAAGTCCCCAGCCTAGGTCCACGGAAGTGTCTGCTGTATACCTTTAGTCCCAGAAGGAATTCACTAAGTCCTATGGGCTTTTATTGTAGGTCTGCACTCACCCTTCTGCTGGGCCTGGGACCCGCCAGCCTCGGATTTGTTCAAGAGTGGTGTCAGTCAGCTCAATGCGCAAGGGTAGGAGTGGGGCCCATACAGTCAGCTTCAGTGAGGCCCGGAGGCGGCGCCACCAGAAGTCCACCCGAACCCCCTTGGCTCCCCGACTCTCCTGACCAGCCACGAACACAGCATCACAGGCCTCAGATACCTAGGGAAAGGCAGAGATGGGCAAAGACACAAATGACAGGCACTGATACACCATCACCTTCTCCAGCCTTAAACGGGGCTACAGCTCAAATTCAGTTCTGATATCACAAACGTGTTTTGTGGTGGGCTGGATGGTGGGATCCACTGCTGTTAGCTTAAAATATTTTGCTGTACTACCAAAATCCACTCCAGGGACATTGGGCCATACTTTAGGCTCTCCAAGGGATGAGCTGGGCCATTTGCATGCAACACACACAGCCTAGCAGGGTCCTCCTAGCAGGGTCTGGGTTGAACTTACAACTTAAGCTCCTCAGTTCCAGTCTCAGACACTGGTGTTGGAGGCACCTAACAGCCAGCTACCGCTAAGTGAGTGAAGGCAGAGGGGCTAGACAGGCCCACCTATCCACCCAGGAGCCCCCAATGTGCTGTCACTGCTGTCTGAAATCTGGGTCAATGCTTCCTCACTAGGACCTCAAGACAGAGAAAGCTGTCTACTCTCTTAACCACCCCTCATCATCACAACAGTGATTGTTATGATTAATTCATCAGATTATAACAGCAGAAACTGCTGATACTTTACTTCTCGCTATCGCTGGATACTGTCTTAGGTACTTTTAATTCTTACAGCAACCTAATAATATGTTAGAGTTGAGGGACTGGAGGCTCAGAGCGGTCAAGACACTTGCACATGACCACACAGCTAGTAACAAAGATGGGTTGTGATGATTAACACTGTCAGCTTGACAAGACCTAGAACTCCCTAGGAGACAAATCTGGAGACATGTCTGTGAGGGAACTCCTAGATGGAGCTCACTGAGGTGGGAGTGCACCAGGGTTCATCTCTCTGCCTTCTGACGACAGTGCAATGTGAGCCCCAGCTCCTACACTCTCCCTTCCCTGCAGTAATGGACGGTACCCTTGAACTACGAGCCGGAAGACGCCCTTCTTTCCTGAGCTGCTTTTGTCAGACATTTTGACATTTTCTCAGCAGTGAGAAAAGTAACTAACACAGGTCTCCCCCAACCCTCCCGGACTCCAAAGCACATGCAGTCTTCCAACTTAGCTCCCGGGCCAAGGCCAGGATGGACAACTGGACAATAAATGTGAAAATAAGCTCAAGTCTGGGCAGTGGTGGCGCAGGCCTTTAATCCCAGCACTTGGGAGGCAGAAGAAGGAGGATCTCTCTGATTCAAGGCCAGCTTGGTCTACAGAGTGGGTTCCAGGACAGCCAGGGCTACACAGAGAAAATCTGTAGTGAAAAAACAAGAAATTAAAGATTAAAAAGAGCTTAAGGGGGCTGGGGATTTAGCTCAGTGGTAGAGCGCTTGCTAGGAAGTGCAAGGCCCTGGGTTCGGTCCCCAGCTCTGAAAAAAAAGAACCAAAAAAAAAAAAAAAGAGCTTAAGGCTGGGTTTTCAGGGTTCCTTCTTTACAGAGATGATGATTGGGGGAAGAAAAAAAAAAGTTGCCATCATGTCCCTGCTCATGATGTTTGTGTTTGAGAAGCTGTTCTCTTGGAGATGGACACTGCAGGAAGGAACAAAGCTATATTTTGTTTGGCTGTGCAGACGCACAGAGACAAGTACAGCGGCTCACCTGCAGGACCTGGGTATTGGCTGATTCACAGCCAATGTGCTCTGTCACCTCCTCCAGGGCTCCCCCACTGTCCACAGTGACAAGACGCACAGGGATACGCTGTGGCACTCCAGTCAACGGAGCCGTGTTCACCAGCTCCTCAGCCTGAGGGTGTAAGGGGCATTTAGTTCCAGGGCTCTCACCTCTTGGGGTTTCTGGGACCAGGCATCCAGTGGGGCTGAGCACAAAGGGTAGGCTCTTACCTTGGCCAGAGGGATGAGGGCTCTGATGTCCCGCTCAGACACCAGGATCTCCCACACCATTTTGTCCTTCTCTGCTTCAGGGGCCTGACCTGGGTACTCCAGCTGCCACGTGACAGGTCGAGTGACTGCCACACCCCCACCGGTGCTATTCTCCACCGCAAAGTCTACCCACAGGAACTCGGACAGTTCCAGGGGACTACTGGCAGAAGAGAGATAAGCTGAGTGTTTGCCAGCTGCCAGGTACCGCCTGGGTTCAGAAGTAGACTCTACAAGTGTTCCCATTTGACTGACAAGAAGGCCAAGGCATAGCGGGCGATGTAAGTCCCCCAAAATCACAGTGAAAAGTGACAGAGCCAGGGTTGGGGATTTGGCTCAGTGGTAGAGCGCTTGCCTAGCAAGCACAAGGCCCTGGGTTCGGTCCCCAGCTCCAAAAAAAAAAAAAAGAAAGAAAGAAAGAAAGAAAAGAAAAGTGACAGAGCCTAAGCCTGCATCCTGGCTACAAGCCCAACTTGGCCTGCAGGCCCCTCTTAAGATCCACAGAACCACTAATCTAGGTCTCCAAATGATTTGGGGTGGGACCCCATCAGATCCCCAACCATGTTCCCCAACACTCTAGGGCTAGAATTCTCAAGGCACCTGGAATCCGGCCCTGCAGGCCCAGTGCGGTGACAGGTGATCAGACTGGTGTGGTGCTTTGAGCCCTTGAAGCGGTCCAGCTTAGCGGTCCAGAAGGTGGGCTGGGCTGGGCGGGCAGCTGTCACCTGTAGCCCTTTCTTCACCTTGATCCTGCAAGAGGGTATGGGCTGTTGGTCAATATGGAGGCTGAGCTACCAATTGCTTTGGGAAGGCAGATGAAGAGCTAGAGATGCCCCCCCCCGCCCCCTCTGGCCTTCCCAGTTCCAATGGGAATTTCCTTCTATTCTTCCTAAAAGGCCCCCAACTCAAGACAGGTCATATCATGCTCCTTCCTCTACCCACCCCCAAAGCCCTTTATAACTCTCTACTGCCCACAAGCTGAAGCCCAGGCCTGGTGTTCCAGAGCCTCCAGGCCCTGGCTCAGCCTCAGTAGGGGCAGTGACATCTCTTCATACATTCTGGGTTTGGGCCACACCAAGAGTCATCCCATCCTAGCCCAGCTCATATGCATGTCCCCAGGCCTTTGCCCAGGCTACACCCATAGCCTAGTCTACCTTTCTTCCTAAATACTATTTCTTGGAAGTGGTAGATAATTTTCCCTTTACTCTGGCCCAAGTCCTCAAGGTTCGTCATAGCTTCAGCTGAGCGTCCCCACCCCCACAATGTCTAATCTAGTTCATGCTTTCTCCTCCAGTCCTTGGTACAGATGGGGGCGGGGCCTTGCACACTTCTGTGCAACAACACCAGTGTGGAGACTCAGGACTTGTACTGTAAGATCTGTGGATTCAGTGGGTGGAGGAGACTGAGTAGGTATGAGAGGTAAATAGGAAGAATGTGGAGTGGAACTCCCACAGACCTACAGATGTAGAGAAGTTACATTATACATCCTTGCCAGCTTCACTGGGTAGGAGAGAGGATACTTTGGAGTAACTTCCTGTAGAAAAGGATTACAGCATGGAGTCTTTGATGGCAAAGAATGGGTTTTGTCCAAAGGCCCCCCTCAGCTAGAGCAGCAAGTAGAAGAAACTTATGGATACTCAAGCCCAGACAGATAGCCATCTTATCATCTTTGAGCATAACCCAGCACTGGACACTACACTTCTCAGGCTCTAAGCCTTTCCTGCTTCCTCTACCCCAGGACATGAAATCCCAGAGGCTTTCTACTTCTGGATTGTGCCCAACACAGTATCTCGCAAATTCTCTGCTTGGGACTTTTATGCAGAACTCACGGTTGGTGGAGACCCAGAGCTCCAGTGAGACCACAGGAAAACTAGAAACCTGCTATCTTCCTACTTAAGCCCCTATTACCTCTTCCACCCATAAGGGCCTAGTACTCACCGCAGAGTAAGAAGGCTGGCTGTGAAATTGTGTCGAAGCAGAAGGGTGGCAGTGAAGAGCTGGCCAGGCCTCACTGGCACATCGGGTGCACGTAAAGTGACTACTTCATCCAGCGGGACCTCCTGGTACTGTGGGGGGTCTTCAGGGTGCAGCTCCACACTACCCACTGGAAGAGCCTGCTCCTTGGGTTCCTCCTCCGTGCCAGGGCCACAGCCCCCAGGGCCCTCACCTGCAGGCTCCAGAGTGTAGGCCAGTTCTGCCCTTGTGGTGGCACTTTGGGAGAACCATTGAGAGGGGAACTCCAGTTCCACTACACAGGCACCCAGAGATGGCTGCAAACACAATGAAAGCAAAGGCTATGGTTGGCCCTGTGAAGGGTGGGAAGGAGTCTTGCTCCCATTGATGGAAAAACCTATGAAAGGCAGAACTAGGGATGTCTAGGATGTCTCCTGGGTGCCTCCATAAACTAGGGACCCCTCACCAGGTCTAGGTGTCAGACTACTCTGTAGGTCACTCTTCTTGAACAGACTCAGAGCAAAATGGGGTGATCTTTACCACATCCCACGACTTGTCTAGAACTCGGAATATCAAGAGCAAGAAACAGTTCTCTCCAGTGGGTGTTTGGGTCCAACTGCACAGTAGTGTAAACAGAACCCACAAAAGTTCCATCACTACTCACAAAGATTAATGGCTCTGTTCCAGTGACTCTAACCTCTGTCTCATTTCTTTCTTCTCCAGCTCCCTAGAGGTGGGAACTGGGGCCTCAGAGACATGAGTCCAAAGCCACGGGCCATGGGCTGAAATCCTCAGGAGACCTTCTCTGAGGGCTATCAGGAAGCAAAAGAGTCAGGTGGCAATGGCCCTAGACTCTCAAGACTGTAGTAGAGTCCTTTCCTTTCCACCCTGGCACCGCACCTGCGTGGTGCAGTGTGCTCACCTGGAAGCGGCAGGCTTGGTGAGCAGTGCCTGCAGGGTGTGTGGCATGTAGTCGGGCACAGGGCAAGCTGCCAGGTCCTGGTGGCCAATCCTGCCCTTTGAGGTGGAAGAGGACACGGGCATAGGGCTCTGCTGGAGTCACCGCTGCTTCCACGGAAACAGCCCGCACATCCCAAGGGACAGGTCGCCGGTGGGGCTCAGTGACCCTAGGAGGGACCACCTGGGAAAGAACAAGCACGCTCAACTGCAGAGCCGGGTGGAGAGGCAGATGACACCATAGTCAGGTCTGGGAAAAGGGGATTTCAGGCTTCTAATCTCAGTGAGCAGGAGATTAGAGGCCTCAGTCTTCCTATGCAGAGAACGGGAAAAGCTATGTATATCTGCATCACCCTAATGTGCCCAATCCCTTGTTGGTGCTTAGATAGGAGAATGAGAAGACACCCCCGCCCCTGCCCCTGCCATGAGACTCATTGGCCTGGGAGTCCCTGGGCCCTATTCTTACCTGCTGAGTGGCAAAAGGTGGGTAGGAGGCCCGGAGAAGTGGCTGTGCCCTGGGCCAGGGCTGCATGAGCAGGAAGGTCTCAGAGCGGGAGCCCAGAGAAGAGTTGGCAGGTGGGTAGTGGCCCACCTGCTGCACCCGAAAATGTTCAGGGGCATCCAGGAGTTCCAGGGCCACTGGCAGGTAGATGGGGTCCAGGGTATCTTGGTTACTGCCAACTGGAGAGGAACAAGGGTAGACATGGGATGGCTACAGAACTCACAGAGGTTGAACTGGGCTTCATTCTCATGGTGGGGATGGAGAGGAGAGGGTAAAATGGACTACAAATGTACCATCTTCCAGATGTAGGGGAGTCATCCCATTTCACGGATGAGGTGACTGAGGAACTGAGAGCCTCACAAAAGTAGACAGAATTTGAGAGTCATGGATCAGACTTCCCAGTTATTCCTTCTTTATGACTTACACAGAACTTATCTCTCTCTCTCCAGCAGAGCCTTTTCAACATCTCCTCCACCTATCCCTACAACCTATCTGCCTCAGATAGGGCATTTGGAGGGCAGAACTCCTCCTGCACTGGGAACTACTCAGTAAAAGATGGTTCCCAGTCGAGCTCTGTAGAAATGGAGACCCTTTTTGCTGTGTCTGTGTCCTTTGGTGGACATGGCTGGTCACCCCCTCCAAGTCTAATTACTGTCATGGTACACCTACACCAAATTTCCAAACTTGATCCCTTCTGGGGATCAAGCCCTAGTCCTAGCTGGGGTTCAGGGTTCAGGAATGAAGAGGGTTCTGGCACTCACAAACCATCAGGAGCTAGAATATTTGTTCATAAAAAGCACAAAGGTCCACTACAGCTATATTGATTTGTACTATAATCCCCAAAGAGTAACAATTCTTCAAGCTCTTAATCCCACACTGACTCAATTTTACATGTATTAACTCTTTCCGGTCTCACACAGTTCTGTGGATTAACTTCTATTACCACAAACTCCACTTAACGGATTTAGAAAATGATGTATGAGGGTTCTCCACCTCGCAGTGGACCTGAGAGGCCAGTAAGGAATTCACCGACTTGCTTCCCAGCCTTTCCATTCAATGCAACACCAGCACGCCACGTGGGCTCCACACTGTATGTACCCTACCCTCCTTCAGGGTCAAGAGCACATTCTGTCTCCTCAGGGAAGCCTTCTGTGGTCATTCAGCCCCTTGCTAGAGACCCTGTTCCAGCTCTCCTTGCCGCTACTGCTTTTCGAAGATGGGGAACTATCCTCCCATTTCTCCTGAGTACCTGGAACCGCAAGTACAGTCGATGTGCCTGGCTCTGCTGCCTCTCCTGAATTATGTCAACTCCAGGCTCTGTCTCACTCATTCTGGAATTCCCTCCACTCTCCCTGAAGAGGTTTGGGAGCTGGGGGCAGAGATCTGACTTTATGTCCTAGCTCTACTCCATGAAAGATGGGCCAGTCACTAGCATCTTGGAGCCCGGGTTTCCTCACTGGAACAGGGGTGGGAGTATTTCATAACCCGGTGGGCAGGGGAGGGCTTTGTAAGTTTGGTAGATCATACGTTGAAGTGAGATTGGAATGACAAAGCTCTCCTTCCCTCACTGTGGAGGGGTTATTAGGAGTCCCACTGGTTCTGCAGGGTGTGGAGCAGGGACCTGAAAGAAGTTCCAGAACCAGCTCTCTCAGCTCCACAGCTGAGCTGGGACGGTGGGGCTTTTCTCTGGAGCACCCCCACACCCCTGCACGCCAGTATCCCTAAAGGTAACAAGTGAGTGACTGTTGGCCCTTAGGGTGGTTCCAGTCCACCTTCTAATTCAATGCTTCCATAATTACAAGATGCTCAGTAGCCTGACTCCCACGGATTCCCATGGTCTCCCATCACTGGGAGTCCAGCCCTCAATGGGGGCAGAAGGGTAGAGACTACTTCACCATTTCCCAATTCCCATAGTATCTTTCACCTTCCAATCCAAGCTCATGTCAGGTACGCGGTAGCTGCTGCCCCTTACCCAGTGATGGGTACATCCACGAGGGCTCATAAAGGCAAGGCTGGGACTCTCCTAGAAGACTCCAAGGTTGGAGATCTCCTTGGAACAGGTAGAGAGAAGCGTATCTCTCGGGTCCCAGGCAAACAGGTTGTTTTGCATTCCTGTGACTAACTGGCAGGCTTCTGGGAAACAGCAGGTTAGGAAGTGGTAGTGCACGGGGAAGCAGGGCAGGAGGGTTAGATGTCGGAGCTGGAGATGGGGCTGGCTCGCAGAGGAGTTGGGACCGGGCTTGTGAGGATGGGAGGAAGAGAAGACCTTAGGCTCAGGTAGGAGCATCCAGGTAGTGCATAGGGAAGAAGGCAAAAGGGCTGTTGGCTGGGAGCCGGTTTCCCAAGGTTAGACCTCTCCAGGGCATTGCTCTAGGTTTAGTTCCAGAGCCCAGAGGCTTGAGGGCATTACTGGCGCAAGGCCTCGGCCGGGCAGGGCCAGGTCGCCCCTCCCCTTCCCTCCCTTCCCTCTGACCTCTCACGACTTCCAGGGCGAGAGCCACCAGGAGGCAGAGCCAGGCACCGTAGGGCCCCCGAGGGGCCGCTGCCGCACGTTCCGTCATCGAGGCGCACTCCTTCCCACCAAAGGCAGGTAACCGGCGCGCGGCTCAGGTGGCTGCGATCTGGCCCCACATCTCCCGCGCCCGCCGCTCCGGCCAGCCTGTTTCCTGCGCCGCCGGCCCGCGGCTGCAGTTCCCAGACAATGGAGCGGGAGCAGTGGGGTGGGAGGGAACGCAGGCACATGGGCTGTCCCCCTTCGCCCCGCCGGGTCCTAGTGCCCTGCGGATCCCCAAACCCAGAGCGCCCCCCGTGCCTAGGGTCGGAAGAAGGCAGCATCCCTGGAGACTAAGCAAATTGATGCCCTCTGCCCGGGAGGCACATGGTGAGTTCTGGGATTCCACTTGGAAGCTGATGATCAAGGAAGAAAACAAACAAAAACGTTTCCTCTGCTTCATGCCCTCCCTACAAGCATCTCGGCTGTGAAGGCATCTAGAATTCAGGAACATAGAGAACAGAGCTGCTGGGACAGAAAAGGAGAGGCCGAACCAGGCTAGATGGCAACCTACGGCCATCCGTGAAGAAAGCGTGTTTCATTACCAAACCCATCCCAGAGTCTCAAAGGGTGAAGGGTGCAGGCTGGTCAACCCTTCTGAGGGAGTCCTGACTCCCGGTCCGCCTAGCCTTGCCCCCAGGTAGTGTTGGGATTAAGTCCAGAAGATTTGGCATCTCCATGGCAACTTAAAGAGGAAAAGGAAACAGAAACATGCCTGGGCTTACACAAAACAGCAGAACCACCTGGAGCCACAGTGAGAATCTTATTGCAGTAAATTCCTGAGTCTGGGAGGGAAAGCCAGTTTTTCCAGGTTCCCCAGGCTAGCGCTGCAGGAAGGGGCAACTTTAGTCCCAACACTGCTGCAGATCCACAAGTTTTACAAGAGAGTGCATGCCTCCCTCCAAGAGGGAGGGGTACCAGGCACACCCTGCCTTCCTGAGCCCTCCCTTCCTTCCAACAGATTCCTGCTGGAAGTCCAGAAAGTTGGGCTGCCCCCACAGAAGAAAGTTTGGCAGCAGAGACTTTGAGTAAATACATTTTATTCAGAAGATAATAAAATAGCATGCACTTTTTTTAAAACCACCAAGCGCTGATAAAAATATATCACTGCAGCCGTGATTCCACATCAAACCTTATCAGTAAGAATAGATTTATTCTTCACATCTTGTGCTGGACCTGGCATAGGACACCTCCCTCCACCAGGGCCATAAAGGCCAAGGCCAGGAGTGAGCAAGTGCCCTGGTGAAGAGGGGTAAGTGCCAGGCTCCCTCCTAGCCCTGCAGAACAGATCAGGGCAAGACCTTGCCCTTCACAGCCACTGGGACACAACACTGACCAAGGGTTGCTCCTGGATGGCAGAGTGGACAGGAGTAAAACTGCAAGACAGCAGGTCCTCCTGTCTTTTTCAAGGTCCCTGAAATCCCCAAGGGAGATTTAACAGTCCCTACAGCAGGGCCCCAGCCTTTGCTTTGTTTGCTGGAGTGGGGATTCTGCAAAGGACAGCTCACTCTGAACACAAAGTAGCCATAGGACACTTTCCTATATTCAGTGTGGCAAGGGACAACTGGAGGGTGCTACTGACTCCTGTTAAGGCACTTGTAACAGAACATAGGTGCACAGGCCTCCAGACCGTTTCCTCCTCCCTTATCCTCAGGTCTCAAATCTCCTTCCCCTTCCCCCTGCTGTGCAGTGAGGAAGACATAAGGGCCTCAAGGGACTAGGGATGGTAGTGTGGCCGGGAGTAGGAAGAAAGGAGCTGAGGGTGTGGTCAGCCTGGGAAGGCCTTTTGAAAGGAAGCCAGGCAGCAGAAGGTTAATCATCACGGGAGATCAGTGGCAGTGGTGCTGGCTGAGAGCAGAAGCCAGGGCTGAGGTCTCTCCAACCCGCCCTGGGGGAGGCAGGCTGGGAGCCACCCCTTGACTGAGCACCTGGCAGAGGACAGGTTCTCTTCTCTCAGCTAGGGGCTAGCGCAGGGGTAAGGGTGTGAAGGGTTCCAACACGAGGCAAGGAAAGGGCTGGGAAGGGAGAGGGGGGGTGCTGCAAGGAGGGCCATGAGACCCAGAGGCAGCTCAGCTCTTTGGTACGGTGAGGGTGTCACTTTGGGATACCCTTGTCATTCTTCCTCCATGCTCCTGGGTATCTTGGCTGCTCGCCTCTGCCTCCCTCGAAGCTCTTCTATCTGGCGCTCCAGCCCTCTCACCTTGGCTTCTAGGTGGGTCCCCGAGCTCCTGGAGCCGGTGAGCCGACTCAGCAAGGCAAAGACAGTTAGCAAGGCCAAGAGCAGCAAGGCCCGGGTCGATGGGTCGGGCACCGACCTCACCAGGCCCACAAAGCCAGCCACGAAGAGGACAAGCTTCAGACCCCCCAGGATCCGTCCTAGCAAGGCCAAGACCAAGCCTAGGAGCAGGGACAGCAACCAGTAGATGACCAGTGCTGCTGCTCCCCACAGTAGAAGGGTCTGGACTTGGCTAGGGCTGAGCTTCAAGACCTGGGTGAGTTGTTCACCTGAAAGGGAAAAGGACAGAGTCAGCAATCTGTGGTAAGGGCAGAGGGGGTAAGAAATAGTGAAGAGGAAGGGACCAACAGCCTTGCATCCTTCCAGGCTTGGGAAACAGGTTTGAATCCCAACCTCCAGGCTTAGGACTCCTGAAAGACTACAACTCTTGTGGAAATGGAGTTTTATTTATTATATGAGAACAGTGTATGTGCCTCCATGGGCTATGGTTAACAAAGAAGGAGACAGTACAAAGGAGAAGACCTTTGCACGATGCTCAACTTGAGTAAACCCCTGGTACAGTGGTTAGAATCCCTAGCTCTCCCTTCTACTGCACCTCTGGGAACTTCTGCAAACAGCTGGGGGAATGTCTAACCCCGCACAGATAAACCCCACCAACAGCAAGGTCAGGCACGGCCATGACTAGCTCAGTCATTCTCTGCTACTCACCATCCAGCCCCAGGGCACTCAGCAACTGGGCAGCAATCCCAGACAGGGCAAAGCAGGCCACAGAGATGGCTGATGAGATGGCCCACATCACCTGCAGCAGGGTCTGTGAAAAAGACAAAGCCATCATGAGCGAGGCTCTTCTCTTCCTGCCTGGCCCTCACAGTCTGGACAATACCTGCAGGGAAATCTCTGAGCTGTTTCTTCCCCAGTGGACATGGGTCTGGGTGAGCAGTCCGTGGACTGAGTCCAGTGAAGGGACCCTTCTGCCATACTTCCTCACTGACCCAGAATCCAGGACATCTAAGACCGACATCAGTTGGTCAGCTGGAGCTGTTCTGGGGGTGGCAGGACATGCATTTGTGTGTGAATGGGCGAATCACTACCATCCTGTGGTAGCTGCCCTATGAAACTGGAGGCCTCCAAATCTCCTAGGAAATCATTAGGGTATGTGGAAAAATGTCCACGCAAGGCTGGGACTCGAGAGGGAAAAGGAGTCGATCGACTGTACTACATTAGGATTTGTGTGTGTGTGTGCCTGTGTACCCACATGGGACCATGTGGAGACCGGAAGCTGACAGCTGACGTCAAGATGCCTTCCTCAACTCTCCACTTGCTTTTTTAAACAAAAGAGTTCATTTTCATTTATGTGTCTATGCGTTTGTGTATGAATAGGTGGTGGTAGTGGTGGGGGTGCCACCAAAGAAGCCAGAAGAGAATGTTGGATCCCCTCGAGCTATAGTGACAATTGGTTGTGAACTACCTGTGGGTGCTAAGAACCAAACTCTGGTCCTTTGCAAGAGTAGCAAGCATCCATACATGCTGAGCTACTCTATTCCAGCCTCTCTATTTCCTGAGACAGCATCACTTACTGAACCTGGGGCTCTAGTCTCTGCTAGTCTGGCCAGCCAGCAAGCTCCTGGTATCTGCCTAACTCTGCTCACCACACTTTCCTCTGCTGGAGGAAACAGACATACACACCAGGCCCAGTTTTTACATATGTTCTGAAGATCTGAACTCGTGTCTACATGCTTGCATAGTAAACACTTGACCCACTGAGCCATCTTTCCAGCCCTATCTTCTGGATTTTATAAACCATTGGCTTGGCACTTCGGTATGAACTATTAGGTGGTAAGGATGAGACACCACACTAGAAATGGCACTTGGTGGAAGAACTGATCCTGCCACAGGTCCTTCATGAGCCCCACCTTACTTTTACAGGTGAAGGCTTGGGACTCAGATCTCTGTGCTCTGTCAGTTCAAGATGACAGGTGTGACTCAGATCAAGTCAGATGTTGTGGGTACCCATCAACATGAGTTTATAAGGGTAGCTCATTTTGTAGCCTTTCTGGCCAAATGGACCAAGCCTCAAGAAAAAAGTGCAAAAAGCCTGGAAGGCAAGAACCAGGCAATCAGCCTGCAAAAGAGTCAGGAGTGCCAGGCTGTGTCTGTGGAAGGCCGGGCTCTCAGCAGCAGGAACTAGGACGGGAAGGATATGGTGACAAGGTGAGGTGGCACTAACAGCGACTCTCCTTTTCTTTCTGCACACAGCCACTGCAGGCGCAGCCTTCCTTACCTCTGAAATCACATGCATGGTCTCTGGCCCCAGCCAGGTATCCAACGTCTCCTTCAGAGATCGGCCAATCTCGGTCAGAATATCAGCTGAGGACTCCCTCTTCTGTTGGCCAGGTGAGGCAAACTCTCGATGAGTCTGGGCTGATGCTGAGTGGACGAGGAGAAGGGCCCCTAGGACCATTAGGACAGCTTTGAACAGATGCCTGCTCCATGATGGATTGCTGTGTGCGCCTGCCATGTTTGTGTCTGTCAAGAGAGGGCCATACGTAGGCAGTGAGCCAGAACCCATGGACATTTTGACTCTCCCAGCTCATCTGTTATTGCCTTTCTTCACCCCTGGCCTACAGCAAACATCTCAGCCAAACCTAAAACGAGCTGTTTGCCAAAAAAAGATGACCCACGCCTTGGAGTCTGAGCCGGCACAACCATCTGATCCACAGCTCCCTCTTTGGTAATCTCTACCAGATCAGTACACCAGCAAGTGCTACCCTGTGCCTTCCAGTCGCCAAGACGTCACTGCAGTCTGTCATTCTGAAGGCCTGTCTCTACATCTTAAGCACCACAGCCATAAATGACTTTTAAGTCTCTAAAGGCTTCATTCTCAGAAGCTTATAACATACTTAAGCCAAAGATGACAGGAAAAAGTAACTTAAAAATAGCACACAAGTAGGATTACCACTCTGTAAACCAATATAAAATAAGTACTCACTGGTTAACAGAGACACAAAAAAAAAGACTGAATTTGCAACAGTATCACTGTAGGGCCATTATGTATGGTGGTTTTTCTCCTGCCCTCTGTGGGCACAGATGTGAAGAAAGAGACGGCAGGTGAGCACTTGTATAAAATCACTGGGCTTAGAAGGATTTCAGCCCAAGTCTCTGCTTCCAAATCCTACCGTTGGTGGGAGATCAGAATTCAGTGGATCACTGGGGCTGCTCAGTGACATCACCTGAAAGTGGTATAAAGTTTCAGTGTCTGTGTCTAAGCACACTGGCTCTGATGCTGCTGTCTCTGTGTGTCTCTGTCGTGGACACAAGCTCCTCAATGATTCCACTGTACAAAGTTGAGAGCCATTCTAAGGTCAAACTCTGTTTCTCCCCGACTGTTACTCAATAGTCAACATAAGATTTAGCGACTACCTGTGCAAGGCATTCTGTTCTGTTCTTATCCTCAGCAAGCACGCAATCCCTTCTCCACTGACATCTTCTAATTCAACTTGGTTCTGTCACTACCGACCTGGAGATTGAGTCATATCCTTTTGCCTTATTTGGGAGTAGGAAGTTGAAGTCATTCTGTGTCAATGGTTATGATATAGTACATACATATAGACATACATATTAGCACACCTAAACATACCTACACACCCCCGCATATACACCCCACACCCCACACACACACCAGCAGTTTGGTTTTTGTCTACCCTTCCTGGCTTAGAGCTCACACATTTCATGTAATTTAATACATGGAAAGAATAAAAAAGATAGTTTTGTCAAAGTAATTAGCCTTTCAGCCTGGCTTCCTGCACATCTTCAGAGGATGAAGGGTGAAAGACAGTCCTTTCCAACATGCCTTTCATGATAATAAGACCATTTTTAGAGCACTTCCTAGATAACCACAGGATTAGAGAGGTAATTTACCAAGGGGACCAGCCATGCTTTTAGGGGGTTGAGACTCTCTGAGGAGGAAGGGTGGCTACTGATTGAGTTAATTCCTATGGCCAGTGATTTGCTGATCACACCTATACAATGTGACCCTTCTATAGGGGGTTTTCCTTCCCAAGGTTAGTTCACCTTCTTCTGCCCACCAACACATTACTAACCTCTGAAGAGAAGCAGTACCACAGTGATTAAAATATTTACTGTTGCTAGGGACAGGTAGCTAAGTGACAGATGGCTTGCCTACCATCTGCATGGCCTCGGGTTCAATCCTTAAAAGGACAAACAGGTATAAACTGCTAAATAATCTCTTTTTTTTTTTTTTTTTTTTGAGGCAGGTTTTCTCTGTGTAACCCTGGCTGTCCTGGAACTTACTCTACAGACCAGGCTGGCTCAAACTCAGAGATTTCGCCTGCCTCTGTCTCCAAGTGCTGGGATTAAAGGTATATGCCCCCACTGCCGCTTAAATAATCTTTACATGTATAGAATCCATAACATCTGGTGAATTTGGGATTATATCAGGATATGTAATATTCTTCTTTGTTTCTTAATTCTGTGCTTCAACTAATACGAAATATATAAATGGCTCCAGAGTCTAACTTACAGACAAGTATTGTCTATCTAGGAACTACAGGACCTAGCCTCAGCAGGTTGAAGTCAAGGTCTATCATGACATTCTGGCCAGAGGGGGTAAAATGGGGCTGCATGCCCCATGTGAGAAGACCCCACTATGCACGGAGCACCCCCACCCCGTACCCCCCTCTCTACAAACCCCTTTATATAAGATGGAGACTTGAGGCCAACAGCCCCGTTTTCTCAGATGCAGGCCCTGAATGAATCTGGTTCTTTCCCACCAATTCTCCTCCAAGTATTTGCTTTTGAGCAATAGGAGGAGGGGCTTGTGTCTCCACCGTCAGTTTATTTTATCTGTGCTCTGTCTGAATACAAGTCAAGGCTCCTACAACCCCTCTGTCAGGGCTAATTAAGTGGCTAAAGAGAGTGGAGTTCAGAGAAACACGTAGGTCCCCTGGTTAAGCACAAACATGCATTATAAAGGATACCAGCTGTCGACATGGTAGCACAAGGTCTGGGAGAAGGAGTGCAGCGATTCCAAGCCCTATCTATGTACCCTTAGAAGGTCTCCATATGTTTAGCGATCAGGAAGCTCTCTAAACCTGGTCTTTTCTGTATTTTCCTAGACGTTTCATTATATAAGTGTGATCAACAAAATCTCTGGCCACTGGAATCCACTCAATTCGTGGTCCCTCTTCCTCCTGAGAGGTATCCTTTAAGACATGGCTGGTCCCGCCAGCAGCAACTGCTCTCTCCAATCTTTTGGTTATCTAAGGAGCTTTCTAAAAATAGTTATTGACATGGAAGGTATATTTGAAAGGGCTGTTTTCACCCTTTATCCTCTGGAGAGGACGCAGGAAGCCAAGCAAAAGGCTAATGGTTTTGACAAAAGGTAACTTCCCATGCATTAAATTATAAGGGATAGATGAGATCTGAGCAAGGAAGGAAAGCTAACTGCTGGTGTGTGTGTGTTTGTGTGTGTGTGTTTGTGTGTGTGTGTGCGCGCGCGCGCGCGCACAAGCATACTATATCACACCATCGACGAATGACCTCAACTTCACACTGCCAAAATAAGCAAAGAGTTCAGGAACAGTCAGCCCTTAAAGAAAGATTATCAGGAATAAAAAGCAAGACACTGGACTGGTCTTGCATGCACTGCCTTTCTCAATCTGACAGATACTTATCGGGTAGGCACTGTCATCCCGATGACGAAATCAAGGAAGGACGGGCAGTGTGTGGGAAAACCAAGCTGTGAATTCAGGTGGATCTACTGAGCACTCCTTCTTTGTCCACAACCTTTCTGCTGAACTGTGTTCAATTTAGAAGTTATCTATAAAGTCACATAACAGATTATCCAAGCTAGAACACACTTGGCGTCCACTAACCATCTCTGGGAATTACAGTGAAAATCTGCCCAAGCACCTTGTGCTTTGATCTCATCCAAAACATGATGCCACACATGAGTTAAGACTCGGCAAGCACCAGCTTATTGAAGCAAGCAGGGGTGGGTAAGAAGAATGTTTGCAGGCCCACCTTCTTCTTTGCACTCTGCTGGAGAAATGTCAAAAGGCTCTGGTAAATCCGATTCTACCTCGGGCTCAAAAAGACACCTGCAGCTCCAGAGAGTTTCTGTGATTTAGAGCCACTGAGTAGAGGCTGAGACAAGGCTCTAAGGTGGTGGAGAGGCCAGGTTTTGAAGTGTCTGTTCTTACCAGGGTAGTGGGGGAGTTGGCCACAAATCTAGAGTCATCTGGATAGCAGAGAGGGAAAAGAAAGATGTTCCATTTGGGCAGAGAAGGCTCAAAAAAAACCCACAGCCCTTCTAAAAATACTACATTTGGGGTAGCTTCTGGACCAGAAACAGCTGCCAGACACCCCTCCCAAGGCCTGTAAGGTCAAGTGGAGTTGCGAGACACACAGTTCAAGTGGAAGCGCCTCAAGCTGAGAGAACCGTCTACTCTTTGGCACAAATCAAGAGCCAGATGGTCCCTGCCTGCCACTGCTAGGAGATGTGGAAAACATGGGTTGGTGCCTAAGCTATCTGGGTCATGATCACGACCGGGGCCCTAAGGAGCCAGGTTGCTATCTTGGGTTGGATCCTATATCCAAGGACCTCCAACAGGAGGAATCAGGTGTCGTCGCTTCCCTACTAGAAGGTCAGGGTGACATGAGCTACAACTCCCATAGCAGCCTGCTATGTTCTCTGTGCCAACTTCAACTTAAAGCAGCCATCTGCCCCAGGCTAGGGGACCCTGAACTAACCCTCCACAGCGAGGCCAGCACCGTTCATCCAGGTGAGCTGAAGTGTGCCAGAAACTGAATCTCACAGGATTCCGGAGAGCGCTGGGTATGAAGAAGAGTGGCAAGCTACTCTCTTTACCAGTTCCCCTCCTTTCCTTTCTTTTGAGTGAAGCTTGGGCAACATGAATCTGACCCACCACCATCATGTTTCCTCATGGCTCATTAAGAACTTTGCAGTTTTGCTGTTGTTTAAGCCAGGGCCTGATCTAGCCCAGGCTAGCCTGAACTCCTTATGCAGTGGAGGATGACTTTGAACTCCTGATCCTCCTGCTTCCACCTTCTAAGTATGGAGTTTACAGGTGTGTGTCATCTGTGGGTTGTACTAGGGATTGGACCCGGGGTTTTGTATCTAAAAGCAAACACCCTACTAACTGAGGTACATACAGCCCTCATCGAAATATTAATACAGAAAGACGCTATGGTCATTAAGACAAACAGCGTTGGCCTCTGCAAAATGGAAGCATGTCTGAAACTTTCTGTTTCCTCCAACAGGAGAGGGGGGTGGGGGGGCGCTGGAAATCAAACTCAGAGCTATCGGGTAAGCAAGCACTTTACCACTGAGCTACAAAAGAAAAGAACAGCGTGTGTCTACAAGTGTGTTGTCTGCATGTGTAGAAGCCAAAGACCAACTTGAACAAGTTGGTTCTTTCCTTCTACTATGTGGGTCCCAGGACCAGATTAGTGGCAGGTGCCTTTTCCCCGTGGAGCATCTCGCCAGCCCTTTAGTCATCACGATGCCCCATTCTTCCTAGAACAGAAGGGGGGGACTATATCCCCAAGTCCAGTAGCTCAGGCTTGCTCTTCTCATTCCCACAATGCCTTGGGAACGTCTGCTGTCTGCCCATGGGAACATACAGGTCCACTAACTACCATCTAGCTCAAAGCCAAAGACACCCAAACCTCCCAAGAAAAGCCTTCATATAGGAGATGACCCACCTGCAGGTTACACACCAAGAGGTAAGAAGAGAGAGTACTGAGACTGGCCACCCCTGTTCAGACAGCTTAGGAGGGAACAGTCTCAGCTGGGGAACTGCTTTACTTACTATGGTGGAGAGATGTCACTGTTCAGCTGTGGTTTTCTCTGCCAGGGTGGGGTGGGGCTGTCCACACTATCCCCAGTCAGGACTCCTTCCTCTTCTTTTTCCTTTCACAATGTAAATCACTACGGGGCAGGAACTAACTCAGTGCCCTCTGCTGGCCCCAACTGTTCCTTCACTACTCATAGCTGTCCAGTGGCTCTACAATCCTCAGGGCTGGATTGTCCATCTGGTCTGCCGGCACAGCCTGTTAAACAAGGATGTCTGCTCCACCCAGGCAACCCACTCAGACCCTCCCAGGGAGGAGCTCAGCCTTTTTGTTTTGTTTTAAAAGCTCCTCGGGATTCCTGAAGCATAATCAGACAGCAGTTGCAAAAGGTCAGCAACCCAGAGAAAAGTCTGCTTTAAGCAAGGCCTCCCAAAAGCTCTCTGTACAAAGGACACAGGCTCAAGTCTATCACAAATCAGCTGCCACTACCTTTACACCTGTTACTTCACCTATCTGAGTCTCAATCTCCTCAAATGTAAAGTCTGTTGAAACTGGGTTAAGGGTTGCTTCAAGAAGTTAAATAATTTGGGCAAGCACTGTGTTCAAAGTTTGTCCCACAGCCTCCCAGCAACTCTCAGACTAACTTGACATTAACTTTTCTTGGAATCCCCAACACCTAGCATAGAATGACTAAGTGCTTGCTAAATGAGTATCAGAAGCCCTGCCAAGAAGCCACAAGTGTAGGACATAAAGACATGGAGAGGTGGTGGGGGGAGGTTATTTGAATAGTCAGTCAGTCCAAATATATGACAGCCACATGAGAAGCACAGCTGAGCTAGAAGGTCCTAAACGTGGCGAAGTCACCACTAAGGAGAATGAAGTCAGCGTTCTGGCAGGTTGGAGGCAGCCCTAGCTAAACCCCTGACAGCTGCTACCCAGCAACTGTTTGTGGGGCAGGGTGTTTGCAAAGGCGGGGTGCAGCCCTGCCGCTCCCTTCCCAAGGCCCAGACTCCAGGCGACAGGGGCAGTGGCATGTGCTATTTCGAACAGCGCATCCCCTGCCAAACACTCCATTGTGGCGTCGCGGCGAGGCCCATGAGGTCAGGGTACCCAGAGCGGGGCTCCAACTGAGGTGGCAGGAGGCTGGACCATGGGGAGGTGTGCAGCTCAGCACTGGCCTCATCCCCCAAATCTAGCAGCTGCTCCCTCCGGAGGACTGGACCTCAGCGCTCGAACCCACTT
This sequence comes from Rattus norvegicus, assembly GCF_021556685.1. Lineage (NCBI taxonomy): Eukaryota > Metazoa > Chordata > Mammalia > Rodentia > Muridae > Rattus > Rattus norvegicus. The sequence continues at coordinate 220,401,796 of NC_141534.1, forward strand.
ATCCCGGGAAACACTCTCTTCCTGGGTTACCTAGTAACAACGCCCCTGGTTGCATAGCAACGAGGATCTGGGTCCCAGGCTTGCTAAGCCCCACGCTCCACGTTCGACCCCTCCCCACTCGGGCTCACAAGGCCTCGCGGCTCCGCCCTGTTGCTTCCTGCAAATCTGTCCCTTAAGCTGCATCCACAGCCCCGGTCTCGGCCCTCACTCACCCTGCTCCGGCCACCGCTATCCTTCACGTGGGACTTCGCTAGAAAACGCGCCACCAAACCAGCGCCTCAACTCCCTGGGAGTTGGTTTATAGTCTGCGCATGCGCGGGGCGGCAGCCAGGAGAGACTGGCAGGCAAGGCTGCTGCTGGAGCAAGCACCGTGGACGCATGCGCTCTGCTCGCTCCATTACGGTTTGCATGTAGTAGTGGTTTCCCTCCCAAGTATTTCCAAGAGAAGAATGGCGTCGGATATTGGAGTTGGAACGGAAGCGAAGCCTTTGGCAGGAAAGGGGAAAGAAAGAAATCTTCGAGGCTGTGGCATGGGTAGAGTTGGTGCTTGTTGCAGGATTCGGTGCAGATACGAGCCTGCAACGCATTTAGGGCGGCACAGTTCCCTCGCGGGAAGTGTAGTTCCTAAGGCGGGGCGCTGGCGAGCACATGGAGAATTGAGAAACCTTTCACGCTTAAAAAGGCGCCGAAGGGAGAAAAGGCACAACGTGTTAGTGGGCACAATAATGGTGTATGGTCTTGGGGAAACTCATCCGCTCTGGGAAAGAGCAAAGCCTCACCCTAAATGTGTGGGTGACCACCGTAGCTTTGCTTACAATTGTTAGGGAAAGGGAAACAACCCCGGTGCCCCGAGGTTTTTTTGTTTTGTTTTTAAGAACCTTAGAACATTGGGGTAGCTTTGTGGATGAGGTAGGCGTAGAAATGTAAATTTTTTTTAATTTTAAATTTTATTTATATGAGTACACTGTAACTCTCTTCAGACACACCAGGAGAGGGCATCAGATCCCATTACAAGTGGTTGTGAGCCACCATGTGGTTGCTGGGAATTGAACTTAGGACTCTGGAGGAGCAGTCAGTGTTCTTAACTACTGAGCCGTCTCTCCAGCCCATAAAAATTTAAATTACATGTATTTATGTATTCTATGCATGTGCTCACTACAGTACTCCCATGGAAGTCCTCTCCCACTATGTGGATCCCGGAGGTCGGATTCAGGTTGTCAGGTGTGGCGAACAAGCACCTTCACTACTGTAGCATCTTGCCTGCTTGAGTGTTGTCGCCGTTGTTTTTAATGCCCGTCACTCTGGCTGCCCCAAGGCAGCCTCCTTTAATGCTAAAACTCCTTCCCCAGAATCAGCCTTTGCCCCAGCCCCTCCTTGCGTCACCCTTTTAATTTTTCCTTCAGCCCAGTCTGTCACCTCACATGTCGTTCTCCTTCAGGTGTTTCTCAGGTGCATGTCTCTTCATCTGTATTTTTGATGGCTTTGTGCTTCTCAGTTGGGAGTCTTCCTTCCAGAATCAGTACTGATAGGATCCTCATTCTGGGGTCTTCTAATAGTTGTAACTTCACATTTGTTTGTGAAATTTCTTTTCCCACTTTCAGTTGGCCTCAATGAAAAAAAGATCTCAGGATTGGTGAGGTGGGAGTGATGTTTCTGTGTTCTTTCTAGACTTGGTTTTAGGCTGCAAGTACCTTTTGGGAAATTAACATAGGGACACATATTGAGGTAGGACAGAAAAATGGAAGTGTTTGAGGACATTGGAAGGGAAAGGAGGCCCTCACTCAGGAGTCTGGTTAAAGCCTCCCACGAGCTGAGCATCAAGATGCCAATACAACAACTACTTAATGAGTTCTCTCTTCCCAGCTGTAAACCTACAAGTTTCTAGGAACTTCGCTAGAGACCCCCATTTACAGTAAGAAGGACCTGGCCTGGCCCTCCCTTAGAGGGTGCAACCCTAGTGGCTCGTGGTTATATTTTACTAGATTATATTCCTAACCCAGTCACTTATCAGAAAGTGAGAAAAGGATAAAAGCAATTCTTAGCAGCCCTTTTAAGATGTAACTTGAGAGCTGCCAGAATGTTCTATATGAGCTGATGGTATGACACTTCATTGTGACTCTCTCTTGAGAGTCCTATGTAAACACCTGGTTATGTCATTCTTTTCACTGGTGTGTGTGTGTGTGTCAGTCTGTCTGTCTCCCACAGAGTAGCAAGGACCAGTTACAAGTGGTGCCCAAAGTGGGGCTTGAAAGTTAAGGATAAAATGAGATCTTGGGTTTCAAATGCAGTAGAGGAAAGGGCAAGGGATGAAGGAGTGACTTTTTTTTTTTTTTAAGAAACCAGCAAAAAAAAAAAAAAAATTATCATGGTTGCTGCTGGGATAAACCCCACTTTGCTCCCAGAGGGAATTTTCTGCTTTTAAGTTTTCTTTTTTGTATATTTTGTTTCAAAAAAGTTTGGAAAACTGGTTGAGCAGTTGTTAAAATTGTGGGTGAAAATTGAGGATCCTAAGAAACAAAAAGTGGCTGAAATAGGAAACAAAAGGGGTCACTCTGCTCACTTGTTTCTGAAAAGGTTGTAGAGTTGACTGGGCAACTAGAGAGGTTGCAAGTGGAGGTGGACACACTTGGGGACTGAGGGCACTGGAGAAGAGAGAACAAATACTCCCAGTCCTCATGACTCACCCTGAGAGTGGGAGGTAGACCATTTGTAAATGGTCCTTGCTACATGGTGGGCTCTCCCCCTCCCCACTTTACCCCCTAACAGTAGATAGGAGAGAAACAAAGATAGAAGGGAGAGAAGACTTAGAAAAATCCATGAATCTAATTTCTTTCCTTTCACTTCTTCTTTGGAGCTACTAACAAGCCACAGCCAACCTCCCTAAATGACCAACAGCCACAACCACCTATCAGGGAGCTCTAGCATTATATACCCTCCGAAAAGTTCGCAGAATTTCAAATGTCGCACAATTGCAGAAACTATCTGAAGCTGGTAAAACCATGCTCACATCCCTGGGTTAGTTAAAACTTCCCACAGGAGGGAAGAGAGAAAGAAACTGTACCAGAGTGGGGGTCAGGTCAGAGTAAAGCTGAAAAAAAAATGGGAGGAAAATCTGATGAAATAATCTGTTTTGAAAGGAGGGTTAATCTTAAACCAGCTGCAGTGCCAGAGTTAGAGGTGGCCTTCGGTTAGAAGATCACCATCAGTTTTCCTAGTAGTCACACAGCATATGCCCGCTAATAGTGTGGGACAAGGTAATGACAAGATAGGATGGCATCCTTATAGAAATGACAGATCTAACCCTCTTTAAAGAGGCTATGACTTCATATGGGATGCACTCGCCCTGTGTGAAACAAATTCTAAATAACTAGTTTACTCAAAATAGAATTATCCCCCAAGACTGGAAGGGGTCGGTGACAGCTGTCCTAGAGGCCAGTCCATAGTTACAGTGGTTAACATGTTGGAGGGAAGAAGCTGTGAATATCGGACAGTGAAACAGAGCAAGGGGAAAGAATATAGTCAAAGATCGGTACTGTGATATACAAGAGCAGATTCAACTTGATGATGCTACTGTGAAGAATGCCGCTAATTGCTTTAAGAGCTTGGAACAAAGTTGAGGAGCCTGGGGAAAAGTCCACCTCATTTACAAAACTTATATATACAAGGCTCTGGAGACGTTGTCACTGATTTTTTTTTTTTTTACAAATATTAGTCTGAGCTGTGAACAAAGCTGTATTAGACCCTGACACAAGACAAGTGTTGATAGAAATCTTGGCATTTGAAAATGCAAATACTGATTGTAAAAAAGCTATTGGGCCATTAAAGGCCCAAGCAGCACCTATGGGTGAATGGATAAGGGATATGACAGATACTGGTTCAACATGTGCCATGCTAATATCATAGGTCAAACTACAGTTGGAGGTCTTAGCATAAAAATGGCCAGTGTTTCAGTTGTGGGAAATACTGTTCAAAGAGACTGTGACCTAACCAAAAGCCTCAGATCGCAAAACGTCCAGCGTGCTAATTGCAAAAAACACAGTACTTTGCACAAGAAACGTGACTGAGTCGGTCCTAGGGGCAGTGGTTTTCCTAAACCTCAAACAAAGAATGAGTAGGCTTCCCAGGGTGTGATGCAATGCAGCAAGGGCTGCCATTGGACTCAGGAGTGTAGATCTAAAAGAGATATTCAAGGTAATAATAATAATTATTCTTCTTGATAAGAAATAGTAATAATTTCTTATCAAGGGGAAACGGCCTTGGGGGCCTGGCTTGGAGCCCTGAAGCAGCAGAAATAGGAGCTGTGTCAGTAGGGAACAACAGCAGCAGAGAGACGTTATAGAAAAAGACTGTGGGATTAAATCAGCCAATATACTACAAGGATGTGTTATATGGTACACAGAATGGAAGCCAGTGAAACTTTTGCATTAGGGACTCAGATTTTTTTATATTTCTATAGAAAATGAAAAGCTGTGGATACCATCAAAACAGATAATGATTAAAATAGAGTAAGAGAGGTTTCCTAAAAACCTTGACCACAGAACCATAAGTGCTTATTCCACTGAAAATGTCTGTAATTTCCTGCTCCACACAGCACAATTAATGATTTAAAGCAGAAGGGAAGACTGTAGTGACAATTTTGGAATTGTTTCTTTAAAAACACAGAAATATCATAAGAATGTGCTTTTGTTTTAATCCCAGGTGTAGGTATGTGGGACTGCTTCAGACTGTCCGAAGCAGCTGACTATGATTTGCCTCATGCACTAGCAGAAGCACGTTTTTGCCAACTGCAGATCGTTTCTGCAATTGTGTGACATTTGGAATTCTGCGAACTTTTCAGAGGGTGTATAAATGCCAGAGCCCTCTGATAGGTGGTGGTGGTGGTTATTGGTCATTTAGGGAGGGCTGTTTGTGGTTTGTTAGTAGTCATGGTCAAGGAAGAAACAAATGGAAAGAAATTAGATTCGGTGATTTTTTCTAATTCCTCTCTTTCCTCTTTCATTGTCTCCTCTTCTATCTAGTGTTAGGTGGTGAAGTGGAGGAGGAGAATAAAGGGTGGGAAAAAGAAGAACTCACAAAGTATCAAAGACCAGCTACACACAACTGTGTGCAGCTCTAGTTCCAGAGGATCTGACACTCTCACACAGACACACATGCAGGCAAAACACCAATGCACAAAGATAGATAGATAGATAGATAGATAGATAGATAGATAGATAGATAGATAGATAGATAGACACCAATGCACAAAGATAGATAGATAGATAGATAGATAGATAGATAGATAGATAGATAGATAGATAGATAGAGATAGATAGATAGATGGATGTATATATTTTTTAAAATCCCTAAAAGAATAAAGGAACCCCTCAAGCTCTTTTGAATGACAGTGTGGAACTGTCTGTTCATTCCTGCCACCACTGACACAGGAAAAGGAACAAGGTCATCTAATCCTCTGTCAGCTGCTTAAGAAACCCTGATACCTTACCTAACCCTCTGCTCTCAGGCCACACTCATGGTTGTTCTCCTGAAAAGCAGAGATACTTTGGGTATTTGGGGAAATATGTCTCCATATTTCCTAAGCAGCAGCAGCTCTGGCTTTAGAGGTACCAGTTGGGGGAACAAGGCATAGGATTCCACTTTCAGGGACTCACAACGTTTTATGCACAAACCTTTACCTCCAGGGTTCTTTTGGTTATTCCAAAACCAAATATCCTTGTTAGAAATCAGGAAAATGACTCACCAAAGCGTGGCATTTTGTCACATGTTTTAGTTTGCTTCCTATTATGATAAACAGCGTGCCCAAAAAGCAGCTTGGGGAAGAATTTACTTACACGCCCCAATCACAGTCCATCACTGAGGGAAGTCAGGACAGGAACTCAAAAGCAGGAACATGGAGGCAGGAACTAAAACTGAGGCTATAGGGAAATACTGTTTACTAGCTTGCTCCCATGACTCACACAGCCTGTATTTTATATACACCTGGACCACCTACCTCCTCATGGCAATGTCCACGGTGGGCTGGCCTCTCCTACCTCTATCATAAATTAATAAAATGTCCCATAGACTTACCTGCAGGACAGTCTGATGGAGGCATTTTCTCTCTTCCCAGATGACCCTAACCTATATCACGTTGGCCAAAACCCGAAACAGCTAATGAACCAGTATGGCATGCTGAACCATAGACTACAGAAGCAGGCTCAGAACCAATGTCTCTTTGACCTCCAGGCCCTCCTGTCTCTTGTCACCTTTACCCATCCCCAGTATGTGTGTGGGCTTTCTCTGAAGTACCCTTATTCGCCTAAAGATACTCACCCCCATAGAGGTATCCTTTTGACATGAGTCCCTTGCCGGGAAAGCCAATCAGCCTGGGAAGGTTCCCTCACAGGAAAGAAGATATATTGCCAATTTAACTTTCTCCCTCTCCCTCTTTCCTTCTCCCCTTCCCCCCACCCTCTCTCTTTTTATTGAGATAGGGTCTCATACAACCCAAGCTACGCTCAACTCACTGTGTAGTTAAGGACGACCTTGAACTCAGAGACTCTTTGTGTGTGTGTGTGTGTGTGTGTGTGTGTGTGTGTGTGTGTGTGTGTAAGAACTGAACCTCATGGTCTTAGCAAGTGAGGCAAGTGCTCTTCCTCTGCCTCTGAAACACATCCCCAGCCTCCCCACTCCTTAGTATTTAGCCCAAGTTCAGTTTTTTTCTCTTTTCATCTCTTGTCACCTCTTCATACCCAAAAGCATCAAGCCCTCACTCCCTACCAGGATATTATCAAATCCTCATTCCTCTGGACCTTCTCTGTTACATTTTCATGGGACTCTGGCATATATGTATATGTATATGTATGTAAGTATAAGTATATTTATACATACATATATATGTATATATAATTTAAAATGGTTTACTTCTATTTAATTATTACATAGGCTCAATTATTAGGACTTACTAGGGTAAAAGTTTTTCTTTCCTTTATAACCTCAATCCTTTCCATTCCTGGAGGAGCTGGCCTTTGAAACTGAAAATACTTCAAGAGACTCCCTTTTCCCTGATTTCTAGATATTCCCCATTTACTTCACAGTCATAAACTCCCTAGTAGAAACAAACACAGGTCTGATGTTGCTCATGTGATATCACCAATTTGTAATACAGTATCTATGAGGCACGTGGTACCAATAATTAATCACCAGGTCTGTCTGCTTTTTGCTGCTGTAACAGAATATCAAATGTTGTGTGTTATAAAAAAGGAGAAGAGCCAGTATATGTTTGGTAGAGGTGTGGTATGGTGAGGTGGAGGGGGTGCCTCTGCGGGCCCAGGCTAAGGCATCCCTTCCCCCTGAGGTACCAGCCATATGATGGGTATATGTGGAATAGAGTTTATTTAGGACATGAGAAGGGGAGTTGAGGAGGGAGTAGGGGCAGAGAGATAGAGATAGATAGATAGATAGATAGATAGATAGATAGATAGATAGATAGATAGATAGATAGGAGAAGCCTCCAGGAACACATGGAGAGAGGGGGAGGGACATGGGGAGAGGGAGGGAAAGAGAAGGGGTAGAGAGTAAGAGAGTAAGAGGATAAGAGAGTGAGGAGGGGCCAAACAGATCCTTTTATAGTGAGTCAGACATACCTACTGTTGTCCTACTGTTAAAAGGTAACTAATTGTAGGGCGGAGCCTAGAAGGAATGCTAACACCAGAGGCTATTTATAAAACAGTGAAAGTTTATTTAGCTCTTGTATTCAGAGGCTAGGAAATCCAGGAACAGCTCCAGCACCTGAAGAGTGCTACAACGTATAACAGGACAGGGAATTACATGGTAACTCAAAGCAATGTGCTAGACAGCAAAGTGTGCACGTGTGTATGCACATGCAGGTGCATGTGCGGGCATGTGTGAGTGTGCCCGTGTGGATGAATGTGTGTTGTGTGTGTATGTACCACTCTGGGCACACTGGAGATCAGAGGCCCACGTTCTGGAGTTAGTTCTCCCAGCCCCTTCATGTGGAAGCTGGGATTGAATTTGGGTGTCAAGCTTGAACACCAAATGCATTTCCCCGATGAACCATCTGGCTGGCCCTGTTTTTGTTTGTTTGTTTTGATTTTTATATTTGTGGCACTAGGGATCAAGCCCAGCGACTTGCACTAAGTAGGCAGGCCACTCTGCCACTGAACTCTGACCCCATCTCCACCAAACAAGTTTTTATAACAAAACCACTCCTGAATACTGACCTGTTAATTTTGTTATCTATGCAGTCAGAACCCTCACCACCCAGTCCCTTCCTAAAGGTCCCCTCTCTCAACACTGTTGGGAGGGCACGTTTCCAACATGCCAGGTCTCATTCTTTTATTCCACAAGTTGTGTGACTTCTCCTGGGGGAGACAGAGGAAACAACTCCACTCAAGCCTAGCTTGTTGAAGAAGTGAGTTTATAGATGTCACTTACGGGCCCATGGGTGACTCAAAGTCAACTGCATGACTAAAAAGCCCACCCCACTATTAGGGAGAATTCACAAAAGCTGCTTCCTGATCAACTTGCAATTCCACTAAGAGTCTTTTCTCTCCCCCAAATGATTTACTGCTTTTATAACAGTGGGGAGAGGCTTTGGAAATCCTGTGACATTCTGAATTTACAGGTACCGAGCCTGGTACCTGTTGCTAGTTCCTTGAGTCTTAAAGGCCTCCTTCTTCCCTCCCTGCACCTTCTTGAGGGAACGCTTTGATTCAGAGGACATAGATACATAATACTAGTCTATTCCCAACTCCATAGTATGTATCTTCCACAGGAAATTTCTGGAAGTATGGTTATCAGCTCAAAACTCAATCAAATGCTGCTTGGTTGCCAGATCAATCTAGTCTAATCACCTTGTGTTCAGGGGCCCCACCTAGACTCACTTATTTCCTACCATACATCTAAATATGCAAGATGCCTGGCCTGTCAGGCAGCCTGCCATTCAATAAACAATAGTGACAATGTCCCTGCTAAGTGCCAGGCACTGGGGTCACACTCTTGGACTCTTGAGAACTAGCAGAGAGTAGTACAGTCTAGTCAAGGAGGACCCAGATACCAAAGAGGATGGTCTAAAAAAATTAATTAAAACAATAGTTACTCAAAATGGGTTGACTAATTAAGCAAAAAACAAAACAAAAAGCCCACCAGAGATTAAGAAAGGATCCACAGAGGGGGCAATACTTAAGATGAGGCCTCAGTTTGCCCTGGAGGGTCTGGCCGGGGCTGGAGATGGGGAAGGAGTTGATGAAAGGTAGCCACATAAACATTTTGAGCCACCTACCTCGGGGACTGCTGGGGCCACTGAAGGGCCAGTGTGGCTGAGAGGAAGATGAGGTGAGACTGCAGGAGCTTGGTTGATCAGATATCTGTGGTTTCTGAACTGACGCATGTCCTTTATTTAGGTCTCAGCAAAAATGTTGCCACCCTTTGGGCTGGTGAGACAGCTCACTGGGGAGAGAAACTTCCTGTCAAGTCTAACAACCTGACTTCGATCCCAAGACCAACATGGGAGGAGTGAACCACTTCTCTCAAGGTCTCCTTTTACTTCTATACATTTGCTGTGGCACATGCATACACATACACTAAAATAAAATTCAAGTGCTAAAAATGAACATCCTCTCTCAGGGGGCATACCTTTCCCATACCCTGCCTAAAGCAGTCGCCCCTCCAATCCCCAGTACCATCTTCTCAACCTGCTCTAATTTATCTTGTATTTAGAGCACCTACCCCTGTCTGGAACTTTCTTCTTATTGTTTATGTGCCCATCATCCCATAGACTGAAATCTATGTCGGCAGTTTTTTTCTTCATCTCATTTCTGCCTCTTAGACCAATTAGATCACATTCAAGGTTTACGTTGGCTATATTTTGTGATTCTAGAATTGGGTAAAACTTCATTCTGTAAGCCAGAATGTGTTCTGACGCCTTGGAGGGGAGTGATTTCCTAGACAGGAAGCAGGAATAAAACAAAGGAAAAGGACGGAGTATGTTTTCCTTGGGAGGTTGGGAGAAGAGGAGGGAAGCACAGAGCTAGCTGGTTAATAGATCAGATCCCTCCTGCTTACTTTTCATAAGGACAATGGCAGCCAGAACAGAGTTATGTTTGCTGCAGTTGGCATGGCTAGAAAATGTGGCCTTCACCTCTTTCTGTCCTGGTTTCTCAGAAGGTCAGAAAGCTAGTTTTAATTTGGTAACATGGAACTCCAGTGTGACTCACTCCATTTTAGTTTTACTTTATCTACTTACCTTTTTTCTGAGGTAAGTTCTCAATGTGCCACCAAGCCCAGACTATTTATTTATTTTAGTGTGTGTGTGTGTGTGTGTGTGTGTGTGTGTGTGTGTGTGTGTGTGTGTTGGAGGATAATATGCAGAAGTCAGTTCTCTCCTTCTGCCACGTGGGTCTTGGTGACTGAACTCAGGTATCAGGCCCAGCGGCCGGTCTGGTTTTTGTTAGAGAAAACATAAACAGTTGGTAGGTGGCGGGGAACCGTTGTTCTAACAAATATCGGAGGCAGGCTACTTTAAAGAAAAGAGGGCCCTCTTGGCTCAAAGTTCTAGAAGCACAAGGTTCACAGGGAATGACACAGGCAATGTCTAGGGCCTCTTCTGGTGTCACAACTATGGAAGTCAACTCATGCATTTGTGCCTGTTCACTTTCTTTCCTATAAGAACCCCACCAGGATTCTTGTTATGTCCTATTCTAATTCCAAAGATCCCACCTCTAAATGCCACAGTTAAGCCAGATAGTAATGACACATCCCTTTGATTTCAGCACTCAAAAGGCAGAGACAGGAAGATCTTTGAGTTTGAGTCAAGTCTTGTCTACAGACTGAGTTCCAGGACAGCCAAGGGCTATACACACACACACACACACACACACACACACACACACACACACACACACACACAAACCCTGTCTTGAAAAACAGAAACAAAAATGAAACCACAGAAAAACACCATAGTCCTGTTAACTTTCCACTCTTACGGTTTGTTTGTTTATTGGGACATGCTTTCTCTACACAGCCCTGATTGTCCTGGATTAGAACTCACTGTACAGATCAGGCTGGACTTGAACGCGGAGTTCTGCCTGGCTCTGCAGCTCAGTGCCTGTGCTTAAAGACTTGTGCAAACACACCCATCAACTTTCCATTCTTTTAAATATTCACATAGACGCCAGGAATTAAATTCCCTCGAGTTTAGAAAACAGACTATATTTAAAACGTAGCAGGCAACGAAGCCAGGGACTTGCCCAAATTCCCAGAGCAAGAGTAGAGACAGAACCTAGACAGTGTTAGCTTCTTTACTCATTTGTGCTTTATTTACGGGGTCACATTGTTTCTCAAAAGGCAGCCAAGGAACACAGGCTCAGAATCATACCTACAGACTCTCTAAGGCAGACCCTAGGAATCTGCATTTTTACAAGCTCCTGAGAAATCTGTCCTGCACACGAACATTTCAAAGACTAGTGTTCCCTGGGTGACAGCAGCTCCGCCTCAAAAACAGCCTTGGCCAGATTCCTAGGTTTAAGATCCCCGCAGCCTCATGGGAAATGTAGTTTCTGCTCTCCTTCCCGCCTCAGGCCTCTTGGAAAACTCGCCGGAAGAAGCCGAGCCAATGCGGAAACAGCCGAGTGTTCCGAGGCGGGCCTTTTCCTGCTCGGTTGCATGCTGGGAAAGGGCAGTTTCCGTTAGCTGCAGAAGGCTGAGGCGCGCCACCGGCCACCTCCCCACGTGAAGCAGTTGTGCGAGCATCGCCACGCCGGGCAGCTGTCTACCCGCGTCCGAGCGCTCCGGAAGCGGCGGGGGACCGGAAGTGGCCCGCGGAGGCTGCAGAGCTAGTCCGGGAACCCGCTGTGAGGCGACTGGCAGCAGCGCTACGACGGCGCCATGTCCCTGATCTGCTCGAGTGAGTGCTGGCTGCGGCGGGAGGCGGGAGCGTGTGCGGCCGCTGTGGCTCGGGCCCTAGAGCCCCCGGCCCTGCGTGCAGGGTGCATTTGCGCAGTGATGCGCAATTCACGTAGCTGGGAAGAATGACTGTCTCAGGGGTCTTTTGACAGAGCGTTTTACAGAGCTGAGACAGGCCTGAGCAGAAGTGGGGGGAGGAGCTGGTGCAGTGAAAAACAGCTCTTGGTGTCAAAAACCCGAGGACGTGTCCAGGATCCGCCTCCGACTGTGATCTGGGCTCTAGCGGGTTTGGGCCTCAGTTTCCCCACCTGCAAAATTGAAAGCATTGCAATGGATATTGCTTGGGAAACCTCGCTTAGGAATTGGAGTTTCTGATTTGCAGAGATCATGCAGTGACTTCGAGACCAGGGCTGGAAGCCAGGTGTCTGGCTTCTAGCCTCGCGCAGTATGACTAATGAAAACAGCGAATGTTTAGAAAACCTGTATTGATTTACGATGCATTTCCAAACGGTGATCTCATTTTATGCTTACAAGAATTGTCTGAAGGGAAATAAAGATCCGTGTGTTACAGAGGTTGTCGGAAGACTTGAAGAATGGGTTTATCCAGGGGTGTGCGACGAAACTAAGCCATGGAGCTCGGTTCTTTGAGCCTGGATCCATGGTTTTCCCATGTAGTATATGGTCTTGTCTTTGGGTGTTGTATTACGGCATTGCGGGTGTTCTCCCAGTTGTTTACCCCATTACTAGTTTCCTCACTTTCTCTCTTTCCCTCTCAGAACGTTGCCATTAATTCAAAGAGGGAAAGGAAGGAGGGAAATGACAAACAGAAAAGGAAGTCTCATAGTGAAGAAATAGCAGTTTGCAAAGTATTTATGAACGATTTGTTTCCTTTTCATCTTTGAAACAACACTCTTACATGCCCAGGGCCATCCTTCCTCTGGTAGGAGAGGGAAAGCTCTCAGAAAGCTTCAGTCGTTGAGTAGTGAGATAAACCTACAGAATAGGACAGGAAAGCCATATACAAAAATAGGGATTTTAAGTACTGAAACAAATACTTAATTACATGTGCATGGAGTCCTGCAAAATTAAGTGACTCTAAGGGAAGCCACTGAGAAGGATAGGAGCTTGAAGCCTTGGGTTGTTGACTCACAACCTATGGGAAGGCGAATAGAATTATGTGATGAATAAGAGCTGTTTTGTGATGTGATAAGTCACTATCTTAGAGCGGCCTTCAGAAGAGTCTGATGTGGAGGTAGCTTTCACTTGTCTGCTTGAGTGATCCAGTTGTCTTTTTTAGGGGAAGGTAGAGAAGCAAGGGGGGTCTGAGAAGGTCAGAGAGACCTTGGTTCTCAGCTTGCTTTTGAGGCTTTTTTTTTTTTTTTTTTTTTTTTTTTTTTTTTTTTTTGGTAGTTTGGCATGCCCAGGGCTCCATACTTTGGGATATTCTTTTCTGAGCCCCAGTACTTTTGCACTTATTTAATCTGCTCTGATGTTTATCAAGTGTGTGCTTCGCTTCTGCATTGTCCTGGAGGTCAGTGACAGCTGTAAGTCCCATCTTCAAGGGTACACAGACTATTCTGTCGAGCGCTTAGAATAGAATTCTGCCTGGCACGTAGTAGCAGAGCAATGGAAAGTTTTTGTTTGTTTGTTTTTAATTTATCAGTGCTTGTCACATGGCTTTGTAATTTCTCTTGTTGATCCATCTCGGGCTCCCGATGGATGACAGAAGTTTGAGTTGTGCTCTGTGTACTTCTCTGTCATGTGCCTAGTCATCTGGGTTCAAAAAAGAGATCGACCACTCTATACCGCACTGGCACATAGGATCTGGGCAGTTATTATTTATTGACTTTTATTATCAGCAGACCAGAGATTCTAGGTAAGTAGTTGGCAAGCATTGTGGGACCAAGTACAGGCAGGCTTGCTGTCACAGACCTTGCTTCCTGATAGCTGACTATAAAGGACAGGGTCTTGTTGGGGCTGACACAGTGAAGAGTCTCCTTTTACCCTGTGGCTCACTACCTGTCTTTCTCTATAGTCTCCAACGAAGTGCCAGAGCACCCATGCGTGTCCCCTGTCTCTAATCATGTGTATGAGCGGCGACTCATTGAGAAGTACATTGCAGAGAATGGCACAGATCCTATCAACAACCAGCCTCTCTCAGAGGAGCAGCTCATCGACATCAAAGGTGCCTGCCCAATAGCCTTGGTCCAAGGCCATCTCAGCTCAGCCTTCAAGAGTGGGAGGTGGTGCCAATCTGGTGGAGAAGATGGTGGCTGTGAGTGGGGGAGGGGAAGAGTTCCCGGGTTCTAGTTCTTCATACCTGCTTTGCTGCCTCTCTTGGCAGTTGCTCATCCAATCCGGCCCAAGCCTCCCTCTGCCACCAGCATCCCAGCCATTCTGAAAGCCTTGCAGGATGAGTGGGTGAGTCTGTGAAAAGAATGCACCTCCGGGGGCTGGGGATTTAGCTCAGTGGTAGAGCGCTTACCTAGGAAGCGCAAGGCCCTGGGTTCGGTCCCCAGCTCCGAAAAAAAGAACCAAAAAAAAAAAAAAAAAGAATGCACCTCCGGGCTAGGACCTGAGGATTGAACAGATGAGGCCTCCCTCCCTCCCTCTTTTAATGTAGTTTTATGTTGTGTATGGCCTTTTGCTTACATGTATGACTGTGTATGACTTACGTGCCTGGTGCTTGGGAGGCAGGAGTTGGTGTGTGATCCCTTGAACTGTAGTTATGAACAGTTGTGAACCACCCTGTGGGGTTTGGGACTTGGACCTGAGTCCTCTGGAAGAACAGCAAGTGCTCTTAATTTCTGGGCTCTCAACTCTCTGCAGGCCCTCTTACTGTCTTGAGATAGGACTTTGCTTTGTTAGACTAGTCTGAAACTTTGATCCTTTTGCCTCAGCCTTCTAGTGCTAGGATTATAAGTGCCAACCACCAGGCCTGACTCTTGGGGGTGATGAACACAGGGTTAATGTAATCCCTGTACCACTGAGCAGCCCCCCTCATTTTGTGCTGGCCTTATTTCATTTGTGAGGAACAGGATAGCAATACAAGAGGAGCCCGGTTGTTGGAACTCTTGCAGACCTAGATTCCAAAGTTTTCTCCACTGTCAGCCTTTGTGACTTAGGACACACTGCTCAGTCTCTAAGACTTGACTTCCTGACTACAGGACACTCATTAGTCTTGTCTATCTGGATTCTGTAAGTAGAATGCAGTTGACATATTTGCCTTGTGACACCAGGGACTCTTTCATTACTGGGCTCTGCATTTGCTGAGGATAGCCAGTAAATAATCACAGCAGTATAATTATTTCCTTTCAGAGAGGTGATGACATTAATGCCTGTGATTTGCTGGTGAATTGCAAAGGTTGGGGTGGGAAGGAGCTAATTCTTACTCTGTGTGTGTCCAGGGTGTGGTATGGGGTAGGAGCCTGAATGTCGTACAGGGCATTCAGGGTCACTCAGATGTTGGCTTGGGTCTCTGAGTAGCTCAGGTTGGTTTCAGTGTAGAATAGGAGGTGGTGTCCTCTTCTCTAGGGTTGGCCGAATTCTCCGGCTCTCCCCCAGTCCTCACAGTGGCCTACCCTCTCCCAGGATGCAGTCATGCTGCACAGCTTCACTCTTCGCCAGCAGCTGCAGACAACCCGCCAGGAACTGTCCCACGCTCTGTACCAGCACGATGCTGCCTGCCGAGTCATTGCCCGGCTCACCAAGGAGGTCACTGCTGCTCGAGAAGGTCTCTGGTGTTCCCTGCTGCTCCCCACCCTCTTCTGGCCCTGCTGCTGGCCCTGCTTTGTTATGTCCCATTTCTAACCTCATCTTTTCTCTCAGCTCTGGCTACTCTGAAACCACAGGCTGGTCTTATTGTACCTCAGGCTGTGCCAAGCTCACAGCCCAGTGTTGTGGTAAGTGTTCCCTTCCAGGCCCCAGTAGCTGTCCCTTACACAGACAGTTTTGGTATTGTGAGCCCCTCCTACTCTCCCTTTCTTTTCTACAGGGTGCAGGAGAGCCCATGGATTTGGGTGAGCTTGTGGGAATGACCCCTGAGATTATCCAGAAGGTAAGTTGTGTGTTCTTCTGATGGGACTGCAGTCTCTCCCTTAGTACTGTAGGCATTGGGGGCCTGTAAGACTCTCACAGTGGGCAATGAGAGGAGCCTGTACTGCCAATCAAGAGCTTTCTGATGACACTTACTTCAGTCTGGCTTCCTTTGTCTCATTTCCCTGGCTTCTGAATAGAATGAGGGGTGTGTGTTTCGTAGGCTTACTGTGGGAAAGATTTAATTACCTATGAGGGAAGTTTTTAGCTCTTGCAGTTTTTGCAGTCCTTGTTGATATTAAGTCATTTCGTTATAGATTTTGATCATTTTGCCTTAGGGCAAGAGTTATCTTTGTATTAAGATGAGGAGTCTGAGGTGGCAAGTCAGACAGCTGTGAAGAGGCAGAGCAGACTTCAGACTACAGCTAGGTTCTGTTGGATGTAGTCTTCATTTGTGGGTCAACGGAGTGAGCGCTCATCTGAGCTCTCATGTTTGTAGCCTAGACCTGCTCCCAGAGCACTACAACCTGGTTCCTGTCCCACCTGCTGTGGCAAGGGAGTTCTTTTGATGTTCAGTTTTCTCAGCTATACCATAAGGTTGTGGATACCTCACCTTATAAGATGGGGGTGGAGGTGTGTCAGCTTTTAGCCCACAGTTTGGCAGATGGCGTGTTTTGGTGATGTATCAGATGTGACTAGCACCCAGTGTGCTTTGTGTCACAAAATTATTTATGTTCTCCACAGCTTCAAGACAAGGCCACTGTACTAACCACGGAGCGTAAGAAGGTGAGTTGTTGCCTGCTGGGAACACCCACCTTCTTGGAGAAAGGGCTCGTTGAAGCCTGCTTTCATTGCTGCTCTTGGGGGCTTTTTGTTTTCTCAGAGAGGAAAAACTGTCCCTGAGGAGCTGGTGAAGCCTGAAGAGCTCAGCAAGTACCGGCAGGTGGCATCCCATGTGGTAAGTGGCTGAAGGTGGCCAGCCTGCGGAGTCATGAGAAATGCTACCTGGGTCCCTGGCAGAGTGTCTCACCTTGGCTGCTCTTCTGTCCTGCCATGCAGTGGGGGGAATTGGTACATCCAGGCAGCCAGCCAAGCTGGGTGGATAAGGAATAGAACTCACTCTTCTTTCCTGACTGGGGAGGAAAATGAGGGGTGTGGGGAAGGGGAGTGGAGGACCTGTATGGCTTGGATTTGGCTGTGACTGGGTTTCATGTGGCTCTGTCTGCAAAGGGGCTACACAGTGCTAGCATTCCTGGGATTCTTGCTCTGGACCTGTGTCCCTCAGACACCAACAAGATTCTTACTGGTGAGTCTAGGTCTGGCCTGACAGCCAAGATGAGGGATGGCAGGACCCAGGGAAGATATAACCCCCCTTGGTCCTTTGCATGGATTTAAGGACAGAAAGACCTTCTGTGGCCCAGGGATACTTTAAGGCCTGCCTCATTTTTGTCTTCTTTGTATCTTCTTCAGGTGGGGCAGATAAAAACGTTGTTGTCTTTGATAAGAGTACTGAGCAAATCCTGGCCACTCTCAAAGGCCATACCAAGAAGGTCACCAGTGTGGTGTTTCATCCTTCTCAGGTAAGATACTCTCGAAGTCACCCTTGTCTTATTTCTAAGTCCAGATCCAGTGGTTTTGAGGCTCAGAACTAATTGCCCAACCTCTAGTGTTTTGGTGAAACAGGCATTGATGTTCCCATGCTGACCCCCAAGACTGTTGAAAGTCGTGTGAGTTCTAATAGATGAGAACCCTTGATTTAGAGGATAAAAGTAGCTTATTAGATGAGATTAATGGTTTCATAGAATACAGTGGCTTTGGTATGCTGCTGCCTCAGGTACTTGAGCAGCCTCCCAGGTAGTCTTTCTCTTCATACGTTAGGAAACTTAGATGTAGGGCTGGAGCGACGGCTCAGCAGTTAAGAGCACTGACTGCTCTTCCAGAGGTCCTGAGTTCAATTCCCAGGAACCATATGGTGGCTCACAACCATCTGTAATGAAATCTGATGCCCTCTTTTTTTTTTTTTTTTAAAGGATTTATTTATTTATTATATATACATCATACAGCTTTCTGCCTGAATGTATTCCTGCAGGCCAGAAGAGGGCACCAGACCTGATTATAGATGGTTGTGAGCCACCATGTGGTTGCTGGGAATTGAACTCAGGACCTCTGGAAGAGCAGACAGTGCTCTTAACCTCTGAGCCACCTCTCCAGCCCTGATGCCCTCTTCTGGTGTGTCTGAAGACAGCTATAGTGTACTCATATATAATATTTAAAAAAAAGGAAACTGAGAAATAGAGGAATTTATGTTTGTCAGTGTTCTCTTGCTGTAAAGAGGCACCATGATCGTGGCAACTCCTATAAAAGAAAGCATTTAACTGGTGCTTGCTTACAGTTTTAGAGGGTCAGTCCATGATCATGGCAGGGAGCAGGTGGCAAGCATGGTACTGGAGCAGTAGCTGAGAGCTGTATCCTGATCCGAAAGGAGACAGACAGATATGTGTGCAGCATGCATGCAAAGCACTGGGGTTGGTGTGGGCCTTTGACCCCACCACACCCCACACCCCACACCCGTACTTCCTCTGATAGCAGCATCCTTCTAATCCTTTCAAATAGTGCCACTTTGGGGGACTAAGCATGAGCCTATGGGGGCCGTTTTTAATTCAAACCACCACAACTGTGACAAACTGAAAAAATTAGGTATAATTTGCAGCGCTATTTTCTTATTTATTTGATATTAGTGCCACTATTGGCTTTTATGTGTTAATGAAAGAATAGTTGCTTTTATCTTTTAGCTGTTGCTATCCTAACTAGTTGGAATAATTTGTTAAGGAAACTAAATAAGTTCTTTCTGCCCCAAGTCTTTTGGATAATCAACTTGCTCTTGAGGTCTAAGTGGAAGGAACAGGGCCCATGGCTTTCCTTTAGGCTCAGTGCTGCTCCCATCGTCTATTACAGCCATCTTTAGCTGCAGGCAGCACACGACTTCAGTCTCAGTTATACAAGCCATATTTTACCCAGCCTGAAAATGGGCCCCAAGTGCTCTCTGATGCAGTTGCTGCTTGTCCTACTAAGTAGTGAAGCTCTCGCCTGGCCTGGCACTTCAGCAGCACTTTTTTCCTTGGCTTTCTTAGGCTCTGTTTTGCTTTTTGTTTTTTTAAGATTTATTTTATGTATATGACACTTTGGTCTTCAGACACACCAGAAGAGGGCACCAGATCCCATTACAAATGGTTGTGAGCCACCACATGGTTGCTGGGAATTGAACTCAGGACCTCTGGAAGGGCAGTCAGCGCTCTTAATCGCTGAGTCATCTCTCCAGCCCCAGACTTTGTTGTTTAGATAGAAGGTTACAGGCAGGACTGGGCTAGAAGTAGTTGCTGGCAGTTGTGACTGTCCTCATCACTCTGGAAAAGTGTTAAAATGCATCTCACTTCTTGGACTCTGATTCTTGCTCTCTTTCCTTTCAGGAATTGGTGTTTTCTGCGTCCCCTGATGCTACTATCAGGATTTGGTCCGTCCCGAACACTTCTTGTGTACAGGTTGTTCGGGCCCATGAGAGTGCGGTGACAGGACTCAGCCTCCATGCCACTGGAGACTATCTACTGAGCTCCTCTGATGATCAGGTGCAGTCACAGTCAGGGGGCCTTGAGGAAGCTGCTTTCTCATCCCGGGAGGAGGGGGCAGCAAGGTTCCCAGAGTTTGGGAAATGTTTCTTCTCTATGGGAACTAACTCTGCAAGGGGGATCTGTCTTGAAGACCACAAGACCCACTTTCTCATTGGCTTTTTTTTTTTTTTTTTTTTTTCTTTCATCTCATTTTCAGTACTGGGCGTTCTCTGACATTCAGACAGGACGTGTGCTCACCAAGGTGACAGATGAGACTTCCGGCTGCTGTAAGTGGCCTAGAGGCATTGAGCTCTTTTGTTTGCAATTTGTTGGTGTGTTTCATTCAGTCATTTGCTTATGTGTTCTAAAGACAGTGTTTACCACTGGCAGTAATGTAGTGCCACTCTTGTGCTGGTACAGTGAGGAATGAAGCGCTCTCACTCTCCCTGCAAACTCCTGACTACAGACCTCTTCCCTTTCCTCAGCTCTTACCTGTGCACAGTTCCACCCTGATGGCCTCATCTTTGGAACAGGAACCATGGACTCCCAGATCAAGATCTGGGACTTGAAGGTAGGACATGCAGGCCTCGTCTGGGGCCCAAAGGAGAAGGAACTTATGAGCTGTGATGGCAAGCCTGAGTTATCTCAGGGCTTGGGAGAGGAGTACCTAGCTCTGTTTGTGTGGCATAAGTGTGATCAAGGAACTGTGGATGTATAGGACATCTCACAATAGGAGTTTGGTAAGCCCTGCTTTTTTTCCTGTTTTGACCAGTGAATGCTGTTTTATTGCCCAACCTCCACCTGCAGGAACGCACCAATGTGGCGAACTTCCCTGGCCACTCCGGCCCCATTACCAGCATTGCCTTCTCTGAGAATGGGTACTACCTGGCCACGGCAGCTGATGACTCCTCAGTCAAGCTCTGGGACTTACGCAAGTTGAAGAACTTCAAGACATTGCAGCTGGACAACAACTTTGAGGTGTGTTCCTCCTCAGTCTCAATTGTTTCTCCTTACTCGGCGATAGTTTCTGAGTTCATGCAAGCCGCTCCTGTTTGCTCCCAGTTTCATGTCTTCTGTTCATTTGTGTAATTGCCTCTCTTTGGGGTTTGGCAGGTGAAGTCACTAATCTTTGACCAGAGTGGCACCTACCTGGCGCTTGGGGGTACAGATGTCCAGATCTACATCTGCAAACAGTGGACAGAGATTCTTCACTTTACAGGTAGAGGACGCCTGCCTGGGGCTTCCAGGGCCTTGTGTGTCTGCTCTGGTGAGAAGTGGGGATAAAGCTCTGGGCTTGGCTTAGATAGGCTTTCCTTCCCGTCTTGCTGTCCTGGGACTAGAACACAGTCGAGGTTTCTGTCACTGAGCTCTCAACCCCCATCCCCACCCAGTAGTGTTTACTTATGGCTGGGGAGTAGAGCATTGTGGCCCAGGAAAAGTACTTGTGAGTCTGTCCCAGAGTACTGCTACTAGCTGGCCTCTCCCAAGCTGTGTGTTGAGGAGCAAACTGATCTCCCTGGTGTTCCAGGAAAATTGGAATACATGAAGAGACACTTCGTGGGGATCATGAGGGCTTACATGAAAGTGCATGACACCCATAGGTTAGAAGTATTTTATGGTATATTTGGTAATGGGTCTTGATTTGCGTAATGAATAAGAACAGTAATGAAGTAATGGGCAGTAATGAAGTTTTTATTTATTTTAGCTTTTTGAGAGGGTGTCTCTGGGTAACAAGCATTGGCAATTCTGGAACTCACTCTAGACCAGGCTGGCCTCAAATTCACAGAGATATGCTGCCGTTGCCTTCTGGGTGCTGGGATTAAAGGTGTGCACCACAGTGCCTGGCCTTTTCTTTCCTTCGTGAACTTTTTATTGGGGGCTGTCGTGGATGAGTAATGAAGCTTATACATCAGGTTAGGAAGAGCAGATGGAAGGCAGTTCGGTACGCTTGTTTCGCTTTGTGTGGAGATGGAGTTCAGGGCCTTTCCCACAGTAGCAGGTCTTCAGGCCCCAACACAAGTACTCAAGGGCAATGACACAGTGCTGTGCAAGAGGTTTTCTCACCTTGGAGTTCCCCTGTGACCCTGAGTTGCGTCAGCAATCTTTAGGGTGGGGATCTTGCTGCATGTGGTAGTTCACACCTGTAATCCCAACACTTAGTGGCTGACGCTAGAGGATCACCTTGAGTTTGGGCCAGCTAGGAGCGCAAGAGGGCTTTTCTCTGGGGAGCTTTGAAGCTCCAGTGTTATCCTACATCTGATATGTTCTCCAACTGTCGGAGTCCTGTGAAGAGGATAGCTCAGCTTTGTCTATTCTGGATCCAGCCCTGTGCTGTGCCCTGAACTTTGACACCTATGAGCTAGAACAGGCTAATGGACTATTCCAGGCCCAAGTAATGAGCTGAAGCTAAACATACATGCCAAGACTTTCAGCCAGATTGAAATAATCTTGCCCAAAATCTCAGATGAGAGCGGGATTAGTATTCAGATGTTCATTCACCCAACAAAGATTGCTGCCTCCTGCCAGGTGCTGAGTGCTGGCTAAAGATAAATAGTGTGCAGAATCCTGCCGTTGAGGGGATTGCCATAAAGTGCAGTCTGGGTTTGTGCCAGGAACGTGCTATTCAAACAAAATCATTGTTCAGTCCTGAAGGAACAACCTTCTCACACTCCCTTTCCTTCTCTCCTCAGAGCATAGTGGCCTGACCACTGGAGTGGCCTTTGGGCACCACGCCAAGTTCATCGCTTCAACCGGCATGGACAGGAGCCTCAAATTCTACAGTCTGTAGGCCCTATGCCTTGTCACAGTTCTGGGCCTCATCTCAGTAGTGGGTTAGAGTTAGAGGGTGGGGGTGGGGGGTGGGACTTTAGGAGGAGAGGGAGGTCTGGTTAGGGGGGGACATTCACATCATTTCATTCTGGTCTGGATGATGGTCTGAGCCAGGGCACATGGAACACTGCTATCCATGCAGCCTTTGGGCCCCAGGGAACGGACATGGAGGAACTGTCACCCTGTAAAATGCTCAGAGTCGGAGTTCAGCACCTCCCCCAGTGGTGGCAGCTGTTCCATGCCTGCTCTGTTTCAGCTCTTCTGAGACAGGGAGGTGAGCCAAGGGAACTGTGAAGGGGAGGGGCAGGAGGGCTCTTGCAGGTTTTTGTAAGCAGTGATCTAGTTTCATTAAAAAAAAAAAGCCACACAGTAAACAGTCAGCTTCTTGTGTCTGTCTGCCAGAAACCCTGATTCAGGGAGGTCATGGGAGAGGGAGCACAGTGTGGAGCACTGGCTAACAGGAAACTTCCCCTGCAGCCTAAAAGCTGTCCGCCAGAAGTCTCCAATCCTGAAGGCCTTGCCCTTGTTCCCAGTGCCCCTGTCACTTGTTCTGTGCTAGCTGCCTGGCTTGGCTTCTCTTACACAAGCCTGAAATGTATCGGGGAGCTAGAAGATTAGCCTTAGCCTGCTGATGGGTTGCTGTGAGTGGATTGCTAGGGTAATCCTTCAGAGGGAGATGATATAAACTGATTCCTGGATGGCTTGACCAGAGAGACTTTGTTGACTGGCAGCTAATCTGTTGAAGTAGAGCTGTTCCCTGGGCAGACAGCTCGAGCACAATAAATAAAACATTAGATGATAAACAGGAGATTAATGTAGGAGTTACCTGGTACTATAGGAGAGGAGGACAGCCGTAGGTAGAAGGAAAGAAGGTTCTGAGGTTGAGGTGAGGGAGCTGTGTGTGTGTGGGAGATGCATGCCACTGTCCAAGGGTGAGTCACCATTAGCTGTGCCCAGGGGTCCACAGTGCCCTAGTAGGGCCACCCCAATAGAATGTTGGCACTGGGAGCCTGTTTTGAGGTTAGGAGTGTAGTGAGATGAGGGAGGAAGGGGCAGGGCAGTGTTGGTGAGTCCACAAAGAAGCTCTTAGAAAAGAGGATCTGAGACGTGAGGAATCACCTAGAGGGGTGAGGGCAAGCTAGGGAGTCCTGACAACGCAACAGAGCAACTGGGTATGTTCTGTCAGGGCGTCCTGTGGGCAAGGAGATTCAGACTTACCTTACTGCTAGGATGGGAGAGCTATAGTAGAGAAACCGTCTGCTGCAGTTACTGTGCAGCCCGCTGCTCCCCAGAAGTGTATCCAGTAAACTGTTACAGGCACAGTTGGTAAAGTGCTTTCTAGGCAAGCCTGAGCGGAATTCAGTCCCCAGCACCTATTGTAAAAAGCCAGGCATGGTGAGCCCTTTAACCAGTGCTGGGGAGGCAGAGACAAGGATCCTGGGAGTTCACACACAATCTGTACTAGCCTAGTTAGTGGGCTCTAAACTAAGAACCCTATTTCAAAAGAATTTCCTGAGGATGACACTCAAAGTAATCCTCTGCCCTCTACATGCATGTGTACATATGTATACACCCCCTACGAATACAGGGACTTAAAGTAAATGGACCAAGAGGTGACTGAGAGATAGAGTTCACTGTGACGGAGCTTGCTCTAGACTGGTGAAGCAGCAGTGAGCATGCTAGGGTCAGTGGGCATCCTGGCCATGAAGGCCAGTGGTTTGCTGAGTTCTGATGGGTGAGTTCCTGACATTGACATCCACTTTGGACTGAAGAAGCTATGACTTCTCATAGGATTGCTCTGGTCTAACATGCCCTCAAGCAGTTTTCTCTTTTCTTTTGAGGCAGGGTTTCTCTGTATAGCCCCGGCTGTCCTAGAACTCACTCTGCCTCCTGAGTGCTGGGATTAAAGGCATGTGCCAATACTGCCCAGTGAAAGTGATTTTTTAAAAACTTGAGTCTTACAGTTCTTTAGTAACGAGGTAAATGTAAAATAAAAAGTTTCAACAGCCAAGTTAGAGATGAGCCGATAACAGCTGTCTGCAGGTGGTAGTGGAGTGCCAATGTAGGGAGGGGAGGGAGGGGATGCCTGGGGACATCCTGGGCCTAAGGTGGTCCCTAAAGCTGGCCAGTGCAAAGCCACTGAGCAATTTCTGTTAGATGGTAATGTGCATTTTTATGATCCACCTACAAAGATGGTGAGAGACAAGATTTGGGAACCCTTTCTGGGCACAGCTCCATGGTCATCTTGAAATTGTGGGATGTGTGTGTATGTCCCACAATACAGGTAGGGAGTCCTGGCATACATCAGAGAAGTAAACAAATAGCCATCCCTCCTAATAGGGCACAGTTTGTAGAGTATCTCACAGGACAGTGAGATCGCATGCAATTAGGGCAGAATTTTATACAGTTTGCCAGGAAGTGTAGGAACAAATGTCTGGACGTCAGCTGAGGGTCCAGTGATCCTCCCCACCTACCCTTTGTATGAGGGAACATTCCTAGTCAATAGGCCTAGTCTTGGGTTTCTTGGTAGTGGTTGCAAGTACTCTGATGGAAGATGCCACTAAAAAAGCAAGCTTTCATTTGGGGCTTCAAGGATCCTAAAGGGCTCCATCTTCCTGGACCACACCAGTCCTATTACTTAGGGTCTAGGAGCGTCACAGAGCCTGGTGCCCAGAGGGAATGTGTTTGCTATGATGTGAATCAGTGCTTACTCCACCCTATGAACAGTCGAGCCTCTGGATGTTCAAAACCATGTTCCTTTGCCGTTGAACTGACAGTCTGTCTACACTGCTTGAACTTGAAGCACCAACCATGGTCACCTAGGGGGCAGGGAAATTAACACTAGCTACCAACTAACCTAGTACCTTGGCCAAGCTCCTGCAAAGCATGCCTCTAGCCAGCAGGCGGTGCTAGTCCCCTTCTGCAGGTGAGTGTCAGAGAAGCCTCTTGTCCTGAGACGTGGCCTTGAATTGGGACTTTAAAACATAGTTTCAGAGACAAAGCTGAGACAGCAGTGGACCGTTAATGACCTCCTCTGTGGGTCTTGGAGTGTAGGGTCATGGCTAGTATGGTCTCTTGCATCAAGCCTCAGTTTGACTCCTAACTCTCCTTTTACAGTGACTCCTGAGTCCTGTGTGGTGCCTACCTGAGGGCTAAGTGAGCTATTGCAAGGAGTGAGCACATGGTACCCCTCGGTGACTAGTGACTGTTGCCCTGCTTCGGGATGGCTGCTAGTAACAGTTTCAGTGGCCCTCAGTGCTTGACACCCGTGGTGTTAAGGTTTGACCTAACTTCTCCATCTTCAAGCCTGACATTAAAACTCATCAATCCAGCTGGGTGTGGTGGTAAACACTTTTAATCCCAGCATTCAGAGGTAGATAGATCTGAGTTCAAGGCCAGCCTGGTCTACAGAGTGAACTCCAAGACAGCTAGGACTACGTAGAGAAACCCTATCTTGGAAAAACAAAAAGCAGGCTCCACAAAACCAAAAGCTCATCCGTCCAGCCAGGGAGGCATGATGAAGCAGATCAGCCAGGACTGAAACTGGAAGGATTCCTCTGTCTCCCCACTTGCATACTAAGAATTTGGACGGGCACATTGGAGAGAGAGCGATCACAGTTCTCTTTAAGGCAGTTCTTTTAGTCCACCAGCACCAAGACAGGCAAGATTCCTCATTGCCCTAACTCTGGGTTGAGCTCGGCAGTGTCCTCCCTCAGAGGCCTACATCTAGACTTCTGCCTCTGGCAGGCCCCCTGTTCTCATCCAGGCGGATGTCAACATGGCCAGGATTCTGAAGAAGCGCCCCTGCCCCCAGAGTTCCCAAATTAGAAGCTGTTTACTTCCCAGAGGTTTTGTTTTTTATTTTCATCCCTTCTGTGTGACTTTTTCCCCCTCACATTAGTTCAACAGTGATTTAAGTGCTTATAAAAAGATAATTTGGTATTTTTATTGTTTATTTTTAAAGACTGGTCTGGTATTGCCCATTATTGGAACAGAAAAGGCTTTTTGCATTGAGTGTTCCTGCAGGAATGCCTGGATGGAAGCCACATATCTTAGGCTGTGGCAGTGAACTCTGCATACTCCTTTTTATATCATTTATTTTTATCTTATATGTGTGTGGTATGTGCCCTGTCACCATGGCACGTGTGGAAGTCAGAATACAGCTTGCAGGGTTCGGTCCTCTCCCACCATGTGGGTCCCAGAGACCAAACTGGAGTCTGCTCACTGTCTTGGTAGCAAGTTCTGTTACCTGATAGCCACTGAGCTGAGGTCAGCCCTCGCTCACTTCCTTATGGAAACACATGGAGATAATGTGTTCTCAGTGCCTTGTTGGGGAGACTGGAGAGGCAGGGAACCCTTGGGTGTCCTGTAGCTGTGGCCGAAAGGCAGGAAGAGGAAATCTGATGGACTGCAAGCAGCCCTGCTTCTTACTCAGGAATGGTGGCCCGCCTTCCTCCCCATCAGCTCTGATTTCCCTTGTTATAGGCCCAGGCTACCAGGTGGAAATGAGAGGAAGAAGGGGAGCTGTTTCCTTCTGAGCTCAATTCATAAGATTTGGTATCTAGGAATGTGTCTTCCACCATCGAGACTGAGTTCAACAGAAAGCTATAAAACACAGATGCTTGAAATGATACAGGATGAGGCTCTGGGAACTGTCACTCAGCTGACAGTGCTGAGAGTGTAGGAAAGCTAGTTTTGCAGAGAGCTTTGTGGTGTTTACGTGTTTTGGTTCACAGAACCGTTTGATAGGGAGGTATTGACAGAACCTGTAAACCATTTCATTCAGTACGAAGTTCCCTATCAGAAATCGTGCTCATGGACTGAGCAAACCTTTGCACTGGTAAAATAAGAGCTCCAAAGGGCAAATGGGTATGTTTATGGTTCTACAGGAGGTCTGCCATAGTCAAAGATAAAAATGAGAGGGAAATGGGACACGAAGGAAACCCCATGGCCAGTTGCTGGGAACGATGAACAAGTTCAAAGCCTCTGGGTTTCTGAATGCTCTGTGTACAAAGAAATGGAGATGGACCCCAGCAGGTTGAAGATGCAAGTGGCTATGGAAATGCAAAGCTAACAGCAGAATCACTTTAGTGCTGCCTCTGGTGCACGATCTGGAGGGGCAGAGAGGGCGGATCTCAGCCCACAGTCAGAAGGGATGTGGCTTCTGTCTGGCCCAGGAGTTCTATCTAAGAATTTCTTCTAAGAAAGCAGCTCGCCAAGAGGTCCACACTTACATAACTGCATTCACACTTGATACCTGACGTGATAGGCCCAGTTTCCTCTAACAGATCAGATGTGTCCTAGTTCAATAGAAAGCCATAAAACACAGATGCTTGAAATGATACGGGATGAGGCACTGGGGCTGGGAGCGTAGCTCACTCAGCTGACAGTGCTTTCCCTACCTGTACCCAGTACTGAGTGAAATCAGGCACAGGGCTGTAATCTCAGCAGGAGGCTCAGAAGTTCAAGGCCATCAGGTTGGCCTCGGTTCTAGCAGATCCTGTGTCAAAAAAATGAGGATAAATATTTAGAATGTAGTTAGAGATGATGCTGGCTTAGTTAAGTGGTGATTGTGAGCTCTCCAAAATATACATTATACATTTTCATAATTACACACACACACACACACACACACACACACACACACACACACACACACACGTAATAACAGAGGCAGAGAATTGGAAAGAACAAGGGTTTATATGGGGAGAGGAAAGGGAAGAGGAAAATTCAATTTTCTCAAAAAATAAAAAACATAAGGGGTCAGCAAGATGGTTCAGTGGGTCAGGTGCTGGGTCTGTAAGGCAGACAATCTGGATTTGATCCCCAGAATCCATATAGAGGTAGGAGAGAACTGACTGGACCGTTACTCTCTGGCCTCCATGTATACGCCATGCCATGCCTTATCCTCCAGTGTGTATACACAGTGGTAAGTAGGAAACAAAACAAAAGAATGGTTCAAGCATTTACTGTTCTGTTTTTAGCTTGGAAGGGACTCCTCTGGCACCCGTTGGGTGAGTAATGCTCTTGTTTAAACGGTGTGGACACCAATCCTACTCCAGCTCGGCAGGAGAAGTTGATGGAATCAGCTTTCTCTCCCAGCCATGCTGATTCTCCTGCCATGAATATATCCTACACTGGCCTGCGCCATGATGTCACTAGTCACAGCTGGGAGGCAGCCTCAAGAAGGGACGTTTGCGGGCTGGAGAGATGGCTCAGTGGTTAAGAGCACCCGACTGCTCTTACAGAGGTCCTGAGTTCAATTCCCAGCAACCACATGGTGGCTCACAACCATCTGTAAAGAGATCCGATGCCCTCTTCTGGTGTATCTGAAGACAGCTACAGTGTACTCATATATAATAAATGAATAAATAAATCTTTAAAAAAAAACTTAAAAAAAAAAAAAGAAGGGACGTTTGCTTTATGGCCAGTATCTGGTCTCCAGCCCTGGCTGGTGCGCTCCTGGTGGTGTGCTGCCTCTTCTAGAAAAGAAAAAAAAAAAAAATGGAGTTTTCCCAGTGCCGGGTCTTGGTTGTGGATTTGACCTCAAACCCAAACAAAACTAAAAACAACAAAAACAAAAAACTAAGTAAGCAATAGCTTGGAGTATGAAGAAGAGAAATTCCAGTCAGTGGCTAATATCCGCAAAGTGCTGGCTGGTATCACATGATTCTAGGTCTCTTTATCAACTGGTTTGCATTGGTATTCCTGTGGATTAGACACTAGTCTCATTAACAAGATAAAACAGACTCAGGGAAGTGCAACAACTGCCACAAGGCCCAGGGAGAAGCAAAGGTGCCCTGAGTCAGGTATTGGAGGCCCATGTTTATCCTGGAAAGGTGGAATAAGCCTAAACTAGGGTGGAGAAGGGACCTTGTGTCAAACGAGGGTTGCTGGCTTGTTGCCTTTGTGGCAGCTAAGCTCATATCCTGCCAGAGGCCCAGAGATTTCTCTAGCTTCTCCAGATTCTTCTTGTATCCCTTGCTGAACTGGCTTCCCTCCCAGCCTACATCAATCAGTATGCTATTGATTGATGAGAACATAGCCTGGCCCTGACCTATGGGATGATGGCTATTCCTAAGTGGCAGGAAAGATCAAGGCCAGCCTGTTGCTACCCTGTGCTGCCAGTAGGCTCTGCATAGGTTGGCTTTGGGAGGCTGGGAGTCAGCTGTGTACATCCCGTATCCTTTGGTGGATGCAGTGGGACTGGGGAGTTAGTTCAGGCTTGATGATTCTGCTGTCCGTGGGACTTCTGACTTCCTCCGGTCGGGAAGGCAGCTTTGCGGGTGCTCTGAGGACACCCACATCTAGATAAGTTCCTGCTAGGCCATCAGCTCCCAGCTGCTATTTGCTGACTGCCAGGTTTTAAATGTTCCCTCCTACATCTCTGCTTTTGCTCTTGTGCCTGAATGACCACCTTCCCTTGCCTAGTGGCATTCTCTCCATACCCTGCCCTGGGAAAGAGAAATGCCAGGCTGTGGCATATGTTAAGTTGCTTTGAGGATGGCATTAGATTTCATTGTGTGGGTTAGTGGGATTCAGCCCACAAAAGAAAAAAAAAAAAAAAAACCCGACAACTTGAGTTCCATCTCTTGTGCTCATTTAAAGGTAAAAGGAGAGAACTGACCCCATAGTGTGTCTTCTGACTCCCACACATGTTCACCTCTCCCCTAGGAACAAAACGTTTTGTCAATTGTTCCACGTAGTCTTTAGTTTTTTGGGACGGTCTTATGACCTTGGCTGTACAGAAAGTCAGAAGTAGACCATGTTGACCTCAAACTCAGATCTGCCTGCTCTGCCCCTGCTGGGATTAAAGGCAGGGGCCACCATGCTCAGTTTTCCTGTAGCCTATTGATCCAGTCAGGAATGTGGTAAACCTGAGACTGGAAAGCTACACACAAGTAACCTACTGGCATGAATGTCCGGTTTTAGTTGTTTCGAGCAGGAGTTACAACTATAAATTAGTGGCAGAGGTCATGAGGTGACTTCCTCACATAAAGACACTTGCTCTGCAAGTGTCCCAAGTTCAAATCCCAGAACCCGTGTCAAGGGGGAAGGAGAGAAATGACTCCACAAAGTTGTCCTCTGACCTCTACATGTACAAGTTAAAAAAAAGTTAAAAGATTAAAATAGTGGTTAAAAAGGCAGTACAGGGAATATGTAAGTCAGTTTTCAGTCCTTTGATGTAGTCAAGTATTCTGTACTGTGTGTATGCTTGCACATACATGCTCTACTAGTATATACACTCGGCACAAGCTTATACATATCTGTGGCACTGCATCTCACTGTTATGGTGGCTGTGACATCATGAGTGACAGGAACATCTCACCTCTGTGGTAATTTAACAGAGAAGCTGCCATAAATGGTGAAATATAACATGACTGTATAATAGGGGTCACGATTCTGAAAGGACACTACTGACTCCCAGGAACAAGTTTCTCATGTGGTTCACCCCTGTAATCCCAGCACGCTGAGGCAGAAGAATCACTGGGTTCAAAACCAGTCTTAGCTGTAGAGTGAGAAGACCCTGTTCCTCCTCAAACACCCTACACTCTTGGAAAAGACATACATCAGGTTTGTAAATAACTTCCCCACATCAGCTTTCAGTTTTCAAACAATGGTTTATTGAGCCCATTTAATTTCCGGTGCCTTCCCAGAACTTCTAGGCCCAGGCCCAGGCCCAGCTCAGACCCACCAAGACACCATCCCCCAGGACTAGGGTGAGGGCCAGCAGTTGGAGCACCCAGAGTAAGGGTCTTGAACCGGAGTTCCTGGTGGAACCTGTCAGAGAAGCAGGGGGAGGGTTGCCTGGAGCAGTCTGTCTGTAGATAGGGGCTGGGCAATTTTTACTTAGTTCCTCATTTAGTGGAGATTACACCACACCTCTGCCTTCCTTACACACGACCAGAGCTTCCCTGTTTCATCAGCATTTTTATAGAGAGGGCCGTGACCCTCAGGGGCACCCCAAACCCTGGTACCTGAAGGCTCCAGTTTAGGAGCATCCTCAAAGCCCACTGCTCCTGGAGAGCTCACAATGTCCAGGGCCCGGATAGTGCTATTGTGGTGACCAGAGGATCGTCGATGCCCTGCCCAGGAGAAAAGCTGTCTGGCCTCCAACCTCTACTGAGAGGCAGCTACGGGTGCAAAAGTGCATCAAAAAACCCAAATACCCCCAGACTCACTTGCTATCTCAGAATCACATGTGGTAGAGCACGTCTCGGACCCCACAGGGTGGCAGGCAGAGGCACTACAGAAGAAATAGACCTGGTAGAAGGAAACAGAGTCAAGGGGTGGCCTAGGTTTGTACAGCTAGGCTGGAAGCACAGAGGCAGGGTTGAAAGATTCAGGTGCAGGGCTGTGTTAGTGCAGGGAGAGAGATGGGTGAGCAGAGACTATGACCACAGCTACCCTACACTGGTGGGGATGGAAACTGTGGTGTTCTCAATTTGGAGTTCAGCCCTTCTGCTTCCTGAGCCCCAAAACCTGTAGCAGAAGACACTCCCTACAGGCAGGCACTGTGGCACTCAAGAGAGCTACAGTCCTCTGTCCCATCCTTTGCCTTCTGCCCCCAGGAGCAGCTAACAGAGAAGAGGTAAGGTTTGGCCACAGTGCCAGCCAACATGTCTGCTGTCCTCTCTTTACTCCTGCAGACAATACCTGGAGGCAGAGAAGACAAGGCACCCCTGCTTCCAGAAACAGCTCAGGGGAGGGGACCAGAAGCAGCGTCAGTCTGCCATGGTCACCTTCATGTAACCATGAAGGACAGAGCCTCTTGGCTTGGGAAGCAGCACACAAGCAACGTAGCGATGCCACCCTCGGCGTTGCCTACCAGTGGGACCAGCCACATCTGATTAGTTAAGGGCAGGGATAGAACATGAGAGATCTGTGAACATGTTGTACTATCTATCACGGGTTGGACCATACTAGCATGTTTCCTGTGGTGCTATGTGTACACCATACAGAAAAGCTTAAGGTTTAAAGACTCTAAGTACATCCATTTTTATCTTCTGGCGACGCTGCTATTATGCTAAAAACCAAAGCAGAAAACCAAGGCACACGTTATCATTTCTAGAATCAGATGTGAGACCACACAAGAACAAACACCAGAGCTGGTGCTGAGATTTCATGTTGATTGTAGCCACAGTCAGTGTTTCCTTCTATCTTTCCGATGTTTCGCATCTGTGTGTATGTAGAGGAACGTGCATGCCACAGCACACACGTGAGGGCCAGAGACAGATCCTGGGAGCCAGTTCTCTCTGTCACAATGTGACTCCACTCAGGGATTGAACTTAGGTCAGCAGGCTCGGCAGTAATTACCTTTACCTTCTGAGCCATGGTGTCAGCTACCTCTTCCCATCCCAAATTGTGTGTGGGTCAGCGTTCTGAAGACCTCATTTTCCCCAACACTTGAAACAGCTGGGATCTCAGCATTAGCTTGTAGGGTGTGGGAAGGATGTGGTGACCAGCTAGCTATCACTCAGCAGGTAGCATGGGACATGAGAAACAGAAAAGGTCTTCCTAACCAACCTGTCCCCGAAGGGCATTCTGGGAGCTGGAGTCAAGGAGAGTGAAGGTGGCAATGGTGAAGCGCTGATAGTGAGACCAGAAGGGCAGCGTTGCCCTGTCTGCAGCCACCATTTGTGTTCTGTAGTTGTCACCCTTGAAAGGACACCTGGATTGAAGAGAAGTCCAAAAGCCTCTTTGAGGAGCTGTGGCAGGCAGAACCCCCCACCCTCCGGGGTGCAGCTTAGTCATCTGCTACCACTCACCCATCTGACAGAATGGGCCATTGGGGCTGCTCAAAGGGGCTGGCAGAGGGTGTGGCCCAGCACTGATGAAGCATGAGAGCCAGACCAGGATCAGTTCTCTGCAGGAGACGGACCTCTATGTAAACTGGTTCCTGGAGCAGTCTCACAAGGGGATAGTCACTCCCCTGGTAGTAGGAGCTGAAAGTCTTATCTGCAGAGAGAGGGGCTTGTGAACCTAGGACAGACTGTACCAAGGCATTAGAGGCAGGAAGGGAAAGTAGCAGGTGGGGTGGGGACTGTACCCGTGGCAATCCTCAGCTCCAGCCTCAGGGGTCCAGACCGGGTCACAGGGGCAGGTGGTTGTGGTGAGAAGATAGATGCCCGGATGGGCAGGAAATCACTAGCATTGAAGATACAGCGAACATGAAGCCTAAAAGTTCAAGAACGAGAGGTTGGGGGAGACCATAAGTCAGAGCAACCTGTTTACTTAATCACCAACATCCCAACAATGGCTGCAGCAGACAGCTTCCTCCACAGGGTGCAGAGGGCCCGTGACCTCATTGTTCACCCTTTTCTGCCTTTGCCCACCTAGTCTGCCCAGGACAGCTTGAATTGGCTACCCTAGGCCCTACTCTAGGTGCCAGGTACCACAGTATCAAGACAACAGGGCTGTGTCCTGGCACTTGAGGTCTCTGAAGTGTGGTGGGGAGACCCCTGGATTGTGGAGCCATGAAAAAGCCTTTAATATGCCTAAGCCTCATTTATTCTTTTGCCCCATTGAGAGGCTCTAGTGAGGATTGTGGAGACCACAGGACTGTATCTCAGGGCCTTGCTTGTCCTTACAACTAGCCTAACAGTGTCTCCTTTTGTAGCCTGAGTGCCATGGGGTCACCGATCCGTGCCTCCAGGGTCCCATGCCCAATGCCCGCTGATGGTGTGCTATACAGCTGTGGTAATAGCACCAGCCTTGAAGGCCTCACTCCATTGTCTTTGCTCCTTTTAGCCTAATCTCAACAGACGCTGTCTGTCCCCCTGTATTTCCCTGATTCCCCTCCCCCAAAGTCCTTGATGCCATGCTGAAACTGGCTGCCTCAAGCACTTAAGTCCAAAAGCTTAAAGTGTGCTAAAGAATTGTGTCCCCTACCTCCGGGCCATAGTACTTTGTGCTAAAGCAAAAGACACTTGGACCCTGACACTAGTCTCACATCCTATGCTCTCACACCCTACACCCAGGTCTGTAACCCAGCTACCTCTCACCGGAAGACACCATCCCGAGTGATGGAACCCTGCGGTCCCGTTTGGACCTCTATGTTAGACACCAGCTGGTTCTCATAGACGAGCTGCTTACCAACCACCTGAGGAAGAGGTAGTGAGTGAGGCTCCCCAGCGGTGGAACTCACTTCCAACGTGCATCTCACCCCTACCTGGGTCCATGATGCGACAGAGGATGGAGGGGGCCAGTGATGCCCCTCAGGAAGTGGGGCTCACCCTCCAGCCTAAGGTCCACTCCTACCTGGATTGCTGTTCCACAGAGGGTGAGAGGGACATGGAAAACCACAAAAGCACTTGTCTTCTGGGTAGGGGGGCATCCGTTGGGGGCATAGGCTAGGTGGACATTGTCCAGCATGACCCCGTGTGTCAAGGCTGTTTCTTGCGACATGACCAAGGTAAAGTAGCCACTTCTGAAACACTGGAGAGTGACTAGGACAAAGGCAGATCCAAGAGGTAGATCAGGACTTTGGGATTGTCTCTCCAGCTCAGGGACAGGGGAAGGGCTCCGGGAGTGACAATATTTGACCACTAGTCAAGAGTCAAGGGATCTGGACATTGTTCTTCCCATCTTTGGCCTAAGCAAATGCCCTAGGAGCTGACAGACAAATGCTACAGATGGAGGTCAGGGTCTGTAAGAAGGGGACCTAACTCCCCTGGGGCAGGTGCTCTTCCTAAATGAGGGTGGTTGAGTCTACCTGGGAGCTGGGTTCTCTCAGACTGCATACAAGGCACTTCCGCTAGATGGAAGGCAGACTTGCTATGCCAGGAACTACAAGAGCATGCTTGGGATGAGAGGTTGTACCTGTGTTGCCATAGTAACAGGGCATTTCTTTGGTATTGTCATAGCAGCAGCCAGCCTGCTGACAGGCTTCCTCGGAACTACCTTTTACCATGCAGGGGATGTGCCCAGAGGCTACCTGACACCGCTCCTGGAGCAGATGGGTACCTAGGGTTGGTGACAGAGCAGTGAGGAAATGACTGCTTAAAGCCCAAAGGTCCCGAGACACAGGCGTGTACACACAGAGGAGGCTCACATACCTATAGAATCAAGCTCAGTCAATTCCCAGGACCCCAAGGTGCCCCACTGGGACTGAGGCACGGTGAGTCCAACAGGTCCAGGTTCTGAGGATGGTGGAGCGGGAGTTGGATGGGTCTCTGGGTACAATGTAGTGAGACCAGTGTGGCCAGACCCAGCCAAGGTGTGGCCAGAGATGGGGTGAAGGGCAAAAGTATGAGGTATAAAAGGCTGAGGTGTGGTGGGTGGTGCCAGGTAGGACTCTGGAGTCAAGATGTGGTCTGGTTTGGGACAGATCAGAGTGACATCTTGTGCTGTATCCACACGGCCATTGGGTAGTACAGCTTGTATGAACACCCTCAGGTGGAAACGCCCATCCTGCTGGTGAGAGGGCCACAGAGAGCAACTGAGTTTGGCCACCTGACACTTCAGGTGAGCGTCAGGTGAGCGTCAGGTGAGCGTGAGCGCTGGGCTGGAGGCCAGAGCATAGTGCCTGGCTGTTGACTACACCCGACCCTGGAGCGGTTGCCACCCAGGATGGCTGGTGTTAATGGAAGCTGGGCAGCCCTGGTAGAGAGGGAGCCGATTTGTGGGATATCTCAGGATCGAATCTGTCACCTGCCTACTCCCCACCCCTCATAGATTCTATGCTTCTCTGGTTATGAGGGGGCTGTTAGGACAAGCTCCTTCCGTCCTCGTCCTCGCATGTGTGACTCTGTCCTTACCTTCTCCAGCACGTGGCAACCTTTGTAATCAGCTGAGAACACTGCGGGCTTCTGGGCCTCACTGATCACCCAGTGGTAGCAGATAGAGCAGTTATTCACCTCAAACCGGTTCCCAAATTCATCTGGGCAGGGGGAGGAGATGAAAAGGGAGCCTCAGGTGCTGCAGGGCAAGAGGCTGCTGGAACTCTCCGGCAAGCTTGTTCTAACACCCAGTTTTGCTTGCTAGCTCAGCTGTGTGGCTGTAGGCAAGTGTCTTCCCTCTCTGGTTTTGGTTTTCACTTCTGTCATTGACTCTTTGTAGCTGGGATACAGGAATGTTCACAGTGTGTCAGGCACAGACTGAGCACCTCACAGTTTTAAGTTTAGTTAGCCTTGTGCCTTGGCTGAGGCATCTGGAGCCAGAGCTTTCTCAGACACACACAATAAGGGGAGGAATGAGGGCAGAGTGAAAGACTGACGCTTCCTTGTCATCCTAACTGGCTCTCTCACTCATTTGGGGACACCTGCTAAATGCTCACTTGCTTTGTTAGCTCAGAACGGCGAGCACCAGCCCCCCACCCCACCCTCTGGGCCTGCCCCCACCCTTCCTTTAGAGTGCACAGGGCAAGAGTGTGTGTGTATGTGTGTGTGTGAGTGTGTGATATCTTTCCCTCCTTTCAGATGCTGCTCTAAAATGAGGTTCAAATTGTCACACAGAACCCCCCCCCCCCATTCCCTACATTAAATCACACCCCGAGGGTGTTTTGTGGACCTGGAAGCTTACAGCTGGAAGTTCAGAGCCCAGCATTTTTGAGTCAGAGCCTATCTTTCCTACAGGTGATTGCTGTGCACAGGGGCACAGGAAAGCCTGCTCTGGTGGTTGTTTCCATCTCTGTGTGTGACCGGCAAGAGGCTGGTTTTTGCAGACCTCTGAATGGCTAGCCTCTACTCTTCCAGTTCCTGCTTCTAGGAAGAGGTCTAGCTCCTTCTTTGCAGCAGGCTGGAATTGGTACTGGGCATGGGAAGTTGGGACGGGTGTCTGTCAGCACTTACCCAGCACCTTGAATTGGATAGTCTGGTTTGGCCTGGGGAACACCAGCAGCTGCATGCCCTGTACCCCACAGTCATAGCTGTATTGAAAGCCAGGCTTGAGATGCAGATGCTGACCCAATCTCAGGGGAGCTGCCACCAGCAGAAGCAGGACCACAAAACAACCCCAGGCCATGATGGAGGCTCCTGTCTGTCACCACAGACACCCACAACAACCCCTATGAGTTCCCTATCGGCCAGCTTGGGGCCAGGCCTTTATATGGATCAGGCAGGAAGTGGCAGCCTCTGGGGGCCAAGGGGATCCACCTGGGGGAGCAGCTGCTTAGCTTACAAGGGGCTATGGAGAAACTCCTTCCCCTGCAGCAGGGGAAGGCCCGTTCCATCCTGGGTCTATCAAGGATCTTCAGAAAGCTGCCCTTGACCCCTCACCAATTTTCTGTGGCAGCTGGGACTACCCAGGGATTTCTAGCAAAGAGGCTGCAGGCAGGCTATAGACAGCAGTCATACTCCTGAATGCTTCAGTCCACTGACTGGGTGCTTCCTGAGTCTCACATCAGTGTGGGAGCTTCCTGCCCAGGTATCCTTCCAAGGTCTCCTTCTGCCTCTCAGGACGCTGGGGACTGAATACAAGGTTACTTCCTGCCCCGACTCAACCCCAGCTCCCGGCAGGGCTGGCGGTATGCAGGGTGGTGAGTGGTGAGCTTGGTGGTAGCACCTCTCGGGGTTCTGAGTTAATCCTTAGCTATTACATCCTCTAATTGTGAAAATGCGAAATCCCAGATGCACAAGTGTCTGGAATATTCTGAGCACCAATATGGCAGCAAAAGTGGAAATCTGTTCCTGACCTTGTGATGAGTCACACATCACGCACGTGATCCGGAACAAATCAAGATCCAGTTGCTGGGTCCACGTGGTGGTACATGCCTGTAGTCCCAGCACACGGGGCTGAGGCATGAAGATCATGAGTTTGAAGGCAGCCTGCACTACAGAGGGAGACCCAGTCTCAAAAACAAAACTAAACAAGACCACCACTACCAAGAATACCTCTAGGCTATGTGTGTAAAATGGGCATGAGACACAAGTGAAATTTCTGTTTAGTCTAGGGTGCTGTCCCCAGAAGAATGCAAACATTCCAAAAGACATAAAACAGAAAGAAAGAAACAAAGGAAGAAAGATGGAGGCTCATTTGGTGAGAGTGCTTGCTATGCAAATATGATGATCTGAGTTCAAACCCCCAGCGCCCGTGTACAAAGCTAGGTGTTTGTAACCCCATCACTCTTGGGATTGAGATAAAAGGATTACTGGGAGTTTCTGGTTGCTAGCCCAGCTCCAGATCCACGGAGAGATCCCTTCCAGAGGGAATAAGGCACAGTAATGAACAGGTGTGCTGGTTCATTTCTCACCAACTTGACATAAGTTAGAGTCATCTGGAAGCAGAAATCTCAATTGAAAAGATGCCCCCATCAGATCGACCTGTAGGGGAATTTTCTTGATTGGTGATTGACACAGGAGGGCCCAGGCCACTGTGGGTGTTGCTATCCCTGGGCAGGTGGTCCTGGTTCTAAAAATCTAAGCTGAGCAAGCCACGAGGAGCAAGCTAATAAGCAGCATTCCCCCATGGTTTCTTCCTGTCCCGACTTCCCCCACGGATGTACTGTTTAATACCTGTAAGTATAAAATGAAATAAACCTTTTCTTCCCCAAGTTGCTTTTGGTCCTGCTGTTTATCACAGTGTCAGAAAACAAACTAAGACAGTGGGATACACAGACATCCTGCTCTGGCCTCTACTTATGCATGAGTACTCACAGAACACACATGCACACACAAAAATAAAACACCTTTAGTGCCAAGCATCTCTGAGAAGCAGTGTTCAAACATAATAAGTAAAATAACATGAAATAAGACTAGATAATGGAATAAACATGGCATCCTAGATAGCTACCAGGAAAGCTTAGCAGATGTATCTATCAGGTTTATTGACAGAAAAAAAAAAAAGCCAGGTACTATTAGAAGGTATCAGTTACAGGGAAAGTGGCGAGGGGTTGCCAATCACCTAATGTCATCTTGGTTTTCTGTTCAGCAATTGTAAGAGATAACATCTATGAACACACAAGAACAGACAGGCCATAGCAAGCCTGTGCTACCTCCTCACTTTCCCCCATCCTCTGAGGGATGTTATCAACCTCCCTTCAGGGTACCAATTCTCCCAGAGCCCAGCAGAGTCTCTCTCAGTGAGGGCTGGTAACATGGGTCAGTAATGCTTGTGGTTCCCTTGCTCTGCAGAGAACATGTAGTTACATACTGGCTGCAATCTAGCTGCTATGGCTTCCTACTTGTGACCTGGCTGTGCCATCCTCCCCTCCCCCGACAAGCCTCAGGCTTCTCCTTTGAGAACTAGAGTTGAAAAGTTATTCTATCTGGCAGGGTGAGCAAGAAGATGGGAAGAGACCCATAATGGGTGTATTGCATTGTATGTTGCAATGACTTAATGCACGACTTAATTCCTGGCTCTGGTGGCTGTCTGAGCATTGTAAGGAGAGGTACCCACCTAGAGTAGGGTGGGGTGGGATGGAGCTCCTGGAAGTGTTTCTGAAGGGAAGTTGACTTCAAGAATAGGGTCTTGGATAGGAGAGATGGCTCTGCGGTGAACAACGCTCTTTATTCTTGCAGAGGACCTGGGTTTAGTTCCCAGGATCCATATGGTTTACACTCATCCACAACTCCAATTCCAGTGGATCCAAAATCTCTTCTGATTATCTTCATGAGTATCAAGCATGTTTGTGGTACACATACATAGATGCCGGCAAGACACTCACACACATTAAATAAATAAATAGGGGCTGGAGAGATGGCTCAGTGGTTAAGAGCACTAACTGCTCTTCCAGAGATCCTGAGTTCAAGTCCCAGCAACCACATGGTGGCTCACAACCATCTGTAATGGGATCTGACGCCCTCTTCTGGTGTGTCTGAAGACATCTACAGTGTCCTCATATACATTAAATAAATAATATATTTAAAATAAATAAATAAATATTAGCCCCAGATTCAGTCCCCAGCACCAGATAAACTGGAGGTGATGGCTGTAACCTTGACACTCTTTTGAAGGTGGAGGCAGAAGGATCAAGATTTCAAGGTCATAGAGCAATATAGCAATTATTGTAATATAACAAGTTTGAGGCCAGACTGGGTTATGCAAGACTGCATCAAACAACAACAACCGAATAATAACAACTAAACAAACCACACAATACAACACAACAATACACCTTAAGAGCTTGGCAGAGAATGGTGGAGATGGGGAGAAGATGAGGAGGAAAAGCTGCCAGGAAAGTGGGCTCTTCTACAAGAATGATGCCCAGTTGTAAACTGGTCACTTTAAAATGATCTCAGTCAGCCAGGCAGTCATGGCGCAGGCCTTTAACTCCATGAGTTCTGGGACAGCCAGGGCTACTAAGAGAAACTCTGCCAAACAAACAAACAAACAAACAAATAACAACAAAAGCAAACCCAGGCTTTTCAAGTTCACAGGAAAGAACTCGTTTGCATCTGTTCTAGCCCCTGCTTGCTTTGAGTATCTATGTGTATGCATTTGTGTGTATGCAACACGTTTTCTTCTGTGCTATTTGAGTTGTGTGAATGGATTCTTCTTTACCTCTTGTCATGCACGTTAATTATGTTAGTAAGTTGTTCACTGAGAAACTGGCTCTGGAAGTGAGGGGAGCTTCCCCCTCCCATTTCAGACCCAAACATGTTTATGTCAAGTGCCTCCAAAATTCCCTGACCTGGGTTAGGCTGATCCTCAACTCTAACAAGGAGAAAGGAAAACATCAAACAGTCGGGGAATAAAAGCAGTGCACTCGGATGACTAACTAGACCATAAATTATTCCAGCTGAGGCTACTACTTCTTATCCCACAATATAAAAATGCCTGCCGTGAGAGAGAGAGTGCGGTACTGCTGCACGCAGTGGTAGGCGCTAACACGACTGACTGTTCGGCAGGGCCGCCCACTTGTTTTCTGCTGGATGTCTGTACGTGCTGGCCGTGACGGTAGGCATCTGTTGCTATGTGATCCTTTGTTTGGAAGTTTCAGCCAAGTGGGGCTTCTGTGCTCTTCCTGGGATTCTTGAACTGGGGACTTCCAGCTGCCTGCCTCAGTGGGGTGTCCCCAATCATTTCCTGCTGGAAGATGATGGGACCGATGATGTTACTGTGTGTTCTTGTTCTCTTTTGGGCTACTCTCTGCTGGATGCTCTGAGCTTCCGGTTTGATGGTGTTTTGCTGTCGTTGCCGCTGCTGATCTGCTCCTTATTGTTTATTCTTTTGCTTTTGCTGTGCACTTAGACTCACTTGGTCAAAACCAAGAGCACGGCTATCTCAGATCATTCTTCAGACTGTGCAAAGCACCTCTAATTACTTGAATATACATTTCCTTTTAAAAGGATGTATCTATGGTAAACTGATCAAAATCAGGAAATCAACACTGGTTGAAGCACATTTGTCTAATCTATAAACTTCATTATGTAACATTTGTTTTGATAAAGACTCACCTCTCTCTCTCTCTCTCTCTCTCTCTCTCTCTCTGTGTGTGTGTGTGTGTGTGTGCAAATGTCAAGGGGTTGTGAAGGAAAGCTGATTTGTAATGATTGCCACCAAGCCAGCATGGTGGTACACACTTTTAATCTCAGCACTACAGAAGTAGAGGCAGGTGGAGCTCTGTGAGTTTAGGCCAGCCTGGTCTACATAGTGAGTTCTAGAATAACCGGGGATACACAGAGAAATCCTGTCTCAAAAACAAAAAAAAGCCCCCCAAGCAGTGATGGAGTGATGGCTCAGTGGTTAAGAGCACTGACTGTTCTTCCAGAGGTCCTGAGTTCAATTCCTAGCAACCACGTGGTGGCTCGCAACCATCTGTAATGCCCTCTTCTGGTGTGTCTGAAGACAGCGACAGTGTAGTCATAGAAATAAATTGAAAAAAACAAACAAACAAGCAAAACAACAACAACAAAACAAAACCAGAGTCAGGGCTCCAGCTGGGAGTGCAGTTCATGGTGCTTGTCTACCTGCAGGAGACCCTGGTACATACGGAGGCCAGAGATCAATCTTGGGTGTCATTCTCCGAAACCATCTATCCTGTTTTATTAAGAAACACCTGGAACTCACCACGTCTATCGTTCAGGCTGGGCTGTAGATCTATTTGTCTTTGCATCCCCAGCACTGGGATTACAAATGCTCACCACCATGCCTGGACTTTTAACTTGGGTTCTCAGGATTGAACTCAGATTCTTGTTCTTATCAGGCAAATTACTTAATGACTGAGCCCTCTCCTCCAATCCCAAAGATTAGTGATGGTGGCTAGTGCCTTTAATCCCAGCATGGCAGGGGCAGAGGCAGAGGGGCAGAGGGGCAGAGGGGCAGAGGGGCAGAGGGGCAGAGGGGCAGAGGGGCAGAGGGGCAGAGGGGCAGAGGGGGAGAGAAAAAGAGAGAGAGAGAGAGAGAGAGAGAGAGAGAGAGAGAGAGAGAGAGAGAGAGAGAGAGACTTAGTTCAGGCAGATCTTTGAGTTCAGGGCCAACCTGGTCTACACCTGGTCTTGGACCTTCCTCTGGTCCTCCTCCTCCCAAATACTTTCATAGCAGAAGACAAGTGTTTCCTAGTCTGGGATTTCATCCAGGATCAGGATTGCCTTCTCTGGTGGGGACAGTCCACCTGTCTTCCTTGTCATTCATGCCCTTGGCTTTTGGACCAACTATTCGCTATGTGGATTTGCCTGGTGCTTTTTTCTGATTAGATCCGGGAATTAGATTACACATTTCTGGCAGTTATAGTCACCCTGACTGCTGTAATAAAACACCAAACATCGGCTGCTTAAGTGAGGTATTTATTTTCTCACAGTTGGAGACTGCAAGTTTAAGTTCAAGATGACCGCAGGCCTGGTTTCTTCTCAGGCTCCCCTCCTAACTTCCTGCCATGTTCTCACATAGCCTTTCCTCTATGTGTGTGAGTTCCTCATGTTCGTTGGTGTGTCCCAGGTCCCTGCTTACAAGGACACTGGCCAGGTCACTGGGTTTAAATAGTGGCTGCTAGGTTTCTCTACAGAAAGTTACAGACACATACAGGACTGCATGTTATTTTCAAGAATCTTAGAAGTAGACACTGTACACGCCCTGCCCTTCCCAGGACATTTGTGTGCCTTCGTGTGTGTGTGTGTGTGTGTGTGTGTGTGTGTGCACAGTGTCCTCTGATTGAAGTGTTCCTCCTTCATCTACTACCTTCCCGCTGTGTGGTGAGCACTCTTCTCACTGTTAGGCAGTGAGGGCAGGAACTGAGGAGCGGACAAGTGCGGCATTCACTGCAGTGCCTGAGCAGAGTGACAGAGGAAGGTCACCTGACTGCTTTTCTTTGCCCTTCGGCCAAAAAAGAAAAAAAGAAAGAGAATGGTGATAGTTCCGGGGAAATTAAGAGATACACAGTTAACCAGAGCTTCCAGGGACTAAGCCACTACCCAAAGACTATACATGGGCTGACCCTGGACTCTGACCCCATAGGTAGCAATGAATATCCTAGTAAGTTCACCAGTGGAAGGGGAAGCCCTTGGTCCTGCTAAAACTGAACCCCCAGTGAATGTGATTGTTCAGGGGAGGGCGGCAATGGGGGAGGTTTGGAGAGGGGAACACCCATAAAGAAGTTAGGAGGATGTTGGCCTGGAAACCGGGAAAGGGAATAACACTCAAAATGCAAATAAGAAATACTCAAGTTAATAAAAAAAAAAAGAGAGATACACAGTTGTTTTCTAACTCTGGGCCCTTGGAAACAGGCAGCTTGCTCACTGCCCAGACAGATACGTTGTTGGTTTGGTTCTTAAAAGTCCTTCAGGGGATGAGTGCCAAAGGCTGGGTTGCTAGGAGGTGCTGGAACTCTTGGGAGGGAGGGCGTAGTAGAAGCAAGGTATGACAGACACTCAAGGCAGGACCTGGAAAAGGACACTGGGACTCCGGTCTCTCTACTCTCTCTGCTTTCTGGCTCTGTGAGGTGAGCAGTTTTGCTCTGTCACGACATCTGCCTCACAGTACTCCTGAAGCAAGGGAGTGATGAACCATGAGTCGGCAGCTCTGAAACAGTGAGGTAAAATGCAAAACCTTGCTCCTCGTGAGTTGACTTTCTCAGATGCCTTATCACATTGGTGAAAAGCAGACTCACACAGATGCCTTTGGGAAAAGGGCGCCAAACCATCCTGGGTACAGTTCCACAGCCTCCTGAGCGCTCCTGGCTACCACAGAAGGGAGGGATCCAGCTGCTGAACTCACCAACTGGAGACT
The DNA here is from genome assembly GCF_021556685.1 of Rattus norvegicus. Lineage (NCBI taxonomy): Eukaryota > Metazoa > Chordata > Mammalia > Rodentia > Muridae > Rattus > Rattus norvegicus. The sequence continues at coordinate 220,446,273 of NC_141534.1, forward strand.
GTGGAGGTGTCTTGACTGCTCTGTGACTTGCTTTCCCTCTGTAAGTGGGGATAGGGATGGCACTGAATTTATAGGGTTGCTAGGCAGGTTTTCCTTTATTCAGTTATAGACTTCCAGGCTGGACTCAGGCTTCTTCTATCACAGTCTTTCCAGTGCTGGGATTATAGGTATGAGCCAAAATGTCCAGGTCTCATTAAATATCCAATATTAAATCTTTATTGATATTTAAATGCATTTATTAAATTAAACATTCGCTTAGTTTATGTGCTTCTGTTTTTTGAAACAGAATCTTATTCTGTACCCTTGACTTGACTGGAGCTGGCTGCATAGCCCAGGTTAGCCTCCAATTTGTGATGTTTCTTCTACTGCTGCCTTAAGTGTTGAGATCACTACATCTGTCTTCCTATCTTAATGAGTTAATTAATTAATTAACACTTGTGGAGGTCAGAGGACAACTTCTGGGGTATGGATTCTTTTCTACCATTGGAGGCCTAGGAATGGAACTCAGGTTATCAGGCTTGGCAGCATCTGTACCTGTAGTCTTCATTTTTATTTATTAGTTTATTCAAGTCAAGGTCTCACACTGTAGCTCTAACTGTCCTGAAACTCATTCTGTAGACCAGGCTGGCTTCAAAATCAGAGATCTCCTCCTCCTTTTCTTCCTTTTCCTCCTTTTCCTCTTTTTCCTCCTCTTCCTCCTCCTCCATATTCATCTTCTTCTCTCTCTCTTCCTCCCCTTACCCCAACCCCCCACCCCCGAGGACAAGGTCTCATTATGTAGCCCTGGCTGGTCAGGAACTGGCCATTGTAGACCAGGCTGGCCTTAAACTCACCTACCTCTGCCTCTCCGGTGCCGGGATTCAGGGAGCTTGCTGCCAGACCCAGGAATGTGCTTTATTTTTTCCTTTTTTAATTATGTGTGTAGGTATGTGTTTGTGTCTGAATTTGTGAACGTGAGTATAGTGTGTGTGGACCCAGCAGAGGGTCTCAGGTTCCAGAAGGTGGAGTTACAGGGTAGTAAGCCACGTGACATGAATGCTGGGTCTCAAGCTTGTGTCTTCACAAAACCAGTGCTTGTTCTAACTACCGAGCCATCTCTCACTTTCCTAATCCATAAAGTAAGACTAAGAATATGGTAGGATAAGGGTGCCTAGACTTCCAGCATTTGTGAAGTGGAGGGAGGAGGAGCTCAGGGCCGTCCCTGGCTACAGAGTCATTTTGAGGCCGACCTGGGGTACATGAGATCCTGTCTCAATAAACCAACACGGCAAATGAACACGACTGGGATGCTCTGAGATTTGAGAGATATGGAGAGCTTTGAGGCTTCTCCAGAGAGGAATCTGACATCCGGCCAGAACAGGGACGTGAGCTCAGAGATGAATCTGATTTTAGGCTAGAACAAGTAAGTAGGCTTCAGGCAAGAATCTGACTTTGGCCTAGGACAGGAAGTAGGCTCCGATATTTTGGTCATCCTGATAAGCCCTTAGAAACAGTGATCACGGGGCTTTGTTTACTGCCTTGCTTGGCGGTTTGTGTTTATTATCCTTCTTGTTCCCTTAACCTAGAGCTGACCTTAGTACTTGCATGTCATTAAAATGGTATAAAAGCAGGCTGGGAAAAAATAAACCCGCCTCAGCCTCAGAGCTGGCTGGGGTCACGCTACAGTGCTGTCTAATTGTCCTTTTTCTTTTTAATCCTCGCTCCTGCGCTGGAGAGGCCTGTTCACTGACTGAGCTGGCTTGGTCAGAGCATCACTTATCTGCACCCTTCATCAACTCAGTGTACCCTAGGGGCAGGCGGATGGGGCATGTCTGGGTGGATGGATGTCTGTCTGGATGGATGCCATTCTACAGCAGCCCTGTGGCCCTGCTGACCACTTCTCTTCAGACTTCTCCAACTTCCAGATTACATGAGAATAATATTCACTGTTAAAAGCCCCCGAGTGTGTGAGAACTTGTTATGATATTGCTAGGGAGCTAATATCTGGCTGTTCCTATGGTGAGGATTAAATTGTGTGTGGATAGAACATAATCAGGCCTGGCTGCTTTCCCTTTTTCTCCTCTCCTTCTATTCCTTCTCCTCTTTCCTTAAGGCTGGCTATAACTCCCTATGCAGTTAAGAATGATCTTCCTGCCTCTACCTCCCAAGTGCTGGAGTGAGAGGCACACAAAGCCTTGCTGGATGTGTGCAATACTAGGGATAGAACCTAGGACCTAAGGCATGCTAGGCAAGCGCTCTACCAACAGAGCCAATCTGAAACCCTAATCCAGCCTCCTTGCTGTCCAAGGTTGTCTCCATCACTAGCCGCAGGGGGAGCTGTAGCAGGCTCTGGGCTGGGTGCAGGCCCACCAGATGGAGGAAGCATGGGCCTCTGTGAGGTCTGGTGGAGCTTTTGGGTCTGCACACAGATTCCAGCACTGGAGAGCCGTGTGTTCAGCAGACATTTCGTGGGACTCTCACATGCACCCCCGACACCCTGCTCAGCTTTGGAGACGAAGAGTAAGCATAAGAAGAGCCTCTTGGACTGTTCATCGTGAGGGTAGGAGTAAAGAGTGACCACGGAGAACAAGGGTGGCTATGAGTCAAGTGAAGACTGGGAGGACAGAGATGAGGTGGGGTAAGCGAAGACGTCCCTGAGGAGGCAACTTTTGCACAGGGTTTTGAAGGATGATTAGGAGTGCATCAAAAGGTGGGTGGAAGAACTAATAGTCCAGGGAAGCGGACAGACATCAGGAGCAAGGTCATGGGCATGGCCTGGTGTGTGCAGAGCAGGCAGGGGTGATGATGAATGCTGACTGATGACAATGAGGAGTGAAGAAGGTGGAGGTATGTATGCATGGGCCTGCTGCCTGTGTGAGGAGGTCATTCCTTTCCATGGTGATAGTGATAGTAGCTTCTGAGTGGCCTCTATCAGTCTCGTACAAGATGTCCTGTAGAATTTCACCCAGTCACTTCTCTGTGAGGTATGGGCACCTCCGGAGGCACCTCCTAGAAGATTTAGGGTTTCCTGACTGCATCTCACTTCCTCTTTGGTTGACTTGTTTAAAAGTGGCCAGAAAGGAACTCAAAAGACCTGCTTCCTAATGCAGTGCAGCTGGGAGGCTGCACTGGTCTCTACTGGGAGGCTGCACTGGCCTCTACTGGGAGGCTGCACTGGTCTCTACTGGGAGGCTGCACTGGTCTCTACTGGGAGGCTGCATTGGTCTCTACTGGGAAGTTGCACTGGACTCTTTCCCCCACAGAGACTATTTCAGGAGGTGAAGGCCTAGGTGGACATTCCAGGTAGCAAGATCCAGGCATAGACAGGAGGCAGGGAGGAGGATAGGGTAGTTGAGTGTGGGGAACAGGATGCAGGGACTGGGTTGTCTGAGTTAGGGTTTTATTGCTGTGAAGGGACACCAGGACCTGGGCAACTCTTATAAAAGAAAACATTTAACTGGGGCTGACTTACAGTTTCACAGGTTTAGTTCACTGTTGCCATGGTAGGACATAGTACTGGAGAAGGAGCAGAGAGTTCTACATCTTGATCCAAAGGCAGCAGAAGGAGACTGTGTGCCACACTGGGTGTAGCTTGAGCATAGAAGACCTCACAACCCAACCTGCACAGCGGCACATTTCTTCCAATAAGGCCCCACCTACTTCTTCAACAAGGCCACACCTTCTACTAGTGCCCACTCCCTATGGGTCAAGCATTCATATACATGAGTCTATAGGGTCATTCCTCTTTTCATGGGGGTCACAGTGCTGGATTCTGAGGGGCCTTGAATGCTCCTACTGGGCATCTGGGCCACACTTCAAACACAGTTCCCCAGGACCCATGTGCTAGGAAACCACAGGCTCTGATTCTGCAGAAGTGAGGGGCCCTGCTGGATCTGCTCTTGTTATTCCCGTACCACTGAGCTTGATGCCATGAAGACGTGCTGTATTCAGGGACCAGGGCCTATGGCTGTGGAGTGTGCAAGGTAGTGGGTGGATGGGTGGGCAATGTTCTTCTCAAGTGTCAGGGATCACAGACACGGAACTGGGCATGTTCTGGATCCAAAGGCCTCTTCCTCCATGTCTTCCAGCTGCATAGGGAATCTAGGCTGACGTGGCTGTGAGCCCCACCCCTTACCCCTCACGTTCAGAGGTCTCTGACTTGAATGACTCTTTTCAGCTGATGAATCATTCTTTCAGGGCAGCTATAGCTGTAAGTGCTATGCCACCGGCAGGCTGAGTCCCACTGCTGAGCTACATCTTGATGACACCAAGAGACAACCACAGTGGCTAGGCCTCAAGGCCTCCCTCTGAGCACTTAGTTTGACTCATGACTTCCTTTAATTTTTAGGGCCAGAACCCAGGCCCAGAGAGAAGTGGTTCTGTCTAATATGCTGCTGGTGCCCAGTCTTTAGGGCTCCACATTCCCACCACACTGGCTTAGTCCTCTATGTGGTTTGTGTGGTCCCCTAGAAATGCATGTTCCCTAGCCACGCCTTAGTCGTCTTGAGTCAGATACCCTAGCACATAAGGTAAGGCAGGCCCAGATACTTGGGTTCATCCAGAGCGTGTGCGCTCTCTCTCTATGTGTATGTGTATGTGTATGTGTGTGTATGTGTATGTGTATGTGTATGTGTATGTGTATGTGTATGTGTATGTGTATATCTGTGTTTGTGTGTGTGTGAGAGAGAGGCGGTATATATTGTTTATATGGACATGTGCACATACTTATGTATGCTTGTGTGTTTGCATGTGTGTGGTGCATGTACATGAGCATGTGGGTAAGCATGCCCTTGCACATACAGGTGGAGGCCTGAGCAGCACTGAGGTGTCTTCCTCTTTGACACCTTATCTGCCTCGAGACAGGGTCTCTCACTGAATCGGAAGCTCAAAGGTTCTGCTTAGGCTGGTTGGAAGAGCTTTGGGGATTTGCCTCTGTGTCCCAGTGCTAGGGTTACAGGCAGGCGCAGCCACACCCAGCTTTCCACGTGGTGCCACGGGTTCAAACCTGGGTCCTTGTGCTTGCAAAGCCATCAGGCCTCTACTTTCTTCTTCTTCTTCTAACTAAAGCATAAACTTTAGTTATTTATTCTTCTTTATTATATCTTTATTATTTAAGTTTTAAAATTCAAATAAAAAATATAAAAAATTAAATGTTTTATTTATATGTAAATGTATAGTATATTATAATATATAAAATTAAATATATCTTTTCCTCCTCTAAGTCCTTCCTAATCCTCTCCCTGTCCCTACTCATTCAACTTTATTTTTTTCTCAAAAAATAAAAAATCCCCCAAACCAATACAACAATAAAATCCCCCCAAACTAAGAAAACAAAGTCCAAAACCACTCAAATCTACCAAACTGTAGCCAATAAAAGCACACACACATACACACACTCACACACTCACCCACACACTCACACACACTCACACACATTTGCACACTCACATCACACGCACTCGCACACCCACATACTCACACACTCACACATACTCTCACACACACACGCACACTCGCACACTGACACACTCACACACTCACACATACTCTCTCACACACACTCACACACTCACACACACTCACACACACACTCACACACTCACATACCCACACATACTCTCTCACACACACACTCACACACTCACACACACTCACACACACTCACACACTCACCCACACATACTCTCACACACACACATACTCACATACTCATACACATTTACACGTTCACACACACTCACATCACACACTCGCACACTCACACACTCACACACCCACACATACTCTCACACACACTCACACTCACACACACACATACACACACACACTCACACACACACAGCCTATAGAGTCCATTATATGTCAGTTAACTGTTCCTGAACATGAGGCCTGCTCTGCCCTGTAGTGCTTGGTATACTCAATGTCACTCCTTTGGAGAAAGCTGAATTTCCCTCTCCCACAAGGCAAAAATGATAGTTCAGTTGTTAACCTTTACTATAGTGGCTAGGTTTTCATTCATTCATTCATTCATTCATTCATTCACTCACTCACTCACTCACTCACTCAAAAATATAGCAAAATAAAGTATAATAAGAGAAAACAAAGTCCACCACATCAAAGTTGGACAAGACAAACTAACATAAGAAAAAGAGCCCAAGAGAAGACACAAGAATCAGAGATGCTGTGGGATCAGATGACCTCTTCTGGTATATATATACACATGCAGGAAAAAATCAATATACATAAAATAAACAAATTGAAAAAATCGGCAACCTATTCATCCACACATTCTGGAATCCCATAAAAACATTGAGCCTGAAGCTGTATACACAGAGGACCTGGTGCAGACGCATGCAGGCCCCGTGCTTACCGCTTGACTCTGTGAGTGAGGACCTGTCCTCCCGGTGTTCTCCACACTCTCTGGCTCTTATACTCCCTCTGCCTCCTCTTCCTCTAGGTTCCCTGAGCTCTGAGGGGAAGTATTTGAGGGAGACACATTTAGGGCTGAGTGGTCCTAGGTCTCTCACTCTCTGTGTAGCGTCTGGCTGTGGGTCTCTGTGTTTGTCCCCCTCTGTGGCAGGAGGAAGCTTCTCTGATGATGGCTGAGCAGGATGCTCTTCTGTGACAATAGACGATGTTATTACAAGTTCTTTTATTGCCACATCCCCCTTTTAGAACAGCAGTGTTTGGTTTTACCTCTAGTCTCAGGCTCTCGGTCACCCAAGCAGTGTCAGGAATGGGTTCCGTCTCACGGAGTGGGTCTTATGTCAGTTATGGGTTGGTTACTCCCACAGGTTTTGTGCCAGCATTGCACAGGCCTGTCTCGCAGGCAGCACACCATGGTAGATAAAGGGTTTGCGGCTGGGTTGGTGTTTACGTTTTTCTTCTGAGAGCATGCAGAGTACCTTCCTGTACCAGAGATGCTGAATCAGGGGTGAAGGCTCTGTGTGGCTTGACCTCTCCGTGTTCAGTGAGTTGGTAGGTGTATTCATTCAACAGTGGGGTCTTGCTGTCAGCTTTTGAAGGGCAATCTATAGTCTAGGCAGCAGCCTGGGTTGTTTGGGGCCCCTTTGGCTAACAACGCAGATGTAACCGGATCCTGATACTGGAAACTTTGTTGATGATGAGTGATGGCCAGTTGGGGTTTCCTCCCCCATTGTTTGGCAGTTTCGTTTAGGTTACCATTATGTGTATATATTAGGAAGTTTCTGCTTTGTTGATTTCCATACTATTCCCTCAACCGGCCCTTAATTTTAGCTGTCTCTCCCCATACCCCATCTTTTCCCCCTCTGCATTGGATCCTCCCATTCCAGCCCCCCACATCCATCCATAACCATCTCTTCTTTTTCTAACAGAGTCTATCAGTTCCCTCTAGTCCCCTACTCTGTCCCTGTCCTCTGGGTTTCTATGGATTTTATCTTGTTTAGCATTGGCATAACAGCTAATATCCACATAGAAGTCACTACATACCGTATCTGTCTTCTGAGACAGGGCCTCTCAAATGAACTTGGAGCTCACCAATTTGCCTAGGCTGGCAGGCCAGTGAGCTCCAGGGACCACTGCTCCACCACTGTGCTTACAAGTGTGTGCTGCTGTGTCTGACTTCTCATGTGGATTCTGGGCATTCAATCTTCATGCTTGCCTGGCAAAACACTTTACAGAGTGGGTCTTCTCCCCAGCCCTGTGGAGCTTTGGTCAATGCTATGTTTGCTCCTTCCTAAGGTCCCAGTCACTGTCATTCCCATTTGATTGCGGGGAGGTGACGGCTTTGATGGCCTCCAGTTCTCCTTTTGACTAGTCTTTCTCCTCCTACTTTAAGGCTAAATAGGACTGCTGAACAGTCATGGCTTCTGCCTGTCACTCCTAACCAGTAACCCTGGTCCCCAGGAACCCCATGGCTCTGCCACCCTTCAGACACTCTTCCTCTCCAAGTGGGCACTGTTGAATCACATCCTGAGACTCTAGAGTACGAATCATGAGCCACATCCTGCTGACATCCTTCCCCACACTCTGTAGATGCCTGTAGAAGCTGCTTCTCATCGCACACGATCAGCCAGGGTCCCACAAGCCCCTCTTCGACAAGGGGAAAGAGGGTGTGCCCTTTGCTTTTTCATAAAATGCCTCACTTCGGGGAATCCTTGCTTTGGTTTGTCTTTGTAACTTTACTAGGGCTTTGAAACTTTATTTAGCAGTAAGAGATTCTCAGGGAGGGCTGGGACATGAGTGTTATGACAGGATTAGAATTGAGAAAAGGCAGAAGAGAAAGGATTTTATCTGAATGAGAGCCCCTTAACATGGTTGCCATAGAAGCCGTGCAGGATGTTCACTGCACAAAGGCATGCCGGGGGAGGACTTGGGTGGTCTGAGAGCCTGAGGGATGTCTGTACAGGCCTCGTGCCTTGGTGATGAGATAAGTCTATTAGGGAAAGAAGGAACTCTCTTAGTTCAGTGAGCAGGCTACATAGCAACCTCTGTTAAGGCTAAGACTGAGCAGAAGAAAGATCTTGTAAAGATTCATTTTTTATTAATAATTTGACTCCTTTACATCTAAAATGATATCCTACTTTCCGGTTACCCCTCCACAAGCCCCCCATCCCACAACCTCCCTTCCCTCCCTCCCCTTTGCCTCTATGAGGGTGCTCCCCCAGCCACCAACCCTCTCATGTACCACCCAATTTTTAGTTTGTGAGTGAGTGTGTGTGTTTGAGTGTGTGTGCGCGTGTGTATGTTCCTCTGTGTGCATTTGTGTGTTTGAGTGCATGTGTTCATGTGTGTGTGTGCGTGTGTTTGAGTGTCTATGTGTGTTTGAGTGTGTGTGTGAGTGCGTGTGTTTGAGTGTGTATGTGTGTGTGAGTGCGTGTGTTTGAGTGTGTATGTGTGTGTGAGTGCGTGTGTTTGAGTGTGTGCGTACGGTTGCCTGTGGCGTCCAGTAGAGAGTGTTAGGACAGTTGTTACGCCCAGAATGTGTAGGAGTTGGAGCTACAGGTTCTAAGCCTTCTCCCATGACTGCTGGGAAACAGACTCAGACGCTGAGGTATCTCTCCAGCCCTCAGAAGACATTTTAAGAGTTATGTTTTACTGCTGTGGAGTTATTCACTCAAGGTCACATAGCTAGAGAATGGCAGGGCCAGATCCAAATACTGGCAGCCTGACCCAAAGGTCCTGGCCTAACCACCACAGCACACTGCCTCATGGCCTTGCCCCTGCCTGTATGGCTTGGGCAACATATTAGTTATGCTTGTGTCGCTGTGACCAAAGTACCTGACATAACTGTTTGTGGGAAGAAAGGTTCGTTTTGGTCCATGGTTTTAGAGGGTTTCAGCCCAGCATGGCAGGAAGTGGGTGGCAGAGCAGTTTAAGTTGACATCATGTTGAAAAAGGAATCAAAGTATGAACCAGGAACTGAGGGATGGATGGGTCTAACCATAAAGTCTCACCCCACTGTCCTACTTCTGCCTGCTGGGTTCCACAGCCTCCCAATACTGCACAACCAGCTGGAAACAATGAGCCCATAGGCACAGTCTAGATTCAGATAAGGATGGATGTTATCCCCAGAAGGTGTAGGAATGCTTTCAGGAAGGGCTGCAAGCATCATGACCCAAGGAAGGGAGAGCTTTTGTGTGGCTAAGGGTCTGGACAACCAAGGCCCTTTCTGAGGCAACCTGTGTCTTGAGGCATTGTAAGGAACACTCATGCTGGCATAGTATATACTAATATATATTATATTATATATAAATATATATTATATAATGTATTATGATACGTGCACACGCATACATATGTGTGGTTGAGTGATGGCTTGGTGGTTAAGAGCACTGATTGGTCTTTCAGAGGATTCAATGTCCAGCACCCACACCTCTAACACACAAGTGCCTGTAACTCCAGCTCCAGGGGATCTTATGCCCTCTTCTGGCCACCATGGGCACTGCATACACATGGTACAGACATGCATGCAGACAAGATGCCCCTATGCATAAAATATAATAAATAAAATCTGGAAAAAAAAGAGATGAAGCAGAGAATGACTGAGGAAGACACCTGATGTTGACCTCTGGTCTACACACACACACACACACACACACACACACACACACACACCACCATGCATACACGCGTACACACATATATACGTACACCACAGTTGGATGACCCCTGAAGAACAACAGCTGAGGTGTCCTCTGGCTTCCACATGCATGCTCACCAATACCTGCACGTATGCATACCTGCGTGTACATACATACTCACAAAAGTCAGACAATGAGAAAATGTAAACTTTTTTGGGGTGGGTTGTCGTTTTTCAAGACAGGGCTTACCCGAGTAACAGACCTGGCTGTCCTGTAACTTATTGTGTAGACAAGGCTGGCCTTGAACTCCCAGAGGTCCACCTGCCTCTGGCTCCCTAGTACTGGGATTAAAGGCGTGCAGCACCTTGTCGGGCTAAAATGCAAACTTCTAAGACTCAACCTTCTCCTACTCCAGACTCGGGGTCTGTTTTTCTTTTTATTGTAAAGTAGCTACCTTCTTCCCTACTTTTCTGTGGATGGGAAAGAAGCTGTCTTTGTGGACATGTGTGCCGGATGCCCCCATGACCCACCTCATTTCATCCTTACCACCTGCTGTGAGACTTTGTTCCTGGTCACCACTGCAGCACCCAGTAAGGAGAAGTGACTGACCTCCTGGCCAAGGGTCTCTGTGCTCTTCCCACGGCCCCTCCCTGTTTCCTCTAGTTCTCTGGGGACAGGGGCCCATGCTGCCTCAGAAGAGCTGGAGTACTTCTCCTTGGAGAATCGTGGTGTCCGGGGATTAGCAGTAAAGGACTTAACACTGCCCTCTGGGTTATAGAGGCTCCTCTATGAAGAAAAGGGGTGGACCAGGGGCTGGTGGCCTGGATGGAGATGAAAGACTTTGAACATAGTGTCCCCGCCCCTGCCCTTGGTCAGGGCTGACAGCTATTTCCTCCTTTAGCTCACTCCCCTCCTGCCACTCCTGGTGCTCAGTCCTGCTGCTTTCAGAAGCTGCTACCCTGCTCAACCCTGTGCTCACTGTGTGGCTCGGTAAGGAGGCAGCCTTCCAGGGGCTGGGCAGCCTTGGTGGGCTCTCAGGACTACACAGAGGGCTACTCCTAGTTAGAATGACAAGGGGATAAGCTTAGAAGCCTGGTGAAGCCTGACGCCCAGAAGGAAGGACAGTGTTTTCCTGGGGGCTAGCTAGGTGGTAGACCCAATGTGTGAGCCATTCAATCATGGCCACAGTGCCACCTCAGGAGAGGGGACATGATCACTCTGTGAGCTTAGAGAAACTGACAAGTTCACCCATCTGGAGGCTGGGTTCAAGCTCAGGGTGTTGGAAAGCTGGGGTTCCCACTATAACAGGATTGTAGCTGCTTGAGTGCCCCAAGATCCTGAGTCTTGAAGCTGTCTTCATGCAGCCTGAGGGATAGGAACCGGTGGTTCCAAAAAGTGCAGGAGCACTGGCATCCCACATGATACTGACAGTGCAGCTCAAGGGATGTCTCAAGGCAGAAAGAATGGCCCTGTCTGCTGGAAGGAAAATAGTCTCCCTCCACAGCACTGGTCCAGCTTCTGTGCTTCTCTGAACTCCAGTTTCTTCTTCTGAAAAGCTATGCTTATTGGATTAATGTGAGTATAACCGCTCTGCAGATGCTAAAGCTAAAACAGTGGGATCTGTAGGAATTCATAGAAATCACAGACATCAGATGTGCCTGGTCCCTTTGACCTAGCTCCAAGAGGTATTTTGTGAGGGATATTCTAGGTTGGTGTCCCAGAGCTCAACCCTACGAAGATCAGTGGTTTCTGGAAGGGAGTAGATTTTTCCATTCTGGCCACTGTTTCTGTTAGAATGAGGAGTTCTGAGGTCTCTGGCAACCTATTTCCTTCTCTTCTTCTATCATCCCACTTTTGAAGCTAGACAGCAGCCCGAGGACTGAACAATCCCCCTTCCACATGGCTGTGTTGAGTGGCTCAACAAACACTTTAAACACATGTGCCTCAGTTTTCTCATCTGTACAATGGGATGGAGAGAGTACTGGCATATTTCTCCCAGAGCCGCAAGAAAGAACATCTATTACAGGATCTACCACAGTACCTGGAGGGGTGTGGGTGCCTGGCCCAGCCTGAGTCCCCACACCCTGCTTTCATTTCCTCTCTGCTGCAGGGAGTATACAATGTGATTCCCTTAGGCCTCCCTGACCCCAGCTTTGTTACAGGGTCCTGGGGTTCTCCATGAGGCTGTGAGCATTCAGAGATCCTGGCTTTTTCAGAGCTCCTTAGTTGTCGCCTATCGTCCCTATTGGCCCAGGGTGTGGGTGAGTACATGGGTCTGGGTTTCCTGGGATAGGTAGGACTATCACTGCCTTCCCCGGGTTCTTGTGTGACACTTCCTCCAGCCAGGTCTCACGCTTGTCCCTCTTATCTTATTTCCTCTCCTTCTATCAGAGGAAGGGCCAGCTCCCCTGATCTCAATCAACCAGCACAGCCAAGCAGACACGTCCGATGCTGACCACTGCTCGCTAGGAGGAACTGCAGAGAGGTAAGGGACTGGGTGGTAAAGACCTCCCATCCCACATGAGGGGCTACTCTTCTGTTTCGGAGGTTGAGAAAATGAATCCTGCCTGGCCTGACCTTTTGTGATCTTGGATGAGAGCTTAATAGTAATCACAATGGTATTGATACAGTGCCTGCTTTATATCAGTTCCCTTGTGTGTGTGTGTGTGTGTGTGTGTGTGTGTGTGTGTGTGTGTGTGAGCCAAAAGTTAACCTTAGGAGCAGTCACCTTAAAAAATGACTTATTTTTATTATTTCAAATTGTGTATGTGTGTGCATGTGAATGCAGGTATACGTATATGGGAGTATAAATCAGATGTCAACCTTGAGTAATATTGCTTAGGATCAGTCCACATTAAATGGATTTTATTTTAAAGTGTGTGTGTGTGTGTGTGTGTGTGTGTGTGTGTGTGTGTGTGTGTGTGTGTTGGTGGGTACGCATGTGAATGCAGGTGTCCACAGAAGCCAGAGGAATTGGACCTGCTGGAACTGAGTTATATGGGGCAGCTGTGGGTACTGGAAGTCAAACACTGGTCCCCTGAAAAAGCAGTATACATTTTGCTGTGAAGCCAGCTCTCCAGTCCCCTACCTTGTCTTTTTAAGGTCTCTAGGACCTGCATTTTACTTAGTTTAGGCTGGCTGGTGTGAGCCCCTCGGGTCCACCTGTCCTTATGTCTTCAGCACGTGTACCATCCCTAGGTCCTGGGGTCACACTCAGCTCCTCATGAGCACACACTTATATTTTCCCCATCCACCCACACCCTTTTAAAAGTGTTCTCATTTTGTCCCAGTAGCCTTACAAACTCAAGACTGTTAGGCTCAGGAAGATTATACCTGGCTTGCCCAAAACTGCAATACTCCCTTGTCTTCCTCATCCTCACAGATTCCCAGTGTCTACCCTATTACCAGGCAATACTGGCAACTCTAAGATAGGTTCATCTCTTGCCCAAGCTACAGGCTTCTGGTTCCTGGGTGCCAGGTTCAGCTCTCCTTTCTTCCACCTGGCCATGGCCAACATCACACTGAAGCCGCTCTGTCCACTCTTGGAGGAGATGGTCCAGCTTCCAAACCACAGCAACTCTAGCCTCCGCTATATTGACCACGTGTCGGTGCTGTTGCACGGGCTGGCCTCCCTGCTGGGCCTGGTGGAAAACGGACTCATCCTGTTTGTGGTGGGCTGTCGCATGCGCCAGACGGTGGTCACTACCTGGGTGCTGCACCTGGCGCTGTCCGACTTGTTAGCCGCTGCCTCTCTGCCTTTCTTCACCTACTTTCTGGCAGTGGGCCACTCGTGGGAACTGGGCACCACTTTCTGCAAGCTACATTCCTCGGTCTTCTTCCTCAACATGTTTGCCAGCGGCTTCCTGCTCAGCGCCATCAGCCTGGATCGCTGCCTGCAGGTGGTGAGGCCAGTGTGGGCACAGAACCACCGCACGGTGGCGGCCGCGCACAGAGTCTGCCTGATGCTCTGGGCTCTGGCGGTGCTCAACACAGTACCCTATTTCGTGTTCAGGGACACCATCCCGCGGCGTGATGGCCGCATCATGTGCTATTACAACATGCTGCTCTTGAATCCAGGGTCTGACCGCGACACCACGTGCGACTACCGTCAGAAGGCCCTGGCGGTCAGCAAGTTCCTGTTGGCCTTCATGGTACCTCTGGCCATCATCGCCTCGAGCCACGTGGCTGTGAGCCTACAACTGCATCACCGTGGTCGCCAGAGGACAGGCCGTTTCGTGCGTCTGGTGGCAGCCATAGTGGTGGCCTTCATACTCTGCTGGGGGCCCTACCACATCTTCAGTCTGTTGGAGGCGCGTGCCCATTCTGTCACCACGCTACGGCAGCTCGCGTCACGTGGGCTGCCCTTTGTCACCAGCCTGGCCTTCTTCAACAGCGTGGTCAACCCACTACTCTATGTGCTCACTTGTCCCGACATGTTGCACAAGCTGAGGCGCTCGCTACTCACGGTGCTTGAAAGCGTGCTGGTGGAGGACAGCGACCTGAGTACTGGGCCCGGCAAGCGCTGTCGCCGCCGCCATCGCCGCCGCGCCTCCTCCACCACCACCCCAGCCTCTACCTTACTGCTGGCTGACCGATTTCCCCAACTGCGTCCTGCTCGCTTAATCGGCTGGATGAGGCGTGGCAGTGCAGAGCTCCCACGGAGGGTCCGAGAGCAGTCCCAGGAGAAGCAGGGCTCATTGAGCTGTACTTTGGATTAGATGGGCACAGCCCAGAAGCTGTGCCAACACATCCCAGGCCTCTCCCATACCCAGTTGAAAAAGTACATAGCCAATGCCAGGCCCAGGTCGTAGCTTACTGGGTAGGGTCCAGGAAACCAGCTTGTGGAAGTGCCCTGGGCAAGGAGCAATCCTTCCTAAACACTTTAATCTTGCAATGTGGAACTGGGAGAGCAGCAGGAATGCAAAAGTAGCCTTTAGAGGTGCTACCTGGTTCCTGACTCCAGGTTTCTACACTTAAAGAATCCAAGTACTTAATTGCCTAGGGATTTGCTAGGGTAACTGATGAGGGTTGGGTAAAGATTTTGTACTTCTATTACCTTCCTGGTAGCTGGCCCAAGGCAATTGGGATTGAGGTTAAGCTCAGAGCCCGCATCTCTTAAGGCCCTGCTTTGTGAATGGAGACTGCCAATTAGCACTGTTTATGGGAGTCAGTGAGAGGAAAAGGGTTGAGAAGCAGTTTACAGCCAACGGCCTTCACTTTTAACCCCCCATTTAGCCTGAGACCGATGCTTTAACCACACCTTGCTATCCAGCTTGTTAGCCATATTGGTGTCAACTCCCACTCAAGATCTTCACTGCCCAGTTTTAGAGCTGTCGCTGCTGCCAGAAGCTGCACTCTAGCCTTCAGTTATCATTGGATCAATTCTATCCAGAGAACAACCTTCCCCTATTAACTGCCTCACAGGGAGACGGCCTGGCAGCTCTCACTTCTAACCTACAGGTAGGAGGGCAACTTGTAGTGGCCATGGACCTTCCATCACACATCAGATCTCCTCCTCACCATAGACTGACTGCAGGGCAGCTGGCTGACTCATTTTTACCTTCTAGGGGAAGGGGAGTTGATGGAACAAGGACGGGTATTCTCAGGATCTCCTGAACCATTTAAGGCCAGGCTGGTTGTCAGCTCTGTGTGCTTCTCAAACCAGAGAGTAAAATGTCACCAAGTCTCGTCTGTTTTACTCAGCATACCTGTCACACCATGTGTTTTAATGGTTTATTATGATAATGAAAGCCCAGGGACTTCTGTCCTTCTAGGAGCCTAGAGCTGTACTTATGGGGACACCAATAAACACCTCTGCGGTAGAGTAAGTGGGCATGGCTCAAGTCCCAAGGCTTCTTCAGTCCAATGTGGGAAAGGAGTGCTGGAGAGAAACTCCGCTCCCTGCAACTACCCACTTCAATCTTTCAGTGCCAAATTAAGGAAGGGCTGGCTTCAGTTGACTGAGGGGACCAAATCAGCAGAATGCACTAGTGACCAAGGTGTCACTGAAAAAAATGGAGGCACTGCCTTCTGATAGAAGGCCTCCCGATGTGGATAGACTAAGGACCCCAAGACAGGAAGTTACCAGCTCACCAAGAAACAAGAATTCACAGTTCAAGACCTTTTGTTGTTTTTTTGTTTTTTGTTTTTTTTGAGATAGGATTTCTGTGTAGCCCTGGCTATCCTGTACTCTATAGACAAGGCTGGCCCAACTCCGAGATCCGCCTGTCTCTGTCTGCTGAGCACTGGGATTAAAGGTGTGCACTGCTGCTACCACCCGCAACAGTTCAGGATCATAAGGCACTTTGGAAAGGAGATGGGGACAGTGAAATCTCTGAGTTCCAGCACAGTCTTCAGTTCCCTCTGGGCTGGAGTCCCCATCTTGATGTGACAGTGTTAGTGTGCTGGCCCCAGGAAAGGTGTCAGACAGTGGTCTGAGAGGTGCCTTGCTTGCTTGCTGTGACTCTTCGCCTGCTGAGGCCCTGGACTGTCCTGAGCTCAGACCTTGGCTACAGGCCTCTGGGGTGGCTGTTTCTGGAGCAAGGCCAGGGTGTCTCTCTTTTGAATGGAGCGCAATTGCTTCTTCTTTGCTTTCTTGAGCTTGGCAGGGTTCCGGATCTGAGGGAGTGGGAGATAAGAGGTATCAGTGTGGATGAGAACCCTGTCTTTGGGGAAAAGGGGGGCAGGGGCCCAAGCACCCTAACAGCCTCTTTCACCTTGCCCAGCCTGCACCCCGAGTGGGCACTCACCACTTGGACAATCTCAGCTTTGCGTTCGTTTTCTAGACGGCGTCTGAGGTTCTCAGCTCGGCGTTCTTTCTTCTCCTGAAACACACAGAAGGGGAATCTCAGGCTAGAAGCTGAGATGGCCCTAGTATCTCAGGCCCCTGGTGAGTGAGAACCCACACAATCCTAGGAGGAGAAGCCTGCTTGGCCTCCAGGTTGCTCCCAGCGGGGAAGGGTAGAGGCCTGGGCACTTCCGGGGAAGACCAGGGATGCAATGCCTGCACTGTGGGCCTGGAGCTGAGGCCCACCACGGCAAGAGTACCCAGTTCCAAATCAGAAAGGTGGGAAAGCAGACACCTGAAGGCAGGGGCTTCACAGGACAACTGCATGTGCCAAGATGCGGATGTCTTCCCACCTAGAAGTCAAATGCAAGCAGAATGGCCCTTTCTACACAACACCCCATGCACTAGCTGCCAGGGAGAAGGTTGGGCTGGTCCCAGGTTTTCTTCTGCTCAGGTTCAGGTGTCCCAGAATGAGAATGAAAGGCCAGTATAGCTGGGCTCCACAATTGGCCCTAGGAAGGGCTGGGCAGGATGAGCTGTCAAAAGGCTCTGGAGGAACCTGGTCCAGCTTAAGTCTTCATTCTGCTTTCTAATTAGGGTGCTATGGTTGAGTCTATACCTCCACTTCCTCATCTCTACAGTAAAGCTGACCACAGGACCTAACTCATCAGACTGACTTAAGAAATAAGTGTGTGGTGAAAAAAAAAGAAGTGTGTAACTAGGCCTGGAACAGTACCAGCTCTCCAGGGACACTCAGAGCCTGCTCTGGGGGTGGGAAGTCCAGGGCTTCCTGGCTATGCTGCCACTGTACTAGTAGGGCTAGGGCATGGATGGTGGCTCCAGATGACTGTTATGTGGTCAGGCCTTTTTGTGGCTTTGACAACCTGGTGCCCTTGGGGAGGAAGTGACCTATGATCTTATGTATTAAAAGGAGGATTGGGAGGATGCACCTTTCCAGTTGCTCACAAGTTGGCAACTATTTTGGCCAAGCAGGAATCAAGGCTGCACAGGAAAAAAGATACGGCTTTAGTGACAGCTAGATCTGCAGTGATGCAAAGATAGGTGGAGGGATGCCTTAGTGATTTGACTGGTCCATCCCTCCTCTCAGTGGCCAATCTGGGACTACAGAGCTGAGACAAATCGTTTGAATCAGAACTCCTTCTGTACCTTGGGCTCAACAGACTGGCAGTGGGAGCTGAACTCGTCCCTGTGGACAGTCCTGCTAACCAACCCAGCATGTCCTTGCTCGCTCAGTGCTGACTGCCGAAGCAAAACTGGGACTGTTTTCAAGACTTCCTGGAGGCTAAAGGTGTTGGGAACAAGTCTTTGTGGTGCTGGTGATTGAGTTCAAGGCTCTGTGTATGCTAGTCAAGTCCCTAGCTCATGGGCATGAATCTCTAATGAGATTCTGAATTGGGGCAAGGGGAGTGAATTGGAAGGAAGGTATAAGAACCACCCCCAGGATAGTGTGTGGGAATCTCTTCTAGAATGACAGCAACAAATCCGAGGCAAGCTTTTCCCTCATAAGCAGATCTCTGAGAGGGGTCTAGCCCCACCATATTGAACGCCCCCGCCGCCAAGATGGCTTGCTGGTCTTTACCCTGGGCTCATCACACTACTTCCAGGTCTCCTGCATGTCCATAAGCAAAGGCTTAGCTGTATGGTAGAGTGGGAATTCTACCATGGCCCTAGACTATTCTTCTTACCCCTGGGGTCCTCATGCCCAGGAGCTCTGACTAAGTCATACTCCTTTGTCTGTCATCCTCCCAGCGTCTACTGCAGCAGATATGTATTTGGCCTCTGGGATCCAGACTTGGAGGGATGGTCCCTTACCTGCCGGCGCCTCTGTTTCTCCTCCTCCAGGTGCCGGGCGAAGTCCTTAGCCAGCTTCCTCTCCTGTCGCTCCTTCATCTTCCTCTGCCAGGAGGTACGCAGGGGCTTGTCCTGAACCATCTGGGAGAACCTTGGCAGGAGAGGAGGGGACCTCTGTGGTGTTGCCTTCACACCCTGCTGTCACTGGGCTCTGGGTCTGCGTCTACTCCTTTCCTGACTGCCTGGCATTCAGCTTTCTACAGAAGCTTAGGAAGGAATGGGCTACTAAGCATGTAGGCCTATTTCCATTCCAAGACTCAAGAGTCCTCTCATTCCTGAGTGTAGTTTGGGACTTGAAGCTTTCTGTACTCATACAGCTTCAGCTGTGCAGTTTTGCTGCTACCAAACAGGGTAACTTGTGAGTGAATGCCTCTGGAGATGAGGTGCTCATTCCCTAGAGGGGTGTGACTTTACCTCCAAACAGCAAAAACAAAGCCTTTCTGTAAAAAATTCAGATTATTCTTCAGTTTGGGGGATGTGAAGGTGGAGAAGTGGGATTTGGGGGTTTCTGATAAGTCTGGCTTTTCTGGAGAGTCAAATGCTCTTACAGTCATAGAAGAATGGAGATGACATCTGTAAGAACACTCTAGGGTATGCTAAAACATTTTAGGAGGGGTTAAGTGCAGGGACAAGGAACAGAAGATAAAGCTGGGCCAGGAAATGCTGAAAACTGTTGAAACTGGTGATAGGACTCATAAAACTCAGCTCTTTCCTTTTCTGTGATAAAAAGTAAAAATAAAATGAAGACAAGCCCTCACATCTCTCCCCCACTACCTGCTCAGTCTGCTGGGTGTCCCATGGGCCTGTTCTCCCCCCAACCCTCTCTTATCCCCAGAACTCTAAGGCTCCTCAGCAGATCCTTTCACAGTGGCCCTTCTGCCTCCCACACTCCAACCTTGACTCGTGTAGGAGTTCCTATTTACTTGCCTGTTAGAGGATATCTTGAGGAACCCTGTCTCTGAAGGCCTTGGTGCATGTCTGTGGCTGACCAGACAAAGGTCAATGCTGCATTTCTGAGTGTCTGCTCCCTTCCTAGAGTCTGGCACACAGTGTGGAACTTGGCACCAGGTTTACTCACAGGCAGTCTGGTTCTGTCCCCTCCCACTGCATCGCTAGCTTCTGACACCAGCATTCTCCTCTCTGCTAAGTCCCCAAGCTTTCTCAAGACCCAGCTTCCAAAAAGCAGAGCAGTGGGTACCTTGTGGACTTCCTTTCACTCTTAACAAACCGGAATTTGAGAATCCTGGAAGGACAGGATGATGGAAGCCTGGAGAAACCAGAGCCACTAGACATAATACTATATCTTGTTAGAGCATCAGTGACAACAATGTTCCGTCATGGAAATGATCCCCGCCCCTTCCTGAAAGGGAATCACTACGTATAGGCTGCTGTAGCGCTTGATTTGTAGTTTGTGTTAAGAAGACTCATAGATTATTTCATTTAATAGTGAATGTAAATGTAGCAAGTGGCTACAGCACTGAGGCAGAGTCGATGTTCAGCACTAGTTATTGGAGATGGAAAACAGGCCTGGGATGTCTGGTCCTGAGACCATTATTTACTTCCTATGAGACCCTGGGCAAGGAAGCCTCTCAGCCACGGCACCCCCCTGTGTGTACATAACAGTATAGAAGGGTAACAGGTTGCCTGTGGCCATCAGTGGCCTGGCTACTGTGACTTGCTGGGAGCAGCTTCAAAGTTTTTCTGATTGGTGCCTTTCTCTTTAAGCTTAACTTTCTTAAGTTTAATGGAGTATGCTTGGGGGAGGGGTTATACCCAGAGCTTAGGCTTTAAGAGTAACAAAATGACATCTGTAAAGTGCCTGCACAAAGCCTGGCACAGTCCATCATCCGTCAATGTCATCCTCTTAAAATCTCTGATGCCCTGTTCTCTTACGAATTCTTGTCTTTGGCCAGTAGCTGATACTTCAACCCTACTTCTTCTCCAGAGCTGAAATTTCAACTGAACCCACTTCTCTTTCCCTGCTGCCTAAACAATGCCCTTCATATAAGCCTCCTCATTCCTTTACTGAAAAATATAAACTCAGCATTACCATGCCCCAGCACTGAAAGGACAAGGAAGACCCCATGTCTTAAGAAGGCTGCAACCCAAGTGAAGCTGGTCAACAGAAGCAGGTTAATGGGTTCCGCTCACTCGCTTTGCGGTCAAATCTATGCTCCCATCCCGTGTCTCAATTAGCCTCCGTGAGCCTTGTTTTCTTCAGATGTACAATATTAATACTAGTAACACCTGCTCCAAAGGGGAAAGATTAAATGTGATTACATGTGTGGCTGGCTATGAAAGACTCACTCTCTGGCCATCCCTAAGGAAGTGACACAGAACCAGTGATGATATTTTACAGTAAAAAGGATCTCACTATAATGGCTGCCTTTCTTGCTCTGCTTCCCTCACTAGATGTGGCAGACAAGGTGGCACATGCCTTCAAACCCAGCACTAGGAAGGCAGAAGCAAGCATATCTCTGTGAATTTCAGGACAGCCATTGTCACACAGTGAGACCCTGCCTCGCAATAAAAAAAGGGAAGGAAAGGAAGTTCAAAAGAACACCTCAAGACCACTGAGGATCTCCCTTAGGCATTTTGACATGATCCTGTTTGTTAATTTTACTCGGGTGAGCTCTTTCAAGTCTGGGATTTCATTCAGGCGAAGGCAAGGTCCAAATGCACGGAGAACCCAACACATCGCCCATGCTGTCCTCACTTTACCTCTTCTTGGAGCGGTCTTTCCACACACGCCCGGATTTGGGCTTCCCCTTCGGAATTACAGGAAGCTCCTCCTTCAGTTTCTTGGACGCTGGGGCCTGGGGAGAAGCTATAACTCGCTTCTTTAGGTCGAGACTTCCGGTCACTGACTCTCCAGCCGGAGGTTGCTTGCTTGGCTCCAGCTGGCGCTCTGGGGAGCTAGGTGCCTGGAATGCCAGCTCCTGTGCTGGCTGGGAGGGCTCGGGACCCGGTGCTTGCTGACCCGGGCAAGGCTCGGGAGATCTTGGGATCACCTCCTCCTTAGCGTGGGCTACCTCAGAGTCCTGTGTGGGAGATAATTTGGATGACTGCTCTCGTTGCGGGGATTCCGGATTCGACTCTGTCTGTCCTGCAGGTGAATCCAGGCCCAGATCTTGATGAAGTTGAAGGGACCCAGGGTGAGGCTCTGGTTGCCTTTGTGGGGACCCAAAGCCTGCATCCTGTTTAGGACAGGGTGATTCGGGGCTAGTCTCCGGCTGAGGTTGGGGAGACACAAGGTCCAGTGGCGGAACTCTCGGAGACTCGAGCTCTCTTGTTTCTTCTGGGTTCGACTTGAAATCTACAAGAGCCCGTTTGGCCCGAGAGACTTCGGGGTCAGGAAGGTTCTCCAGAGACAGAGGGTTTAGGCCTTCCAGCCGCCGGCTGCGCCTCAGCGGCGTACCCATGGCTCACGTGTAGTCTCCGTAGCCTTCAGAATCGTCGGCGCCTTCATATGACGTCAGACTCGTCTATTTCCGTACCGGGCAGGAAGTGCGCACTGGCGGTAGAGTGATGCGTGGAAAAGCAGGGGATGTTTGTCCCGGGGGCTGGGCTTAGTAGACGCATGCGTGTTGTGTCTGGTTGCTGGGTTTCCGCGATGCGGTTTTTTTTTTTTTTTTGGTCGTTTTTGTTTTTGTAAACCGCGAGTTCTAGGTGCAAGAGAAGCGGGGTTGGAGTGGGGTATACCTTTTCTTTTTTCCCTGAGAGAAGAGGTTGGCAAAAAGGCGGAGGGAGTTTGTAGGCAGAGCTGAGCGTGTTAATTTACTCTGGAACAGCTGGGCCCGCATACGTCACGTTTTCTTTTGTTTTATCTTTTGTAATAGTAGCTTTGCGCAGTGTAACAAAGGAGGAGGCCCTGGGGGTCTGCATGAGTGGGAAATCTTCAATTTTTGAGTTTTCTTAAACGTTCTCACCCTTACCATCTCTTTTACTACTGTGCCCAGATATGCTTCAACAGTTTCAATCAGCGAAGTGTCAGGTCTGAGGCCCAGAAAACCCTGACTGCTTTGTTGTCAATGTTGGGGGGGTCACAGCGTGTGCCCGAAGTCAGGTCTGGCTACCCCATCGTCAACAAACCACCGGAAAGAGCCAAATTAAAATTGGAAAGCTTTAGAAAAAGAATTATTCAAATGGCCATACTGGGAAGAGAGGCAAAGAGATTCTGTGAATCACCCAAATTCGACCTCAGGGTTCTAAAGTTAGATAGAAAGTTTAGATAGAGGGCCAAGGATAAATACATTTAAGTAGTCCTTATCAAGGTATGACTCTGTCCACCATTGCCCCACCATTATCTGGGTTTTAGTCTCATCCTGTAGGTGGTCTGACAAGCTCTTTCCAGGGGACAAATTTCCCCTCTGGCTGGTACCCGTTTTTGTCTCCCCTCTGGCTGGTACCCTTTTTTCTTCTCCCAGCATGAGAATTCTGAGAAAATTCCCATTTCTTTGGAGTCCACTGTTTGTTTGATTGTCTGATAGGCAAAAGTGTCTCTTTAGAATACCTTCATTTCTGCCAGGATGGTTACATGCTGACCCAGGAGGAGGCAAGGAAGATGTAGAGCCAGAGAAAAGTTTCTGCAGGGTAGAAAGTGGATGCCCAATTCTTGGACACACCCCCTAAGCACTGCACACATGGTCTCAGATGCATACTGATGGAGTTAACCTGAGTCCACCCTTAGGGTTAGGGAATAGCACAGCTTCTCCATGTCACTAAGAACAATTGCACCCTGGTGTTGTAATTATATGTCAGCTCCTGCCTCCCCAGTAATGGCTCAGAGCCCTCATGTCCCTGATTTAAGGGGAGCTGCAGGGAGTTGTGGTTTTCTCCAGGCTGCCTCAGACCCCCAACCCCCTTCCTGTCTCTTGCCTCTATCTGGAGGGGTCACTTGCAAATATTGATTAGAGCACATCCTGGGTCTACTTAAATAATTCAGGTCTAATTTTGTGTCTCTTCCAGGGATGGAGCGTGAGAGTGTGTGTGTGTATGTGTGTGTGTGTGTGTGTGTGTGTGTGTGTGTGTGTGTGTGTGTAGGAGAGATTGATTTTGGACAGAAGACGTTGGATGTGCCTTTAACATCTGTGCAGGGTTCCACTTGAGCCCAGCCTGGTTTATCACTGTATGCACCGGTCAGGGAAGACTCCTGAAATTTTCAGAGTAGGTAGCTTTCTTCCTCAGTTCCATCTAGTAGTAGGATAAGAAGGGGCTCCCCCACCCCTCAAGAGACCTCAGCAGGGTTTAGCCCCAGGTTCTTGTGAAGGTAATCTGGTAATTCATGTGCCCTCAGGCTTTTCCCTGGCTCACTTTCCCATTCACCCATTGTTGCTTCTGGGGGGGGGCACTTTGTAAACATTATTTGCATATAAATCCTCATTTTAAGAGTTGGCTCTTGTTAGCTATCAAAAGATCTCCAGAACCTTGACTCTCCTGGCAGAACAGTGAGATGGGGGTGGGGTTGGAGTGGGAGGACTAATAAAGGTCTGTCTCTTTCTTTGTGTTTGAATGTCTGGGCTTGTCTTTCAATCTCTCTCTCTCTCTCTCTCTCTCTCTCTCTCTCTCTCTCTCTCTCTCTCTCTCTCTCTCTCTCTTACCTGTGGCCATTTACCTCTGCCAGGGCAAAGTGAGAGAGTACCAGACTGACTGTCCTTGTCTCTTGACTCAAGCTTGCAAATCACTATGCTCTTGCTTGTATAAATTGCATGTGCCCATCTGTGTGTATCTGTGCACCTCTATGTGTGCATCTGTTAGTGCAGACTATTGTTCTAGGATAGACAATCATCCTCCTGGTTTGGTATTCCAGGGGACTAAAGAACTCCAGGAGACCCCTTGTAGGCAACAAGTGTTTACTTAATGCTGGGGATTTCAAAACTCAACCGTGCTGCCCTGGTAGGATGAATGATTGAAGTCTAGGAGAATATCTGATCCATATCATGGGTCCATTTGTAGGCACTGGTTTCCTTCAGTCAGCAGATCTTAGGTTACATAAATAAACCAGGTCTTGCCCTGTCAGCACCTCATGGCATGTGTGACACTCAACCCCTCCAGTGCACAGACCAGGAGCAGTTAGGGACAGAAATGTCTGCAGGAGGGGCCGTTGCCAGGCAACTAAACCTTCCCTCTCTGTGACTAATCCTGGCTCACAGTGTCACTCTCTGCCTGGCTTTGGACAACTGCTTTATCCTTTCTGTGTCTTGGTTATCTTCTGGGAACAGGGAGATTTACTATGAAAAACTGAGGCTTTGGAGTCAGACTGGCCAGGCTCCCACCTCTACTTAATTGCTACGTGATCTTTATGAGTACCCAAGCCTCCCTGTGCTTCAGTTTCTTTATTAATAAAAATAGTCACAAGAACAGCACAACTGCCTCCCAGGGTTGTGCAGAGTAAACAGAGCTGCACAGCACATACCCGGCAGCTGGCTCCTCTCTGCTACTCACAGTTGCTTACATATTCAAAGACAGGTTTCCTATAGCTTTTCTAGAATCCTCTTTCAGTCAGGCTGAAATCTCTCCAACTGTCCCCCAGTTCTCCAAAGGCCTCCTTCTCCCTCCCCCAGAACCAACTGCCCTCGGCACTATGGGTTCATTATCTTTCTACTCCACAGTTCCCAGTGGTATGACCAGCTCCCCCATACTCTTCCTGGCAGTAAGCCGCCATGTAGGTCTCCAGTGGGAAATGTCCACTGGAGCTCCAGCTGTCTCTTGGTGTTATTTTAGATACTGTAAATTTTCCTCCCCTCCCCTTCCCTTACCTTTCCTTTCTCCTCGTCCCTATTTTCACGACTTTCTTCTCCTCCCTGCCTGAAACCATCTTGATTAGCTCATGGCAATCTGCCTATCTCATCCTCCTCCTGAGTGCGTGCTACAGATGGGAGCCACCATGCCTGGCTAGTACAGGACCTCTGTTGAGTTGTTTTGGGGTCTAGCTCCTCTGATGTAACCCTTGATCCACCTCCTGTTTGGCAAGTGTGCATAGCTATTTTCAGGTGTATGCCATGAGTTGTTCCACAGAGCACAGGGAGCAGGACAGGGGTCAGCTCTTACTGAGAGCGCTCATCTCAGCCTCTATCCCTTTGACCCATGAGATGGGGAAGGAGGGCCTGAGTGGGAGGAGAAGCCTACAACCGTTCAGTTGTGGCACTCACAGGGTTCTGGGAAGCTGCTGGGTTAGGGAAGGGTCACTCCAAAGCTCTCTGGTACCTGCTGCTCAGGGTGGAGATCAGAGCTTATCTGCAGATCTCAAAGTATCTGTAGGTTTTGCCAAAACGAGAAGGGACACTGCTGCCATCCCTCGGTCTGCAGAGGGGAGGGAAGCTTGTATGTGTGGGTGTGTGCGAGGAATCTTATAGCATGCTCCTTGACGTGAACAGGTCAGAGAAGGGGTTAGACATGGCCTGAGCAGGTAGAAGAGGGGACTCTAAGAAGGTGAACATTTCACATCCCATCCTCTCCCTACTGTATCTAAGAACATTTCTGATTCAGTAAGAATCGGTCAAACTCCAGGTGTGTCCAAGCCTTAGAGGTTAGGATTCAGTATGCTTGGTATGGGGCCATGGGCTTGGGTTTCTAGCAAACTCTCAGGTGTTGCTGCTGGTGGTAGTGGTGCAGGCAGTGCTGGTGCTGGTGGTCCACAGACCATACCCTGAGGATCCGTGTACTAGAGAAAGGGGTGAAGGAACCCTGAAGAGCCTGCCTTCTTTGCCTTCCCAGTGCAGAGGTTGTGTTCATTAGCACCCTATCATTTACCAAGAACTGATTATTTTCCCTGTGCCCAATAAACAACAGGGGAACAGGTAGTCATGGTCCCTGCCTCGAAGGAACGTATATCACTTTGGGGGTTCCTCTGGAGAACACAAGTCTGAAAGCCCTGAGGTCCTTTGAGCAGGAATGAGTTTCACCAATAAACAGGGGAGGTAATGGCATCTCAGGTCATAAGGCTTGATAAAAGTCCACTCAAATGTGACTTTAACTCAGACTCCTCAGTTTGAGATCTCGCCCCATCACCTAATTGGGATGGGTAGGATTCACTCCCAGAAGTTCGTGGGGACTTGAATGGGATAGTGACAGAGACCCTGTACACATTACCAGAGGGTGTTAGCTGGGGCTTGTGTGTAAAAGGAGAGCTCATCAGAAAGACAGGTAATATCTTTCTGCATGTGCCAGCATTGTACATGCAGTTCTCAGGATCTGGTCAATGACAGAGTTTCAGAATAAGTCACTTCCCTCTTCCCTTCTGTTTAGTAGCCTAACCTCATTTCCTCTGCATCTGGCTTCTTGACAGCCCTGTTTTCCTCACAGTGTGATATCCACTTCAGTGGTGGTTGTCCCTCTCAGTCAGTGTGGTGGCCTCATCTCCACAACAACCCTTGGAGATGCTGTCTTTTTGTGATGCTGGAGATGGTACCCAGGGTTTCACACATACTAAACAAGGATTGTAACACTGAGCCATACCCCCAGCCCTTGGAGATATTGACTTGGTGACCAAGAAAGAGCATCCCTGAGCAAAGTATGAGGTCCCTTTCCTGAACCACAGATTAAACTGGTCCCTGGTTTAGTGGTGGGGAATCTCAATTCTCTCATTGCCATAGCTCAGCTCAGCCCTAAATCTCAGCCAGATGGCACATCCAACCTCAGGTGAGTGAACCTAGTCTCTGAGTCAACAAACTATTTTTTTCTGTTTCCATGGAGCCTCCAAATGTCTAACATTACCTAGGAACAGGGCTGCCTGTGGGACTCACAGGATCGCTGGGCATGGCCCGAGCTCATGATCACCCTATTGTTTACTTACATCAAGAACTGACTGTCTTGTGATCATGTCAGATGCTCTTGCTCACTCTACCGAACGAGTGTCATAGAAACAGACAGACTGTTTCCTCCACAAACACCATTTATCATCAGGTTAAAAGGCATGATGCTAACAAGATGGTTAGCAATATTGATAATACATTTTACTGCAGGAGATCATAAAAATATTTAAGTTTCTCAGGAGTTTAAGCCATCAGGATTCTGCCCAGAGTAGCTAGCACCCAAGGGTGGTGCTTGCAGGTCTTGTCTGAGTCTCCAGGTAATCTTGTTTTTCAGAGGTGCAGGGATAGAAGCTGGTCAGCTCTGCTTCTAAAACACATGTGATTTTTACCCACACCTCTCTGCCTTTGTGAACTTTATCTAAAGCTTGGGTAAGTTCCCGCTGTAACCTAGTCTGACTCTGTTCTTCTTTCTAAATAAGTTGCAGGTCTTTAAAATTGCCTCTCATCTGGGTGTGGTGGTATGTGCCTACAATCCCAGCACTCAGGGGGTGGGGGTGGGAGCATCAAGAGGATCAGGCAGTAGAGACCAGCTTGGATATAAAACAAAACAAGTTAATTAGAATAAATCAAAATAATTAAACTAAAGCAGGCTTCTTATAGAGAACAAAGGACAGATAAATCAGAGTGATATTTTCTGTTCTGTGCATCTCAACATAAAACAGCATTCAGATGCTATCCTTTTCTGCTTGTGTGGTTTTAGCTCTCTGCCTTAGAAACGCATAAATCTAGACAGACTTTCTTGGAAAGGTGTTAAGGACTGGGATTTCCAAAGCTGGCCTGAGTGGGGTCTTCCATCCATGTGATCTTCTTACTGTGTCACCTGGACACCCCTCAGGTACTGGAATCTACGTCCCTCATTCTTCAGACTTCAGGATAGCCCCCAGCTAATGGAATGCATCAGGGTTGTTATGCATCACGGAGTGCTGAGTACTTCTGCTTGGCTCTCACAGGATGTTGGCTCTTGGAACTCAGCCTCCAAGTTGTGAGGAAGAACAAATAACCCTACACAGAGAGACCACCTGGAGCTGTCTTTGGCAGCCCAGCCAAGCTGCCAACACCCTTATCAAGAAGGAGTTGCTTCTGTGATGATTCTATCCCCAATTCATCGGATTAATCCTAACTTTGAACCTGGGACCAACAGAGGTCCCAGAAATCATGAAACAGAGATACTTTTCCCTGTCCATATCTGTCCTGCCAAATTCAACAACAGTTATTTTTATACTGCTAAGTCTTGGGATGGCTTGTTAAGCAACGATAGTGACTGATATGGAGAATCCATCATCTGTGGCCTTTTTGGGGCACTTTTCCTAGGGAAAGGTGAAGGGTAGAGATGTCACTTACACATCACTACATTACTTCATCAGAGGCAAACTGGATGGCAAGCACTTTTCTTGGTCCTACATAATAAGATATTCTACTGATTGTGTGTGTGTGTGTGCGCGCGCGTGTGTGTGCATGCACACACACACATGGGCATTCTATAGCCCCAGCCCTTTCTTGGTGTTGGTTTTTCACTGATTAGAATGTCATTTCACTGTGTATAGTTTTTTATTTTCTTTATTGGTATATTCTTTTTTTTTTTTTTTTTTTTGGAGCTGGGGACCGTGGATATTCTTTAAATACAAATCGGTACTTGTTACTTAGCAATTAGCCATAAATAATTATCAAATGAATGAACAAGATGAGATACTAAGTTGGTTGGGGTGGGATTTCTGGAAAGATGGCTCAGTGGTTGAAAGTGCTTGCTGCTCTTGGAGAGGACCTGGGTTTCTAGCACCTATGAGGTAGTTCATAATTCTCTGTAACTCCACCCAGGGAGTCTGGCGCCCTTTCCTCACTTCCATGGACACCAGGTGTGCATGCAGAAAAAAATGGTCACATAGATAAAATAAAAATAATCAACTCTTTGAAAAACTGATCCTTGGCACTGGAGAGATAGTTCAGTGATTAAGAGTGCTTGCTGCTCTTGGAGAGAGCCCAGTTTCAGTTCCCAGTACCCATGTTGGTTGGCTCATAGCCATCTGTAACTCAAGTTCTGGGGCATCTTATACTCTCTCTGGGCCTCCATGGGCATTGCATGCATATACGTTCATCCAGACATGCATGAATACATATTATATAAGTAAACATTAAAAACTTAAAATGACCTTTTAAGAGGCATTTCACCATGTTCTAGATGCTCTGATCATGTAAGTTCATATCCTGGGCAAAGACAAGTTCACACTGTGGTGTGAATATTGGCTTCATAACAATAGTTCCAGGTCTCGATGTTTTTGTTGTTTTGTTTTTTGAGATAGAGTCTCTCTATGTAGCCCTTGCTGTCCTGGAACTCTATATGTAGACTAGGGTGGCCTCAAACTCACAGGGATCTGCCTGCTTCTGCCTCCCAAGTGGAGGTGCTGATCTTGAGCTTTGCTGAATCTCATTGTGTGAGCCTACTGTGTGATCCTTGAGGTATAGCATCTTCTAGGGCCATGGAGAACAAGAAGCCTCCCTTTGCTTCCCTGCCTGCCTTGGTTCCTCTAACTCTGCTCTCCCCAGAGGTCTGCAAGGCTTGCAAGGCTTCTAGAAGATGATTGCTAAAGATTTTGAGGTACTTAAGTCTTCCTTAAACCTGACTGAGCAGCTTGCAGCTTTTGTCAAAATGTAAACAGTCTCAGTACACTGGGAAGGGGCCACAGTAGCATTTCTTTCAAGCTCCTGGGGGTGCCAAAGCCACTGTTCTCTGGGCAGGCCTCTGGGCAATCGCTCACCTGAGCTCTCACTGGACCGCTGGGCAGTACTGCCTTCTTGGGCACTTGCTGTGTGAATTTCAAGGTTGCTGTAAGAGGAACCCTTGTCTCTAATTGGAGACAACGACAACACAAAGAATCTTCCCAACAAGTCCAGCTTGATTGAAAGATAAAGTTTTAAATTAGCTCAAAACTCAGCAACAGGATCTGTTCTCAGGAGAATGCTTAACCTTTCCCCTCATTTAAACCCTAGAATCTTAAGAACAATTCTGTGACTTTGAGTTTCCCCTTGTGACATTTTTGGTATTTCCTTCTGACATCTCCCCATCTCCTGGAGCTTGTGACTTCTTCCTTTAAAAAGCCCTTCTCCCAGCCACTCGGGGTCGACACCCCTGTCTCCTGCGTGGGATACGTGTCGGCCCGGAGATCTCCGTAATAAACCTCGCCTGTGCTTATTACATCCAAAATGGTCTCTCTCTGTCTGGGGTCCGCGATTTCCCGAGACTTGAGTAAGGGTCTCTCTTCGGGGATCTTTCATGACGACTAAGGAGTTCACTAGCTGTTACTTACGAACTTGCTGCATTCACACAAAGAGACCAATGCCTCCCCCCCTCCCTCGTTAGCATAGCGATTATTTCACAGGGCTGCAAGGCTCCGAATAATGCAAATCTGGATTTAGAGTGCCACCTAGTGTCAGAAATTAGAAATAACTACAGGCCAGAGAAGCCACCCAAATCAAATTCAGAAATTTATTCTCATGTGCACTGGGTCCTCCCCTGGCTGAGCAAACATTATGGGATCAGTAGCTGTGCCTCCATGGGCACGTCACTCAACCTGCCTGAGGGTGAAGAGTGGAGGGTAAGATTGGACAGGCCAGAAGCCTCATGTGCCAGGCCCTGGGCTTGTCCTTGAGCTGATGGTGTAGGTAGGTAACTGAACATCTAGGCAGGATTGTCTCCAGATTTCCACCCCATGAACCCAGTCAAAAATGTCCATAAAAGACACAAAATGACCCCTTAAGCATCATATGGGAGCCCAGGCCTCATCCGAGCATAGCGATCCCCAGTATTGGAATCTGTGTGTGTGTGTGGTTTTGACACAGAGAGAACATAGGGTTGTGTGGGTCTGGATGTACTAGTCACAGTCTGTACCCCAAGTCTGTACTTCTCTTTGTTATGAGGAGTGGTCAGACATGTGGCTGGCTATTCTCTGTTAGAACCCAGAGCCTTCCAGCTACAGGCTCTCTCTTCTCCCTCAGCTGCCGTGTAGAGCTAACAGCCCACACCAACTACAACTAGCCTATCAGAAATGAAGATGTCATGGTAGAGCACTTGCCTAGCAAGCGCAAGGCCCTGGGTTTGGTCCCCAGCTCCGAAAAAAAGAAAAAAAAAAGAAATGAAGATGTCCTAAGGAGATAATATGGGTTCCTCCAGCTGACTATCAGATCATTCGAACAACGGACTCCAAGAAGTGGGGTTTCCCTGGGAATCTCATGCTGGGAGAAGGAAGAGACTCCAGCATGGGGGAGGGTACTTATCTCCTAGAAAAGAGATTTCACACTTTAAAGTTTGATTTTTTTTCCCTTAAAGGTAAGTTCTCACTTAAAGGTAAGTGTCTTGGAACTCACTCTGTAGTCCAGGCTGGCCTTAAATTCACAAAGACTGGCCTGCTTCTGCCTCTGTGCTTATCTTTTTTGGGTGGGGAGGTGCACACATTTCTAAGAACTTTTCAGATCATTTTGCCCAGACACTGTGTCAGAGGTGGACAGGATCACACCTTGACTGACTGCTTAGATATGTGTATCCCTGTCCTGGAGATGGACTGGGGGAGGGAGGATGTCAGTGGATTTCCTCTTCCCAGTATGGCTACGTTGAATAAATCTCCCTTTTCTGCTTTTTTTTTTTTTTTTTTTTTTGCCTCAGATTTGGCTGTTTAATGGGCTTCTCAAGTGGCTGGGGAGTTGGCTCAGTGGTTGAGAACACTTGGTGCTCTTGTAGAGGGCCCAGGTTCTGTCGCCAGCACCTGCACACACAGTTCACATATCCATGCGTCTTACACATCTGGTTCTTATATATCTTTTCTGTTTTCTGTTCCCAGAACACCAGGAATCCAATCCTGGCAATTTTGTGCTTTTTTTTTTCTTTAGACAGGATCTCATTATAAAGCCTTGGCTAGAACTCCTTATGTAGACTAGGTTGGCCTTGAACTCAGAGACCTGCCTGGGTATGTCTCCCAAGTGCTGGGATTAGAGGTGTGCACATTCAGCCTCTTGTGCTTATCCTTGCGCTCTCCAGAGCTCCCCTAAGGAGCCACTCACTTCTACTTCAGAAGTGGTCACAGGTCAGATGAGGCTCTGCCCTCTGTTTCTGGCACCGTGAGTTTCATCACGTGCCCTGCATGGAGTGCCATCTTTCTCTGCATCCAGAACCGTCTCCCCAAACATCCCTGAAGACCAAGAGAGGATGTTGATGCCCCTGCTCAGTTGCTTCCAACATACATGTGAAAAGAAAATTATATGAATTCTAGGTTTAGAAATATAAAATTAAAAGAGTTAGCCCCAAAAGCCACAAACTCAGGGCTAAGCCAGGAATAGCAGGCCATAAAGATAAAGAAAAGGAATGCAAAAACCAGCTCAGGCTATCGAGGACTGACCCATAAACCATCCACAGACATCCCCCCAGCTTACTCAGGGCCATACTTTAACCAGATGTCCTCCAGACCCTGATAAGCCCCTACTTGTGCTTTTCAGCCATTGTGTCCTGCAGAGAGCACTCCAAGAAACCGGGCAGCCCAAGCCTAACCAGAGGTGTTTCAAATACAAATGCTCCATCAATTTTGACAAACTTTTAAAAATAATGAGGACCTAAAGACCCTACCCTTCTCCTGATTTAGTAGCTCTGTTCCAAGAACCAGGGGGCCATAAAACCTTCTGGTGTCCCCTTATCTCCTGGAGCCATAAAACAATCCTGTAACTTGCGGTGCATTCCCCTTTGACATCCCCCATCCCCTGGTGCTCACAGCCTCTGCCTTTAAATACTCTTTTTCCCAGCCTCTCGGGGCCGACACCTCTGTCTCCTGCGCGGGATACGTGTCGGCCCAGAGATCTCTGTAATAGGTCTCTGTAATAAACCTCGCCTTTGCTTATTACATCCAAAATGGTCTCTCTGTGTCTGGGGTCCGCGATTTCCCAAGACTTGAGTAAGGGTCTCTCTGCGTGGGATCTTTCATAATAATGGGGGCTCGTCCGGGATCTGCGTGACCACCCCAGACTCCGAAGACCCCTTGGAGGTGAGTTGGATGTTTGTCTGAGTGTTTCTGTGTGAGCGGCGCCACAATTGTCAGTCTGTGTCTGTCTCTGTTTTGGTTCCACAGTGTGTGTATATATGTGTGTCTTAGTACTGGTCAGTGTTAAGAGGGCAGATGTGTGTTCCTGCCTTGTGCTAAGAGGGCAGATGGGTATTCCTGCCCTGTGTTAAGAGGGCAGATGGGTATTCCTGCCCTGTTCTAAGAGGGCAGATGTGTGTTCCTGCCTTGTGCTAAGAGGGTGGATGTGTATTCCTGCCCTGTGCTAGGAGAGTGGATGTGTATCCCCACTCAGTGCAGCTGCCTTTGTGGTTCGTGAGGACCCTCTGGCTGTGGAAGCGGGGGACGCCCCGGGGCCCGCAGGCTGCAGCCCCTGGAAGACGTTCCACGGGCGGAGAACAGTCGGAAGAGCCCGGCTGTGGGCAATCAGGAGGACCTGACTGTGGTTTTCTGGAACAAAGGAGACAGAGTGCTCCTTAGTGTCTGCTGTCTGTGTTCTGTTTCTGTGTTTGGTGTTCTTTTTCTTTGCCATGGGGCAGACTGTGATAACCCCTTTGTCTTTGATGGTGGACCATTGTACGGATGTTAGGACAAGAGGACACTCTGAAATCCTGTTGGGAGGTGGAATCAGATGGTCCATCTCATCCCAAAAGCAGCTAAGGTTAAGCTGCAGTTTGGGCCAGGTACTGAAGGTACCAGGCATCTGTGAAAATTGGTTTTAAGATGCTTTGTCTTGATATTGTTTGTCTGGTTTGTTTTCTGTGGTATTGTCGAGTGTCTTTTTGGCTTTTGTTTCGTTTTTAAATTTAGACTGACGACTGTGTTTAAAATCTTGGACTGACGACTGTGTTTGAAATCATGAAACTGTTTGCTTTGTTCGTCATAGAGTTTTACTTGGTCCTCTTGGTGCTTAAGTTAAGAGTTAAAAATAATTTGCTTGAGAAAAATTGTTTTCTGCCAGGGAGTTTTGTCTTTCTCTCTTGAGCCTCCTCCCCAAGGAGAGAGGCCCCTCCCTTTACTCCCCTTGATCAGCCTAGCTGCTGTTAACAGTTGTGTAAACAGACATTAACAAAAACCTTGAGGACAAAACCTCTCGTAAATAAAAAAGTTCCCCAGATTAGGCCTCCGGTATGAAATAAGTATAGTGAGTAAGAAACTTAATTTTATGGACCCCGCTCTAGTGGCGGTGTGTTGGTTGATAGCCAATGTTAATTTTTTAAAACATAGTGTTTTATCTGTGCTTGTGCTTGGAACACACAGTAGGGGGGAGCGAAATTAGCTGCGGAGCTGCTGCATGGGGACTTCTCAAGTCTCACCCAATTTTTCTGGCTCTTCAAGAGCTGTTTAAAAGGAAAAGGCTTAAGGTAAAAAGAAACACTATAGAGAGATTTCTTAGTGAATTATTACACCTTGGTTCGCGATCTCTGGGAATCTCACGGTGGACAGCTGAGATAAGCTAGAAAAAGATTTAAATTTTGCTTGAGAGCAAGGATTCTTAAAGGCGGAGTTTCAGCCGGTATGGCACTTAGTGCGTAGCTGCCTAAAAGATCAGAAATGCTGTCAACAGGCTATAAAAAAGGGACAGGCTGTGTTAGAAATGCTACAGGAAGAATGATCTAAAAAGGCTAAAAGTGAGGTGGGAGAGGACTCTAGAAAAAACAAGAACAAAAAAAAATTTTTTCTGCTTTTAGTGACCAGACCTTCAACTCTTGCTCACAGAAAGAGGGTGCTCATTAGGAGAAGTTCTTTAAAGAGCCTGCCTTATCTGCTGGCCCTATTCCAAGAGAGGAGTCAGTCTCCAGCATTAAATTACTTTTCTCACTGGTCATCATTAGCATGGAGAATGCCTTTGATCCTATCCCCACAGCAGCCAGTTCCTGCCCCTATGGTCGAAATGTCCCAGGTTGGGGGACAGAGAAGCCCCTAAAATAGTTTCAAAAAATCTACAACAAACTGTAAAGAACTTTGTTTTGTTTTGCCAGTCAAAATTTAAAATTCAGGCTTTGGCTGTGGCCAAGGTCAAGAATAATGTTTTCTTTTCCATAGGCCTTTAGCCCACTGAGAAAGTTTGATAAAGGGCTGCTACTGAGGTCCTGAAAGCCCCAGGTGAACTGGTTACAATTCTTTTGTCAGCTGCATAGTATCTAACACCCAGGTTCTAACGTCTCTCCATCCTTTTGTTATTAGTTCTTACTAGAAGCCTAGTGCCATTTAGAGGATGGGTCTCTTGAGCGATAAAGCCACTGAGCTGGCACTAAAGGAAGGTACTCCTTAAGGGAAAATCTAAGTCCAGAGAGACAGCCGGTAACAGATAGGCTGCCCCTCTGCTCACTTTTCTGTTTCACAGACACAAGGTCTTTTTGTCCCAAGAAAGCCTCCTGGCTTAGCTGTGTGACTAAATGCTATTTGCCCTCTTCAGTGGACCTCTATTCTCAAGATTCCCTTGTTTTCTCACCATCCCATTTAAGATGCTTGTTAGTAGCTGTTACAGGTCTTCTTTACCACCGAGGAAAGACGGAATCCCACTAGAGGCCAGAAAAAATGTTCCAGACACTGATGGAAGGCCCTCACTTCTGCCTGCTCTCTTCAGACGCCTGAAGGTAGGGAGTGCTCCAGGTCTGCCACCAGGCTCCAAGGGTGGGTCTCTGAGGGGCTAAAAAATGCCCCACCAATCTGGCTAAGATAAAAAAAGGATATGAAGAAAAAGTTACAAAAATTTAAAGGGTTAAGTTAAGTTGCTGAGAGTTAGTATAAGTTACAGAGAAAGTAAGGTTAAAAAAGAAAGAGGTAAAAAGAACAGAAAGCTAGGGAAGAAAAGAGACAAAAAGAAGAGGAAGTTAAAGAGCTAAAGAGAGATAAAAGACAAGAGAGGAACATATTCTGGCCACAGTAGTTAGGGAACCTAGGAAGATAGTACCTGACAACAAAAGAGAATTCCTGGCTAAAGATCAGTGTGCCTAATACAAAAAAAAAAGGACACTGGGTCAGGGACTGCCCAAGAAAGAACAAGAGGGGCCACTGGAGAGCTTCTTGGTCCTAGAGTGCTGGATAGGGACCCAATGCTCTGTGCTCCTATGCCCCCCAGTGGGCCAATATCCAAAGACCTTGAGTGCAAGGAGCTACTGACAACGAACAATACTTATGGACTGCCCGAAGAACAGTGGACCTTGGCGTGGGCTGGGTAACCCACCCACTAATTCATGGTCATCCCTGACTGCCCCATCCCTTGCTCATGAGAAAATTGCTCTCCAAATTGGCTTGCGTGGGCTGAAATGGCTAGATGAGGCCATGTGTATACATATCTATAGACTGTGTATGTGGAGCTTAAGACCTGTCTCAGTGCACTAGTACCTAATGCTGGGAGATGTGTGGCTTAGCGCTGTTCTGCTTGGAACATATCACTCCTGCCAGCTGGGCACTAACAATTATCACCCAATCCAGGACTTAAACTGTGATAGAGTGGCTGATAGAGTGTCCCAAAAGATGGGACCACTGGTCAGCTGCCATGGACTAGATTCTCCACCGGTTGGGGACAATCTGGTCACCTTGCTGCCCAATCCGGACCTGGAGCCACCACAGCACAAGTGTCAAACACTGACAGAAGCCCATGGGTGGAGGAAAGACCTCTGCGACTGGCTGATTGACCCCTGCTGAAAGCCGAGGAGCTTGTCCATAGACGGGAACAGTTCTCTTCATGAATGAAGGTCAGAGACAAGTGGGTGCTGCCATGGTGGACTACACAATGTCATCTGGGATGGCTACCCCCAGCACATCAGCGCCACAGATGTCTTTGCCATCTCTTAGATGCCCTGATGAAGCCAACAACTGTGAGTACTATTCATTGCTCAGGATATCAGGAGGGAAGAGATTCAGTGACATGGGACAGTAACAAAACAGATAAAGTGGCTCGGGAAATGGCTATGCAGGAGCCTATCCTGGTTACAGGCCTACAAAAGACAGCCACTGAGAACTGGGATTAGACTAAGGGATGGCCTCACTTAGAATGTACAACAGAAGAAAAGGCCCAAGTTGTTTAAAAGATAAAAGGACAATGACACACTTGGGGAGAAAGCTGTACCCCCCCCCCAGAGAACAAACAAAAGACTCACTTTGCCAAATAAAAAAATAGACTCATTTAAGAGATAAGAAGTTTGTCCAAATAGTTAAAATATATATAATAGACTTTAAGATTTTAGCCAAGAGAGACAATAAAAAAGTATAAAATACGTCAATAAATAAATGCTTAACAAACAAACAGGACAAAGAGACCTAGAAAATTTAACGAAAAGTCGAAGTGAACTTCACTGAGATAAAACCAGAAAAATATAATCACAAGTATCTCCTAGTGCTTGTAGATACTTTTTCAGAAATAGATAGAAGCTTTCCTCACCAAACGAGAGACGGCCTCTACAATCATCAAGAAGATACTGAAAGAAATCTTCCCCAGGTCTGGAATGCCCAAGGTAATCTGGTCAGACAACGGCCCTACTTTCGTTGCCAAGGTAAGCCAGGGTGTGGCCAAATATTTAGAGGTCGATTAGAAATTACATTATATTTACAGACCTCAAAGTTCAAGACAGGTAGAGTAAATAAATAGAACTCTAAAAGAGACCCTAAACAAATTGACCATGGAGACTGGCACAGACTGGGTGACACTCCTTCCCTCTTGCTCTCTTCAGAGCAAGAAATACCCCTTCCAGATTCAGCCTTACCCCCTTTGAGATCTTATATGGGGCCTCAGCTCCCCTGACTGTATTAGATGATGTTACTAAACCAACATGTCATAGTAATAATGATTTGTGTGCCAGGCTAAAAGACCTACAGGTGATACAGAAAGAAATCTGCTCACAGCTGACAGCAGCCTATGCCCCGGAGACCCCTGAGACATCCCATCAGTTCCAGGTCGGAAGCAGCTACACTGAGCCCAGACACTCGAGCCTCGCTGGAAAGGACCGTACCTGGTGCTGCTGACCACCCTGACAGCCGTCAATTCTCAGCCTTCACCAGCCGTGTACTAGCTGTTAGGGCTGAGAGCTGGGACCTAGAGGGAAATTCAGTCATGTTTGTCCTGGGTTCCATCGAGATAGGTGTGGGAATAGGCTTGATTTCTATTACAAATGATGTAACATTACATATGTTAGTACTCCTAACACTTCTTGGGACTGTGCCTCAGGGATCACAACCTGTATAAGTTTAGAAGTTCTAAAAGACAGTCATGACCTTGGTGTATAGGTTTAGATAGTGTCCAGATAGAATCCTGATGCTAAAGACTTTTTAGCTGACCTCCAAGAATACCTAACCTCCCTCTCAGAGGTAGTCCTTCAAAATAAGAAAAGATCAGACCTGATATTCCTTAAAGAAGGAGTCTGTATGCTATACTGAAAGAAAAATGTTGCTTCTATACAGACCATTCAGGAGTAATTAAAGACTCCATAAATAAACTTAAAAAAAGGTTAGACAAAAGACAGACAGAAAAACACATCAGAGATAGTTCGAGAGCTAGTTTAGTAGATCTCCCTGGATGACTACCCTACTCTCTGCTACAGCTGGGCCATTATTAATAATTTTCTTGGTTTTAGTTTTTGGCCCCTGCGTGACAAACAGGTTAATTGCTTTTGTTAAAAATTGAGTGGGTGCTGTGCGGTTAATGGTTGTGAGACAACAGTACCAGTCAGTTAGGACAACTGGTGAGACCAAATACGAGACTTGATATCAAAATTCTAAGATTAGAATTATTTAGTAGGAGAAGACGGGAATGAAAAGAAAATTATATGAATTCTAGGTTTAGAAATATAAAATTAAAAGAGTTAGCCCCAAAAGCCACAAACTCAGGGCTAAGCCCTGCCGCCAGGAATAGCAGGCCATAAAGATAAAGAAAAGGAATGCAAAAACCAGCTCAGGCTATCGAGGACTGACCCATAAACCATCCACAGACATCCCCCCAGCTTACTCAGGGCCATACTTTAACCAGATGTCCTCCAGACCCTGATAAGCCCCTACTTGTGCTTTTCAGCCATTGTGTCCTGCAGAGAGCACTCCAAGAAACCGGGCAGCCCAAGCCTAACCAGAGGTGTTTCAAATACAAATGCTCCATCAATTTTGACAAACTTTTAAAAATAATGAGGACCTAAAGACCCTACCCTTCTCCTGATTTAGTAGCTCTGTTCCAAGAACCAGGGGGCCATAAAACCTTCTGGTGTCCCCTTATCTCCTGGAGCCATAAAACAATCCTGTAACTTGCGGTGCATTCCCCTTTGACATCCCCCATCCCCTGGTGCTCACAGCCTCTGCCTTTAAATACTCTTTTTCCCAGCCTCTCGGGGCCGACACCTCTGTCTCCTGCGCGGGATACGTGTCGGCCCAGAGATCTCTGTAATAGGTCTCTGTAATAAACCTCGCCTTTGCTTATTACATCCAAAATGGTCTCTCTGTGTCTGGGGTCCGCGATTTCCCAAGACTTGAGTAAGGGTCTCTCTGCGTGGGATCTTTCACATGAACCAGCCTGACTGACACAACTCATAAAAGATGTGCCTGTGGGGCTCAGGGTCCAACCTGCCAGCAGATCCAAGGTAAACCGGCTCCTCCTGCGTTTGCGTATTGCTTATTGCTTTTAACCATAGGGAGTGCCTTCGTGAGACGCCCGACTTTCTGGCCCTCCTGAGACCTGCAGACTGTAAAATGGCAGAATGCTCCTGAGTTCAGGCTCAGGCCTGTGACGGAGTGGAATTTCTGGTCCTAGCGCTCTCTTGCGGGTGACCGTACTCGTTACTTTTCAGTTGTTGTGGTAAAACACCGACCACAGCAACTTGTAGAAGAAAGGCTTTGTGTTGCTCTATGGTTCCACAGGGATTAGAGTCCACCATGGAAGTGAGGGAAGCATGGCACTGGGCAGGGTGGCGGGAACAGGAGGCTGAGAGCTCACATCCTTAACACAGCACAAAGCCGAGCCAGAACGACATGGGGGAGGGGCGCTTTTTATTCTCAAAGCCCTGCCCCAGGGATGCACCTCCCCTAGCAAGGCTGCATTTCTGCATAACCGCTACAAACAGCACCCCTCCACCAATGGGGACCGGTGTTCAGATCCTGAGCCTAAGGAGAACGTTTTTTCATTCAAACCACGTGACTATGAGGGATGACTCAGCATCCACCTGTCTGAGTTTGCTCAGCTATAAACTGGTTTTTATCAAGACACGGTTTCTCGGTGTAACAGCCCTGGCTGTCCTGGAACTTGCATTGAAGGCCAGGCTGGCCTCAAATTCACAGAGATCCACCTGCCTCTGCCTCCCTAGTTAGTGCTCCACTGCCTGGCTCAAAAACATCTTTGGGGGGGATAAAAAGTATTTAGAATGGTTGCCAGGCACAGAGTGGGACTCAATAAATGTTAGCTGGTGGTCTGAAATAAAAAAACAAAACAAAACAAA
This sequence comes from Rattus norvegicus, assembly GCF_021556685.1. Lineage (NCBI taxonomy): Eukaryota > Metazoa > Chordata > Mammalia > Rodentia > Muridae > Rattus > Rattus norvegicus. The sequence goes on from NC_141534.1 coordinate 220,487,244, forward strand.
ACAAAAAAACAAACCTATTGTGCGGGCGTTTGAAGACTAATCCCCTCAGCTTGCAAAGGTAATGCTGTAGGTTCTGGTCTCATCGGCCACTTCCTCTTCAGCTTTATCTCTGTGTGGCTGCGACAGGCCTTTGCTATGTGACCTTGGTGTGCCATTTCTTCTTATACATTCCTACCTGGGGGAAGGCGAGAAGTGCACAGGGAGTCCAGAGAGTTAGGAGACTCCCAAGGACCGGCCCCAAGCACGCCACTGAGCAGCACACAGCCACTGAGCAGAGGATGTGGAGACACGTGTCGGAGGGGGAGTGCCAAGGATGCGGTTGATAGGCGTTCTGCCACTCAGGCTGGTGGTGCAGGTGCGTTTGAGTAACTTCTGCAAGTGACCCCAGTGAGCTCACTGCTTTCCTCAGTGGGACCCTTCGGTCTGTCATCAAGTCCCTGTTTGGAACACACAGGTTTACTCACAGATGGTCGAGGGAAATCATGTCACAGTTCAGGCCCCCAGTTACTCAGAAGACTTGAGTCTGGGTTTTCTTGTGCAGATGTTTGGGACTGTGATCAGATCCATAACTGAGAGAGAGACTTTCTCAGTTAATCAGGATAGGCCTGACTCCATCTGTGGAAAGACATAAGAAATAGAACCAAGGCTCCCGTGCTCTGTAGAAATCTCCTCCCAGTAGACACCTTTCCTCCTGGAAATCCCTCCTGGGTGGCAGCCCCAGCCTTCCAGACCGCCTCCCCTGTAGTCTGTCTGCCCTGCGGATGACCTATTCCATATATCCTGGACCTGTTCTGCAGGGGTCTGCAATCTCATTTGCCAGTTCCTTGCATTAAGTCTCAGCGTGCATCCTCAGGGATATCTTTCCCAGCTGAACCCTGGTGGGTGACAGAGTTCAATCGTTGGTAGAGGCCTGGGATACTCAATGCAGTTTGCTGTAGACTCAGTGCCAGACATCATGCTAGTCTAGAAGGAAAGAGTGGGCCAAGAAAAAGTGATTATAGCCCCAGGGAGTGAGAAGTGAGGAACTTCTCAGGTGGACTCAGGTCTTTTGAGGGAAGAAGTAAGTCTCTGTAAGAAAGAAATGGGGCTAAGGAGGTGGTTCAGTGCTTGTTAAAGTGCCTGTGGAAACACAGGGGAAGGACTGGAGCTTGAATCCTGATTTAGTTCAGGCTTCTGTCGCTGAGACAAAACAACATGACCAAAAAGCAAGCTGGGGAGGAAAGTGTTTATTGGGTTTACTCTTTCACATTGTAGGCCATCACTGAAGGAAGCCAGGACAGGAACTCAAACATGGCAGGAACCTGGAGGCAGGAGCTGATGCAGAGGCCGTGGAGGGATGCTGCTTACGAGCTTGCTCCCCAAGGTTTGCTCAACCTGCTTTCTTATAGAACCCAGGCCTACCAGACCAGGGATGGCCCCACCCACAATGGGCTGGGCCCTCCCCCATCAGTCATCAGTTAAGAAAGTACAGGTTTACATATTATGATATTATGGAGGCATCTTCTTAATTTAGGTTCCCCCCTCTCAGGTGACTTTAGTTTATGTTAAGTTGACATAAAACTAGCCAGCAGACCCCAGATCCCTGGAACCTAGACTGGGTGGGGGCATGGTAGCTCACCTGTAATTCCAGGCTCAGAAGGCAGAGAGATATGGGATGCCCAGAGCTAGTCAGCAGCAATAGCCATATTGGCAAGCTCTGGGTTAGAGTGAGAGGTCCTGCTTCAGTGAATGAAGAGGAAGAAGGATGGAGGATACACTTCAGACCTCTTCATTGGATCTAGGATGATTTCTGACATCAATAGTCGCCATATGCACACATATGCATGTATACCTCCCATGCCCTGACACATGTAAACATGCATACACACATGCTCAACACACACACACACAGACACACGCAGATATAAACACACACAGACACGCACAGATATAAACACACACAGACACACACACAGACACACAGACATACACCCACACCCACACACAGAGACACACAAACACAGACACACATCCAGACACACCCAAACACACACCCAGACACACACAGACACCCACACTCCCCCACAGACACACAGACACAGACACACACAGACACACACACACAGAGACATAAACACACACAGAACAGACACACACACAGACATAAACACACACATACACACACACACAGACACACAGACACACACAGACACACACACAGACACACAGACACACACCCACACACACAGACACACACACACCCACACACACAGACACACACAGACAGACACACAGACATACACACAGACACACACAGACACACACACAGACACACACACACAGACACACACACAGACAGATAGACAGACACACAGACATACATACATAGACATACACACAGACACACACAGACACACACACAGACACACAGACACACACCCACACACACAGACACACACACACCCACACACACAGACACACACAGACAGACACACAGACATACACACAGACACACACAGACACACACACAGACACACAGACACACACCCACACACACAGACAGATAGACAGACACACAGACATACATACATAGACATACACACAGACACACACACACATAGACAGACACAGACACACAGACACACACACAGAATAAACACACACAGACACAGACACAGTGGCAGAGCCTGGACTGAAGTGGAAATTTCTAGTTTCTTTGGAACGTTAGTTACATCAAATGATGTTTTTCTGAGGCATACAGGAGAAACAATGTCTTGCTAAAGCAAAAAGGTAAAGGCTGTTTTCCTGAAGCAGACACAGGTGAAAGGATGTTTTGATATAGCAAACACATGAAAGGATACTTGATAAAGGAGTATCAACATGGCCTCCCAGACAGTGGGAGATGAGCACTAAGCATTGGCTTGGTTTGCTCCATTCCACTATTCTTTGCTATCGACAGGCATCTATTGGATCGCCTTACATAGCGTTGTTGAGCTCAACTTGTGGTAATGCCACCATTAAGAGAAACTTGCTCATGAGGTTCTTGCAAATGCTTGCTGCTTTGTTGGCCTCACCTCAGGTCTGTTGGCGAGCCTGGCGTTTTCTTCAGGATTGAACTACAGCTGCCTGGGTTCTGCCTGCTGAAAGGACTGGACTATAGCTGCTGGTTTGTGCCTGGTGTCTGCCTGCCTAGAGGTCTGGTCTGCAACTGCTGAATCATATTTGATGTTTGCTACAGGACCGAATTGCTGAGAAAGAAGATCAATCTTGCCTCCAAAGAACTATTGCTGAACAGGTCCACTTCCCCCACATCCTAATAACTTTTCTCTTCTACAACCTCTGCTGGCTAGAGGAGAGGTTGAACCCATATTAAAAGTAGGTTGTAAAAAAATTTATGCCTACACTGGACAGTTAGACCCATAGGCATCCCTTGATGCCTCCGTGGGAGAGGCCTGTTGGCTTCTCCACTCCACTCCCCTCTGTTTCCATCACACTCTCAGAGCACCCCTGTTTCTCTTTATAGTAGTTATGCTTTTATTGAGTCACGCCTGTGTCATCATCAGACTCCAGCCGATGGGAGGCGGCGATGGACTTGGTACTGCAGGAACTCAGTCTTTATCTGTGGGACAAGGGAATAACCATTAGATCTGCCTCAGTGCCGAAGTACACTGCAGTGCGGAGAGAGGAGGCCCATGTTTGGGAGGCCCATGAATGTTTCTGGGTTGGTAGTGGGGTTAGAAACTCAGACTGGAAGAAACAATAGGTTCGGGAGCTACAAGCTAAGGCGGGTGCTAGACACAGAGTTGATCTTCTTCCAACTTTCAAGATCCCAGGAAGCAGGTATGACAGAGCCAAGGAGTCATGGCTAGAGCGACATAACGTAAGACATAGAACTCAGCCTCTTGTCCGTAAAAGCCACCTTCTGGGGAGCACTCAGCGAGTCTGCCTCACCCATCTGGGCCTTAGTTTCTCCATCTGTGGCATGAGGTTAGGTGGGATGATTCACCAAGATTCTCTTAACATAGGAATTGGATGAGACTAGAAAGTAGAATTCCAACTCAAGGAAATGTAACTGAGATCAGAGTTCAAATCCACGTCTTTTCTGCAAACTGAATTGGGTGAAGAGATCTACTTGGCTTGTTTCCTAGTTAGGAAAACCCTCCACCCACTGAACTACATGCCCTTAGGACACACATGTAATAACCCCTTTCTTTAGTGGACTTGTGTTATCATTCAAAGGTGTTTAGAATTGAATAGGTACAGGGACAATTGGCACCTCCAAGTCAGGACTGAGCTCTCCCTGGACCCAGGTGTGTGTGGACCCCAGCCCTTGTTGTGTGGTAGGTAGACTGCTGGGAGGACAGGGTTCCTTTGAACTAAGAGGGCTGATGTTGGTATTTGAATGTACGTATCTCACTTCCCCTGTGAACTATTCCTTGTGGAGATCCAGGGCCACGCCACAACCACCTGTGCAACCTCAGTGGGCAGGAATTCAGCTTGGAACTACACTAACACTTACTGAAGGAGTCAGAGGCTAGAGCGGTCCAGAGCTGGTGGCCTAAGAAAGGCTCAGAGTAAGCTCTGCTAGTATTAGGGGAGGAGGGTCCTGGTAAAGGAACAGGCAGGGTATGCTTGTGTGTTAGGGACTGTCATGGTAGCTTAGGGAGGCTGCAGCAGAGTGAGAAAGCCCTGAGCAGCAGGTAAGGTCATGGCAGAGGGTCCAAGAATCTGGTGATATTTAGTCTTATCTTGTTTGTTACTTTGGTTATAAAAGTTTTTATTGCTAAACAGAGACTCCTGATGATAATATAAGAAACAAATTAACTTAAAGAAACGGAAGGAATCCAGTGTGGGTCACAAATAAGCCAGACTCGAGAGTGATCTCTGATCACTGAAAGTTGGGAAGAAGGAAGGCAGAGCCTTTTCTTGACTTTCCCACCAGCATGAATCGGTCTTGAATTCCCTGGCTAGAATTTCATCTAGAACTCCACTTCTAATCTCAGGTATCTGAGCTTTCGAAAGCCTCCTGCATCATGGCTGTCACTCCTCACCACTCCCCATTTACAGATGGAGACACTGAGGCCCCAGAGACAGAGACCTTGCATGGTTTTGGTTTGATGATCCTCTGGCTTGTTTGGGGCAACCCAGTGATTCAGTTCATGACTACCCTAGACATAGTCTATGCCACTCCAGCTATGGGCAGCCACTGGACCCCTGCTGTGGGTAGGAGGCCGGGGTGTGAAGGGGTCACCTAAGAGCCACCCTGGAGGTAGGCAAGGAGGACATCTGGTTTTACCCAGATTCAGTAGAGGAGGCTGGTATCTCAGGCACTGACGTATCTGGGTCCAGGGTGGCAGAGGGGAAGGGACCACTACTTATTCCTTGGTGGACTATTTTAGAAGCATCACTGTTTGTCCCTTTCCCAGGGGGAACTAGTCCCTGTCTAAGCCAGGGAGAAGGGGCCATGGTGACTTCCTTCCAAAGATCTGTGGAGCCCAGGATGAGAACCCCCTTACCTCTTATTTTGCTCGTGCTGCGTGTTACCTTGAGTCACATCTTTATAGGATGGTGGTGGTCCTAGTGACAGACCTTTAAGTTCCATAGGTGTGTCAGGGATGAGAGGGGTATCATCCTTGTCCTGCAATAGAGAAGTCACTGTCCTTATTGGTCTAGTACATGGTGTGATCAGTTCTTTATAAAGTGTGTCTTGGCAGGGTCACTTTCAAAGTCTCAAGCTCTACATGAGGCTCAATGAGGAAACTTCTAGATGTCTATGTGTGAGAGTCTTCCCAACACTGATTGAGGAAGATCCACAGGGGAGAGCTGGTGGAGTTCTAGTTTTGCTCCTGAGTCCTGTTGACTGTGGGCAAGTTGTTCATCCCACTGGGTTTCCCAACGTGGGCTGGTCTGCTCCAGCTTTAGGAGGTGGTGTGATTTCTCTAAGCCTTGGTTTAGTTAACTGTGTAGTGGCAAGCACACACCTCCCTGAAAGAAGTTGCAATAAAGCTATGCTTATCTGTGTCTCGATAGCTCATACCTATCTAATTACATGCAGATTAAAGCAGCGCTCCACAGAAGGCCAGTATCTCCTGAGTGCCCAGTCCGTGACTCTTGCTTGCTATCTGCCCATTCTGAGCTCTCTGCTGCCTCTCCATGCCCTGAGGGTTTGTCTACAGGAAGGCCTCACCTCTGCATGCGGGCGTTTCATCCTACAGGCTGTAATGGCGGTGGACGCCGACAGGAAGATCTCCAGGAAGGTAAAGCAGAGCAGAGTCAGCTCTAGTCTTTGGATGTAGCTCTGCAGGGGGTGGCAGGAAGATAGGACAGGGTGTCTTGTCTGTCACTTGAGACTGGCAGGCAGATCCTCAGAAGAAACAGCAGGGGTCCTGATCCCCTCAGAGGGTAGGGAGGAATCATGCCCTATGCCCAATGCCAGGCACATAGGGGGTGGGGGGTTAGGTGAATGTTTCTTGAACATGGGGACCAGAGAGTCTCTCAAGTCCCTGGGAGTACTGGAAGTGGCCCTAAGGGTCATCTGAACAACTCTCCTCAGCGGTTGGAGTTGCTTAGACCTAGAGAGAAAGTGTGTTCTATTGCAGGGTGTGAGAGGGGTAAGCTGGGAACCACTGGGGCAAAGCTATTGACCAATTATCCTACAGGCTGTGATGGCTGTGGGCCCCAACAGGAAGATCTCCAGGAAGAGATCCACATGCACCAGGGAAGCACGAGTGCGTATGCAACTTGTGTCACTTTGGAACCTGGTTGAGAGGCACCTAACTTAGAGTGGCAGTGTTCCCTCCTGCTGTAGAGGCAGCAATGGTGCAGGGAAAGAGAACTGGGTGGGCTGTTGCAGGCCAGGCTTTAAGTCCTCTCCACCCTGGACTTGCTGCATGGCCTCTGGCCTAATTTTTCCAATTTGAACCTCAGTGTTCACTCTCATAAAATGGGGGTAGCAAAGAGGACTTAGCCTGTTCTGCAAGGCTGTTGGGAGGAGGTGCTTTAAATGTGGAACCAGCAGTTCTAGGGCGTGGTCTAGCAGTCAACTGGCTGCTCAGCACCAGGTAAGACTTCCAGTCTCTCTGGGCTTCAATTTTCCCATATGTAAAAGGAGGACTGGACATGGTGACTTGAAGCACAGTCCAGTTTCCTACTGTTGACTCATCAGAAGGCCGGCCATGTTGCTTCCACCATGCCTCCAGAGGGGTGTGTACAGATTGGCAGTGCCTGGTTCCAAGATAGGTTTTATGAATGGCGATTGTTTCTCAGCCAAGCTCAAGGCTGTTCCCTCCTTGGATTCAGAGAACTCAAGAGGGGAGGGGAACTCACTGTGGGGTTGGGGTATGGTCTCCAGATTGGCCATGGAAAAGGATTCTCCAGAAAGAGGTCCTTGGCAATGACGAAGAAGCCGGCCAGGGCGCAGAACAAGCTGATGACGTTTGCTACCACACACAGAATTTTCTGCAAGCAGAGTTGAAATGTTAGAGCTTATGGCCAGAGCTTAGTGATCCAACTCAAGGCCCTCCTTCCAGGAAATTGGTTTGTGACATCCTCACCCCCATCTGGAGGCTCTGCTTGTCTTGACCTCAAGGCTGCTAAGTCACACAGCAGTCCCTGATAGCTGGGGAGAGCCCTGGCATGCTCATCCTCTATTGGACACATTGGAAGGACCAAGAGGTACATGAGGCTTATACTAAAGAAGGATGCATCATCATACACTCCCTATTGAGCATCCTATAGCAGGTTCGCCAGCTCTCAGAGGCTAACACCCTGAGGACTGCACAGGGAAGGGCAGAAAGACCCCAAAAGGATTCTGTTCCTTAATCCCCCAGGATCTTCCCTCCTCTTCATCTATCCTGCTGGGGTTCTGAAACAGGGCCCCCTGTCAGGCAGGTCTCTGCCAGGCATTTCCTGCCTCTGCTGGGTCACATGCCTATTCTCTATGCCCCTCAAGAAGCTCAAGGACATGGTAGGACTTAAACTCCAGAAATAAACCTTTGGGCTGCAGTGAGGAGAGAGTGTGGGATGACTCCTCCAGGTCACAGTTGGTGGGGATAGAAGTGAACTCTAGGAGAGGGTATGGGTTGGAGAAGGTGAGGACCTGAGGGGTATTTAGAAGTGGTGTTAGGACCTGGGAAAGGGATGCAGAGCCAAGTGGTCCTCAGGCTGGTGGCTTAGAGGTTTAAATTGCCATGCAATGAATGAAGTCAAAACGTGCTAGATTTGCTCTGAGGAGCAATAGGCAGTTAGGTTTTGTGAGGGAAGTAGGCATCACAGTTCTCAGTGGTGCAGGCAGGTAGGTTGTCCTTGCTCAAGTAAATAACTCCCACCCATGCTCATGTAGGTAATGCTAATTAAAATACAATGGGACACAAATCCCAAAGCAAAGCAAAGCAAAGCAAAGACAAGACGTGAAAGTAGGAGGGGGACTTGAGTGCTGAGGGAGGAAGAAAGGGTTTTGTGGGAGGCGGAAGGCATAAGAGAGGATAAGACGGGAGCAGGGCATACGATCAAAACACACAATACATATGCATGAAATTGTGAAAGAATAAACAAAGATTGGACAGGTTTGGAAGGAAGCTATGATGCCTACTCTTCACTGTTAACTTGAGTGGACTTAGAATCACCTAGGAGACACACCTCTGGGCACGTCTGTGAAGGTATTCCAGAGAGGTTTGACTGAAGAGAGAGGACCCATCCTAAGAGTAGGTAGCGTCGTCCTATTGGTGGGGGAGGGGTTCCCAGGCAGAATAATAAAAAGGGGTCAGATGAGCACCAGCATTCATCTCTCTGCTCTCTGGTCCACTCGGATGTGAGCAAGCAGCCTCCCAGTCCTGCTGCCAAGTCTTCCTCACTACAGTAGCCTGGACCTTCTTAAACCTTAGGGCACTCTCTGTCAGGCATCTTGAAAAAGCAATTAATGAAGAAGCCAAGGTCTGTTCTGGATGGAGGGGTGGGTTCCTGGAGCCATTCCTGAGGGGGCAGGAGCTCCAGGTGGGGTTCCCCTTCTTCCCTGTCAACTCTAGTCAGTTGTCTGCACCCGGAGCCTCTCAGACACCTTCTTCTATCCTGAAGGTACATTCTGGTCACCCCTGCATACTGATGCTCTTGTCCCTTCCCCTAGCTTTGAAAGAAGGATCTCAAGGTACCAACTCACCAGAGAGGTCTTGGGAAATGTCACTGTTGTCGTGGCTAAGATCCCTGAAATGAGAAACTGCAGACCAGGTTTAGAGGTCAGGAGAGACATCGAGGTACCTTGAGACCACACAGTCCCCTTCATTCTCTAAGAAAACAAACCCCTGGTGGGAGGTGAGGTAGAGAACAGCACTTGGACAGAGCAGGCCCACTCCATGGAGCCTCTCCCCTCAATGTGCTTACCCACGGAGGACACAGACCTCTGACTTCATGCAGGTCACAACTAGGTCACAGTAACCACCCTCCCTCAACCTCGCTCCTGCACTAGGGAGGGAGGGTTCTGAGGGTTCTGGTTCTGAGACCTAGGGTATTTCTGATCTATCTAATATATGTATGCTGAGTCCTAGCTATGTGGCCTTCCTGCGGAACACGTGTGATAGGTATCTCATGTGTAGAAAGACTTGTTACTGTAATAGGAATGCCAAGCTGGGGCAGTGGGGATGGAGGACTGAGGGGAAGCTGGGGATGGGGGTGAAGACATTTGCCCACGAGGATACTATGGAGCTGGGGCTAAGTGTGAAGGCAGTTTTCAGGGCCAGGACAGTGCCCTGGAGTTCTGGAGGAGCATGGATTCTCTGGGGGATGGTGTGTGTGTGTGTGTGAGTCCCATATTGTCTCTTGTTCTGGCCGATGGCCCTGGAAGGACAGGGGTTATGGATCATAGCTGTGTGTGGTAGCAGAAAGAGCCTAATAACAATGAAAGGCTTTGACTACAAAAGGCTGGGTGCTCAGAAGCCTTGTGAACCTAGCTCATCCTGGCTCTTCTCTCTACTCACATACATGGTTAATTAAAGGAGGGTCCACAGGTCCCACGAGTGACAGGCATTATCTATAGAGAGGGAAGATGGAGGCAGGTAGGCTTATTCTTCATGCCTCTTGGCTACACTCAGCTTCTAGTGCCAGGGCCTCCCAGGGGCCCTGTATCCCTGTACCCACTGATTTGGGCTCCTACTCACAGAAACAGCTCCCCAGAGTGGATACCAGCACTTCAACACCACCAAGTGCAGATTCTTGACTGTGGAGATCAGGTAACCACCAAAGGTCAGGTGTGCAAAAGCAATGGCGATGTGAAAGCCCTGGGTGGGAAGCCAGAAGTAGCTAAGGGAGATGGCAAATGGTTAACCCTACATAACTACCAGAGCCTAGACCTACTGGTGGGAGTTCATTTCCTTACTTCTCATCGGTCTTGGTCATCAAGGAGGGTGCCCCCCCTCCCCAGGGCCCAATGGAGGGACAGGCAAGGATGTCAAAATCCCACCAGGGGCATTCTGTTTTGTTTCTGCATGGCTGGCATCCTGGATCCTGTGCCCACTCCACAAAGCACCAGCCTTCCTGGCTTGTCTGTCTAAGTTTTAGGATGAGTGTAACTGGGATCTGAGGGCTTCCTCCTTAACCTCTTCCCTGGGTGTCACCTCCCTACTCACACCCAACTTCTGCAGGAGACCACTTCCCTCCATGGGTTTCTCAAGGTACCCATCCGGAACCAGATGCTGGGGCTGGGCCACTTTCTGTGCAGGCTGGGAAGGTCCTGGGCTCTGCCATTGAGAGGCTTGTCCAATGGCACTGCTGGCAGTCACTGTGGGAACTTGTCTAGACATTGACTCTGGTAGGAAACCCTGGCTGTAGACCAAGAAGAAGAACTTGTTAGGGTTGAGCTTGTGTCTGAGGCTCGGATGCAACTCTTGCTGTCACCTCTGCCCCCTGGACAGTGGTGGCCTTGCCCAGTAGCTTTTGACCTTGACTTGTTTTCAGATGGTAAAGCAAGGCTTTTTATTAGAGGTGAGGACACACACACATAACAAGTACACACAGAGAAAAAGACCCTCTGCAAAGCCGAGTGGGGATTTAGAAAGTAGAAGCCTACTGACTTTGATTTAAACAATCCAGAGCCTAGGAATGTTCTCAGCCTCCCTGGGGTTGAAGAGCAATGATGACCAGATGAACTTCATGCCTACCCAGTACAAGAGGGAGCTTCCACTGGCTACCTGGAAGGTAAGCAGGAGCTAGGGGTCAGGAGGCTTGGCTCATGTGAGCATTTTGTAAACAGTCCCCAACCAGTGGGTTAGAATGAAACAACTGAAGGTGATGGGAACCAAATCATGGTCCTTTGGTGATGTCCATGTCTCCTGGGTTTGAGGGGATAGGAGAGAGAAGGGAAGGAGACCTGTGCCCAGGGCTTACTCTGAGCCCACATGGAGCCAGCGAGTCAGTATTTAACAGTGTCCACAACACCACACCCTCTTGAGTCCTTTCTTTGTTCTAAGCACTGATGCATCATCTGATAGTATCTGCATCCCAACCCTATGAGGGAAATAATGTTCAGACTCCCATTTTGCAGACGAGGCTCAGAGAAGCTTAGCCACATGCCTAAAGTTGCACAGCCAATAAATGGGAGTGGAAGCATGGTAAGCTGGCCTGATCCCATCTTCTGTGTTCTTGGCCTGGGCTGCTGGTGGCACCCCCTGGTCGGTATCTTCATTAACCAGCAGTGGCAGCTCCTGGCTTAGTGGGAATGATGAGTGGGCATTTTCTTCTTGGGCTTTAGAAGCTGAACCCAGAGAGATGGCTGTGTGGCTCTTTTTTGTGAGCTGATCTTGGAGTGTCTGGCTTCAATGGTGTATCTTTCCCAAGGCCTTTCTGATGTAGCTGTGACTTCAGTGAAGCTTCTTGGGGGGCAGAGCTGGGATGACCTGGGGTGTCTGGTGGTGGTGGCCATCTGGCCACTGGGGATGGGGTAGTGTCTACACCTGGGTACTTGCTTCTGTAGGCTGTGGCAGTGAAAATGGTTAAAATATCCAGTAAGGAATTGGACTCAAGAGTACCCTCTCCCAAAGCACATCCCATGGAATGCTGGTCCTAACAGAACTAAAGGGGTCATGGCTAAACAAGTTTAGGAAACCTTACACATCACCTTACCTTTTCAAGGCTCTGAGGACTCCTGTAGGAACATGCTCTGTTTGATACTAAGGCCATTTCCTACATTTAATTTGCTATAGAATCTTCTTCCTCAGAATCCAGCCATACACTGCAGTTGATATTCTGTAGGGTCTGCTTTGGATTTAATGACAAACTTCCAAACCTCTGGTTCTAGGAGGTTTTTGGATATCTCATCCCACCTGTTGGTGTCTTCATGGCTTCCTTACAGTTGGGCTTGGACTTTGACTCTGATCTCAAGGCTTATTTCCAACTTAAATTGGAGTGGAATGATGCTAAGAGGAACTTTGTATATTCTTAGGGGGAAGGGGCCAGAGGAGGCAGACCTTAGACACCAGAGGGGAAAAGGGTGTGGGTTGTAAAGTCCCTTGCCACATTCCAAAATCAAGAGTGTAATGGCACTAGGCCATTGCCAACAGTGACTCTCTCTTGTAGCCAATGGTGACTTTATCTTGCTGTTGGTTATAGGGACTCTGTCTTGCTATGTTTTTTTTTTTTTTCCTTCCAGTTTTCATTGCCTGGCTCCAGCCTTTATTCTTGTTCCAGAGTCATGTCTTTAAGATAAGGGCCTGACCAACAGGAAGTTGTCATCACTGGTCTGCAAAACACAGGCTGCCGATTGAGCCATGTCCTCAAGATAAGGGCCACACAACGAGAAGATCAGCTACTGCTCTGAAAAGACGCAGCCTTCTAATTTCCACACAAAGCTCCCAGACTGATCCTCTTGCGAAATTCCCCGCTTCCCTAGCCATGAACTTGAGACCTTAATTTGCAATCGCTGTTCAATCGCTGTTCTACCCTTACTAAGGTAACTCTTACAAACCAAAGCTTTTATTTAGGGCTTTCTTACTGTTCCAGAGGTTTAGTTCATTATCATCATGGCGGGGTGCATGTCACCATGCTGCCGTGCATGGCACTGTCAGTGAAATCGCTAGCCTTGGCATGGACTTTGGAAATCTCAAAGCCCACTTTGACCGACACTCTTCCTCCATCAAGTTCAAACTTCCTAATCCTTCTAATTCTTTCAAACAGGGCCACTCTTTGGTGATTTAACATTGAAATATATGAATCTTTGGGGGAATTCTTACTCACACTATCACAATGGCCAACATAGGCTCATAGCCATATCATAACGTAAAATTGATTTACTCCGACTTCTATTTCAAAAGTCCCCATCATCTTTCAGTCTTAACACTGTTTAAAAGCCCAAAGTTCATAATCTCTTCTGAGACTTATGGCAATTTCTTAACTGTAACCAGCTACGATATAAAAAAAAATCAAAACGCAGTTCACATACTTCCAATGTCCAATGACACAAAATACCTCTTACCATTCCAAAGGGGAGTGAAAGAGGCTGGTGAGAAATAATAGTCCAAAATGAGACTGAACACTGGCAGGGCAAACTCCAAACTCTGCGTCTCCACATCTGATGTCAAAGTGCTCTTTAGATCTTCAGCTCCTTTTACCTTTGACTGCAGCACACTTCTCTCTCTTGGGATGGCTCCATACCTAGTCCGGAACTCTCCGTGGCAGGTATCTCACAATTCTGGCATCTTCATTTTGTGCTCTCCTGTAAAATCTAAGCTTCATCTTCATAGCTTCGCTCAATGGCATCTTTGGGCCTCTATGCAGAGACAACATTGACACATGCTAGTCCTCAGAGGCTTCTCTGAGCCGTGGAGGAAGATGTCACAGTCCCCTTCTTGTATCCTTCACTCTAAAACCAGAATCGTGTGGCCAACGCTGCCAAGTTCTGCTGCTTGACGGAGGGGAACTTGGCCCCCTTGTTCAGTTACATTTGCATGAAATTTCTGTTCTTGGTTTCCTTCAGTGCTTAAGCTTTTCTCTAATTCCTTTTCACAGGTTGGAAGCTTAGCTGGGTAGGGTCTTGCCCTGAGGTCACTACTCCTCTATTTAGAATCAGGTCTTTCTTTAAACCTTTTATCTCCTCGAGCACTCCTCACTGTTGGACTTGGCTCCAACACCACCTAGCCTAGTGCTGATTTTCTTTTCATAGTTCACATTTTATATTTCTTTTTGTCAAGCTTACTCCTTTTTATTATAGACCTGCACAAAAGTGACTACTAATAACCACATACTATAGCCAACAGTAAGCTGTCTCAAAACCATTCATGCCAACACCATTAATCCAAAACTCTTCAATTTAGCCCTATGCAGAATTTTGGGACAAGGGCAGAAGGCGGTCAGTCACCTTCTTTGCTAATACCACAAGAACAGTTTCCAGACTGTTAACTACTAATATTCTTTCTTTCTGAAGCCTCTTGAGCCACGCTGTCATAATGTACATTTCTTCCAGCACCTCTGTCTTCTATGCTTCTGTTAGTAAGCGGGTCAGTTCCCATTAAACCCCACTTAAGGTGTTCAACCACTTTTCTAGTTTAAAGTCCCCAAGTCTTCCATATTTCTTGTGCAAACACCATGGTCAGGCCTGGTACCAACTTCTATCTTAATTACTATGAAGAGACATCATGACCAAGATAACATAAACAAAAACATTTAATTGGGGATTTGCTTACAGTTTCAGAGGTTTAGTTCATTATCATTGTGGCAGGGAGCATGGCAGCATGCATGGCATTGGTGAAGTAGCTAAGAGCTTGAGAGAGTGAGAGAAAGAGCGAGAGCAAGAGCGAGAGCGAGAGCGAGAGCGAGCGAGCGAGAGAGAGAGAGAGAGAGAGAGAGAGAGAGAGAGAGAGAGAGAGACTAGATAGACCTGGAATGGGCTTCTGAAATCTCTAAATCCACCCCCAGTGACACTCTTCCTCCAACAAGGCCACATCTCCTAATCCTTCTAATCCTTTCAAATAGTGCCACTCTTTGGTGCCTAAGCATTCAAATATATGAACCTATTGGGGGCTGTTCTCATTCAAACCACCACGTCAGGCTGCTAGCCCCCTCAATAGTGCTTCTTTCTCTCTCTTCAAACCTCCTCTCCTCTCCTGGTTTAGGTTTTTCTAGGAGTCCATCTTTTAAAGCTGTTGTTGGTAAGGCTCCTATAGAATGCTTGTGCCCTGTTGCTTTGCCCTCCTTTTCTCCAGGTTGGAGCAGACTGCCTTGAGGTGAAGGTAGACTGGCAGGATGGGAGGGGTGGAAGGAGAATTTTTTGGTCTCCTCTCCGAGGCACCTCAGCCAGGTGAGGACCCACAGACCCAGCTGTCTGGTATGTTAAGGAATCTTAGGGTCTTGGTGATTAATACTAGGCTAAAACTTTCCGCAAATGTCTCCTGTTTCCTTTGGCTGTAGGAGTCAGAGACAGAGTATCCTTCAACCTTTTAGTGGGCCAGAACTGAATCTTCCAAGCAGACAGGCCAGGCCTAACCCTGGCTCTACTCCTGCATTTCAGTGTCTAAGTCTGTTTGTATGGACACACAGGATCACTAGTGCTTGCCTGAGGATGGGCTGTGAGGATGGAATTTAGTTATAAAAGCCAGTGATAGCTGCCCTATAGCCAGAATCTCACCTAACGTCTGTCTGATTCTCTGTTAAGACAGGTCCCATTCTAATCTCCAGATGGGAAGTTCATGGCCTCCATCTGACTGCTGCTCAGAGCAGGGAGAGGAATCAGCTAAGGGCTCCTGATAGCTGGGAAGGTGAAGTGTATGGAGACAGTCAACTGGGAGCCCACATTGCCCTTCAGAACTCTGTCTGCAGAGCAATGAGCCGGGTACCAGGAGTGTGTGGAATGGATAAGATCCGTCCATGGGAGGTCTGGGGTAGACGGTTGTGCATGTGACTCTAAGCAGACAGTGCAGAAGAAGCCAAGAAAGCAGAGAGGGTAGTGTAGTGTGTGTTTACACATATATGTGTATGTGTATATAGTATATGTGCATGTATGTAGATGTGTGTATGGGCATGTTAGGCAGAGAAAGGCAGGAACCGAGAGGTATTAAGTCACACTGTGTGGCAGAGTGGCAATGGGCAGCCACCCTTAGAAGATTCAGTTTTCAGTTATGTTAAGTCAAAAGGGGCCCTGACATTTGCAAAGTGACCTTTCTTGGGGTCTCAGGATAAGGCACTTGGTGTGAAAAGGAGGATCTGGGAAAGAGAGAGTGGACTTTCCTAAGTCTCTTTCTTGCTCTGCCATTTCGAATCTGTCTTTCCTTGTGCTCAAGATCCCAGGGTTAGAAGGGAAGGGGTTACATTCCTCTTAGTTCTCAGGATCACCAACTGGTAGTGGGCTGGGTTCCTGGTCGCAGACTCCTCCCTGGAGAGAGGCCTGTAGTAACCCCCCAGTAAGTCCACTTCCCAGGACTCCATAGCAAGGAACATCTGTTCTCCAGCTGCTGCTGATATTGCTTGGAAAACAGTAACTGTTCCTTTCTGCGGGGAGGGTCATCAAGTTTCAGCCACTCACCTCCAGCTTGCAGCTACTGACTGACAGGCACAAGAGGCTGATCTCTTGTGTTAAGATTGAACCCTACTCGAGGCCCTGATGACCCTCCCTTGTTTGTTTCTATTGTGGAAAGGGGACACTCACCTGGCCCAGGGACCTCTTCTGTGGGCTTCAGCTGTCCCTTACTATCCAGAGCTGCCTCAGACAGAGCCAGAGGTGGAAATCAGAACATCTTTATGGCTTTAGACTTTGGATTCTTTTCTTTCTGGGACCCACCCCTTGCTCCCGCTCCCAGCTAATCAGAGACGCATGTCTGGACTAGATCCTTCAAAACCAGCCTGCCTCCAAACCTGGACAGGTGAAAATCTGAGTCTCCTTCCTTATGTCTGTCTCCCCTTGACAGCTGAGACCGTTAATGTTGCAGTGCTGACATTTCAGACGATTTATGGAGAATCTGATGAAGAAGGATTGCCATGTTGGCAGAGGCAGCATTTGAACGATTTGATTATTAAAATTTTCAAATTTTTATTTGTGTGTGTGTGATTGACGTGTGTGATTGATGTGTGTCTGTGTGCGTGTGTGTAGGTCAGAGCGTTTTGTGAAACTTATTCTCTCTTTCCACTTTTACACGGGTACTGAGGACTGAACTGATATTGCCAGATTGTGCAGTAACTTTAGCTTCTGAGCCACCTTTCTAGCCCCTCAAAGAATCTTTTAATGCTTTGAAAGTCAAAGTATCCACAACAGTAGGTACAATGGCCCCACCCCCTACCTCTTGTGTCCCTCCCCAGATTAGCCGGGGCCCTCCTTAGTTGACTTTGATCTCTGGTGGTAAGCAAGACACATGGACTGTCATCTGTGTAAGCATGGCGGTGTTTATCTTGAAAAGATATGGGTTTAAAAGGCATGGTCATGTGACCACAAGTAACAGGAAGCCCTGAGATTGAAGTCCAGCTGCCACCAAGCTTGCAGCCCATGCGACTTACAGAGGACAACTTATCAGAAGCATGTCTGGATCCTGACCATGGACACGGTGAGACGGAACGCGTAGCTTCGAGCTGTCCAGTCTGTAGCGTGCAGAACTACATAACTAGTGTGCCTTTTCTATTTATCTTCTCTGCGGATTTTAAAAACAGAACAATTAATTGTTAATATTTAATACACATATTAGAGTGTTTGAAGCATATGCAGTTAGGTAAATTTGTGCGTGTGTGTGTGTGTGTGTGTGTGTGCGTGTATGTGTGTGTGTGTGTGTGTGTGTGTGTGTGTGAGTACCCGTCCGTGCATGTGTGCTTATGGTTGCATGTTTGGGTGCATGTGTGAGCATGTGTGGGTGCATGTGTGAGCATGCCCAGAGATCAATGTTGGGCATGTTTCTCAATTATTTTCCATCTCACTTTTCTTTTTTAAAAAATGACTTTATTGTTTAGTACGTATACGTGTTTTTGTCCGAATGCATGGCTCTGCATCATTGGTGTGCCTGGTACTCGAAGAGGTCAGAAAAGGGTGTCAGATCCCCTTGAGCTAGAGTTACTGACACTTGTGAGCTGCCATGTGGCATGTGAGTGCTTGGGAGGAATCAAACCTTGGTCCTCTGGAAGAGCAGCCAGTGCTCCTGACTACTGCTGAGCTGGCTCTCCAGCCTCTTACTGTGTATGTGTGTGTGTGCGTGCGTGCGTGCGTGCGTGCGTGTGTGTTTGTGTGTATGTATGTATGTATGTGTGTGAGTGTGTGTGTGTGTGTGCATGTGTGTGTGTGTGTTTGGGTGTGCACAAGAAAGTTTGTTTTACTGATGATGCCCCAAAGTGGAATTAACCTAGTTATCCACCAACAAGTAAATTGATTAAAGTGATAGAATAAAACAAAATTTCTATAGTATTAAATAATAATAAAATGAAAATATAAGATGTTACAGATAAATCTCTAACATTTCACTCAGTAAAAGGAGGCAGACACAAAGAAACACGCACACTATACAATTTCATTTGTGTGATGATTAAAACCCGGCAGAACTAGTGATGTTTAAAGACAAAAGAATCCAGCTTTTTAAAAAGCTTCCCACCTGCTCTGAGCAGAACTGACTTAATCGTGGGAATAAAGCCGAGAATTTGTTTCCTTGTCCCACCCACCTTTGATTTTTAAGTATAGTCTCAACAATTGTGGAATGACCAACTAGGGAGCTAACAGCGAGCTCGTGGGAGCAGTGAGAGCGCCCCCTACAGATTCTCCTGCGGAAGTACTGCCCTTTTTGTTTTTGATTGGAAACTCAATCTGATGACTGAGGGGTTGGCCTTGGGGTGTCTGATTAGAAGGGTATCGGAATGAGGGCCCATAGACTAATCCTCGTAGCTTTGTACCAACTTTAGACTGCCAGAAGGCCACCACTGTGTGTGAACTTCTGACCTCCAATCTCCAGAACAGTGAGGTAAATGAACTTCTCTCTTTCATTTTTAAAGTTAGCTCCTTGGGTATTTGATGATAGATCACTGCTGCATCCTCTGTAAAGGCAGAACTCTCTGAGGTTAGGCAAGCTATGACTCTCCAACAGAAGCTATTGAAGAAATACTGACGTAAGCTCTGACATCGTTTGGACTAGGTTTTCTCTCAGATTCTTAGCCACAACCTCTGCTCCGCATCCTGGAACAGAAAAGCCTGTTACCAGATGATATTTTGAGATCTCTTATTCGGTCCGTCTCAGCATAAACTTGGTTGTGGTTATTGTGAATTCTGAGTCCTTAATCAAGATATGAAGGAAATCGTGGGAGATGACTCCCTGGAACGCTGGGAAAGGCAGAGAGCTGATGATGTAATGACGATCTAGATGGTTAGAAAACAGGCATCCGAACCAGACTCAGGTGGGAGCCTGGGCAAATCTGGTGAGACTTTGCTGTGCTTAGAGTCAGTACGACTTGAATCCATTAGCATTTGTTGAAGCCTACTTGTGGTTCACGTCAGTGCTCGGCAAACAAGTACATAAGTTACATTGTTGGGGAACTTCATTAGAGTTATCCTCTATGCACATGCTGATAGTATTTGAGAAAAAGCACTGCCTGTAGCATTTAGGCCTCCAAAGGCTTCCTTTGTTCTGTTACCTGCCCATCTTAACTTTCAACCCCCGGTCTCTCATGGAACCTGGAGCTCACTGATTCAGATAGATTTGTTGGCCATGTGAGCCCATGGCTTTCCCCACTCTGTGCCTCTCCAGTGCTGGGATTGCAGACACGGGCCACTGTGCCCAGCTTCTCACATGCATGCTGAGCGTGCCGACTCAGATCCTTAACCATGGAGCCATCTCCCCTGTTTCCACTTAAGTTAATTTTCCTTTCTTTTTTTCAAAAAAGATGTATTTATTTATTATCTATAAGTACACTGTAGCTGTCTTCAGACACACCAGAAGAGGGCATTGGATCTCATTACAGATGGTTATGAGACACCATGTGGTTGCTGGGAATTGAACTCAGGACCTCTGGAAGAGCAGTCAGTGCTCTTAACCGCTGAGCCATCTCTCCAGCCCAAGTTAATTTTCATATATGCAATTGCCCATGTGATCATCATCAAAGTCAAGGAATGGAGATGTCCCTAACTGCAAAAAGTTACCATATCATGCCTGCTCTTCATGAGGGTACTTACCTGAACCTCTGATTAACCATGGGCAGCCTTCAGAAGACCCCAAGCTTAAAAAGCGAAAGCCACCACATTGAGACCAACCTAAAGTCTAAGCCACGCTGTTTATTTTTCTCCAAAGTGTAGATGATGTATATATGGCAGGGCCTGTGAACCCTGGGCTGAAGGTGTCTTCTTATTTCTATGGGGACCCAGCCTATTCCCATGGTAACTCTCAGAGGGGCACTCCTGCTCTTCAGGCAGGGTTGGGGAAGCATGGAGTGGTTCAGTCTCATGTGCAGCCTCCTGTTCTAGTAGTGGGCAGGGCCAGAGTGAAACCCAATCTTCTATTACAAATAAGGAGAAGGAGGTTCTGGGATAGAGAGGGGGCAATGCTGGGCTTAGACCCAAGGACACCAGGGAGCCAAGAGGTTCTGGATTAGTTTTATGTCATGTAGTTTAACACTTTAGTTTCAGGAAAATGAAAACCCAAAGATGTAACAGCAGATGACAAAGGACAGAGCCACTTGGGAGCCTGGCGGTCAGGCCTTGCTGTGCGGTAGGGCCCGAGCTCTGTGCCTCTGACATGCCAGTCCATTCTGGAACATTCTGAGTTCTCTGTGCTTAATGATCTTGAAGGCAAACCCGTGAAACCTCTGTGAAGCCAAGGTTTCCCATGATGAGCAGAGGACTGCAGCGGAGCAAACAGGATGTCTATACCAGGTGACAGGGCCAGGGGTGGGGTGGTGCTGCTTAAGGACACTACCCTGGACACCAGCTTTATGTCTTTTTTGGAAAGACACTACTGGAGGAAATGGGAAACGGATGGAATACTTCACTCAGTGACACAGTGCACGTGGCTTGGTGAGCCTCGCTGGGGAACCTCTGCCTCAGATCAGACAAGGTGAGAGTAGAGAGACGCTGGGTAGAGTGGGAAGCCTGGACTCCAACCTGCAGAAGTTGCAATCTCCTACTCTGATGACTCCTTGGGCATATATGCCACGTTGTCATAGGCAGGCGGCGGAGAGACTGCTGGGCTGGGGATGCTGAAATCCGTGCCAAAGGCATTCGGTAGGAAAATCACAGACTGCAGAGAAAAACAAAACAAAAGAAAAAACAAACTCAAATTCTGGGTGGCTCTGCGGTCTTCGGAGAGTGTTGCAATAGTGCCACTCTGTGGGCACTTTGACAACAACAACAACAACAACAACAACAACAACGACAACAACAACACACACACACACATTGTGTAATTGACATTTCAGCAAACATTTTCTAGGGTCAGTTATGAGCTAGGCTTGGACACTTGCAGCTAGCAAAGTAGACAAAACCTCATTTCCCTAACAGTTAGTGCGCTGATATTTCCTCTCTGGATATTCTCTGCTGCGCTTGGGGCTTCTATAACCCTTGCCTGAGCATAGTGCCGGTACCTGGCTTCTTCCACACTAGTAGCTATTCACTGGGCTCCTTGAATCTAGCTCATCCTCCTGCTCCAACCTTAAATGGCACCTGCCAGCCCCCTGCTGCATTGTCCTTCCCAGGCAAGCCTTTGTGCTATCAGTAGCCCCTCTTCCCACGCTCTTTTTATCCACCCGCCTTCTATTTTCCCCTGGAAAAATGAGCTTAACTTCCACTGACTCATGCTGTTTTTTTTCTGAGGTGCCCATTTGTTGGCAGTCTGTCGACACCTCCGTGCAAGGTCTTGCAAGGTGCGTTCCTCGCCCTTCCCAACCCTGTCCTCCGATTCCGGAAGGATCTCCTCAGCTTTGCCAATAGTGTTGGCGCCCCCCGTGGCCACTGGGTGAGTAGTCCCATTTCACAGCTTGAGGTTCTCAGCACAGCTCGGCTACAAAGCAGAAGTGGGAGGGGCTGCAGATATAACCTCTTCCTAGACATCAGGCTACCTCAGGGGTTCTGGACTTGGTGCGAGAGTACTCACTGCGTTAGTTTGGGCACGGGTGGCTTGGCACCCAAAGTGAGTGGCAATGACAGCAATGAAGAACTCCAGGATGGTGAAGATGGTCAACACGGCAAGGTAGCCTCTGCCCACATCCTGAGAATCCAAACCACAGTCAAGGCAAACAGAACGTTTAAAAGGAAAGACAGCCTCTGGACCAAGATAACTTTCCTTCCAGGCGAGAGACAGAGGTGTATCTGGATCCAGCCTTCCTGACTCCAGCCTTGGGCCCCACTCCTTCCATTTCACCGGGTCTCATCCTCCCCCTCCCCCCGCCCGCAGGTGACACTGGGGTAGGGTCAGGAGGTCTATCGGAGCGGCAGGCTCTGTAAACTAGCCCAGGACTGCAGACTCTTGGATCTTCCCTGGCCCTGGCCATAGCCCACATCTCTCTGGGTTTATCACCCCTTGGGACATCTGCCAACACACCCAGTTAGTGACACCAAAGTCCATGAGAAGAATGGCCGTCCCTGCGAAGGCTGCCATGGCACTGAGGATGTTGGTTCCCAGACTGCTCCTCACCTGTGGGAAGGAGAGGAGCAACAAGAAGAGGCAAGGAAGAGAAAGGACACTCACTACCTAGTCTCCTGCACCCTCCTTCCTGGCCCAGGGGCTTGGGACTATGAGCCTTGCAGGAGACTGGTTTTTCCTTTCCCCATTCTTTCCCTTCTCCTTCCCTGAGACCCCAAGAAGAGGCCCTAATGCCTCCCTCTGCTTCTTCTATCCACTTGGGAGCGTCTGGGGAGGAAGTCTAATCCTCTTAGTGGCTTTCCTGGGACACGTTTGCAGCATGTGTCTGACCCCTGACCCCCAACTTGTCTTCCCCCAGGCCCAGGCCCACCCACTAAGACAACTTTGTGTCTATTCTCCCGGGGACCCTTTCTGTATCTTCCTTCTTTGAGTGTCTATGAAGACTTTCTCTCTAGACTCTTACCATCTACCTTGGGTGGCATTTTGCAAGTGCCCCATCTCCTCCTTCTGTATGTAGATGTCTAAATTCCTTCTGCACACTTAGAAAATCCCCAAAGAATGCTTGTTGAATGGGCCAAATGAGTGAGCAGATGGGAACGGGGTCCCGAGTGGCACCCAGGTGAGTGGGCATCGTCCCCATCCCTGGCTCTCTGTCCATTCAGACTTACCAGGCAACTGGTGTGGTTCCTCTCAGCTGCTACAGACAGGGACCCAGAGATGATAAACTGTGTGGGGAAGAGAAGACAGGTAACAGGTAGAGGACCATCAGCTTTCTTGTCTGCATCCTGGCCAGGCATTTTGGGTGTATTTCTAAGATGTCTTAGTGGGTCTGTAAGAGGCCCCTGTCCTCAGGCACGGTGGCATATGCCTTTAATCCCAGCGCTTGGGAGGCAGAAGCAAGTGACTCTGAGTTCAAGGCCTGCCTGCTCTACAAAGTGAGTTCTAGGATAGCCAGGGCAACAGAGATCCCGTCTCAAAAAACAAACAAACAAACAAACAAACAAGCAAACAGCAACAACAGAAACAAACACACAAAGAGGCCTCTTTCATGAGACCTCAAGCCATGGATTACCAGGCATGCATTTTTGCTGACATTATATCACTAAAGCATCATAATGCACTCACCTTTCCTTCAAATATTCACTTGACAAATATTTACCAAGTAGCAGTTGGGTGTTAAGAACATAAAAGGAAGAGATCCTTCTCTCACGTGCACTCGAGGGCACGTGCATGTATGCATCTGTGCCTGCGCCTGTGTGTGTGTGTGTGTGTGTGTGTGTATGTGTATGTATCTGTGCCTGTGCCTGTGTGTCTGTGTGTGTGTATGTACTCGTGCATGTGTGCCTCTGCGTGTATGTGTGTGTGTGCTTGTGCATGCGTGCATCTGTGCCTGTGTGTGTCTGTCTCTGTGTGTGTATGTATGTGTGTGTGCACCTGTGCCTGTGCCTGTGTGTCTGTGTCTGTGCGTGTGTGAGTGTGTGTGTATATGTACTCGTGCATGTGTGCCCTCTGTGTGTATGTGTGAGTGTACTTGTGCATGCATGCCTCTGTGTGCTAAGGTCAACCTTGGGTGTCATTCCTCCTCAGGAGCTGCCCACTTGGCTCTTCTGTGGACTGGGCTCACAGATTATCCTGGGATGATGACCAGTGAGTCTTGGGAGGGCTGTCAGCCTCTATCTCTCCAGCTCTGGGTTTCCAAGCACAGCTTGGCTTTTGACAAGAGTGATGAGGTAGAGACTCAGGCCCTCACTCTTGCCGTGCAAGTGCATTACACAGTGAACTCTCTCCCCAGCACTGTGAGGTTTTAACGACTGAATTTAGAGCTACACATGCCCTGCCCAGGCCTCAGGATTCCCGCTCGCGAGACTGATAGACTTTTGTTTATTATCTCCTCCTACCATGGGAGTGGCACACATTTTGTGACAGAATGTGAAACAGGAGGGATCTTAAAAAACAATGCTACCTTTCTTTCTTCCCAAGGCATTGCCCACCTTAGATTCCTGCTTGCCAACATCTTCGTCCCTCTTGGGCCCACTATGGACCACTAGAAGCAGCATGTGAAGTTTCAGTAATGCTGGCATCTCTGAACTCCACTTTTAGGGGCTTCTGAGCTCTTGCTGGGATAGTCTGGGATATGCAGAGGGAACTCCACAGTCATACACAGCAGAGCTTCAGTGAAGACCTCATTAAGTTCATCAAAAAGACTGTGCTTCCTGGAGGTAGCTAGAGGCTTCCGATTACCAGAGGCACCGGCACCTTTGGTAGGGGCACAGACAGCAGTGCCACCTTGCCAACTCCCTTTCTTTGGGACCTTGGAGCAGACAAGGAAGCCCTGATTTGGTTCTCCAGTGAGGTATGGCCAGAAGAATGGATACAGGGCGGGAGACTGCTTAGGGATCAGCTCAGACAGAACTGGAACCCACAGAGGGAACTGAGGGGTTTCTGCTGGTGGGGTATAGTTGTGGGGTTAGGATTCAGGTAGTCTGGGTGTGATTAGGACACTGGCCTGCTCCCTCCTCACCCACAGTTTGTGGTAGAACTCTGTCTGTTTGCCGGGAGTGAGTCAGGCTGAGGTTTACCTTGAGTGATAACTATTCCTCCCACGTTCGTCTGGTGGGAGGGGGTGGTGAGTAAAACCCTGACGTAGGATGGGCCATGGCTAGGAAAATGTTGGGAGTGGGACAGGGCGCGGTGACCTGGGCAAGACCACTCCCTAGCCGAGGATGGCTATTCCCGCACTCACACAAGCTCCTCCCCAGAAGGGAACGCCACCTTCGATGAAGAGCATCCCCAGGTGGCCTCGTCGAACCATAAGCAGGACGCTGCCAAAGCCAAGGTGGATGAGGCCGATCAGGATCTGCACCGTCTGTGGGAAGTAGAAAAGGCTCAGGCCACTGATGTAGGGCCGCGAGCTCCACTCCGCCCTCTGCGCCCTCTGCTGTCCTGCAGATCTGGCTTTCCACAGCTCGGGGTGGGAGGGGGATGATGAGGAGGCCCAGGAGGCCAGACTTTTAATCAGGATAGAACCAGCTCTCCTCAGACTAGGAGGAGCTCCAGACCACAGCTTTGGGACTGGGTTGTCAAACACAGCTCTGATTTGCTTTTCTGATTTTCTTAGCCTAGGTTCCCTGACTCTCAGCACATTGGTACCAAATGCCTATGTTGCCTTCTTCCTGTTGTCTTTCCATAGCCCATCAAGGGTGTTGGGGGGTTACAGCTGCTTCCATTGGCTAAAATTTCCACTTGGTTTTCTTTCCATCTTCCTTCCTCCTAGCCCCCTCTTATCCTTACCTCCTCCTCCTCTTCTATTTACTAGTGCCCCACGGAAACATTCCCAGAAGCTAGAAGCTAGAACTCTCTGGAAAGTGTGGCCTTGTGGTAAGTTCTGCTGTGTTGACTTTCGGTTCTTTTTTTTTTTTTTTTTTTTTCCGGAGCTGGGGACCGAACCCAGGGCCTTGCGCTTCCTAGGTAAGCGCTCTACCACTGAGCTAAATCCCCAGCCCCCCAACTGCTGTGTTGACTTTCAAACATTTTTGTTTTTGTAGCAATTCACATCCCTATTTATCCATCACCTATTTAAAAAAAACTTTAAAATTTATCATCTACCTTATCTATCAAAATCACCATCAATTATATATTCTATCATCTACTTGTCTTTCCTATATATGTATCCTATCTTATTTATCCATTCCACCTGTCATCTACCAATCATATTTATTTATCATCCATCCATCCATCTCTTATCCTCATCGATTACATTCATCTACCATCTATCTGTCTTTCATCTATCTACATCATCTATCTAATCTATCATCCATCTTTTCCATTTATCTACCTATAATTAGCTGCTTCTTAGAGACCATTGTTAAGGCCCTTTGAGTTGGGAGAAGGGCTTAGAGGCCACACTTTGTGGACTCGACAGGAGTTGGTTCTTGCCTGTCATTTCATTCTCATCTCTTGTCAGCTCCTCCTTTATTCATTACATCCCAGCCATTTCAGTGTTCTGTATCTTCCTTTGACAAGCCACACCCACTCCCACCTCAGGGCCTTTGCATTTGCTAGTCTTCATTATAGCTAATTCTACCCTTCACCCATCCTTCCGCCCATCTGGCTCTTGCTGGACCGGCTTTAACATGTGAGATCTAGCCTCAGTGTCATCTCTCCATAGAGATATTTCTGTCTTTGCTAGTGCTGCTGTCCTCCATCCATCATTCTTAATCTTCTTTGTAGTTCTGGTCATTTATTTACTGATTTATAAGGAGGGTGAGCTCCTTGTCTGTCTCTCTCTCTCTCTTTTTTTTTTTTCTTTTTTTTTCGGAGCTGGGAACCGAACCCAGGACCTTGCGCTTGCTAGGCAAGCACTCTACCACTGAGCTAAATCCCCAACCCCTTGTCTGTCTCTTGTATGAACGAATTTTCACATTTATCCACTTCTCCTCGTTGAGCATGAGGCATGCTGCCTGTCCAGAAATTTTGTCTCAAGTCACATGACAAGCTGCCCTTACCCCTAAAGCTTTGGGTTCTCCTGTCAAGAACGTCTCCATTGGTCTAAGATCAGGTGGCTGAGTGGCCCTGGGCGCCTGCGCCCCTAGCGGTGACTCTTCGAACTGCATGATCCCAGGAGGCTGACACATGGAGGTGGGCAGGATGGCTGGAGGCGGGCGAAGGCCGCTAGCGTTGCTGGGCGGGATGACAACGAACACACCATTGCTGGCAGGAGGTGCAGACATCGTGTTCAGAGAGCCTGGGGGACGAAGGCTCAGGAGATAACAAGGCAGTCATGGTGATCACACATGCTTAAGGCAGCAGGTTGCTAAATGGCATATCTCCCTGCTCTTGCTTACTGAAGTCTGGACATAGTGGAACCCAAATTCTCAGCTAGAGCTGGGGAAAGAGAAGGGACTCACAGAAGGGAAGAGGGTTCTTGGCTCTTTTGACTTGAATCTTAGTTTTTTGTTTTTTGTTTTTTGTTTTTTTTTGGACTCGACTCTGATCTTGATTTCTCCTACGTTACATGGAAGGGATTTTATTTTCAATGCCGGGCATGGAACCCAGACGGCACATGAGGCAAGACCACCATTGCTGAGCCACATCCGCAGCCCAAGTGGAACACTTGAGAGAAGCATCTATTAAACATCCTTCTTTCTCTAGAGAGGGTGAGTGATGGCTCAAGAACACACAGCTCTGGAAGGTGGAGCTTAGCTGAAGTACCATTTTATTCAAGGAAAGAGAGGAACCAGGTACGATGTGCCTCTTCTGTCCTTCCTCTAGGCCTACATCTGTTGACCGTGAATACATAACTACTGTGGGGCAACATCCTGCTCTCTTTGACTATCCAAGGAATAACCACTATTGTAGCCAAGATAAACCAGTGAAAACCTTAGGTATGACTGGCCTGGGAAAACTCTAGGGAACATTGATCTGTTAGCCAAATGTCAGGTGGTAGCTTCCCAGGGTGTTGCAGTTACTAATCTAGTGGATTATATGACATTAAACAGTCATCTGCCTTGCTGGTTTTCACATGTGGTGAAGAACCCAGCAGTTCAAGTCACAGCTCTATGACTGAAGCCAGGATTTGAACCCTGGCCCATGTGTTACTGTGAGACAAAGGGGCAAGATGGTCACCTCTTCCTGCCTCACTTTTCTGACAAAAACGTAGGGGGAAGGGCACTAGAACTTATCACATTATGGGTCTGGTAAAGGCCACGATTCACACGGTGACTGTTGTAGCATCTTCATCTGAAGTATTGTTCAGCACATTATCTATCCGGCATACAAATGTGTATTTACCCGTGGCTCGTAGGCCTGTGGTTTGCGTTCATGAGTCATTGCAGTTGGAAGGTCACACAGCCTGTGAGGACAGGCTATGCTCTGCTTCAAGTTACTCCATACTGTGTGAAAGGATGGCTTTGGGCTGTGCCCTGCCCTGGGTGACTGCCTTTAAGAGGCAGCATTTGGCCTTCCTGTGAGTTCAAACAATGAGTCATGATGACACTGTGTCTCACTATGCACCCAGGTACCACCGCCTGCCCAGCACCATCCACAAGGCACAAACAGTTTACTCCTAAGGATGAAGGGTGCCACCTGGACTCTATGAAGGAGTCACCTGGCACTGAAGTAGTGATGGCCCCCTTGACCTGGCATCTGGCCACTTGATGTGTGTGTCATGGGACCAACAGGCAGATTGTCCAGCTCCAGCTCAGCTTGGTTTCTACCAAGTGATGCAGCCTCCTGAAATTACTACCAGTCTGTGTCTTTGTCTGAACCAGCCCTGCACTTCTCTGTGGTCCTGCATCTCTGCAGCATCTCTCGGCTCTGCAGTCCTGCGCCTTCAGCTCTCCAACTGCGGTCCTTGATATCTTCTCCAACCACTGCAGCGATGCAGTGTCCTCCTGTGTCTCTAGTAGTGCTCTGCTTCCGGTAAGGCCTCTTTAAACTATGCTCTGACCTCTGTACTTATGAAGTTAGTCTTTCACACACACACACACACACACACACACACACACACACACACACACACACACTGAGGTGTATAAGGTGTGATCTGAGAGTTAATACTAATACTTAAGATCAGAATAAAAGCACACATGTTAGTCAACAGCTATTAAGGGAAAATCAGGAGTATCTGGCAAACTGCAGCAAATGAAACTGACTTGGTTTGTAAATTTTATTGTTAGTCAATAAAAATTCTGGCACTTTGGACAACACAAATGTACCCATCTGTGTTTCTGGAGTAGCAGGCTCTTGACATAGCCCATTTTGTGGTTCTTTGAGGGACCTCAGTGGATGAGCACCTTTATGTTAGATAGTGGCAATTGTCACCTGTGTGTCCTCTGTGCCATTTTCTCTGGGATGGGCCTGATTCATATTGATGAATGTTAAACACAAGGGTCCTATTGGACTTGCCCTTGAGACACATAGCTGAGTCTCTACAAGGAGTAAAGCAGGGTTCCGGTGTCTGGAGTACCTCAAGGGAATGGGACAAGATGCACGGGGTGAAATCTGCTGGCATGAGCATCTTCTGTCCACTGTAGGTGGTTAAGGAATGTTTCATGGGTTGGGGAGACGGCTTAGTATGTAAAGTGCTTGCTATATAAGCATGAAGACCTACCTGAGTTGGAGTCCCAGAAACCCATGTAAACTGGGTGTGGGCCCACACTTGTTAGCCTAGTGCTGGGGATCCTTGGGGCTCTCTGGCCTGCCAGCCCAGCCTATTTGGTGAGCTCTAGACTAATGAGCTCCAGATTCTCTCTCAAAAGACAAAGTAGTTGTCTCTCGAAGAGTGACACACAGAGTCACTCTCCTATTTAAAGCAGAAGCTACTTGATCAAAGGCATACATGCAAATGCCTGTGTACCCCCCAGCAAAGAGGCAGGACTCTGCACGACACATGCACACAATTGCATATATGTCAACATGGACATACATGTGCACACACACCCATGCATGCACATACATGCAAGAGAAGAACATACTTCAGGTAAATAGTGTTATTGAATGACAATTCCATGCAGAGGGTGGCAGAAGTCATTTGATATCTTGAAGGACTTTCTAATGTTTTCTCTAGCCAAAGCTGGGTGGCCAACATGTAAGATCAAGAGCAAGTGTCTAGGGACAGTGCTATTACTTTCCACATGGTGGGGCTCAATTGGGCCTCTGGTTTCCTGGCCCTCACACCAAAAATGATTCTTAGCAGACACAAATACTGCTTAAGACAGCACTGGCAAACACTCCCTGCAGAGACTCAGCTAGTAAAGGGTTTGAGCTTTGATTAAGTAGCTTCTGTTTTAAATAGGAGATGCCTCTTGTAGTGTGAACCAGACATAGGCAATGAATGTATAAATAGGTGGGGCTGTGTTGACACGGACAGATGGCCTGGATCCAGTTGGTGGGACGGAGTTTTCCAACTCCAACCCAGAACAGCACTTCCTGGACCGTAGTCAATGGTTACTGAAATTTACTTGTTGCTTTAGATGTCAATTACACTAATTTCTATGATTTGGAGCAAGAAGGAAAATAAATTGAACTTCTAGATATTTCTATACAATAAAGGTAAGTATGGCTATGGCGGCTTTGGCTTGAGTTTGGGTCTCGAATGTCCCTCGATGGCCCACATGTATAGAAAGGAGCAGTAACTATAAACAACAAACCAGAGAGGGTGAATGCCTTCCTTGAAGTCATATAGCACTTCAGTGGCTGAACTGTGATAGATCCCAGAATTCCCACTTCCAGTAAGGATGATGCTTACTTTAGAGAATTCACCCATTCCTGGGTCTGAAACCTTCCTTGTCTTATCAGAGTGAAGGAATGCATTGTTATATTTTCTTCCTTGGACAATAGTTCAAATAGGCTTGGCATTCATAGGTGATCAAATTAAAAACCAAAGTGGGCTAAACTAGCTTGCCACTGCAGCCCTTCCCTAAGTCAGGCCATTTAAAAAATTACTACGAACAATTTAAAGGCGGAATTTTAGGCAGAAAGGGCACATTTGCTTTCATAGTTTCCATTTCACCATGAACAGGTAAAAATCATGTCTGAGGACCATGATGGGTCATGTGTGTGTACTGGGAACAATTTCTGAGGTCAGAAGGACTCTCTGGGCTCCCACTGGGCTCAAGTCACCCAGCAGGGAACACTTGCGTCATTAACAGCATCTCTCCCAGGCAGGTGGTGAGAAATACGATCACACACAGACCCCCGTGATCCTCAGGAGAAGAGAAACACCTACAGAAATAGGCTTTGCACCCTCAGTGGGGTAAGTGGCAAACACAAGCAGGAATACATCCCGAGATTCACACTCTCCTCTCCCCTCAGCTCCACCGGAAGCCAGTGACAATGGGTCGGTGGTATTCCAGGTGACTCCATCTCTGCGTTCCCATTTTTCTGACTAACAATCAGCCAGGCTATCCCCACCACTAATGCATACATAGGAACGGAAGGAAGGAAAGTCATTGCACCCTGCCTTAAGGGAACAGCTGTGGAATACTCAGGGCATCCAGGGCAGCTATGTTGATTGTCAACTGCTGAATGGGCTGTGGTAATAACAGCCCTGTACAGAAAGCCCTTTACAGTTTATAAAGAGCTCTCCTACAGACTCTAAGGCAGCCCTGAGAAGGAGGTGCAATGTGGGTCATTTTGTGGAGTGGGTGGGGGGATTGGGGCAGGTCATGGGCCTGGGAGGCTGATGTATTGGTCAGAGATGTTAAGACTGAATTGTCAGCTGAGACCAGACTCTGGAGTGAGTGATGTCACCAAGGGTGTCAGGGGACTTGCAAAAGGCAGGTGGCTGAGAATGTAGGTGTTTTTTTTATACCCTCCCTCCCACGGTTGCAAGTAAGGTTGAATGTAGATTTGACACTGTACAGGGAGGAGGGGAACATATCTTGGGTTATCTTTTCCCATGGCACAGAGGCTGGCTTTGTCATATGAGAAAGTTGCATGTTGGCTCTTTTCATTGGATCTGCAGATTCCTAGGTGTCTCGGTAGAGACACCCCTTTAGAGAAGTGTTTACCAACTCACAAAGCATCCAGCAGGTACGCGGCCCCTATCCTCTTTCTCCTCCTTGCCCACTGCCCAGCTTTGGGGATGCCACTCTGGTCAGCCACTGTATGTGCAGTGAAGAGAGCAAGAAAAAGCATGGGAAAAGATTAAAGCCAGCAAACACCCTTCATACCTGCTGAACCTGAACTGAGGAGCAGCCCCAGGTCAAGATTTGATACAGCTCAAGACCAGGCAGGCTAGTTGCTAGTTACTAAATCGATGTTGTTTGGCCTGAGGCTGACTGGAAAAGCCACAGACTGCTTAAGTGTCACCTCACTATAATCACTGTGAATTTTTGCAAATTAATGTAAACAGTTTTACTTAGGGATACTATTTGTATTATAGAATATAAAATTTGATTTATCCACTATAAAAAATAACCAATATTCAAATTGAAAAGAACTTTACAGAGCACATCCACCTTAGGCTTGATTGAAATCAACACACACACACACACACACACACACACACACACACACACACACACACACAGAGAGAGAGAGAGAGAGAGAGAGAGAGAGAGAGAGAGAGAGGCCCCTAACATTCTAGAAAGAGAACAATGCCCAGCTATCAACATCTGGCCCCATGCTTGGTATGGAGGAAGGCTTCAGTCCT
This sequence comes from Rattus norvegicus, assembly GCF_021556685.1. Taxonomy (NCBI): domain Eukaryota; kingdom Metazoa; phylum Chordata; class Mammalia; order Rodentia; family Muridae; genus Rattus; species Rattus norvegicus. The sequence continues at coordinate 220,519,887 of NC_141534.1, forward strand.
CCTGGGCTTCAGCTGTTAACAGTCTCAGTGGCAGGGGCATTTGTAGTGATGGGCTGCCCCGGCATGCTAGCTGGAGCACCCTGGGGCAGCTAGTACTTGTCTGGGATCAACTCTGGAGAGCCTTTTCTTCCACCCAGGTCTCCAGGAAGCTTTGCTTATTTCTCCCTTGGACCTGCTTTTTTTCCCGGAGGAGCTGGAAGGAGTGACTCTAAGGAGTGGGGATTCTGGGATGAAGTAAATGGCAACATATCTGGGACTTGGAAGCTTGGCTTGTAGTTAAGCCACAGACCCTGCATTCAGCCCAGTAAGAATCCACATCGCTATCTGGCGAGATGAAGTACCTGATTGTGGGCAAATCACCTAATCTCTCTGGGCTTCGGTTTCTCTGTATATCATAAAGTGGCTGTGTAGTAGTAGGGTAAGGCGTTTCAGGCTTCTAAGGGTTTCCTATACATACATCCTGGGTCTGCAGCTTCTCAAACTGGGCAAGAACTTGCATCTGTGTAAATCTGGCTCTGTGGCACCAGGCATCTTGTCTCCAGTCTTGGCTTTCCAGGACAGTCCAGGCCCGCCCCACTGTCCCAGAAGTGATGCAAACTGTTCCACCAGATGTAAACACGCCTTGGGGAAGCAGATCTCTCAGTCATTTTCTCATACCCCCAGGTTGGACCTCTCATAACCCATGGCCTTCTACTATACCCCTGCCTCCCTGTGCCCCTGAAAGTGAACAGCAAGGACAGCCAATTCCTTTCTTCGACTAATACAGTACCTGTTGAGAAGACTTTTCTAGCAGTGACCCTTGCCACATCCTTCTCCTCTCGTTAGAGAAGGGACAGGAAGGACACTTGTGCATGGATAGAATCACCTGACTAGGCTGGACATCTAAATTGAGCTGGCTTCTGAAGGAAGGGAGTCTCTACTTCTTGGGAGGGTGATTGTCTCCCTGAGGTCCCTGGCAGGTACCTGAGAGATCTCTGGTCTTGGCTTTGAGGAGAGAAGACAGACAGCTTTCTTTTGTCCCCCTTCACTGTTCTTGTTGCCCTGAGCTGGAGTGGGTGGCCCTGGGATCCTACTTCCCAATCTCAGTGCCAAGTGGGTTCCCTTCAGTGATTCCTTCTCTCACCCTGCCCTCCCCCCACCCCCAAACCCCTACCTCTTCTCCGGTTAAGTTCCCTGGGTGGCCTTTCTGGAAGGAGGAAGGGGGTACTCACCGGCTTGCCACGGCTGCTGTGCGGGCTGCTGACTCCCCTCTGCCTCTGCGCTTCCACATTCACACATCATCCTGTGAAAACCTTGCTGTTCGTGTGGGGCTTGGAAATCACTGCTTGGGAGCTGCGCCTCTGGTAGGTTCTCAGTTCTTCCTGGCTCAGAGGCCTCCGCCTGTCTCCCAGAGGTGGGGGCCAGAGGAAGCTACTTGTGTGGTCACTGGCCTCCAAAGGGCCGCAAAGTACCCCAGTCCCTTGCTTCAGTCTTTGGAAGGGAACGGCAAGGCTCAGAGAAGAAAGTGATTTGCTGGGCACCCACTACTAGTGTCCGAGCTAAGATGTGGACCCATGTGGCCTTTCACCTTTCCCTTCACTCACTGAGATGCCCTGAGAGGCTTGAGCAGGCTGCCTGTGTTCTGCCCACCCAGTTTGACTACAGTTAGACAGGGGCCCAGAAGGCTGGTGGCAGGTTCCTGTGAACATGTGTTAGTATATGTGTATTTTGTATACACAGTACCCTTCAAGTGCTTGGCAAATTTGCCTGTGAGTTTCTGGGTTCATGATTTCACAGAATAGTTTCTGAGGCAACTGGGAAAGCCTAAAGGTTCAGACACCCTGAACACCCTGCCGGCAGGCCGGGCCAACTCTCAGCTAACCTTGGGATAGATCAGTGTGGCAGGTTGAATGTAAAAATGGCCATAGTCCCCAGGCCTCTGTGTGTCTACACCTGCAGAGAGGGTCAGAGATGTTTTCTTAAGTCCTCAAAACTGGGCTGCCCTGTGACTTCCTCTGCCAACAGGAAGTAGGAGTGATCGGTCCCAACCAGAGCCACAAGAGATTTTGCCTGCTGTATACTCTGTGAGCTCTACACTTAACACTGAACATTCCTGGCTTCCCCGATGCAGGATGAAGCACTTGACACATCTCAGGTGTGGCTCGTGAGGCCCCACAATGCATTTATGGTCAGCAAGGTCATGCATGAAATGGTTCTGCCGACCCCAGGTCAGACCAGACCTTCCCAGGCAATAGTAGACTGGGAACAAAATGAATGCTTTCAGTGATATCCCAGAGGTCAGCATCTTTGTTATAGGCACAGATTTGAGTCTAGAGAGCACATGGTAAGATTTATAGACATGTTTCTGAATGAGGAGTTGGGTCAGGGACACATAGATAGTGACTTAGAAACTGAGATAGTCACTAAGGAAGAAAAAAGCTCTTCTGAGAATGGAAGCAGGATAGACACTTGGGAGGCTCAGAAGTCATGAACATTCCAATAAAAGGACCCTTTGTAGGCCATTTGCATAGAACACACCCTTTCCTCATTTGTCATCTGTTTGAGGTATGGCTCTGTTCCTTTCTCTAGCCCTGGTAGGGGGCTTTCCAGTCTCTACCAACTGGCTTCTTTTGTTATTCTTGATGCCTCTTTCTCCATGTCAAAATCCCCTGTGATAATCTTTGGGGTAGCCTGAGCATCTCTTATATCAGTAGTGTGATAGTTTGCATATGCTTGGCCCAGGGAGTGGCACTATTAGAAGGTGTGGCCTTGTTGGAGGAAATGTGTCTGTGGGGGTGGGCTTGAAGACCCTACTCCTAGCTGCCTGAGGATACTCAATCTGTTTCTGGCTTCCTTCAGGAGTAGATGTAGAACTCAGCTCCTCCTGCCCCATGCTTGCCTGGATGCTGCCATGCTCCTGCCTTGATGATAATGGACTGAGCCTCTGAACCTGTAAGTCAGCCCCAATTAAATGTTGTCCTTTATAAAACTTGCATTGATCATGGTGTCTGTTCACAGCAATAAAACCCTAACTAAGACACATAGCTATTGTTTGAGGCTTAGGAAACAGTCACTCCAGAGCACAGTTCATTGGTGTGGCTTTTGTGAGATAAGAGTGAGTTCAGAGTCTCTGACCTTCAGCGTTCCTGTGTCTTTCACCTTCCTCCTCCTTATGACTTGCTCCTCAGGGCACTCTTGAATTTCTATTATCTAAAGACAGGCTCTCCTCAAGGCCTTGTTGTTGCCACGAGTTGTGCAAGCAGGGGGATTAATGTCACAGGAGACTGTATCAACACTACAGACTGCCACACACCATTTGCCTGCAACTTTAATTACTATAGAGAAACTACCTTTGTTCCTGCATTGAGACTCTGTCCACCCTGCATTACTCCCTTTACCCTTCTCAGCCCATGGCTATCCCTTCCCTCCAAGCCTCAGCTGTTTGTTTCTTCCTGCAATACCTGATTCTGCACAAGCCACACCCATCTGGCTCTTCTCAGGATTTGTGAGATTCTGTGACAGGCACCTAATAAATTTAAATATCTTCTCTCCTGTTAATCTGTCTACTGTCTGCTGTCTTGAAAGATTCTGGAAGCTTCAGGGGGAGAGAAGAGATGTGTTTCCTTTCCCCCCTATAGGATACTGAGATTTCAGAATAGGAAGGGAGTTAAGCATGGTGACACATCCCTATCACAGCAGTGCTTAAGAGATGGATGGGCTTGCAACCCCATAAGAACAATATTAACCAAGCAGAGCTCCCAGGGATTAAACCACTACCCAAAGACTACTCACAGACAGACCCACGGCTTCAGCTGCATATGTAGCAGAGGGTGGCCTTGTTGGGTACCAAAGGGAGGAAAAGCCCTTGGTCCTGCCAAGGCTGGACCTCCCCCCCCACCCCCCAGTGTAGGGGAATGTCAGAGCAGGGAGGTGGGAAAGGGGGGTGGTTGGGGAGGGGGAACACCCTCATAGAAGAAGGGAGAGAGGGGATGGGGTAGGGAGTAATGGATGGGAAACCGGGAAAGGGAATAACATTTGAAATGTAATTTAAAAAAAAAATCCAATTAGACATTACACTAAACCATAAAGCTCTGTAACCATGAAGAAAATAACATAGAAGCATCACATTTCAGAACAGAGAAAGTCTTTGGAAACCATACATGAGATGAAGCATGAATATGCAAAATAAAGAAACATTAGCTCAGTAAAGAGAAGAAACATAAAAAAAAAATCCAATTAAAAAAAAAAGGAAAAAAATAAAAAGAGATAGAGGCAGGTGAATCAGGAGTTCAAGCCCTTCTTCAGCTTGGGAGTTTAAGGCCAGACTAAGAAACATGAGGTCTTGATTTATTGTCCTCTAAAATTACCTTTACTTCAACAAAACAAACAACAGGAGAACAGGAGAAGCTGGAGATGCTGGAGATGCTGGAGTGTTCACAGTACCCAGCCTTACCTCCCAGATCCTCTGCAGGTTCATGTAGCCCATAAGCCAGTGATTTGGCCAGTACGGTCAGATCTCCCTCTTGCTAAATGATCCTTGTCTTTGCCTGTTCTTTGGATATGGCCGAATCTGTCAATTCTGCTCATACAATTGTTTGTAACACTTTGCTGGGAAATACATAGTGTCCCGGGTACTTAATGGAGTTGCTCTCATCCTGCTCTCACCCTTGAGAGGTCCCTTCCTATTTGCCCTGTGAAGTTTGCATCTCTACCATTGCCCGACTCAGACAGCTCTTTTCCTTGGGCTTGAGTGGCTTGTTTGTTCCAGCTCCAGCAGGCTGTCTGGTGTCCATTTGGGGTCCCACTCACACACACCCAGAAGTGCTGGGGACACACACCAGGGTTAGGCAGTCCATACTTTTTGTGCTTCTCCTCATGTTCCATGGGTAAGGGGAATTACCTTTCAGGATTAGAGTTGGGGGAGGGAAATTAGAGGCTGAACCCACAGTTGGCCTATTAGTTTAGAATTGGCTTCCAACAATAAGCATTCAACAGAAGCAACTGAACACAGGACGCAACATTGTACACAGTTCCTTAAAAAGTTAAAAGATACCAAGAGTCAAAGGGAAAAACGGTTATGAATTAAAAAAGCACAATCAATAACAAACCAAAGGGAAGCCTATGAGTGAAGAGGTGCAAAAAATGGATGTTCATCTTGGCCTAGAGGCAATGCCAAGGTCAAGGTCACAGGTGTTTCATGGTGAAACAAAGATACTGTTATAGCAGGGCTTCCTTGTCATTGAAATGAGCATTCTATCAGCGATTCTGTCAACTATTTCTGGGCATGATCAGCTACATCGTGGTATAACTGTTCAGGGGGAACATCACTGGGCAGGGTGGGCTGGACTGGGATGTTGGTGGCACTGTTTGGGCTGGTGGTGCTGACAGGTCCAGTGGTTGTGTTGACTGTGTTGCCACCAAACATGGTTGGGAACACTGTCATGTTCTGAAAGACAAAAAACAGGAAGCCAATCAGTGTCCTCTGTAATGAAGTTTTAAAAAAGGATGCAACTTCTTTCCCTTCCTCTTTCCATGCCTTTGGAGACCCTCTCTCATGACCATACTGGGCTTGGTCACATAACCTTCTTTGGCTAAGGAAACAATGTTAGTAATGGGGATACAAGCAGCAACCTGTATTTTGCCTACTGTATTTTCTCATTGGAACAGAACACAGTCTGCCTGACCTGATAAATAATAGATGAGTAGCCCAGTTTTTTTTTTTCTGTCCACAGCCAGTTTGCCAACTGCCAGACATGTGTGCATCTGTCCCACCCAATCCAAGCCCACCCGGTCACTGGGTATCTTAGCAAAGAGCTACAAACCTGGGAATCCCAGCAGATCAGAGCTGACTGCAAGACCTAGAGGATCATGAGCTAAATGCCTGTTGTGTGAGCCATTATATCTTAGGGGTGTATTTTTGAAGTTACCTATGGATAAATGGCATTCAAAGTAAATTTTAGGCCTAACAACAAATGTTAGAAAGGATTGTGTTTAATCAACCTGTGCTAAGTAAGACTGTGTGTGTTTATGTGTGTGTGCACAGTGCATGGGGATATGTGTGAATGTGTGTGCACACGTGTATGAAGGACAGAGATGTCACTGTGTGTCTTCCTTACCCGCTCTCCACTTTAATTTTTGAGACAAGTTCTCTCACTGAACCAGGAGCTCACTGATTGGCTAAATTGACTGGCCAATGAGCTCCATCTACCCATCTTGGCCCCGCCTTCCCTGATCCTCAGTTCTGGAGTTACAGACACATGCTGCAGAACCTGCCTTTTGATGTGAATGCTGGGCATCTGAACTCAGGTCCTTGCACTTGTACAGTCATGCCTTCAGCCTTTAGTGAGGCCCTTGGCTATACCCAAAAGCTTCTGAAAGGCTGTTCTTATGGGTTTGGTTCCAGAGAAGTCAGATTTCAAAATAGGTGATGGTAGGTCTAGAGGGAGGTCTAACCAGAACACAACTGATGATGAGGCTTTTGTCAAGTTGCAACATCCATACTCTGGTACATAAAACATCCCAATTGATTTTTGAGGAACTTGTATTAGCCAAAGGACCACTAAATATGAGCCGATGTTGCTTAAAGTACAAAAATGCTTAGAGAATTGCACATCTTTCTTAAGGTGGAAAAGGTGGACTCTTTCTTTTGAGAAAGCAAAAATGTTACTGAGAGAGCCAAGAAACTAGAGATCAAGACCCCAGAGAACAGTGGACTAGGGAGACACATCCAGGAAGCAGTAGAAAGCAATGGCAGATCCTTCCTCAAAGCTGAACTGATTCTTATCCAAGGAGTGCACTCTGCCATCCTGTGGGAAATATTGCCCCATAGGATTTCATTAAAAATATTTGTTCTGTGAGTAGGGATGTTTTGCCTGTGTGAATGATTGCATACTGTGTATGTGCTTCGTGTTTGCAGAGGGCAGAAGAGGGCATCAGATCCCCTGGAACAGTAATTATTTACAGCTGTGAGCTGCCAAGTGGGTGCTAGGAACTGAACCTGGGTCTTTTAGAAGAGCAGCCAGTGCTCTTAACCACCCAGTTGTATCTCCAGACATAGGATTTTAGAATTTGTCCTGAGCCTCTTTCTCTATTGAATGGGAGAATGGATTTGAGTTATCTGGTTCTTGTCTCACTAGACTCTGTCGGATATATTAATGGAATTATAAAAATTATTATTGTAATTGTTTTTGAGATAGAGTCTCATGTTGTTCAGGTTGGCCTCAAACTTGCTAAGTAGCCAAGGATGACCTTGAGTTTCCAATTCTCCTGCCTCTACCTCCCAAGTTCTGGGATTATAAGTATGTACCACCATGCCTGGTTTAAGCAGCACTGGAGATCAAACCTAGTGTTTCCTGTATGCCAACCAAGTTTCCAGCCTACATTCTCAGCTCCAAAGATGCTTTTAGCTTCTAGCTTGCAGTGTTGAGTGGACCCATAATCCAAAACTGGATCCTGGTCTTCAAGTATGGTAACGGAATTGGATGGAATGCTTGGGAATCCTGGGTTGGAGATTAACATGGTTTGATTCTTTTGGAAGTGTTAGTAACTCAATTGGAAATCCTCCTATTCATTCCTCTTAGGTAACGTTGTAGCTTTTCTCCCCATAACTGGAACTAGTCCTCTGCTCACAGGTACTAAGTTTAGCCATGTGAATGACTTTGGCTAAAGGACATCAGCAAATAGAGCACAAGCAAGGGCTAGAGTGCTTGCCTGTGAGAGATTACATGTTTTTCTGGGTACTCAGATGCCTTGTGAAGAAACTCAAGCTGGCATACTGGAGGATGATATCTCACAGGAGCAAAAATGAACCATCCTCCTAAGAGACCTGAGTACCAGCTTTTCCTCAAGCCCATCTGGCAGCTGGCTGCAGAGAGAGTGATTCCATCAAAGAGTGATGACATCAGTTGAAGAGGAAGTCATTTATCACAGTCCGAATGGATGATATTCAGAACCAAGAACCATGTAAATCAGTGGTTCTCAATCTTTCCATTGCTCTGGCCCTTTTAATATAGTTCCTCATGTTGTAGTGGTCCCAAGCATAAAGTTGTTTTTGTTGCTACTTTATAACTGTAATTTTGCTACTGTTATGAATGCATATCATAATGTAAATATCTCATGTGTGGGATATCTGAGAACTGTTGAAGCAAATGCTTGATGTTTTAAGGTACTTGGCTTGGGGGTAGTTTGTTTTTCAGCAAAACTTTTCTGATACACACTCTCAGTCCTCCTCACTTCTCTCAAGATCTGGTCATTCCTTGTTAAACCAGAGCAGGCTGCTCTCCTGGAATAAAGCCCAATACTCACCTCAAAATGGGGCCAGCAAACAGCCTGGCATCCAAAATGTGAGACCACACAGGTGAGGATGAATTCCAGGAGGGCGAAAGGAAGGAGAATACCAGAGGTTACCTTCATAGAACAGAGAGGAAATGGAGGCATTTCAGTCTTCAGGGTTGACTGAATGACAGTTCACCCTTGTAGCTGTTCTAAAGCGACCGACATATACCTCATCTGGAAGACTAGAAACAGCCTCTGTGTGTGGTGTATTGGTGCTGATGTTGTTGGTACCTTTACGTACCTTTGCCATATACATTCAGTATACCCCAACTTCTACCTATCAGCCATTGAATTTCTTTATTGTGGACTTTTATGGCTTCCAGAGCCCACTTTGCTGTTTGTGCCACAAAGCCCAAAGCTAAAACGATCCTCTGGAGATCAGTCTTCCATTGATGACTGGTAGGGTAGGGTTGGTATGTAAGTACTCCAGATTCCTTCCCCTGAGATCTTATTTACTTCCTCTCTCTACAAGAGCTACTTGTTTTAACGCTTGCTCCTGAGATAATCCCTAACTGTGATGGACCCCAACAAGTGCTCTGACTGAGAACCTACTTGAGGGGCCAGGGGTCCTTACTGTGAGTTGATGTAACAGGGAGATCAGGACCATCAACTCTGCCTGGCTCCGGGCTGGCTTAGGTTGCATGATCCCCGTGGTCTTGTCTGAATCAGAGCTTTGAGGGCAGGACTGAGCTCAGTGTGCATTGAGCTGTGACCCTGTCCACAGTGCATTGTGGAGGCAGGGTCTACAAGTACTTCCTCTCCAATTTTCCTCTTTTGCAGAGGATGGAACCCCAGGGTTTAGCATCAGGGCTACTGGAACCATAAGTGTTTGTTCTACATGACACTAGTATACTCTTTGATGACAGAGGTGCCTATTGTCAAACAGCCCCTTTTCAGACTAATAGACAAGGTCAATCTTAATTCCTCATAACCACAGTCTGCCTCTTCATCAGTTCATTCTGTTTGCCTAGGGCTGGACTCCAGAGGTCAAAAATCTTGTCTGGTTTTCTGCCATGTCTTATCAAGGTCAAGTTCTGTCAGCTGGATTAGGCTTCTGGGGCCTACAGGGATGCTGTCCCTTTGAAGACTTTCCTCACCTCTGTAGACGGACCCCTGCTCTGCCAGGTTTCCTTGGTCTACTTGATTAGTCGTGAAGAAGGACCAGGTTGCCGTTTGAGACAAGTAGCTGTATCTCTATCCTCAGACCATTTCCCTCTTAGTTTCAGAGTCCTCACTGTGGTCTAGTGGTTGTTTTTAGCAGTTGCAGGGATTTGGTGGAAGTTACGTAATTTATGGATCATATGAGGATGGAATTCTGTTGCAATTCCTTTTTGCTCAAGAAGCCACCATGTAAGGCTCTCCTGGCCCTGAAGAAGCATTGGGACCAGTCCGTTGTAATGCTTACCATCAGAAAACTAATACCGGGGGTGGGAAAACACAAATCTATGATGATAACGAGGATTCCAGTCAAGGAGAAGATGGAACTGATGACGTTCATGCCAATGCTGCTGTTCACCTGAAGGGACACAGAGGGAGGGGAATGGCGAGCAAAGGTCAGCGTAAGTTCAGCATTTGGGAAGACTCAGGAAGCAAAAGAGGAGCAGGGTAGAAGGGAGAGGGTCAGGCTGGTTGGAGAGAAGCCTGTTTATCCGAGAAGCAGTGAGATGATTGTTGTGCCAACTCCCTTAGGGTAGGAGCCACTCATTGGGAGAATATTGACGTCTGGCTAAGCAGCCAAGGGAGGCTGATGTGGAGGGAGGCCTGGTACGGTGGCTGGACTGCTCTGCAGAGGAAAGAAGCAAGGATGTCAAGCTCATTCTGAGAAAAGACAGTAAGAGAGACAGGGACTCAGCGTGAGGGCGTCTGGAGCTTGGGTGGACAAGTTTGGCTGGGGAAGATTCTCAAATGTGAAAGCTTCCCTTTTGCCATCAGGCGGTGTAATGAACTATGGCCTGGTGTAGGAATTATGGCCTGCCTCCACTCATGCTGCTTCCTTAGTGGGGTTTCAGGGAAGAAAATAAAGGAATGTCTCATTTGGGCTGAGTCTGGGACAGCTGCCAGACACAGAAATTGAAGGAGAGATTTCCATTAGAAGTCAGACACCCAAGCTGGGCAGGTCATGCATTTAATCTGAGCACTGGGAAGGCAGAGGGAGGCAGATCTCTGAGCCAGCCTGGTCTACAGAGTGAGTTCCAGGGCAGCCAGAACTGCGTAGAAAAACCTTGTCTCGAAAAAAAAAAAAAGTCAGACATCTGAGGAAGATGGAGTCAGGAGAGAGCTGCCTCAGGGCACTGGGTTTTCTGAGGTGTGGGCAGTGTTTGGTGAGTCTTGTTGGGACATATGAGCTTAGTTGGGGAGTTGAGGGGGTGCTCCTTTTGTAAGGCAGAACTGGGTAGCAGAAATTTGCCTTGCAGACCAGGGATTAGGAATTGGGAAATGCTTTAGTGAATAACTTGTCCTTAATTTATCACTTTCCTTAAGAGACAGAAACCATGTAGAAGTAAGGGGAAGGAGGACCTGGGACCTGCTCTGTGTTTATACTGAGACTTCTTAGGTTTCAGCACAAACCTTACTGTTTGAAATACACTCTCATCTCCATCTAGCCTAGACTTGGCTTTAATGCAGAACATCCCCAGGTTATTGCACAATACATTTTCATGACTTTTCCAAATTGCTAAGAGCTTCTTGCTCATTTGTTTTGTTTTGAGACATTCATTATGTAGCAGTAGCAAATGCAATAGGTCACACTGTAGCTTTGGAACTAGAGAATTCTGGGCTCAAATCCCAGCTCTATCACATACTCACTGTGTGATTTGAAGCAAGGCCTGACCTTTCTCTTGTTACCTGGCAAAGTTTCCTCCATCTCATGTCTAAGTTGGAGTCAACTTTAACCTGAAACTGATTCCCACCACCAAGAGTCCTTGGGGAAGGGCACATTCAATGGGTAAAAATGCCCAGCAAACTTAGTGTTTCGGTTTCTGTTAAACTGCTTGCTTGTTCTACTTCCCCTGCAATTGCCAATCAGGATGTAGTTTTCTGTGTCCTTTGTCTTTAAAAGCTCCCTGTAAAATGCACTGGAGGCTGCTCTGTGAGAAGTGTTTTTCTTTCCAGGCAGTTGCCTGATGACTGAATGCAGACTCTCAACTTGTACTTTGGTTGTGCTGAGTGGTTTTTGGGTCTCTACCTGGCAACATATGGAGGCCCCAGTGAGATCCTTATAAGACCCTCCTCACCAATCTGACCAACCCCAGGTCTTAACACAGATTGTGGACCACAGCAGCCAATGAATGAGCAGTCTGAGATATTCTAGGGCTTCAGGAGAGATCTGCAGTGGTCTAGACCCCTCTGATACCCCTAAATTTCCTTCAATAAGAGTCATCTAGCCTGCTATTTCAGGAGGTAACTCTTGATAAGGGGCCTTCTGGTTAGGACAGAAAGAAAGGCTGAATCTGACTGCTGATCCAATTATCTAGAATCTGTGTGAGATGTCACTTGATTCCTCCGGTCTGTTCAGCTACATGAATGTGTGGTGGACATCCCTGGTTGTCTTTACTATGTGTTTCTCTGCATGTCTATGTGTTTCTGTCACTTCTGTTTTCCTGTGTGAGTGGCTTTATCTAGTGTGAGATGCTCCCTGTTTTAAGACCTCAACCCTTTTTGTTAGGGACCCAAATCTTTTTGACTTTGCCAGGTTGCTCAGTAAAACCCCCAAACCTCTAAACCTCTAAACCTCCATGTCTGCCCCACATCTGGAGTTCTCTATTGTTTTGACTCTAATCCATGTATGGAGGTGGGGAAGAAGGCCTCTCATCCAGAGGCCCCTGTCATCCAAGAGGTATGCACACAGGGAGGGAGAAATAGTTTCCAAAGCTGTCAACTCCTTCTGCTACCTCCCATATCTGCTCTAAGCAGCCTCACAGAAGGGAAAAATTTGCCCTGCCCTGAACCTTGGGGGAAAAGAGAAAGTGAAACTTTCTCCTCTTTCATGATTTATGTTTCCTTTCAATCAGTGAGCCACATAATTAGAAAACTTGAAACCCAGGATTCTCTGAAAAAGACAGAAAAACTGCCTCTGGGATAAATGGGAGGATTGCTGCCAGACAATGCAGCCCAGACAGAACAGATTCTCCCTGCTGTCCAACATTGACCAAAGAGACTTTAATTAAATTTCACTAGACCCTTTAAAGAAAGTTTAAAGGCAGCTGCTAAAAAAGATTGTCTTTATCATCTAGTTGTTCTCAGCTAGTATAAAAAATTTTATAAAAGTCAGAAAAATGTAAAGGTATAAGTAGGTCTCAGTTGCTAGAGGTAGATCAAGTAATGGTTAACAACAGAGAGCCAAATGAGAGATAGGACCTTTTGTATAAACTGAAACCCACCGTTCTCTTCTCTGATGGAGAGACAGACTTGCAGATACCCCGCAAAATTTTGGTGTCTTGCCCTTTGTCAGAAGAATATCTTCTAGCTAAAAGTCCTCTCCTCAATCAGAAGATAGAATTAGGCTTTCTCTCAGATTTACAACAAAAATTCCCAGGGATATGGGCAGAAACCAACCTCCCAGGACTGGCCCAACACCAAGTTTCTATAATTCTTTCATCAACCAGTTCAACTTCCTGTCAAGATTAAACAATGACCCTGTAAACAAAAGGGAAATTCCAGTCCATATCACCTGACTTAGAGAGACAGGCATCCTGGTACCCTGCCAATCACCCTGGCAGATAACTCTCCTGCCTGTGAAGAAACTTGGGGCCTCTTATTATAGATTTGTTCAAAATCTAAGGAGAGTCAGTCACAGGCAGGTCAAGACCATACACAGTCATGAGACTGATTCTTCTAGGGAAACAGATGTTCATTGTCTTGGATCTCAGTGATGCATTCTTTAGCCTCCCATGGGTAGAGGTGAGTCAATCATCTTTGCTTTTCAACTGAAAGACCCAGCTGGAAGTTACAGTGGGTATCTTACTTAGATCAGGTTGTCTTAGGTTTTAAAAATTCTTCAACCTTGTTTGATGAAATCATCTCATCTGATCTCCTGTCTTTCTGACAGAAGCTTCCTGGGACCATATTTTTACAATATGTAGATGACCTCCTCCTAAAGTATATCGTAAGAAGGCCACTGAGGGACTGCTGCAAGAGTAGCAGACATTAGGCTATGAAGTGTTGTCTAAGAAAGCTCAAATTTTGTACATCAGAGGCTACTTATCTTAGCTATTATCCGAGGAGAGGCAAAGGAACCTGTCTCAGAGTAGAACTGCTGTCATACCTCATATCCCAGCTCCAAAGACTAAGGGACAGGTTTGAGTGTTCCTAGGTATGCCTACAAATTTCTGCCTTTGTATACCAGGGTTTTCAGAAATTGCAAGGTCTCTAAACACTAGTACCAAGTGGGGTACTGAGCCCCTAATCTGGGCTAAGTCTGAATAACAGGCATTTGAAGTTTTAAATACAGCCCAGACTTTGGCTCTAGCCCTAGCACTTCCAAATGTCTCCAAACCTTTTCATCTGTTGGTCTGTGAAACAAAAAGCATTTCTTTTTTTTTTTTTACACAACACTGATTCATTTTATTTATATTCTTTCTGTGTCTTTCTCAATAAATTTTTTATATAAAATAAAGATACTTAGTAACATACACTATGACCCTCAATCCTTAAATATTTCAGCATTTCTGAAGAGTAGGGAATATACAAAAAGCATTTCAAAAGGGGTTTTAACCCAAACTTAGTGGCCATGAAAATCCCTTGTGACATACCTGTTCAAATGATTGAACTCTGCAGCCTTAGGATGAATCATCTGCCTAAGAGCTATGGCGGTGACTGCTAATCTAAATAAAATGCTAACTCTGTTCAGGTACCTCACAGCACTCCACATAGTTGAGGCTCTTTTCCAAGGAACACCAGAAATCTGGCTGTCTGATGCTTATGTGAACCAGTACCAGGTTCTACTACTGGATCACCCTTGAGTCTGGTTTGGGGAAACCCATTGCCACCAATCCTGCTACTTTCTTTCCTGCTGATGACCCATAGGCATTCATCCATGACTATCTTGAGGCGACATCCTCCTGAAAGATCCTAATGCAGTACTCTACAAGGATAGGGGAAGCTTAATTATAGATGAAACCAGGTGCATGGGGGTTTCAGTAGTTACTTTTACTAGAACTATTTTGGCCCAAGCTAGATAACTCAGCCAAGATACTAGAACTGACTGATATGACCTAGGTTCTCAGATGGGGAAAAGGAAAGTCCATCACTATATACAGAGGCAGTCACTATGCTTTCACTACCACACATGTCCACATAAGATCTATAGAGAAAGAGAACTTTTTGCCACCAAGAAAAGGACATTAAAAACAAAGAAAACAGATATAGGCCTTCCTAGAGGCTATGTGGCTTAGTTGCTATCCTTTACTCCCAAGGACATTAATAAAATGGCTCCACTGAGGCAAGAGGCAATGGGGCCACTGGCCTGGCTTCTAGACAAATGGCCCTAAGACTAGTGGATTCTATTAATATTCTGATGATTTTGGATGATATACCTTGACTCAGTTTTGCCTGAGACTCCATGGCAAACTAGAGGAAATAGAGGATGAAAATAATAAAAAAAGAACATTTCAAACATATAAATTAGTGGAGGACACAGAGAAAAGATCACTCTACCTAAAACAACTGTCAGGACTCTGGTAACTGATCTTCACCTTCATCTGAGGTCCAAAAACTTTCTGAGTTGCTCAGATAAAGTTACCTCCTTCATTTGCTTTGCTTTGGACTCATTGTGCTGAATATAGAAAGGGATTTACTTTCTGTGAGTTTATGTTTAGAAGAACTCTCCCACTCCTTCCTTAGTTTAGAGACCAACAGTTGCCAAAACTCTAACTATTCCTTTCTTAAGTCACTACAAGACCTCTAGGCTTCCATAAAGGTCCTTAATTGGACTATCAAAGAGACCCAGCTAACTAGGGTTGAAACCCAACCCTAGTTTCCCCCAGTTTAAGCCAAGTGATACTATCTGGCCAAGCAGATAGCCAGAGGGTCTGAAAACAACTTGGAAAAGACACTATATAGTGATTCTCTCCATTTTTATGGCTGTGAAGGTAGCTGGCATTATGCCATAGATCCACCACATCCAGATCAAGAAAGCAATAGTCACTGATGATGATGCCAAATGGACTATCTTCAGACTATGGGCAGAATTAAAATGAAGGGTTCATTGGTGTTGGTATTCTGTCTAGGCTCCACCCCCACAGCTACCTGGAAACAGTCAGGTATGCTCTGCCCCACAGTTGCCTGACAACAGCCAGCTGTGCCTGACACTATACAAGGGGCTGCTTGCCCCCTCCTCATTCTCTTTGTCTTTTGCTTCTTTGCTCTCTTCCTTTCTGTCCCTGTCCCTTCTCTCCCTATCCTCCTTTCCCTCCACATGCTCATGACCGTCCTTTCCTCTCCTCTCCTCTTCTTCTCTCATTAAACCTCTCCACATGGAACCATGTCGACTTGGTGTGCTTTGTCTGGATGTGAACCGAGATTTAAGCCCCAACATTGGTCCTAACATTTAAACAACAACAATTGGCCCTGGCCCCTTGCTTTATGTTCTTTTGAGTCTTGTGCTGGGTATAAGCAGAAGGCTATGGTTCAACTCCCACTGCTTTTAGACCAGGACCTGGGAACTAAGGAGGAAGATAGATAAGGGGAGGTAATAGAGTGACTACAGATTAGAAACCTATATTCCTTCTTGACCATTGTTCACTGATACCCACTTTAAGTGCCTGATTGTATTGGAAAAAGAAAAGATGTGGAGGTTTATCTTTTGAGAGGAATACAGAATTTACAATTCTATGTAAACCCTGTGGCTGGGCTCCCTAGTTGCCGAGAACAAAGACGTTTCCATTGAAAAAGTTGTAAAACAGATTGGGTTAACAGTGGGGCCCTGCACTTTAAATCGCATGGCCAATTGTGTAAAACAAAGGATTAATTTAGTCAAATTAATGGTCTGTAGAGGCAAGTACACCTCTTTAGAGTAGGATGAGTCTACAGTTTAACTCATTCACTAAGATGAATGAGGAACATGACAGGACGAACCATCTTGTCTCAGCTGGAGGCGTCTGTGGTTTACTTGAAACTGGCTCCCCACTCACACCCTGTTTTCTACCCCCGTGGGAAAAATTCTATGGGAAAACACGCAATCCTGTTCTAGACACTCAGGGTCAAATGCCCAACTAACTGCATGTTTTGGCTTCTGTTAAACTGCTTGCTTGCTCTGCTTCCCCTTGCAACTGCCAACAAGGATGTAGTTTTTGGTGCTCTTTGTCTTTAAATCTCCTTGTAAAATGTACTGGAGGCTGCTCTGTGAGAAGTACTTTTTTTTCTTCTTCCAGGCAGTCACCTTCTAGCTTAAAGCAGACTCCAACTTGGACTTTAGTTGTGCTGATGGTCTTTAGATCTCTACCTTAAAATACTCTGCCTCAGTTTCTCCTCTACAACGTGAGAGAATAAAACATCATAGAGTTGTGAGGATCAAGTGAAATACGGTGTGTAAATGCTCTGAACCTAGTGTCAGACCACAGGGTTACTGTGACATTCATGTCCAAGTGTGGGAAAGAGCACAATCTTAAGACTCAAAGGTTATCAAAGGGATGGCATGATGACTTACCACGCAACTGTTGGTATCCTTTTCAGCCAAGACTGACAAAGATCCAGAGATGATAAACTACACAGACACAGGGAACAATTGCATTAAATTTCATACATCTTGTTTCTCAGACATATAAATCTGTGTGCTTCCTCTTAACATTATCACTATCCCATGCCATGTAGGATGCCCTAAGCCAGTGGCTTTCAACCTTCATAATGCTGTGACCCTTTAATACACTTCCTCATTTTGTGGTGACCATCCCCCAATCATAAATTATTTCATTGGTATTTCATAACTGTAACTTTGCTACTGTTATGAACCATGATGTAAATATCTATAAAGTTCAAGGTGTATTATATGTAGACTGTGTGACCTGGTGTGTTTTCTTGATGATCTTAGATGACCCCCCATGAACAGGCCATTCACCCTCAAAGGGGTCATGACCCACAGGTTGAGAACCACTGCGATAAGTCATTTATTATCACCACCATCTGACTAGGTCTCTGCAAATGCATGGTGGACCATACCATTGTCCAAACTCATTGCTGACACTGTACTGTTTATGACTATGATGTTTTCCTGGGAAGTTAGGGGCAGGGTAGCATGGTGGTCATAGTACTGAGGTTAGGAGAGAGGACATCGGGGCTCCTGTTTCATATGCTACTAATTCATCTGTGTTACTAGACCAGCCAGAGAGTCCTATCAAGGTCCCTGTTTTCACACAGTTGATCTCTCTGAGTTACTGTTGAATCTGTTTTCATCTCATCTCATTGTAGTAATAATAGTTGCTGTATACTTTATTTTATACTACTGAGGATCAAACTCAGATCCTTGTACATGCTGGGTGAATGCTTGACAACTGAGTCATACCCTTAGTCCTGTATTTCTTTCTTGTAAGGATCACCGAGACAAAACACTTCTAAATGGCTAAGTGTAGTGCCTTTGTACAGTCAAAAGGGAGCTTTGAACTGGATGATCTGAAACTTTAAAATAGTAAGTTTCCCTAGATCATTGAGTTTGAAGAACTGAAACCTAAAACTTAGCTGAAACCCAAGAAATTAGGACAAGAGAATGAAATAAAGATGTATATAGTATAACAGTGTCTTTTTAGTAGATGATATAAGAGCCAGCACAGAAATTCTAACAGATCTGAAAGTAACTAGAGTTAATAAGAAAGCACTGTTCTTTCCCCAGATAGAAGATCAATGTGCAGATGCCAATTTCTTAGCTGCAGTTGGTATGGTAGAGGGAACAGAAACTCATTAGTGAAGTAGTGTGCACGTTTTGTAAGTAGCTCAGGAGATGTAGTTTTTGGGACTCCTCACTCATGTGGGCTTTCAAGTCACAGCTGCCTGACTGTGTCAGGAAAATATCCCAAGACCCCAATTAGCCTGCCCCTTAGTAAGCCTGGAAGATTAGCTAACCTCAGTAGGAGGAGCTCTACCTTCACCCAGTTTTTGCCCCCAGACGAGCAGCTTCCCCGGCTTTTCCTGTTGTGAGAAGTACCTCTCACTCTTCTCACTCTTTCTGGTTACCCAGGCTTGAAGGTTATGCTTTCTTTCTGCTTTTAATTTTTTTCTATAATAATACTTCTCTTAAACTCCTCCTTTATTACCTGTGAATGTCATTCAAGTTTTCAGGTACAGAGTCACTGACCCCGTGGAAGTTTCCCATGAGCCTGAGTGGCCTGCACTCTCCCAAGTTAGGCCCCTTAAGAAATAGTTTCTGTCCTTCTGAAAGAACCTTGTTTCTCCTATTCCCCTGACTTTCATATATACATTGCTGTGCTGGGCCTTGATCAAGGCTGTTTACCTCTAAAAGCCAATTTCTTATCACCAAATGGTTGGGCAACTTGCTTAATTAATTAATTCCTGAAAAATTTGCAGTTGTCTTCATGAATGGGAGGTAGACATTATATGTAACATGAAACTCTGTGGACTTCAGCTTACATATATTAGGATATTACAGTAATGCACATCAAGGGATTACAATTACTCTAGGAGTCCTGTGCTAGAAGAAGAGAAAGGTTGAAGCTTGGTACTGGTCAAGAAGAACTTACTTCCTAGGAGATTTCACACAGCTTGGGCAGCTTGTCAGCTTACTTTGCAGGACAGACTAGAGCTGAGGCAATGATGGGCCAGCTATGGATAGGACCACACCATGACCATGATTGGGTAGTTATGTGTACTCCTTACCCTCTGCTTAAACCTAAACCCCCAAGGGGGATTTGGGGGAGGTGTTTCTGGGCCGCTTTATTTGTTCCTTTTCTCACTCTAGTCACAGTACTTAAATGATCTTTCTTTTCTTTTTTTCCTATGACCCATCTCTACAGTAGGCTTATTAAGTGTGAGTGGTGGAGCTTGGCTTGTGATTGCTGCATAGCCCAGGCTCTGACCCTAAAAGTTCTGGTAAAAATATGGTAATGAATATTTACAGCCAAAAGCTCCTTATAGACACGAGGTGGTGTTGTCAGGGCAGGGGTGTAGTTGAGATCCTCAGCCCTCAGCAGCACCTGCAGACTTCTAAGCTGGAAGGGTTCTATGTCTGGGACTGGGGTCCAAGGCTCTTCTCATTCTTTCTCCTCCCCAGTTCCCCTTTAATGACTTAGAAAGGAGGCCACACAAGCCTTGTACTCACAGACAGGCCTCCCCAGATCAGGTATCCTGATGCCCCCAGCACAGAAAAATTCCAGTATATGTGAGGGTTGAATGCAGAGAATACATGAAATAGACCAATGAGGATCTGGATGGCCTGTGGGGAAAGCAGAGAGAATCTTGTGAGAGAGCAAGTGGGGCTATGGGCTGCTGCTGTGTTGCTCTTTGCCACTTGAGGTGGCACTCCAGAGCCACTTGAGGCATGAGTGGGATTGGTATTCACCTAGATCAACATCTGGACTAGACCAACATCTCTGGGTGGGGTCTGTTCCAGGTGTGTTTTAAAGTCCCACAGCTGACACCAGTGGGTGGCCTGAGAAACGAAAAGGGTAAGATTATTCAGAGCAGTTTTCTTTTTGAACTTGGGTCCCCGGATATTTTGAATACTCAGCCACCAGAATTCACGTTGCCAGTATTAATTAACAGGGTAAAAGGCATAATAGAGAATTACAAAGCCTGTGCAACATCACCATTGTTTACCTCCCCACAATACAGTGACAGCCTTTCTTGGTGGTTGGGCCCAGCATTTGGATTCCTGATACAGTTTTACAGACTTGTCTAAGAGGTGGCTTTGATAAATTGGGATACAAACATAGAAGTGAGGGGTTGGGGGCATGTGTTAGCCCATCTACAGTTACTATGATGAAATACCAAATGCTGAGTAATTTGGATAAGAAAAAGAGAGTCGATTTAGCTCATAGTTTTGGGACTGTCAGTTCAGGCTAGCTCTGATGAGCGCTCCCCTGGCTTTGTCATTGTGTGGTAAATTGTATCATTGTGGGAGTACCTGCAAGAGGGAGAGATTATATAGTGAGACTGAAAGCTGGAGAGGTTGAGGGAGGCCAGTCTTGCTCCTGTGAGAACTATTAAGAGGTTCCACCAGGACTATACAAGTCTCTTCTGAGTCCAATGATCTAAATATCTCAAGTTAAGCCCTACCTCTTAAAGGCTTTCTGGCACCTCCCAACATTATCTCCTGGAGACAAAGCTTCTGACATATGAAGCCTTGTAGGGCATAAGCTAGCCACATCCCAACTATAGTGGGGGTTTTGATGAGTCTGTTTCCTTTAACCTTCCCTTGTCCTCTAGAAGGCTTGCAACCTCTGAAAGGAAGTAGGGCCTTTTGCACACTTTCAGCACCAAAGCTGTGTATGTGTCTCATGGTAATTGCCAGAAGGTACAGTTATAATAGCTGCTAGGAAGTAAATATTCACTCCCACCAGATCTTTGAGAACTATGTCTTGGTCAACTGTGGTTCACTCTTTCCTCATAGGGTGTGCTCCATGCTGAGCAATGGGGTGCACTGGGAGGAATTTGCTATGATCCGATCATCCTTCTAGCCAGTCATTTTTATGAGGAGTTGGCTGGCGTCTAGCAGAGCATAGGACCGATCTTGTTTCTGCCTCAGAAAATAGAAAGGAGTTGAACTTTTCAAGGTTCCAAATGACATTAGAAGTTTCAGAAAAGAGGCAGGAATCTCCTTGGTGGAAGAGGAAACCAGCAACCTCAGAGGCATTAGGATATAGCGGAGCTTACTAGATTTTATGAGAGGCAGTGACTGAAGTTCTAGGAAGCCCAGGCCACTTACCCGGATCAGTGGTTTTTCTAGTGAAACTGCCACTGATCCTTGTCCTAGATAGGTAGGAAATGGATGGCTGGTCAATTTTATAGCCCCCCAAAACATGTGGAGTGGAGAGCTGAGGAATTCAGGGCGGGATTGACATTTGTGGTGTTATCCTAGCCCTTGCTTTTAGAAGCTGTGACCTCCTTTGCCCTCTGTCACCATCAAACGCATGGACTTACAGAGCTGGAGAGATGACATCATACTTACCCCTAACGTTCTGACCTCTTCATTTATGAATTTCTTGGGATTAAATTCAGGAAAGGACATAAAGGACATGTTCCACTGGGGATGGCTTGAGGTCTGTGTTGACCCAGGGACAGTGTTCAGGGGATTCTGAGGGTCTCCAGGTAGGATCTGGACACTTGTCATTTCTGGTGAGTATTGGATTACTCCTGGGGCAGTCTGCACACTAGCCATTCCTGCTGGATACTGTAGTCCAGTGGGTCTAGCCTGCAGGCCTGTCATTCCAGCTGGATTCTGGATCACAACGTGTGGGTTCTGGAAGTTTGCACTCCCTGGGTTACACTGGAGCACTGTTGCTGAGGCTGGGTGCATGGTGGCCTTTTGCAAAGGCTGTTCCTGTCCTCCAGAGACCACAGCATATGTAGGCTGGATGGCACGGACATTGCCTGGGACAGTGACAGTGACAGCAGACACATTCTCTTGGTTGCTCATGACGCACAGCTGCTACAAAACACACAAGATACAATTTCCACTGAAAAACCAACAATCCTTCTTACTCCTTATGGCTGTCATCGTCTTGGCTAAAATGCAAACCTACTATGTAAGATAAGAGTCTTTGTTTCCTGTGGGGGGGGGCGTCCATGTTCTTTCTGAGGATACAATATTCAAATGAGGTGGGACTTCTTGAAAGGTCGGGTACCTTAAAATTTATTTAATTTAATTTTTTTGTGTGTATGGTTGTTTTGCCTTCATTTATGTCTGTGAACCATGTGTGTGTTTAGTGTTTGAGGAGGCTGGGGATCTGATCCCCTGGAACAGGAGTTATAGTTGGTTGTGAGCTCCCGCGTGGGTACTGGGAATTGAACCACGTGAATGCTGTGTTGGCTTCTGTTTGTCTATATTTCAACTGCTATTTCTAGGGTACCAGGGAGTCTGAGGATGGCCTGTGCTTCTGTCTTAGGTGTCTGAGTCTGCTGGTGGAGAATAATGTGACTGTGGTCCCGACTTACCTTCTGATAAGGTAGAACTGGAGGATGTCTTATTTTCCTACACTAATGAGGAAGGACGCCTGGGAGGAGGCAGCCAGCCTCGTCAGCACATTGAGGACAGATGCAGAAATATTTCCCATTCAGGTGAGGAAAAGAAACCTCACCCGTTAATATTCACTTCTGTACAATGCTTTTGCACCTAAGATCCTTGCTGGCAGGATGTCAAATGCTTTGACACAAAATAATGTGAAGTGGGTTCTGGCATGATGCCATCAGGAAGCTTTCTGGCCTCTCTAGATGGCAAAGTAAACCCATGCCAGTGCTCTATGGTGCCAGGAGGTGGCAGAGTGGGGAAAATGTCGGTGACTCAGTGCTACTGACAGCTGGATAAGGAAGCCACAGGCAAGGCAGCATCAGGGTCCAGAGGTCAGACAGCTGGTCTGCTTCACAGTTTCTGCTTTTGGGACCTGCAGGTGTAAGGGCCCTAGCTCTGTTTCCTGCCTGTGAAATGTGGATATAGACGTGTCCTTCCAATAAACCACCGAGTCAGTCCTTCCGTGAGGGCCTCACTTCCAGCACAGGAAGGCATTCTTAGCTCAGCCTTTGTTGAAGAGTAGCAGCCATCTGTCACAGATAGGCTATTCTCTGAATCCCACCCTCCCTCAGACTCTGAACTATTTTATTTCCAGTATTAAGCCAAGTGGATCTTAAAATGTGGTCTCTAGGTCAGCAATGCAGGTATCGCTTGGTAAAAGTCTCAGTTCACTCTCCAGACCCACTCTGTCTTCTAAAGTGCCTCCTAGATGACTCGGAAGTCAGCAGTGTCTGAGACTCCAGTAGCCCAGAAACACTCCCTTTCCTGCTTTTACATGGTGGCTTCGCTTCATTCTCCCCAAGTCCAAACAGCTAAAAACCTAGAACTTCAGAACATACCCAGATTTTCCTTCTTTTAAGATCAAGCTGGTTTCTGAGGGCTTTTGCAATTTTCCTTGTCTGTAAGACAAACACCTAGCAGGACTCTGAGTGTAGCTTGGTGGATAGAATGCCTGCCTCATGTATATGAAATCCTGGTTCTATCCCCAGCACCAAATGAACTGGGTGTGGCCGCACATGCTTAGGGTCCCAGCACTAGGGAGGGGAAATCGGGAGATTCAGAAGTTCAAGCTCATCCTCTGCTACATAGTGATATTGAGGCCAACCTGGGATCCATGAGGCCCTGTTTTGAAGCTAAACCAAGGAAACAACAGCCACAAAACACTTGTCAAGTAGGGGCTGCACAGGGTCATGATATCAGCTCCTCAGGGGGCCAAGGTAGGAGGGTTGCAAATTCAAGACTTACTTATATTACAGAGCAATTTCAAGATGAATTGGGCCACTTTAAAAAATGTCTCAAAATTAAAATGACATAAAACTAAAAGGGCCTTGGAAACACAGTGTGGTGCCAGAGCTCGGTGCACAAGAGGGCCTGGATTCAGTCCTCAGCACCCAATTAAAAAATGAACAAGAGAAATGCCTGTTGTTGACACCTGACAGCCAAGGAATTCCCCATGATGTCCCCCTCACTGCCATATCCCCTATGTCTCCACTAAGCCTCACAGGGACCACGGCTCTGAGGGGGAATGACGCACTGCATGGCTCACAGGAGTGGGCTTGGAACCCAGACTTATTTCCATGTCACCATGTTTTAACTTCTGTAGAGGAAGTCCGTGCCTGTCAGGTGACACAAACCATGACTGTTCAGCTGTCAAGCAGCATGTGCCACTTCTCCTTACACTTCGAGTATTCTTGCCTTCTCCCAAGAACTCCGAGTTTTCCAGGGAGGTGGCTGATCGTGACAACTATGGCAACTGTAGATTATGTCTCACAGCCCTGCTGATATGAAGCAACACTTCCAGCCATGTACTATCAAGGATCAAAGAGGTTAGCTAACCCGAGCAGTCACACAGGAAATGCTGAAGCTAAGGTTTGTTTCTGAGAGAGTCTCACACAGCGCAGGCTGTCCTTGAACTTGTGACATAGCTAAGGATTCTCCTGCCTCCACCTCTCAGGCGTTGGGATTATGATCATGCACCTACTGTGCCTAGTTTATGTGGAGCCGAGTGTGTGCGTGTCAAGCCTAGGGCTCTGTGCTTTCTAGGCAGACATGCTACTAATGGAATTATAGCATGGAACTGAGATCCTGATGGTTTAGATGGAAACTCTGCCTGCCTCTCATTTTCAGAATAAATACTACGCTGAATACTATTCTCTTTTTCCATGCCATAGGAAAATGGGTTAGCTCTCTCTTTTCCTTGTTATTCAAGAGCAGTATTGTTACAGACATGGTGATTGACACAGGCAGGTGAGCCCTGGGTTGGGCTCCAGAGGACCTGATAGGAACAAAGGAGGTTGTCCTTCCCCACCAATTCTTGGCGGAGGTCCTAAACAAACCTGGCCACAGTGCATTTACCAGATGGATTTAGGGAGTGGTCATCCAGAAAGACATTCTTCTCCATGCCACTGCCATGGGTATTCAGCTTTCTGTCCTGGGTGTCCAGCCTTCTGTCCTGGGACTACTCTGCTCAGGCAGATGGAAAAATAGCTCCCAGAACCTGCTCTGACTCTCAACAGACTGCCAGGGGGCCGAGCAGCATTCTTCAAGGTTGGGTTGTTGTGAGCTCCGACCGTGCTTCACTGTACTGTCTATAGGGGAGTCCTCATTCCTGCAGCTCCCAAAAGATCTTTCCAGAGCTTGTCCAGGTCTTGGAGCCCTCTTGATAGGGTCCGAGTTCTGTCAAAACTCTGTGAAGGAATTCCCAGAAATCTTACCTTGAACTGTGGCAAGCCGGTTTCCTTCTTCAGGCCCTGGTGGTTTCTGCAGCTGCTTTAGGAATTTCCCACAAGAGAACAAACATTAGGTTTCTCTTTAAAGTTCCAAAGTCCTCCTCGAAGTTTCACCGAGAGCCAATGAATGTAGTGGCAGGCTCCCACCTTGAATTTATCTACCCCTCAGAGTATTTATGGCCTTGTCTACAGTA
This sequence comes from Rattus norvegicus, assembly GCF_021556685.1. Taxonomy (NCBI): domain Eukaryota; kingdom Metazoa; phylum Chordata; class Mammalia; order Rodentia; family Muridae; genus Rattus; species Rattus norvegicus. The sequence goes on from NC_141534.1 coordinate 220,545,293, forward strand.
GGATTATGTGGGAGCATTCCAAAGTCTGCCTCTGAGAGTGTCACATTCAGAAAGTTAGAGTGTGCTTGCACTTGGAGGTAGGGACCTTCTAAAAAGGAATTGAGTTAAAATGAAGTGATCAGGATTGGACCTAAGCCAGCATGAATGGTATCCTTATAAAAAATGGATCTATGTTGTGCCTGGAACCATGAGTTCAAGGCATGGTGTATGTGTATGTGTAGGAACATTCACCAGACCAAAACTGATCTAAATATTTTAATAAAGATTATACACTGTGGTCAGAACATGGAGGGAAAGGAAAGGAAGAAGGGGAAGGAGAGAAAGAGAGAGAGAGAGAGAGAGAGAGAGAGAGAGAGAGAGAGAGAGAGAGAAAAGGAGAGAGAGAATAAATTATACCCTAAATGGGGATGGCCTCTTTCTTTATTGCAGTTTAGAGAGGTTATCTCACCTTGCCTTGGGTTAGTGTGGCCTTACTTGGAAGAGACCATAGGTTGCATTGCATTAGATTGTGAGGTAGTAAATTTTATAACACCACCCATCTTTCCCAAGACCAGCCATTTGAACGGAGGCACCAGGGGTCTTTAGGAGTTAGGCTATAATTATTTATATAAAACATCCCAAGCCTGGACAGGCTCCAGGAAGCTAGGGTCTGATTGTTAAAGTAGAGATTTTGATTTTGATTTTTGACCTTTTAGGTTTTTCCTCCTTATTTTAGAGAACAATTCCCAATCCTCCCCAATATGTTTTGATCATATGTTTTTGTCCCACAATTGCTCCTAGATCCTCCCCGCCTCCCCACCGGTCCAACTTTATATTTTTTCTCAACTTTATATTCTTTTCCTCATTCTCTTAAAAAAAAAAGCCAAACAAATGAAAACAAATAATCCCCCCCCAAAAGGAGACAAAAATATACCAGCAAAAGACCAACAAAACAATCAATGCCCGAACAAAGCCAAATGAGACAAAAAGCTTACAGAAATGCAATGGAGGTCTTTGGTGTTGGTCAGCTACTGCCTGGCCTGGGACCTACTCTGCAGTATGGCTAATATATCCAATGGAGAGCACTGATTTTTTTCTATGCCAGTGGTTATTAATTGCAGGAAGATTTTCAGTTAAGGGTGGGAGCCTATGGCCACTTGGCCCCTCTCAGTGCTTGGCCTCCATCTGAGTTGAATCTATCGAAAGGTCTGAAGAGAACTGGGGACAAATGGCTAACTGTTGCACTGTTAGCATTTGAAAGCTCACGCTGGCTTCTAGATTCTCTCAGCAGTGCCTGCAAAGTCTCTGTTTCAGAATCTTGGCTCTGTGGCCCAACTCCTCACCCCAAACCTCTCCAGCCCAGGAGATTTGTACCCCCTACCCATCATCTAGGTTCTGATTCCTAGAAAACCCTGCCATTTCAGTCATGTGCTCTCGGTCCTCTCTCTTCTCTCCTGCTCTCTTTCCCCCATCTCCTCTCATGGCCTGGTTCAGTCTCCTACTCTCTCTCCCTGCTTTGGACTCTTCCAGATGCCTCTGGCTTTGTTTTCCCTCACATCTACAAGAAAACCTTCCCCTCAACTTCGGAGCTGACATGTGCTCATTTCAACTGCCTGGAGACCTTGATTTTTTTTTTGGCCTTTATTTCTCTATAGAGAGTGAAGAATTGAAATAGGAACATAAAGGCAGGGAGTGGATAAGGCTTCTATCAGCCACAAACCACCAGGTATTGCCACAAACAGGAGAAAGTAAGAGAGGCACACAGCAGGTCCTCTTTTCAGCTTTCAGAAAGCCCTAAGTATGCAAATACCTTGAGCTCAGACTTTGGTGGGACAGCAAACCTGTATAAACTGAAGTTTAAAAAATATCCAATTGACTGGAGCTTCCTTGATGACGGTGGAGAGCAGAGCTCTTGCATAGCTGGAGACAAATTCTTGTGGGCTATCTCTAGTCTCCTTAATAATGATTCCTTGTCCACTCCCTCATCCGACTTAATGTACTGTGACTGTAAGCAAGTTCTTTTGGACTGGATAGTAACTATAAATTAACAAACCATTAGCTTTCTTATCCAAAGCTAAAAATGTCATCAGAGAGCATTGCAGACTCAGGCAAAAGTTTCCTTACTTTGCCATTACCGACACACCTGATGTTTCTACTGGCACGTCTTTAAAGTACCTTGATTTATGACTTTCTTTTGTTCTGTAATTCTAAAAACTTCATGAAACTGTTTGAACACACTAGTTAGAGTAACCTGAATCTATATTACTGGATCACAGTCATTTATATTTGACTCGAGAGTAAACTCTTATTTCCTTTGAGGTAAGAGCTGGGTTTTGCACCGGCATTTCATCCAAAAGTTGTGTTTGGGATATTTTGTTGTATTAGCCCTAAGAAACTAGAACTCCCATCTGGATTTCCTCAAACCTTTACTCAAAAAATTAGTCCATGTGGCTGTGTGTGGGGCCCTAGATGTTAGCAGGGTAGGACAGCAGAGTGATTCACTCCACATTGAGAACTGATGCCTCCAATCTCAGGTTTTTTCCTATTCTTATCCTAGAACTGGAGCAAGTCCTTTCTTCTTAGGATGCTGCTCTCCCCTTGTGCTTAGAAGCCTTTCTTTCCTCCTCCCATCTCTCTTTTCTTATGATCCTGGGGTCCCCTGGTGTGCTGGCGGAGCTGCCTGCAGAATCTCTCTATTCTTCCCACATTATTGGGTAGAATGGTTAGCTCTCTCTTTAACCTGCCCCATCCTGGTCAACCACTGAGGAGGGGGGAGGATTCCTTTATCACATTTTAAAAATCCAAAGAAGTTGTCACCCATGGGATCTACTGCCTACTTAAAAACAAAACAAACTATGTTTTTATTCATGTTTAGTGTAGAACCCACAATACCATGTTCCAAGAGCAGCCTAGATTTTTGTTTCAGTTTCATTTCTTTTGCTGTGATAAAATACTCTGACAAAAGCAACTTAGAGAAGGGGAGTGTTAATTTGGCTGATACTTCTGGTCACAGTCCATCAACAAGAGAAGTCAGAGCAGGAACTCCAATCAAAACTTGAAGGTAGGCGTGCTTGCTATTCCTTGAAGCATTAGTTTTGGCCAAGGAACTGACTCTTAGCTAAGGGAGTACATCAGAAATCACAAAGGAATGCTGCCTGGTTGCTTATGTGTATCCTCAGACTCAGCTAGATTTCTTATAAATCCCAGGACCATCTGGGAACAAGATGACAAGGGAGTGGTACTACCCACAGTAGGCTGGGCACTCCTATCAATTAACAACAATCAAGACAATTTTCCTACAAATAACGTGATAGTTTGAATAGTGATGACCACCATAGGCTCATATATTTGAATGCTTGGTCATTAGGGAGTGGTGCTATTTGACAGGATCAGGAGGTGTGACCTTGTTGGAGTAGGTATGGCCTTTTTAGAGGAAGTATGTCACTGGGGGTGGGCTTTGGGGTTTCAAATGCTCCACTTGTTCTCTAGCACCATGTCTGTTTGTATGCTGCTATGTTTCCTGCCATGGTTCCTGCCATGCTAGTAATGGACTAACACTCTGAAACTATAAGCCAGCTCCAATGAAATGTTTTCCATTATAAGAGCTGTCATGGTCATAGTGTCTCTTCATAGTAATAGACCATTTACTAAGACAGATATATTCACAGGTCAGTATGATCTGGGCAATTTCTCAATTCAGTCTCTCCTCTCAGATGAGTCTAGGCTGTGTCAGGTTGACAATTTAAGCTACCTAGGATAGTTCTCGTCAACAGCTGAATGAATAAAGAAAATGTGGTGTATACATAATGGAATTTTATTCAGCCATTAAATAAGAAAGAAATTATGTCACTTACAGGAAAATGGATGAAACTGGAGATTGTTGTGCTAAGTGGAATAAGCCAAATATGGAAAAGTAAAGGTCATATTTATGTTATATTTGGAACTTATATTAAATATATAGTCTTTCATATTCAAACCTGTATTTATCTATATTCCTATATGTGACATTGAGGTAGAATGTGGCCTACTTTGGAAAAGAAGGTGATTAGAGGGAGGTAGGACAGGAAAGAGTAACGGGTATGAAAATGGTCGGAGTACATGATATCCCTGAATAAAATGTTGTTATAAAATCCATGTGGGCAAGTAGGGAGAAACATTCTTGGCAGAAGGGACTGGGAGTGAATAGGCTTCCCTGAGGTGACAGTAGCTAGCAAGATAGGAGTCAGGTTCAGCATAGGAAACAGTAGGACCCTACTGGAGAACCCCAGTCTGACCCTGCAGGGGCCTGGCCACCATTGGAAGGAATTTGCTTTTTATAGCTATGAATTAGGAAACTCTACAGAAGGCTGATGAACTATAAGGAGTGACTTGATTAGATGTGCATCAATGGTCTTCACATGTTTAAAAGATTTATTTATTTATGCGTATGAGTATTTTGCCTGCACATATGCATGTGCACCACATGTATGTCTGGTGTTCACAGAGGTAAGAAGAAGACGTCAGATCTGCTGGAACTGGAAATACACATAGTTGTGAGCCATCACGTGGGTGTTGGGAACTGAACTTGGGTCCTTTGCAAGAACAAGTGCTCTTAACCATCGAATCATCTGTCTAGCTCTCTGTATTGATGGCTTTATCTAAGATAGAATTTTAGATGAGGCAAAGAATAAATGTTGCTAGCTTCTGACTTTAGGAACAGAGGGCCAAAATGTCTGGGTGACTATTTGAGGCTATTAAAGTTGGGAAAGTAGATAGCCCAGTCCTGGGAGGGATATGTAGAGTGATTGTTCCAAAAATATATGAAGGTAGAGTTGGTGGGATTTCTTAGCAGGCTAGGAGAGAGAGAGAGAGAGAGAGAGAGAGAGAGAGAGAGAGAGAGAGAGAGAGAGAGAGAGAGAGAGAGAGAATTAAAAATGACAACTGTGATTTTAGTTTGATTATATAGGGTGAAGCTGGGACACAAGAACGACCTAATCATCCTCGTTGTCACCGTCAGGTTTTGCCTTGTGACCAGCATAGTAGAAGTGACAGGGTACAGGAGCCAAACATTGTGGACTGTAGAGGAAGAAGCCACCATTGCTGGTTAGGTTTTGTCAACAGGACACAAAAACTAGAGTCATTTGGAAAAGGGGTCTGTTGAGGAACTGCGTCCATCAGACTAGTATTGGTTGTGTCTGGGGTGGGCATTCCTAATTGTTATTTGATGTAGGAGGGCCCAGCCCACTGTGGGGAGTGCTCTCCCTAGGTAGGTGGACCAGGGCTGAATAAGTAGCCCAGCAAACCAGAGGAAACAAGCTAATTAGCAGTGTTTCTTTGTGCTCTCTGTTTTAGTTCCCACACTCTGGTTCCTGTTCTAAGTTCTCATTGGCTTCCCTTAATGATGAACTATAACCGTAAGCTAAATAAACCATTTACTCTCCAAGCTGCTTTTGATCAAAATTTTATCTCAGTAACAAAATAAGCAAATTAGAGCACAGGACAAACTGGCAGGTGTACTATGGCAAATTACTAGTACCCTGATGAGCATTAATATTTTTTTTATTTCCTGTGCTTAAAGAGTTGACAATTCTCCTTTGTTTCATTTAATATGAAATGAGTTGGCTATCCACTCAAGGGTCAGGGAAGGAGGATTCTTCTCAGAGCTGTGTGGTTTCCAGACTCTTATGTCTCAGGATGGCCTTTCTGTGGGCCACTGTCCCACCTCAGAGCTGTGTGGTGCCTGGGCTCCAGGACACCCTTCTACTGGGATACCCGCTCTCCTCAAAGCTATATGGTTCCTGAGCTTTCGAATCCCAGGACACCTTCCCATCTGAGCAGGAAGGCTAACAATAACATAGGCAAAAGTGAATTGAGCAGAAATAACATGGTAGATTCAGTAAATGTTATTTACTTGCTTTTCTAGAGCACTGAGTTCACTGATCAGGCACTTATTGGAGATTGGTATGGTTTAGATATGACTTTCCCCCAAAAGTTTGTGTGCTAGAAGCTTGTTATTCACTGTAATGTATTGAGAGATGGTAAGACCTTTGAGAGGTATGGCCTGTCGGAAGTACCTGGGTCATGGCCCTCTTTGTGAAAAGATTAATGTTGGTCTTTTGGTGTTAGATATTTCAGGAATGGACAGGCTCCTGAGAAAGTGGCTGGATATAAAAGGGTGAGATTGGTATTTCTCTAGTGTCTTATGTTTATGTTATATTGTGATGAACACAGGGTATTCTCACAGATGTTCTTGTTTAAACCTTCCAACTATCAGAATCAGGAGCCAAATAAATCTTTTCTTTTTCTTTTCTTCCCCCTTTCTTAGTTTCCTTTCCCCTTCCTCCCTCTCTTCCTTCCTGTCTGTTTGTTTTCCGATCTTGGTCAGAGAGTGATAGTTTATTGAACATTCGCCTCAGGATTGGTTGACCAGGGCCATGGTTCAGATTCTAGAACTGAACCATGACCCTGAGTTAAGATCCTATAAGGGTTTTAAGTGCAAAATGTATAAAATCTGTGCCAAGTTATTTCACCAATCAGGATTTAAGGATAGGGGATTGCTTAGGAACATGTCTTTGTTGTACACATATTCTGCTCCATTCATTGGGGAAGGGGACTTGCCTTGTTTGATATTCATGTCTTAACTTATCTTCTAGGATGGGACTTGTCTACATTTATGCTTAACTTGCTAATGTATGTGTACATTGCTTGTAGATGTACCCATGTACATGTCTCTTTCTGCCAAGTAGGATATCAGTTCCCAGGGAGGTCTACTACTCAAAATGGAAGTCTTATTCCAAATAGTTTCTTTTTAAAAAAGATTTTATTTATTTATTTTATGTATGTGAATATACTCTAGCTGTCTTCAGATACGCCAGAAAAGGGCATCAGATCCCATTACAGATGGTTGCGAGCCACTGTGTGGTTGCTGGGAATTGAACTCAGGACCTCAGGAAGAGCAGTTAGTGCTCTTAACCTCTGAGCCATCCTTCCAGCTCCCCAAATAGTTTCTTATATTGGAGCATGTATCTCTCATGTTGGGGGTCCATCTCAGGGGCAGCTTATTCCATAAAAGCTTATAAACAGGTACAGAAAGTGTTATTGGATGGTTGGTTTGGGTCCAAGCTTATTGTGGGTAACTATTCTACTGATTTCTACCATGATTGGTTTCCATGGGCACAAGACATAACAATATATAATCAAACTTAGCATTAGAAAGTTTCCTAGTAACTGTATAAACATTTGACAAAGTTTCCTTGTAATGGCAGGCTAGCCAGGTAACAGTTTCCTAGGCTTTAATATTTTACCTGGGCCTTAATATTTTACCTAGGTCTTAACATTTTACCTGGGTGCCAACACTTACTAGATCATGTGTGATACACCCAACAGTCTGACAGACAGGGGTATTTTTTCCCTCTTATCCAAGTGAAGTTTAACCTTCCTTCTCCACATTTATTGCCATGTGCAATTGCGTAGCCTCTATTAACTCCTGATTATTGATTGAACTTTATGAGACATAAGAATGTACTTGACAACAGCATGTGAGAAAGGGAAAGTTGAGGGACTGAGTGTAATAGAGACTGATAAGAAATGAATGGGCTGTGTCTGACTCTTATCCAACATTCCAATTCTTCAAGTCTAAAGGTGAAGGGTCATTTTCAATCTACTAAGTTTGAATATGATTTGTGCTCCTGGTGTCTACAGAGTATTAGGAAATGTTTGGTTTGTTAGGTCATTAGGGTAGGGCTCTTATGATTGAATTCTTGTGGCTTTACGTGGAAAGGCAGAGAGAATACACCCACCCTAAACATTTCTGCCATTGTGCAATACAGTAAGGTATATTTCTTTCTTTTTATTAACTATTTGGTGATAGTGACAAACAACTAGACTCCTATGTGACACCTTAAAAATGTCTTATCTAGATGTTCTTTTTGATTTAGTCCACTCTTTTTTTAAATAAATTTTTATTAGATATAATTCTTTACTTACATTTCAAATGTTATTCCCCTTCCTGGTTTCCTGTCCATAAGTCCCCATCCTCTCCCTTCTCGCTCCCCCATACGGGTATTCCCCCCATCCATCCCCCTTACTGTCCTCCCATATTCCCCTGCACTGGGCAAGACCCAGGGCTTCCCCTTCCACTGGTGCCCCAACAAGGCTATTCTCTGTTACATATGCAGTTGGAGCCCTGGGTCAGTCCATGTATAGTCTTTGGGTAGTGGTTTAGTCCCTGGAAGCTCTGGTTGGTTGGCATTGTTGTTTTTATGGGGTTGCAAGCTCCTTCAGCTCTTTCAATCCTTCCTCTAATTCAGTCTACTGTGCTCAGTAGAGTTGCTACAGGATGGTGTGGGCTGACATACATCATATCATACAACACTGTATTGGAAGATGTTTGTGTTAGTCAACCAAGTTCCCGAGGTAACTAATTATAGAATAACAAAGATTGTTCACTTACAGTATTGGAAATGCTCATGTTTGGGTGGGAACATTCACTCAGGCATTTGATGGGCATGCTGCAAGGCAATGGTGAAGAACATGTGTTGATTCTATGAAACAGAAGAGAAATAAGTACTTAAGACCCCCCCTCCCCAAATCCTATTTGAGGTCATACCACCAATGAGATAAGAATCTTTTATAAGATTAATTAATTACGGGCTGGAGAGATGGCTCAGTGGTTAAGAACACCCGACTGTTCTTCCAGAGGTTATGAGTTCAATTCCCAGCAACCACATGGTGGCTCACAGCCATCTGTAAAGAGATCCGATGCCCTCTTCTGGTGTATCTGAAGACAGCTACAGTGTACTTATATATAATAAATAAAATAAATCTTAAAAAAAAAGAGAATATAAAAAAGATTAATTAATTACTTAATTAATTAAATATATACAAGTACACTTGTAGCTGTCTTCACACCAGAGGGGCTCATTAGATCCCATTACAGATGGCTGTGAGCCACCATGTGGTTGCTGGCAATTGAACTCAGGACCTCTGGAAGACCAGTCATTGCTCCTAACCCCTGAGTCATCTCTAGCCCAAGGCCTAGATCTTAAAGGTTCCTGAATCTGCAGGCAATATCAACCTGAGGACTAAGCCTTTGATGGTGTCCTTCTGAAGTATCTAAATGATAGATATGCTCAAAATGGGGTAAAATGATTTAGCAGTGCTTTCTTGAGTTGCAATCTGAGTTGCAGTAGAAAAGTCAGAAGGCTTAGTATGAGACAGATGCCTGAGCCCCGTTTCTGGAATTTCATTTTTGAAAATAAAATATAATTACTGATGTGGTTTGAGGTAGAATGTCTCCCATAGGCTCATATGTTTGAGTGGAACTGTTTAGGAAGGATTAGGTGTGGCTTCTTTTTTTTTTTTTTTTTTTATTCTTTTCATTTTAGTGTACCGTCATCAGAGTGCTTAACTTTGCTTATATCCATATCTAATTATTTCTTTCAGTTCTTGAGATTTATAATTACATAATTTCTCCCTTTTCCCTCTCCTCTAACTGTGTCCTTTTGCAAGTTCATGGACTCTTTCACATTACTTATAGTTACACAAATATGTGTGCCCGTGTATGTGCAGCTTCATTTCTTAACCATAATATGATGTGATACTTTTTCATGTCAGTATATAGAAAGGTTATTTTTCCAAGTAGCTACATTCCACTGCATTTTTTTTAAATGTGCAGCTTCCTTATAGGGATGTGGCAGGTATATTTTTAAAAATATTTATTTATTTATTTTAGGTATATGAGTACACTGTTGCTGTTTTCAGCCATACAAGAAAGGGGCATCGGATCCCATCACAGATGGTTGTGAGCCACCATGTGGTTGCTGGGAATTGAACTCAGGACCTCTGGAAGAGCAGCCAGTGCCCTTAACCACTGAGCAACCCCTCCATTCTGTGGCAGGCAATTTTATCAGATAACTGGACCTTTTTTCTACTTATTTTAAATTGGGCTAGAGATAACTTATTTTGAAACTAAAATTGTCATGTTCAATTAACATACAATAACTCTCTTATTGCCAGTAAGCACAACATCGTAATCCATTTTATAACATATTAAAAGGATACACAAAAACACAATATTGCTCAAATGTGCTGATAATTTGAAAGGACTTCAGATTTTTCTTGTAATGAATGAGACATCTGAGAAACTACATTTGTGTGTGTGTGTGTGTGTGTGTGTGTGTGTGTGTGTGAACTCATGTATGTGTGCTTTCTTTTTTTTTTTTTTTTAGTTTACTAATTTTTTTTTTTTATTTATTAACTTGAGTATTTCTTATATACATTTCGAGTGTTATTCCCTTTCCCGGTTTCCGGGCAAACATCCCCCTCCCCCCTCCCCTTCCTTATGGGTGTTCCCCTCCCAACCCTCCCCCCATTGCCGCCCTCCCCCCATAGACTAGTTCACTGGGGGTTCAGTCTTAGCAGGACCCAGGGCTTCCCCTTCCACTGGTGCTCTTACTAGGATATTCATTGCTACCTATGGGGTCAGAGTCCAGGGTCAGTCCATGTATAGTCTTTAGGTAGTGGCTTAGTCCCTGGAAGCTCTGGTTGCTTGGCATTGTTGTACTTTTGGGGTCTCGAGCCCCTTCAAGCTCTTCCAGTTCTTTCTCTGATTCCTTCAATAGGGGACCTATTCTCAGTTCAGTGGTTTGCTGCTGGCATTCGCCTCTGTATTTGCTGTATTCTGGCTGTGTCTCTCAGGAGAGATCTACATCCGGCTCCTGTCGGTCTGCACTTCTTTGCTTCATCCATCTTGTCTAATTGGGTGGCTGTATATGTATGGGCCACATGTGGGGCAGGCTCTGAATGGGTGTTCCTTCAGTCTCTGTTTTAATCTTTGCCTCTCCCTTCCCTGCCAAGGGTATTCTTTTCCCTCATTTAAAGAAGGAGTGAAGCATTCACATTTTGATCATCCGTCTTGAGTTTCCTTTGTTCTAGGGATCTAGGGTAATTCAAGCATTTGGGCTAATAGCCACTTATCAATGAGTGCATACCATGTATGTCTTTCTGTGATTGGGTTAGCTCACTCAGGATGATATTTTCCAGTTCCAACCATTTGCCTATGAATTTCATAAAGTCGTTGTTTTTGATAGCTGAGTAATATTCCATTGTGTAGATGTACCACATTTTCTGTATCCATTCCTCTGTTGAAGGGCATCTGGGTTCTTTCCATTTTCTGGCTATTATAAATAAGGCTGCGATGAACATAGTGGAGCACGTGTCTCTTTTATATGTTGAGGCATCTTTTGGGTATATGCCCAAGAGAGGTATAGCTGGATCCTCAGGCAGTTCAATGTCCAATTTTCTGAGGAACCTCCAGACTGATTTCCAGAATGGTTTTACCAGTCTGCAATCCCACCAACAATGGAGGAGTGTTCCTCTTTCTCCACATCCTCGCCAGCATCTGCTGTCACCTGAGTTTTTGATCTTAGCTATTCTCACTGGTGTGAGGTGAAATCTCAGGGTTGTTTTGATTTGCATTTCCCTTATGACTAAAGATGTTGAACATTTCTTTAGGTGTTTCTCAGCCATTCGGCATTCCTCAGCTGTGAATTCTTTGTTTAGCTCTGAACCCCATTTTTTAATAGGGTTATTTGTTTCCCTGCGGTCTAACTTCTTGAGTTCTTTGTATATTTTGGATATAAGGCTATCTGTTGTAGGATTGGTAAAGATCTTTTCCCAATCTGTTGGTTGCCGTTTTTTCCTAACCACAGTGTCCTTTGCCTTACAGAAGCTTTGCAGTTTTATGAGATCCCATTTGTCGATTCTTGATCTTAGAGCATAAGCCATTGGTGTTTTGTTCAGGAAATTTTTTCCAGTGCCCATGTGTTCCAGATGCTTCCCTAGTTTTTCTTCTATTAGTTTGAGTGTGTCTGGTTTGATGTGGAGGTCCTTGATCCACTTGGACTTAAGCTTTGTACAGGGTGATAAGCATGGATCGATCTGCATTCTTCTACATGTTGCCCTCCAGTTGAACCAGCACCATTTGCTGAAAATGCTATCTTTTTTCCATTGGATGGTTTTGGCTCCTTTGTCAAAAATCAAGTGACCATACGTGTGTGGGTTCATTTCTGGGTCTTCAATTCTATTCCATTGGTCTATCTGTCTGTCTCTGTACCAATACCATGCAGTTTTTATCACTATTGCTCTGTAATACTGCTTGAGTTCAGGGATAGTGATTCCCCCTGAAGTCCTTTTATTGTTGAGGATAGCTTTAGCTATCCTGGGTTTTTTGTTATTCCAGATGAATTTGCAAATTGTTCTGTCTAACTCTTTGAAGAATTGGATTGGTATTTTGATGGGGATTGCATTGAATCTGTAGATTGCTTTTGGTAAAATGGCCATTTTTACTATATTAATCCTGCCAATCCATGAGCATGGGAGATCTTTCCATCTTCTGAGGTCTTCTTCAATTTCTTTCCTCAGTGTCTTGAAGTTCTTATTGTACAGATCTTTTACTTGCTTGGTTAAAGTCACACCGAGGTACTTTATATTATTTGGGTCTATTATGAAGGGTGTCGTTTCCCTAATTTCTTTCTCGGCTTGTTTCTCTTTTGTATAGAGGAAGGCAACTGATTTATTTGAGTTAATTTTATACCCAGCCACTTTGCTGAAGTTGTTTATCAGCTTTAGTAGTTCTCTGGTGGAACTTTTGGGATCACTTAAATATACTATCATGTCATCTGCAAATAGTGATATTTTGACCTCTTCTTTTCCGATCTGTATCCCTTTGATCTCCTTTTGTTGTCTGATTGCTCTGGCTAGAACTTCAAGAACTATATTGAATAAGTAGGGAGAGAGTGGGCAGCCTTGTCTAGTCCCTGATTTTAGTGGGATGACTTCTCTTAGTCTGTCGACATCACTGTTTAATTTCTGTTTCCATGATCTGTCCATTGATGAGAGTGGGGTGTTGAAATCTCCCACTATTATTGTGTGAGGTGCAATGTGTGTTTTGAGCTTTAGTAAGGTTTCTTTTACGTATGTAGGTGCCCTTGTATTTGGGGCATAGATATTTAGGATTGAGAGTTCATCTTGGTTGATTTTTCCTTTGATGAATATGAAGTGTCCTTCCTTATCTTTTTTGATGACTTTTAATTGAAAATTGATTTTATTTGATATAAGAATGGCTACTCCAGCTTGCTTCTTCTGACCATTTGCTTGGAAAGTTGTTTTCCAGCCTTTCACTCTGAGGTAGTGTCTGTCTTTGTCTCTGAGGTGTGTTTCCTGTAGGCAGCAGAATGCAGGGTCCTCGTTGCGTATCCAGTTTGTTAATCTATGTCTTTTTATTGGGGAGTTGAGGCCATTGATATTGAGAGATATTAAGGAATAGTGATTATTGCTTCCTGTTATATTCATATTTGGATGTGAGGTTATGTTTGTGTGCTTTCATTCTCTTTGTTTTGTTGCCAAGACGATTAGTTTCTTGCTTCTTCTAGGGTATAGCTTGCCTCCTTATGTTGGGCTTTACCATTTATTATCCTTTGTAGTGCTGGATTTGTAGAAAGATATTGTGTAAATTTGGTTTTGTCATGGAATATCTTGGTTTCTCCATCAATGTTAATTGAGAGTTTTGCTGGATACAGTAACCTGGGCTGGCATTTGTGTTCTCTTAGGGTCTGTATAACATCAGTCCAGGATCTTCTGGCCTTCATAGTTTCTGGCGAGAAGTCTGGTGTGATTCTGATAGGTCTGCCTTTATATGTTACTTGACCTTTTTCCCTTACTGCTTTTAATATTCTTTCTTTATTTTGTGCGTTTGGTGTTTTGACAATTATGTGACGGGAGGTGTTTCTTTTCTGGTCCAATCTATTTGGAGTTCTGTAGGCTTCTTGTATGTCTATGGGTATCTCTTTTTTTAGGTTAGGGAAGTTTTCTTCTATGATTTTGTTGAAGATATTTACTGGTCCTTTGAGCTGGGAGTCTTCACTCTCTTCTATACCTATTATCCTTAGGTTTGATCTTCTCATTGAGTCCTGGATTTCCTGTATGTTTTGGACCAGTAGCTTTTTCCGCTTTACATTATCTTTGACAGTTGAGTCAATGATTTCTATGGAATCTTCTGCTCCTGAGATTCTCTCTTCCATCTCTTGTATTCTGTTGGTGAAGCTCGTATCTACAGCTCCTTGTCTCTTCTTTTGGTTTTCTATATCCAGGGTTGTTTCCATGTGTTCTTTCTTGATTGCTTCTATTTCCATTTTTAATTCCTTCAACTGTTTGATTGTGTTTTCCTGGAATTCTTTCAGGGATTTTTGCGATTCCTCTCTGTAGGCTTCTACTTGTTTATTAATGTTTTCCTGTGTTTCCCTAAGTGTATTCATGTCTTTCTTGAAGTCCTCCAGCATCATGATCAAATATGATTTTGAAACTAGCTCTTGCTTTTCTGGTGTGTTTGGATATTCCATGTTTGTTTTGGTGGGAGAATTGGGCTCCGATGATGGCATGTAGTCTTGGTTTCTGTTGCTTGGGTTCCTGCGCTTGCCTCTCGCCATCAGATTATCTCTAGTGTTACTTTGTTCTGCTATTTCTGACAGTGGCTAGACTGTCCTATAAGCCTGTGTGTCAGGAGTGCGGTAGACCTGTTTTCCTCTCTTTCAGTCAGTTATGGGGACAGAGTGTTCTGCTTTCGGGCGTGTAGTTTTTCCTCTCTACAGGTCTTCAGCTGTTCCTGTGGGCCTGTCTTGAGTTCACCAGGCAGCTTTCTTGCAGCAGAAAATTTGGTCTTACCTGTGGTCCCGAGGCTCAGGTTCGCTCGTGGGGTGCTGCCCAGGGGCTCTCTGCAGCGGCAGCAACCAGGAAGCTAGGTGTGGCTTCTTAAGAAGAGGCATTTAACTGGGTAGGCCTTGAAGTTTTAAAAAGCCACATCAGGCCCAGCCTCTCTGTCTCTGCCTGCAACTTGCAGATTAGTGTGAGAGCTCAGCTACTGCTCTAGTGTGCTATGCTGCCATGCTCCCTACCACCATATCATGGTCTAACCTTCTGAAATCTCAAGCAAGCTTCCAATGAAAGAATTTCTTTTTTGTTCTTTTTCTCTTTTTTTGTATTTATTCTTTTCTTTTATTGGATATTTTCTTTATTTACATTTCAAATGTTATCCCCTTTCCTGGTTTCCACTCCAGAAACTCCCCATTCCACCCCCCTATCCCCTGCCTCCATGAAGATGCTCCTCCACCCACCTATCCACTCCCTCCTGCCTCTCTGCCCTGGCATTCCTGTACACTGAGTCATTAAGCCTTCATAGAACCAAGGGCCTCTCCTCCCACTGATGCCTTACCAGGTCATCCTCTGCTAGATATGTGGCTAGAGCCATAGGTCCCTCCATGTGTACTCTTTGGTTTGTGGTTTAGTCCCTGGGAGCACTGGGGTATCTGGTTGGTTGATATTGTTGTTCTTACTATGGCATTGCAAACCCTTTCAGCTACCTCAGTCCTTTCTCTAACCCCTCCATTGTGTGCCCCATTCTCAGTCCAATGGTTGGCAAGATGGCCATTTTTACTATATTAATCTTGCCAATCCATGAGCATGGGACGTCTTTCCATCTTCTGAGATCTTCAATTTCTTTCTTCAGAGACTTGAAGTTCTTGTCATACAGATCTTTCACTTGCTTGGTTAGAGTCACACCAAGATATTTTATATTATCTGGGACTATTGTGAAGGGTGTCATTTCCCTAATTTCTTTCTTAGCCTGTTTATCCTTTGAGTAGAGGAAGACTATTGATTTGTTTGAGTTAATTTTATACCCAGCCACTTTGCTGAAGTTGTTTATCAGCTTAGTAGTTCTTTGGTGGAACTTTTGGGGTCACTTAAGTATACTATCATATCATCTGCAAATAGTGATATTTTAATGTCTTTCTTTCCAATTTGTATCTCTTTGACCTCCTTTTGTTGTCTGATTGCTCTGGCTAGGACTTCGAGAACTATATTGAATAAGTAGGGAGAGAGTGGGCAGCCTTGTCTAGTCCCTGATTTTAGTAGGATGGCTTCAAGTTTCTCTCCATTTAGTTTAATACTGGCTACTGGTTTGCTGCATATTGCTTTTACTATGTTTAGGTATGGGCCTTGAATTCCTGATATTTCCAGGACTTTTATCATGGAGGGATGTTGAATTTTGTCAAATGCTTTCTCAGCCACTAATGAAATGATCATGTGTTTTTTTTCTTTGAATTTTTAATATAGTGGATTATGTTGATGGATTCTGTATATTGAACCATCCCTGCATCCCTGGGATGATGCCTACTTCATCATTGTAAATGATCACTTTCATGTGTTCTTGGATTTGGTTTGCAAGAATTTTATTGAGTATTTTTGCATTGATATTCATAAGGGAAATTGGTCTGAAGTTCTCTTTCTTTGTTGGATCTTTGTGTGCTTTTGTTATAAGCTTAATTGTGGTTTCATAGAACAAGTTGGGTAGTGTTCCCTCTGTTTCTATTCTGTGAAATAATTTGGACAGTATTGGTATTAGGTCTTCTATGAAGGTCTGATAGATAGAATTCTTCGCTAAAGTTATCTGGTCCTGGGCTCTTTTTGGTTGGGAGACTTTTAATGACTGCTTCTATTTCTTTATGGGTTATGGCACTGTGTATATGGTTTATCTGACCCTGATTTAACTTTGGTATCTTGTATCTGTCTTGAAATATTCTGAGTTTTGTGCTTCTGTCAGTTCTTGAGTGAAATATCATTACACCTTGGCTTTTCTTTTGAAATCTTTCTACTCCACCCCACCTACATCTACTATTGTACAGGATTATCTGACCCAAATCTTCAGGGGTTCATCTGAGCTGGTTTATAAAAGATGTCAAAGTTGGGCTTGTTGACTATAGAACTTTCCTCTTAGAAGAAGGGGTAGGATGGTCATAGGGCCTGTACATGAGTATCCAGGCACTACTCCCAATTACTTGTCCTGAAGTATACCCTTTTTACGTTTGACTTCAGGAAGAGGCTAGGTAACAGGTTTCATTTATAAGACCATGGAGGAATCAGCATTCAGCCTGATTACAGACCTTCCAGTATAGCTGCTTTAAGGTCACATGTGGTTCTGCCAGGAACCTCTTACCCACTGCTCTGTACGTAAGCCCAATAAACTCATTGGTTACCTGGAATGGACATTAATGGAATCTTAGCTTAGTTTATCATTAAGACTTTAGAAGGACTCACTGATCCCCGCCCACAGCTCACTGCTCCCAAACCCCTTGGGAGAGAGAGCTCACCGCCCGGATAGGTGGGCACTCCTGAGACTGCAGAGCAGAAGAGACCACCAATACTGCCCACCCCTGCCCACATCCCTGGCCCAAGAGGAAACTGTGTATGGCCTCTGGGAGCCGGAAGATAGGGGCACTGGAGCTGCAGGTCCCCTGCTCTGCAGACACCGCCGGAACCTGAAGGGACTGGATCAACAGTTCTCTGCACCCAAATCTCGTGGGAGGGAGAACTAAACCTTCAGAGAGGCAGACATGCCTGGGAAGTCAGAAGAGACTACACTCTGCCCACATTTCTGACTCCAGAGGAAAACACCTAACGCCATCTGGGACCTCGGTGCACAGGGGCTCCTGGAAAAGGCGGCGCAGGCCCTCCTGGTTGCTGCCCTCACAGAGAGCTCATAAGCAACACCCCACGAGCAAACTTGAGCCTTGGGACCACAGGTAAGACCAACATTTCTTCTCCAAGCGACCTGCCTGGTGAACTCAGGACACAGGTCCACAGGAACAGCTGAAGACCTGTAGACAGGAAAAACTACACGCCCGAAAGCAGAACACTCTGTTCCCATAACTGGCTGAAAGAAAACAGGAAAACAGGTCTACAGCACCCCTGACACACAGGCTTATAGGACAGTCTAGCCACTGTCAGAAATAGAAGAACAAAGTAACACTAGAAATAATCTGATGGCGAGAGGCAAACGCAGGAACCCAAGCAACAGAAACCAAGACTACATGGCATCATCGGAGCCCATTCTCCCACCAAAGCAAACACGGAATATCCAAACACACCAGAAAAGCAAGATCTAGTTTCAAAATCATATTTGATCATGATGCTGGAGGACTTCAAGAAAGACATGAAGAACTCCCTTAGAGAAACACAGGAAAACATAAATAAACAAGTAGAAGCCTACAGAGAGGAATCACAAAAGTCCCTGAAAGAATTCCAGGAAAACATAAATAAACAAGTACATACTCTGAAAGTAGTACAAATGCTGAGAACAAAGGAGAGACACAGACCTCCCTGTCTTCTCTTCCTTTCTGAGATAGCCTGCAGAGATAGAACAAAGGCCCTTTTATCCAGCCTCCTGCTGATTTACTCTGAGGTGCTATATCAGAAACTACAGCTTCTCACCTCAGAGAAACCAAGACAATCAGATCAGCTGTGGAAGCAAAGTACCTTACATTTAGAGTGGATAGCAAGTGATTTATGGTCTAGTTTCTGAGTGGAGACAAAATAGAATAAAAAGGACTCTTCAGGAAGAGTCTGTAGGTTGTAAACTGCTATGTGGATGCTGGGAATTCAATGAGGGTCCTCTTTAAGAGCAATAAGTGCTCTTAATTTTGGACTTGTCACTCCATCCATGGGAAAGAATTTTAACAATACCATCTAGATAAATGACTGGCACCCAGCTTCTTGAGTCAGAAACCTTGACATTCCTCACATCTTTGTACAGAGATTGGTGTATCTCTTAAGTCCCAGAAATCTTACCTCTAAACCATGTCTCAACTCTTCCAGGTTTTTTTAAACCATTCCTAATCTAGACAGAAATTCAACAGATGCTTTCTGAATATCATTATTCTTGTCTTAATTTCACTAGGAAGGAATCTTGATCATGGTCATCAGGGAAAGAATAGGGACTGGGACAGATGTGGATGATAGCCCTTCCTTTTACATTGGGAAATTGTTGAATTGGAGCAGAATGACTCTGGTATAGTAAGGATAGGGATGTTATCATCAATATTGTTGGCATTGATCTTCCATAGTAGAGAACTTTTTTTGGAAAAGGCCCAATAAAAATATTTTAAGCTTTTTTGGGTTGCACAGTCTTTTTCTGGTGCAACAATTAGCTTTAAATATCAATGTGACACACCTAGAATCACCCAAGAAGAGAATTTCAGTGAAGAGTTGACTACATTGGGTGGCTTATGGACATGTCTTTGGATAATTGTCTTAATTAAAATAATTGACATCAGAAGACCCAGCCACTGTGGACAGTAACATTCCTTAGGCAGGAGTTCTTGAACTGCACAAGAGTAGAGCTGAGCTGAAAACAAGCAAACAAAAGAGTGAACATAGTACATTAATTTCTCTCTACTCTTGACTGACTGTGGATATTCTATAATTAGATGCTTCAAATTTCTGCTGCCTCAGTTTCTCTGCAACTATGGACTGTACAATTATGGATTGTTGGCTAAAATAACATTTATTCCCATAAGTAGTTTTTTCTGGATTCTAGTTCTGGGGTATGGTCCATTATGAAAGGAAAGAGAAGGCAGCAGGAGCCTGAGGTGATGGGTCACATCACATCCACAGTCAAGAAGCAGACAGTGATGGATGCTTTTGTTCAGTTCCCTTACTCCAAAAGAGGAATTTGAAATAGAGCAAGGAGGGGTTTATGGGAAGATTTGGAGGGAGGAAAGAAAAGTGAACAGTGATATAATTATATTATAATCTCAATAATAAGAAGTAATTGAGAAATCTGGCTAATTATGAAATGTCATCTTAAAGTATGTAATAGAAGACTTGATAAACAATTTTCTATTATATGGCAATAAGTTAGTGAATATAATAGTTTTTCTCAGTTGCAAACTTGATGAGATTAAGAATCACCTGGGAGATTCCACAGGGCTCTGGGCATGCCTGTGGAATATTATCTTGTAGACTAATTGGCATAGGAAGACCTAAGTAGTTTTTATCAGGCATTTTATCACAGCAACAGTAATGAAATGAGGATCCCTGGTATTGGACTCTGTATTGTATTAAAAAGGAAGCGGAGGGGGGGATCAATGGTTGCAGTTGTGGTATAATAAAATTATTTTTAAGAACAGATGTGTCAAGTTTTCTTTCAAACCTTAGTCTTGTATCTCTATCCTGGAGGAAGGTGTAGAATCTTTGAGTCACATGGCTTGGTAGAAGGTCTTTAGGTTATTTGTTGTGATAAGTATCCCTCATGTGGCTCCTTTGATAGTTTTTACAGGAGGGTAGTATAAGACCCTTGTGGTACCCTGTCTCCTAGACTTCTCTAACCCTAACCTCACCCACCTTACAGGGAAAAAAAAAGCCCAATATCAGGCCACAAAATCCCACCATTCCCTAGCCTGCCACAAGATCAGGCCAGAAAATCTCTTTAATCCCAAGCCACCCTGGATAGCTCCACCCCACAAGAAGCCCTGTATAAAGCCCTATATAACCACCCCCTGCTCACTTTGCTTCTTATCACCAAGCAGAGGCACCTACCATTTTGTGTCTTTACAAGTCTCTTGTGTGAGGTTTGTTGTGTGGTGTGACTTTGTGGTATTTCTTGGCTCTCAACTGCAAGGATACCTTTTCCTTCATAGCAGTAAGACTTTCACTGGGGAAAGTCTTTTCTCTCAGAGCTGTAATACTCACAGGTAGTTATGCAAAGAGTGAATCTGGTCCTACTCAGCCTCCTCTGTTCTTGGATTGACAAATTGTGGCTCGCCTCAATGAGCGGTTCCACATTACTGTCTCCCCTTTACTAAAATGTGCTCCCTAAACCGAGGCAAATGTGAGTGTTATGCTTTTGAATATCCAAATTGTGAGCAAAATAGATTTCTCTTCCTCACAACTAGACTGTGATACAGTGATAAATAGCTAACTAATACATGAAGTGTCTGCTTTATACAGCCCCAAACTCTTTGAGATCAAGGACACAATGTTTACTCAACTCCTGCCATGAGAAGAGCTTTTAACATATCAAATAAGCATTCAATACATAGTTATTAAGTAAATAAATGATTATTGAAAATCACAGTTGTAGATATTTGTTCTTCCAACCTACAAACTCAGGCAAGGGAATACCAGCATTTACACAATAAGATTCATAGATGCCCACACAACAAAACAATAAATGCCCTGGGAAGAACTTTTGGTTAAAATACATATTAGATTACTATTTATTCAATAGACTATGATTGATCAAACCGCATCAAATCACAAGATTCAGGGTGCAAGCAATGGGTAAGATATTTCCTTATTTGTCAGGAAAGGAAGATCTTGGTTTATGAAAGCCCAGAAGGTGGAGTATATCTTTGGGTTCCAGTGAAAGGTTCTCTTTAGATTTGCTTAATTACATGGTAGATTTCACTTGGACTTCTTTGAATGCTCTTTGGATGTCTTCTGGGCTCCTATATCCCTGGAAAATACAGACACAAGGAGGAACACTGAGTGACAGAAGGATGGTTATGCTCAGAGAGCTTAGACATTGTGTGACTACCTGCTTCTGAACCGGGTAAAAGAAACCCTGTTCAGACTCCCTATAAACTCCACTCACCTATTGTCATCTTTATGGCTGGTCACGTACTCGAAAAGACTTGAAACAGCACATATGCAGAGACCTGCCAGACCGCCTATAAGTATTATTGGGATCTGGAGCAGAACAAACAGAGAGGACATGAAAACAAGTTTGGACACAAACAAATTCGATTTTGAACTTAGCTTAGTCATGGACTATCTCTATAGCTTTGGGAAGTCCCCCATTGTTTCTCAGTCAGGTTGGGAAAATGCCTCTTGGAGTGTTTAAGAGGATCTGGGATCTGGTGTGGGTGCAAAAGGGTTTTGGTTTTTTTTTTTTTAAATTTTACCCCTCACTATCAGTGATCTTCTAAGGAAGAGGTGTCATTGCTCAGGCAAATGTTTTGGTCGTTTGCCCAGGTCAAGAGAATGTGGTCTGGAGTTGTTGAGACAGTGAAAGTGCTCTGGGTTGGAAGTGAACAGTGTTTGTACTGTGTATAAGAACACAGAGGAAAATGACATAGAGGGAAAAGGAGGCCTGAGGTCTGTGGAAAAAGCCTCCTGTGGGGGGAGACTTCCAACTGCAGTTAATGTGCCTCATCTTCAGCGATGAGGAGTTTTACTGGTCCTGGTGTACACTTCTACTGTTTCTCTGAGCCTCCAGATAAAGCCAGGCCCTGAGACAATCTGCTCACCCGTGACGGTGGAATTTTAAGGGGGTTAGGAGGAGAAAGTGAGGCTTCCCTTTGGCTGGTGAAAAAGAGCCTAGTAAAGTGATTCTTAAATTGAACTAATTCAGCAGAGGAGGAAACCAGGGGACTGTAAGCCTGATACTAGGTAAGCAGAAAGAGACTGGGGCTGCCCTTTAAAGACACGAAACCATTGGAGATCTGTGGATAGCTGTAGGTCATCATCTTATGAGATGAGCGGTATTAGCAATGCCCTGATAGGGAACTAGAAGACAAGTAAGACAGAGAACAGATTTCAAGGGCAACGATGATCTTCACATGGGGCATATTCAAGCAACTGGATTTCCATTGCTAGACTGGAAATCCACCTGTGCTGGCTGTCAGTAAGTGCTAACGATCTGAAGGCTGCTACTGACTAACTCAAGGTAAAGACGAACTGATGATGAAAAGAAAATTATACAAATTCTAGGTTTAGAAATATAAAATTAAAAGAGTTAGCCCCAAAAGCCACAAACTCAGGGCTAAGCCCTGCCGCCAGGAATAGCAGGCCATAAAGATAAAGAAAAGGAATACAAAAACCAGCTCAGGCTATCGAGGACTGACCCATAAACCATCCAAAGACGTCCCCCCAGCTTACTCAGAGTCATACTTTAACCAGATGTCCTCCAGACCCTGATAAGCCCCTACTTGTGCTTTTCAGCCATTGTGTCCTGCAGAGAGCATTCCAGGAAACCGGGCAGCCCAAGCCTAACCAGAGGCATTTCAAATACAGATGCTTCATCAATTTTGAAAAACTTTTAAAAATAATGAGGACCTAAAGACCCTACCCTTCTCCTGATTTAGTAGCTCTGTTCCAGGAACCAGGGGGCCATAAAACCTTCTGGGGTCCCCTTATCTCCTGGAGCCATAAAACAATCTTATAACTTGTGGTACATTCCCCTTGGACATCCCCCATCCCCTGGTGCTCACAGCCTCTGCCTTTAAATACTCTTTTTCCCAGCCTCTCGGGGCCGACACCTCTGTCTCCTGCGCGGGATACGTGTCGGCCCAGAGATCTCTGTAATAGGTCTCTGTAATAAACCTCGCCTTTGCTTATTACATCCAAAATGGTCTCTCTGTGTCTGGGGTCCACGATTTCCCAAGACTTGAGTAAGGGTCTCTCTGCATGGGATTTTTCATAATGGGGGCTCGTCCGGGATCTTCGCGACCACCCCAGACTCCGAAGACCCCTTGGAGGTGAGTTGGATGTTTGTCTGAGTGTTTCTGTGTGAGCGGCGCCGCATTTGTCAGTCTGTGTCTGTCTCTATTTTGGTTCCGCCGTGTGTGTATATATGTGTGTTTTAGTACTGGTCAGTGTTAAGAGGGCAGATGGGTATTCCTGTCCTGTGCTAAGAGGGCAGATGTGTATTCCTGCCTTGTGCTAAGAGGGTAGATGTTTATTACTGCCCTGTGCTAGGAGGGTGGATGTGTATTCCTGCCCTGTTCTAGGAGAGTGGATGTGTATCCCCGCTCGGTGCAGCTGCCTTCGTGGTCCGTGAGGACCCCCTGGCTTCGGAAGGGGGGATGCCCGGGGCCCGCAAGGCTGCAGCCCCTGGAAGACGTTCCACGGGCGGAGAACAGTCAGGAGAGCCCGGCTGTGGACAGTCAGGAGGACCTGACTCTGGTTTCTGGAACAAAGGAGATGGAATGCTCCTTTTACCTAGGCGGGAGTGGACGAGGAATACCACTCCGTCAGAGGTCGAGTTCGGCTGCCTATTTAAATATAGGCGCGGACAAGTGTGCTTGGTCGTTAGGACAAGAGGACACTCTGGAATCCTGTTGGGAGGTGGAATCAGATGGTCCATCTCATCCCAAAAGCAGCTAAGATTAAGCTGCAGTTTGGGCCAGGTACTGAAGGTAACAGGCATCTGTAAAAATTGGTTATAAGATACTTTGTCTTGGTCTCGTTTGTCTGGCTTGTTTTCTGTGGTATTGTCGAGTGTCTTTTTGGCTTTTGTTTCGTTTTTGAATTTTGGACTGACGACTGTGTTTGAATTTTGGACTGACGACTGTGTTTGAATTTGGACTGACGACTGTGTTTGAAATCATGAAACTGTTTGCTTTGTTCATCAAAGAGTTTTACTTGGTCCTCTTGGTGCTTAAGTTAAAAGTTAAAAATAATTTGCTTGAGAGAAATTGTTTTCTGCCAGGGAGTTTTGTCTTTCTCTCTTAAGCCTCCTGCCCAAGGAGAGCGGCCCCTCCCTTTACTCCCCTTGATCAGCCTAGCTGCTGTTAACAGTTGTGTAAACAGACATTAACAAAAACCTTGAGGACAAAACCTCTCGTAAATAAAAAAGTTCCCCAGATTAGGCCTCCGGTATAAAACAAGTATAGTGAGTAAGAAACTTAATTTTATGGACCCCGCTCTAGTGGCGGTGTGTTGGTTGATAGCCAACATTAAGTTTTTAAAACATAGTGTTTTATCTGTGCTTGTGCTCCCAACACACAGTAGGGGAGAGCGAAATTAGCTGCAGAGCTGCTGCAGCGAACATGGGGACTTCTCAAGTCTCACCCAATTTTTCTGGCTCTTCAGGAGCTGTTTAAAAGGAAAAGGCTTAAGGTAAAAAGAAACACTATAGAGAGATTTCTTAGTGAATTACTACACCTTGGTTCGAGATCTCTGGGAATCTCATGGTGGACAGCTGAGATAAGCTGAAAAAGGATTTAAATTTTGCTTGAGAGCAAGAAATCTTAAAGGCGGAATTTCAGCTGGTATGGCACTTAGTGTGTAGCTGCCTAAAAGATCAGAAATGCTGTCAACAGGCTATAAAAAAGGGACAGGCTGTGTTAGAAATGCTACATGAAAAATGATCTAAAAAGGCTGAGAGTGAGGTGGGGGAGGACTCTAAAGAAAACAAGAACAAGAAAGAAATTTCTGCTTTTAGTGGCCAGACCTTCAACTCTTGCTCACAGAAAGAGAGTGCTCATTAAGAAAAGTTCTTTAGGGAGCCTGCCTTATCTGCTGGCCCTATTCCAAGAGAGGAGTCAGTCTCCAGCATTAAATTACTTTTCTCACTGGTCATCATTAGCATGGAGAATGCCTTTGATCCTATCCCCACAGCAGCCAGTTCCTGCCCCTGTGGTCGAAATGTCCCAGGTTGGGGGACAGAGAAGCCCCTAAAATAGTTTCAAAAAATCTACAACAAACTGTAAAGAACTTTGTTTTGTTTTGCCAGTCAAAATTTAAAATTCAGGCTTTGGCTGTGGCCAAGGTCAGGAATAATGTTTTCTTTTCCATGGGCCTTTAGCCCACTGAGAAAGTTTGGTAAAGGGCTGCTACTGAGGTCCTGAAAGCCCCAGGTGAACTGGTTACAATTCTTTTGTCAGCTGCTTAGTATCTAACACCCAGGTTCTAACGTCTCTCCATCCTTTTGTTATTAGTTCTTACTAGAAGCCTAGTGCCATTTAGAGGATGGGTCTCTTGAGTGATAAAGCCACTGAGCTGACACTAAAGGAAGGTACTCCTTAAGGGAAAATCTAAGTCCAGAGAGACAACCGGTAACAGATAGACTGCCCCTCTGCTCACTTTTCTGTTTCACAGACACAAGGTCTTTTTGTCCCAAGAAAGCCTCCTGGCTTAGCTGTGTGACTAAATGCCATTTGCCCTCTTCAGTGGACCTCTATTCTCAAGATACCCTTGTTTTCTCACCATCCCATTTGAGATGCTTGTTAGTAACTGTTACAGGTCTTCTTTACCACCGAGGAAAGACAGAACCCTGCTAGAGGCCAGAAAAAGTGTTCCAGAGATGGATGGAAGGCCCTCACTTCTGCCTGCTCTCTTCAGACGCCTGAAGGCTAAAAGACCTACAGGTGATACAGAAAGAAATCTGCTCACAGCTGACAGCAGCCTATGCCCCGGAGACCCCTGAGACATCCCATCAGTTCCAGGTCGGAAGCAGCTACACTGAGTCCAGACATTCGAGCCTCGCTGGAAAGGACCATACCTAGTGCTGCTGACCACCCTGACAGCTGTCAATTCTCAGCCCTCACCAGCCGTGTACTAGCTGTTAGGGCTGAGAGCTGGGACCTAGAGGGAAATTCAGTCATGTTTGTCCTGGGTTCCATCGAGATAGGTGTGGGGATAGGCTTGATTTCTATTAAAAATGATGTAACATTACATATGTTAGTACTCCTAACACTTCTTGGGACTGTGCCTCAGGGATCACAACCTATAAGTTCTGAAAAGACAATCATGACCTTGGTGTATAGGTTCAGATTGTGTCCAGATAGAATCCTGATGCTAAAGACTTTTTAGCTGACCTCCAAGAATACCTAACCTCCCTCTCAAAGGTAGTCCTTCAAAATAAAAAAAGATCAGACCTGATATTCCTTAAAAAAAGAGTCTGTGTGCTACAAATGTTGCTTCTATACAGACCATTCAGGAATAATTAAAGACTCCATAAATAAACTTAGAAAAAGGTTAGACAAAGACAGACAAAAAAACACATAAGAGATGGTTCGAGAGCTAGTTTAGTAGATCTCCCTGGATGACTACCCTACACTCTGCTACAGCTGGGCCATTATTAATAATTTTCTTGTTTTAAGTTTTTGGCTCCTGCGTGACAAACAGGTTAATTGCTTTTGTTAAAAATCGAGTGGGTGCTGTGCGGTTGATGGTTGTGAGGCAACAGTACCAGTCAGTTAGGACAACTGGTGAGACCAAATAAGACTTGATATCAAAATTCTAAGATTAGAATTATTTAGTAGGAGAAGACGGGAATGAAAAGAAAATTATACAAATTCTAGGTTTAGAAATATAAAATTAAAAGAGTTAGCCCCAAAAGCCACAAACTCAGGGCTAAGCCCTGCCGCCAGGAATAGCAGGCCATAAAGATAAAGAAAAGGAATACAAAAACCAGCTCAGGCTATCGAGGACTGACCCATAAACCATCCAAAGACGTCCCCCCAGCTTACTCAGAGTCATACTTTAACCAGATGTCCTCCAGACCCTGATAAGCCCCTACTTGTGCTTTTCAGCCATTGTGTCCTGCAGAGAGCATTCCAGGAAACCGGGCAGCCCAAGCCTAACCAGAGGCATTTCAAATACAGATGCTTCATCAATTTTGAAAAACTTTTAAAAATAATGAGGACCTAAAGACCCTACCCTTCTCCTGATTTAGTAGCTCTGTTCCAGGAACCAGGGGGCCATAAAACCTTCTGGGGTCCCCTTATCTCCTGGAGCCATAAAACAATCTTATAACTTGTGGTACATTCCCCTTGGACATCCCCCATCCCCTGGTGCTCACAGCCTCTGCCTTTAAATACTCTTTTTCCCAGCCTCTCGGGGCCGACACCTCTGTCTCCTGCGCGGGATACGTGTCGGCCCAGAGATCTCTGTAATAGGTCTCTGTAATAAACCTCGCCTTTGTTTATTACATCCAAAATGGTCTCTCTGTGTCTGGGGTCCGCGATTTCCCAAGACTTGAGTAAGGGTCTCTCTGCGTGGGATTTTTCAATGACAGAGGTTAACAAAGTTCGATATTAATTGATGCTGTTTACTTATTCCCTCTGAAGCTAATAAAACTGAAAGGTGAACTGATTGTGACAAGTAATAATTATTCTGTCTTAAACACAATTTTGAATTCTAGGCTAGGCAATGAAACTTTTAGCTGATTACAAGTTAAGAAAACAGTAAGGTTTTTTTTTTATTTCCTTTTTGGTTGGTTTGAAAAGGTGAAGTGTCACTTATGCACCTAAGGCAAATGTCTGGAAGGTATGGATCTTAAACGGATCTTAAATCCAAATCTTACTCTAAAACAAAAAGATGAACTTGGTGGTGGTGTGGCCGTGGTGGGGGCAGCCAATGGAGCCTTTTATTTGTTCTTCTTCTCAGTGTAGCCATGTTGAACAAATCTTATTTTCATGATTGTCTCTTTAATTGGACCCAGGCACGTATCCTAAAACTGTAACTAAACCTGAGAGGGGACCACATTTTTACCCTTCAAAATAAGATATAAAAGCCAAAGGCCCCAGGTACCTGCTTCTATTTTCCTGGCGTGCCTGTTGTGTACTTTATTAAGTGTATAATGTCTCTTTCTCTTTTTCTTACCCTCTTAGCAGCTACCAAGATCCACGTGGCTTGCCATCCTGCCTTGTTGGTTTTTTTCTTTCAAATGTTAGTAAATTTCTCTTGACTCTCCAGAGTTCTCTTTTGAATCTGTTTTAAAGGTGTGTGTGTGTGTGTGTGTGTGTGTGAATGTGTGTTCTTACATGCATGGGGAGGATTAGTATGTGTGGTGAGTATGTTTCTGTGTGGAGGGAGGGGCTGTGGCTGGTTGTGCAGGTGGAAGGATTTCAATTACAGGGAACACAAAGAGTTTATGTACAGGTACAACTTCTAGAACAAGACCCAGCTCCCTTCAAGTCATCAGTCTCTCTCCCTTCCTACACTCAGATCATAATCCAGCCCTGTGGACACAGGGAGATTCTACCCTGCAAAGAAATCATTGTTTCCCATGGGAATCTTACCTCTTCACAGTAGCTGAATTTTCCTACAAGTTTTCAAATCAGATGCATGCATGCACCCTTCCTAAGGCCAGCAAACTGGACTAAATCCCTCCCAAGGGCAGTCAACTTACTGAGATTTTCTCTCATAAATCAAGAGACTTACATTTATGGAAGGCATCCTGAAGTTGGCACCCTCTGATCCCCTGCTTGGCCCGTTTGCAAATTTGAGAGTTTAGGATAAAGCAGGATTTTTGAGAAGTTTAGCTGAGTAGGAAGCAATTCCCACATCACAGAACACCAAACTAAAGGAGATAGAAAGTTCAAGGGGACTTCTTTATATAATGAACCTCAGGACAAAGTGAAACAACTTGCTTTGTTGCGTTTTCTGACCAATCCATTTCAGTTAACCTCTAACTTACTTTTGGCTCTGAGGTTTAGTTTTGTTTTCCTCTAACAGAAGCACTTAAAGGAAATGACCCTGCTTGTTTTTTTACCAGCTTTTTTTTTTCTTCTTTCTTTTCCTGTTTTTACCAGAGCTACTGATCTCATTGGTTTTGTTTACTCGTGGCAATTTTTGCCTCCCCTAAGATGACTCAGTGGGTATAAATACTCCCAGCAAGGACTGACAACCTGAATTTGAACCCTGAGATCTGCCTGGAGAGGAGATAACTGACTCTCAAAAGTGATCTTTTGACATTTGTACATGTGGCATGGCAAATGCCCTCTGAGTGTGAAAAATAAGTAAATGAAATGTACATGTGCATACACAGAAAACACATGAATAAACATCATTTGTTTATTTATTTATGAAAAATTTATTTATATTTACTTTATGTGTAGAACCATTTGCCCAATTGTATGTCTGTGCATCATGGACAGCGTTCTTGGAGGCCAGAAGAAGGCATTGACCTTCCCGGGACTGGAGTTACAGGCTGTTGTGAGTTGCCATGTAGATACTGGAAATCAAACCTGGGTCCTCTGGAAGAGCAGCTAGTTCTCTTAACTCTGAAGCCACCTTTCCAGTCCCAGCTGCATACCCCTTCTGGTGTTAAGTTGCTGGTATGAAATGTCATCAATTATTTTTAAATTTATTCTTTTCTCATACAATAATCCTGACCCCAGCATCTCCTCCTTTCACTCTTCCTAGTTCCCTCCACTTCTCTTCTACTCCCAAATCTACTTCCCCCCAAGTTCCCCCATAAATGACCAGGCCTCCTAGGGGTATGAACTTGCTTTGTTGCCTTTTCTGACCAATCCATTTCAGTTAACCTCTAACTTACTTTTGGCTCTGAGGTTCAGTTTTGTTTTCCTCTAACAAGCACTTAAAGGAAATGACCCTGCTTTTTTTTTTTTTTTTTTTTAACCAGCTTTGAATTTGGCAAACAAGATGCAATCAGGCAAAGCTTAAACCCTTACATCTAGGCTAGGTGAGGGAACTCAGTAGGAGGAAAGCTGTCCCAAGAGCAGGCAAAAAGAGAGACACTCCTACTCCCACTGTCAGGAGTCCCGCAAAAACACAAAGTCAACAAGCCATAACATATATCCAGGGGACCTAGTGCAGACTCCATTGCTACTTCAGGCATCGATGTATAAATACAGGGAACATCATTAGGAATCGTTTAATTTAATTGTTTTGCCAGTTGTGTTTGGTTCTACCCTAGGTCTCTGGGCTGTCCAGCCTCAGGTTCCTGCTCATCAAGGCAGTGTTAAGTATGGGCTCTCTCGCATGGTGTGGGCCTCGAGGTAGACCAATTATTAGTTGGTCACTTTCACAAATTCTGGGCCACCATTGCCCCAGCACATCTTGCAGGCAGGACAGATTGCAGGTTGAGAGTTTTGTGGCTGGGTTTGTGTCCCAATCCCTTTGCTGAAAGCCTGGCCTGGCTACAGAAGATGAACATTCAGGTTTCCTGTCCCTATTATTAGCAGGTGGTCTGCTACAGGATTTTTGATAAGACTTGGGAATTGATTTTGGAGGAGCTGAGGGAGAGGTGAAGATCTGCTTGCTTCCCTGGCTGTGGTTACTTCCTGTTATCTTAATGACCAGAAGGGGAGGGGGATGGGATAAGGGGCTTATATCTGGGAAACCAGGAAAAAGAATAACATTTGAAATGTAAATAAAAAATCCAATAAAAAAGACAGTTCCTTTTGTTCTTTTGTTTACAGCAGTTCCCCTTTGCCGCTATGCTCCCACCCAACTTAAACTATCCTATAAAAATCTAAACTCTCAAGCCCAGTATGACAGAGCACACCTCTAAGTCTGGAGGCAGAGGCAGTAGGATCTCAGAGTGAGAGAGAAGTCAGCCTGGTCTACAAAGCAAGTTACAAGGCAGTCAGGGCTGTTACACAGAGAAACCCGTCACCAAACAAAACAACCCCATCAATTATCTTTTAGTGCGGCTTCTCTTCCTTCTCTGGGAGATATCACACTTTAATAAAGCATTGTTCTTTAGCTTCAGTGCTGCTCCAGTGGTCCTGCCACTCATAAACTTTACAAGAACAACATTTAACTGCTCCTTCTGATCCTTTCTCTCCCTAGATCCCATTCCTGGCCTTAAATGACCCATTGAAATGTTGCTTCCCTAAGCAGCTTGGTTCTTTATCTTCCTCATCCCTTACTTGTACCAACACCAGACAGAACAAGCCACAAGCATCACTGTTTTTTCTTTCCCTCACTCATGCTGTTGTGTATATAGGGAAACTGCCTATATGTTATCTCTGTGGAAGCCACAAGTGTCTGGAAGTCAAGGACTGCATCACAACACCCACTGTCCCCTTCTTCTCTTCTATGAATAGAGCTTCACACATATCAACTGCACAGTCCAAATTTATTATGTGAATGAATGATAACAAGTAACATTGAGAGTGGATGGGTGGGAGTGGGAACATCTTCAGAGAAGCAGGGGAAGGGGTTGGGAGAGGGGAGAAAGTGGATAACATTTGAAATGTAAGCACACAAAACATCCAATAAAAATAAAAACAGTAAAATTGGATGACTAGGTAGCTGTTTTTCTATCTCACAAGTTCACAGGCAGAAAAACAAGCATATGGTATGATACTAAACCATGCCATGGGTGTTGACACCATACAATGCACGGATCCCATCTTAAATTTCCACTTTCTCAGTTAAGGCTAGCAGGGCTGAGCTAAAGAATTTTGTGGTATTTGGGTTCAGTAAAGTCCTAATACAAGCAAGGCATGAGTCTACTTCTGAGAGCCACTTGCACCACTGAATGTACTCACTATGAGAGATAGCTCCCCCAGTCTTTTAGGAAAGGAAGAAGCAGATGATACCCATCGAGAAGGAAGAGGATTTATTTTGGTCTCTAGTTTTCCTTCTTGTAAGGCTGGATCTCTCTTGAACAATCCAGTGGAAGGTCTTGTCCACTTGAGAACACTGTGTTTTCAATGATGACTTGGGGCCGATGCACATATACCTAGGAAACAGAGGGACAGTGAAGCTTAGTAATAAAGATCCAAGAAGGATATGCACACCTGTAGGACTCAGACACTGTGTGGCTCCTTCTTACTCTGGGCAGGAAGTCCCTTCTAGAGAACTACCCTCTTGGGGACATCATTCCACCCACCAGAGAGCCCCAGGACTTACATTATTGGTGTTCCGGTAGGAGAATGAACAGGTATTATTCCTCCTACTAGCAAGCAGGCACACCAGGCACATGAGGATCGTCCCACCAAGGACAATTATTCCAGGGAGCTGGAAGCAGGTCAAATGAAAAGGACATGAATGCTGATGTGAAATGTCTGCATTTCAACGGTGGCTTTGCAGTGGGCCACCTCTATGGCTTGGGGAATACTCCCATGCTTTCTCAAGTCCATAGGTAAAAAGCCTTTGGGAGTCTTCAGGGTAGATGAAAAAGAATGGTTACTTTACTCCCTTACAGCCATTGCCTCTGTAAAGAAGAAGCATTGCTAAGGCAAGCACCTTGGTAGGCTGCTCAGATAGAGGCAGGAAGCCCTAAGGGTGTGTTTTCTGTACTAGGAGAAAGAAAAGCCTGGGGGCCTGTAAGATTGCCCAGAGTCTGACAACCTGTCAGAATACTTTGCAGAAGGGTCTGGAGCTGAGTGAGACAGTGAAGGTGGGTAGGGTCACAACTTGATTAGAAATTCTTAGCTCTGCATACCTCTGGCTTTTTATTTAAACTTCATGTTAGGAACTGAGTCATAGGCCTGGGTGGGGCCAAGTCACTGGACCCCTTTGCTCAACTTCTCAGTGATATCACAAATTGATTCATCTTTTCTACCTTCCGTTCTTACTTATGTGTTTAGTTGGTCCATTAAGGACTGGTAGATGAATCTGGATTGTTCGAACCTGGACTCTAACCCTGACCACTCTAGTTGCAGTCTGGAGTGAAACAGAGAGGCTTCTCTGGATAAGAGTGAGGAGGATGTGAGGTCATGGACAAGAACAGACAGAAAAGTGAGATGGTTAAAGGAAAAAGGGGGAAAGCAAAGCTTACATGGAGAGAGCAGAACCTGTACCAAATATCTTTCAAGGCAGAGGAAGATTCCAACTACATACAGGGTGCCCTATGTTCACCAGAGGGTCGTTTTCTGACTCGAATATAAACTTCTGCCATTGCTCTGAGCATCTAGAGAAAGCTAAAAAGTCTGCTGGGATGGGGCAGAGCTGTTTTAAGAAAGGAAGGAATTGAGTCCTCTCTTTGCATTGAGAAAAAGAGTCAGTGAAGTGATCCCTCAATGAGGAGAAAATCAGGAGGCACTTAACGCAGGAGGAGCCAGGAGGAACTTATGCCTAAGCCCTTTGCTCAATTCTCTCCAGATATTCCCATGGGCGTGTGTGTGGGTTTCCCACAGTACCTGGCAGGTCCTTTATATGCCTACCTAGTGCTGTCTCCTCTCCGCATCCCAGGCTTAGAATTGAGCTCTGTGGTGTCAGATAGGAGATACCCACCCCACAAGAACTCTATCTTCCTGGCAAAACAGACTCAGAAATAATAACAAACTAAATGCAAGCTTTCAAAAATGGAAGGTGAAACTCATCTTGAAAAATTCCACGCAGAGAGACCCTTACTCAAGTCTTGGGAAATCGCGGACCCCAGACACAGAGAGACCATTTTGGATGTAATAAGCAAAGGCGAGGTTTATTACGGAGACCTATTACAGAGATCTCCGGGCCGACATGTATCCTGCACAGGAGACAGAGGTGTCGGCCCCGAAACTCAAAAGTCAGAGGGTTATATAGAGAAGGCTAGGGGGTTTTGGCGTGGTTACATACAATTGGCTCATTCAAACATAGCAGTGAGAACAAAGCAGAAAGAGTACGTGTTAGAAGTCAGGGGCTTATCAGGGTCTGGAGGATGGCTCTGAGTGAGCTGGGGGGAGATGTCTTTCTGCCAGACATCCTATGAATCAGTCCCATTAACTCAGGCTGGTTCCTGCATTCCTTTTCTTTATGGCTTGTCAGTCCTGCCTGGACAGTGTTTCCTGTGCTCCTTTATCTTTATGGCCTGCTAGTCCTGGCTGCAGGGCTTAGCCCTGGGTCTGGCCTTTTGGGGTTTATTCTTTTAATTTTTATATTTCTAAACCTAGAATTCGTATAATTTTCTTTTCAATCTTCCCCTGTAAGCTGGGATGAGTCCTTCTATGGGTCAGTCACCATAGATTTTCCCTTATAGATCAAAAGGTACTTACCACAGACATCTTGCAGCTCTGGTTGTCTGCTCGGCTTCTGCTGATCTTCTCTTTGGGTTTATATATAAAGTTTGAGAATGTCAGTTTCACTTTCAATATGAACTGCTTTGGTAGGAGCAGACCAAAAAAACCCCCAGTCTGAGAGAAGCTTGTGCAAACAGTTGGCCCATCCCACAAACAAACAGGAAGGACTGCGAACAAAGCCCCAAGCAGCTTTTTCCCACTTGGGAAATTCCTTGCTTGGAACGCAATGTTGCCCGGGACAACAGCTTTATCTTTGGCTATGGAAATACGAAGATGTGGTATTTCAACTCCTTAAAGCAAATGCTGATTTACTGTAAAAGTAACATGAGTACATGGATCAGTGGATATTCTTCTGGGCTTTCTAGATTGTGGCTTCAGGCTGGACACAGGATTACACTCAAGTGTGCATCTCTTGCATTTGTGTTTTCATTTTGGGTTGTAGGCTAAAGAACTAGTGGATGTGAACACAAGGAGAGTACACTGTTGTACTGCCAGAAGCCAGAGGCTAGGAGAAGCCTGCAGGAGACTCTTCTTCCAGTCCTCAGAAGGACGGAGCCTTGATGACACCCCGAACTCAGACTTCCTGCCTCCCGAACCAAGGGACAATACGTTTAATAAGCTAACCTGTTTGTGCCACCTTGTTATCATAGCCCTAGAAAGCTCATAAAGTGTCTGTGAAAAAAAACTCTTGTCATGTAGTGACAGGGAAGCAGTCATTGCTGGCACATCCAGCTGACTTGTTAGATTGGGATTAATGGAGGTGACATGGAAATAAAAGGAAGAGGAGGAAATCCTCAGCAGAGGCAGAGGGCCCTGCTGTGCATGGGGTGTGGTGTGAGTGAGAACACCTCCTTATAGGCTCATAAATTTATATATTTGGTTGTGAGCCTAGCCTTTAATGGCTGAGCCATCTCTCCAGTCCAGGCTCATAAATTTAAATGCTTGGTCCCTGGTTGGGAAGTATTGTGGAAGAATTAGGAGATAAAGGAGGTGTGTCCCACTGTGTATGGTCTCTCTTATTCCTTCTCTCCTTTCCCCTCTTCCCCTCTCTCTTCTCTCTGCCTCCTCAGGAAGTACACTCTTTTTTTTTTTTAAATCTTTATTAACTTGAGTAATTCTTATTTACATTTTGATTGTTATTCCCCTTCCCGGGTTCCAGGTCAACATCCCCCTAACCTCTCCCCCTCCCCTTCTATATGGGCTTCCCCTCCCTACCCTCCCCCCACTACCACCCTCCCCCCCAACAATCCCATTCACTGGGGGTTCAGTCTTAGCAGGACCCAGGGCTTCCCCTTCCACTGGTGCTCTTACTAGGATATTCATTGCTACCTATGAGGTCAGAGTCCAGGGTCAGTCCATGTATAGTCTTTAGGTAGTGGCTTAGTCCCTGGAAGCTCTGGTTGCTTGGCATTGTTGTACATATGGGGTCTCGAGCCCCTTCAAGCTCTTCCAGTCCTTTCTCTGATTCCTTCAACGGGTGTCCCGTTCTCAGTTCAGTGGTTTGCTGCTGGCCTTCGCCTCTGTATTTGCTGTATTCTGGGTGTGTCTCTCAGGAGCGATCTACATCCGGCTCCTGTCGGTCTGCAAGGAAGTACACTCTTAACTACTGCTCCAGTGCCATGTCTGCCTGCTTGCTGCTATGCTTCCTGTTATGATGATTGTAGACTGTAACTCTCTGAAACTGTGGGCCTCCAAATTAATTAGTTAGTTAATCAAATTAAAATAAGCTGCCTTCGTCATGTGTCTCTTCAGAGCAATTAAAAACAAAACACAAAAATGAAAACAGGTGGAGGTTATCAAGTTGACAGGTGGCAGATCAAGAGAGCTGTTACTTAACATTGATCTTGGTCCTTTGCCTGGTTGTGTCAGGGAACTGGCTCAAGGACTTTCTTCTAGGTACCTTGCATGCTTACGACTTCCCTTTTCTTTTGACTTCCCTTTTCTTCCCATTTCAGGTCTTAGTGGTGCCTCTGTAGAGCTGCTTCCCATGCTCTTCCCACATGATCAGAGAGAGCAGTTTGCTTTCATTTTGCCCCTCTACACTGTGACCAGTCACTGGGATTAGAGAGGGTGCATGCACATCTCATAATCTTGTTGCCTCCGCATGTTCTGTCCTGAGAGCCCACAGCATTGCCTGTGATCTGTTTTATGTCCTCGAACCACAGTTACCATACATGTTATTCCTTCTCATAAGCTTCTGAGCACATAGACGTGGTACCTGGTTGCTATCTTCACGGTCAGATATTTGCTGACAGTGTAATGACTGATCAGGTGGCTAAGTCTGATGGGCTTTATGCTAGAGCTGCTGAGTCTGCCTGGAGGACCAAGGCTGCACCCTGCGAGGAGGAGGAGTGAAGGGCTTTTAGACTGGGTTGTGGGGCTCCAGAATGGAGACCCATTCTTGGTTTCCTGGGGACTGTCATAGGGCTCTGAGATGGAACAGTACAACAGAGGAGTGGATTCTAACTTAAGGAACTCAGGACATGTTTGCAGTTGTAGGAAATCAATTAAAGACTCTGAAAGACCTTACAAGGATTCCCTTTCCTGATATGTACCACTTAATAAATGAAAGCAGAAAAAAAAAAAAAAAGAAAGCAGAGACGACTAAGATGTATTTGTTAGGTGTTAGATTAAAACTATACATTTCATGCCAGCATAGATAAGCATCTTTAGTGGAAGAAAAAAACCCTACTTTCCAAAATAAAAATTTAGTAAGAAGAGAATTAATTAGTTTTTAGCAGTTGGGGGGGAGGTGAAATATCTTTGCATTTCCCAACACTAGGTTCTCAAGTGAAGCTTCCGTAAAGAAAGACAGAACAAGTCAAAAGTATGCATATGTATACACTATGATCTCCCCATTCCTTCTCTTTTACTTAAAAGAAAAAATTTTGGAAGTGAAAGAATAAAAAAATGCAGCTAAGAAATCAGAAGTTTAAAAGTTTAAAAAAGCCCTAAATACCTCAAATTCCAGACCCTGCCCTGTAAGTAAAAGGTCACATTTCTTGAGCCTGCTCTCCCAGGAACTAAAAAAAGGACTTAAGATAAGGCCCTTAGAGAACAATCTTGAGAAAGGTTTCTTCCTGAGAAACAGGAAGCTCCTCCTTTTGATATTTCACTGGTATTCTCAACACTTTCCAATGACGCCACCCCTGCCCCTTTGGGTTGTGGTTTCTCCCTTTAAATACCCTTTCTCCCAGCCTCTCAGGGTCGAACTCCACTGCCCCTTCGTGGGATATGAGTCTCGACCCCAGTGCACTGGTTCCTATCAATAAACCTCATGTTTATTACAGCAAGGACAGTCTCACGTGAGTTCCTGGGGGGTTGCATCATCCTGAGGGTTGAGTGAGGGTTTCCCCGCTCCGGGGGTCTTTCAGAAGTACCTTGATTAAAAGACATTATTACGAGCCTTACAGAAGAACATTACATTCAGTTTTAAATTATTTTTATTTTTCATACATGAATACTATATTTGTTGTAGTTCTACCTTCTGCCCTCCAACTCCTTTCAAGTCTCCCACACCCCCTCCCAGGTTCAAGATCCTATCTTTTATAATTGTTACTCCCTCATGTGAGTAAATGTGGATATTTCTGCACTTGGTTTAGTGAAAGTGTAAATAGCCATGAACTGGATTTAAAAAAAACAATGATGATCTGCAGGATGGAGAGATGGCTCAGTGGATAAAGGCACTGGCTCCTAGGTTCAATTCCTAGCTCATAACCTGCTGGGGTCTAGCCTTGACACACGGAAGCAGGGATATCTGGAAGGCACATAATGAACACACAGGCAGCCTTTTCAGGTACAAGCTGACAGGCAAGTCTCAAGGCCTGAGGTTGCACTTTCTCTCAAGCACACAGCTTGAGGCTGTGTGCACACTGCACTCTCTAGACTCCCACACACCTAACACATCTAACTTGCCCCAGGCTTTTATTGTTACTCCAAAAAGCAGGTAGAGAGACATTGCATAATCATTACCGGATGTGCCAAGTTCAAAAGAATGATCACATCTCACAAAGAATTAAGAATTACGGTGGCGGAGTCCAGCGGCCTCCTGGAGGCCTGCGGAGGCGGGGCTGCTGCCCACCCTGAAAGGCGTCTGGGGGCAGCGTCCCATCCTCTTCTTTCCTCTCACAGCCAGACGGCCCCTGCTCCAGGCCCACATGCCACAGCCAAGGTTCCGGAGTTACTGGAGCAGCAGGAGGATAGCAGCAAGTTGAGATCTGTGTCTGGGGACCTGAATGTTGACCCATCGCTTCAGATTGACGTACCTGATGCACTCAGTGAGAGAGAAAAGGTCCAGTTTACAGGGCACACCAAGACCAAACTGCCCACATTTCAGAGCCCAGAGTTTTCTGTTACAAGGCAACATGAAGACTTTGTGTGGCTGCGTGACACTCTTTCTGACACAACAGATTATGCCGGGTTTACCAGCCCTCCTACTCCTGCAAAGCCAGACTTTGATGGCCCGCGAGAAAAGACGCAGAAACTGGGCGAAGGTGAAGGATCTACGACAAAAGAAGAGTTTGTCAAGATGAAGCAAAAACTGGAAGTTGAGTATCTTGCTGTCTTTAAGAAGACTGTGTCCTCGCACGAAGTCTTTCTTCAGTGGCTTTCTTCTCACCCTGTTCTTAGTAAACTTTCATGTTTTCTTGGAATATGA
This sequence comes from Rattus norvegicus, assembly GCF_021556685.1. Taxonomy (NCBI): domain Eukaryota; kingdom Metazoa; phylum Chordata; class Mammalia; order Rodentia; family Muridae; genus Rattus; species Rattus norvegicus. The sequence goes on from NC_141534.1 coordinate 220,584,227, forward strand.
TCAGGATCTAAGTGTTAGGCGGAAAAATACCAAGGAGGTGTTTGGAGGCTTTTTTAAAAAGTGTTGTGAAGAGCGCTGATGAAGTCCTTTTTTTTTTTTTTTTTTTTTTTTTTTTTTTTTTTTTTTTTTTCTGGAGTTAAGGAGGTAGATGACTTCTTTGAGCAAGAGAAGAACTTCCTTATTAACTATTACATCAGAATCAAGGACTCCTGTCCTAAAGCGGACAAGATGACCAGATCTCACGAAAAAATGTTTCTGATAACGACATCCACACTACCGCCTGCTTGCATAGCCTGGCCTCAGAAGAACCCACAGTCATCGAAAAGTACCCATTGAAAGCTGCAGAGCTATTTGAAGACCGTAGGAAAGTGGAAGGTCGAGTCTCATCAGATGAAGATCGAAAACTGACAGAGCTCCTCCGATACTACATGCTCAACATAGAGGCTGCAAAGGATCTCCTATACAGACGCACAAAGGCCCTAATTGACTCGGAGAATTCAAACACAGCTTTGCACGAGGCCCGGTTAAAAAGCAAAGATGTCAAGTTGGCAGAGACTCATCAGCAGGAATGCTGCCAGAAGTTTGAACAGCTCTCTGAGTCTGCAAACGAAGAGCTGATAAACTTCAAAACGGAAGAGAGTGGCAGCATTTCGAAAGAACCTCATTGAAATGTCTGAACTGGGAGTCAAGCATACCAGAGACAATATCTCCCTGTTGCAGGACTGCACCGACTTATTCAAGAGCAACTGACCTGTCTTTGCTCTGAAGGACGCCAATGTGAAGGCCAGCATCACTTGCACTTAAATCATTACTGCAAAAGAAATAGCTTTGATTAGTTTAAAATCAAATTATGTGAATAAATATTTTGATTTCTAAAAATCTTAACACTTAACCATGCTGGTTTAAAAATATTTTCATTGCATGTTACTTGGGCATAACTAATCCTTTTGTGCATTTAATACCTCAAAGTAGGTAGAATCTAACAGATTCTCCTATAGATGTCAGGAATAACTAATAACTGGTATGGAGATGTGTGCCTTCTGGGAATGAGAAGCAATAGCCTGACCTGTGTCTGTCTCAACATTTCCTGTGCCTACAGATGTCTCAGGTTAGAATTACAACACGTGGGAACTGTTTGTGGGCCAGTGGCAGACACTCTCTTCTTTAATTAGGAAGATTTTGCTCCCTCTTGTCAAGATCGCTTCAGATGCTTGTACAGTAACAAGCGAGATCTCATGTCTTTATACATCCTTTGCAGCTCCATTTTTGTAACTGGGATAGAAATACTTGAGAGAAAAGGAGAATCTAGGGTTCTCGACACTCCCCGATGGTGGGGCATGTGTGTTTGTGCTTTGGATGTTTTTTATAAAGTATACAATAAAAATAATCCATGTTAAAGAAAGAATTAAGAATTATAATTGTTCCTCAAATTTTCAAGCTTTCCCTATTCCCAGGCTCGTGGCCAAAATAATAATTGCAAACTTATCATATAGCAGCCTTATTTTTGGTAGTCAGAAGCTGGAAACAATCCAGATGTCCCATGACAGAAGAATGGATACAGAAAATGTGGTTCATTTACACAATGGAATACTGCTCAGCTATTAAGAACAGGATATCCCGAGTTTTGCAGGCAAATGGATGGAACTAGAAAATATCATCCTGAGTGAGGTAACTCAGACCCAAAAGAACATGCATGGTATGTTCTCACTAATAAGTTAATATTAGCCAAAAAAAAAAAAAGTACAGAATACCCAAGATACAGTCCACAGAACTCAAAATGTCAACAAGTTGAAGGGCCCAAGTGAGGATGCCTCAGTTCCACTTGGGAGGGAGAAGAAAGCAACCACAATGGGGGAGGGAAGGAGGGACAGGAGAAGGAAAGGGGATGGGGGTGGGAAGAGGAGAACATGATCTGGTATTGGGTCGGGGAAAAGGACTGAAGTCCTGAGGGTCAGCAGAAAGAATGGAAACAGGAAACCTCAGGAGAAAGGAGGTTGGGAGGACCCTCCAGAATATATCAGAGACCTGGGAAGTGAGAGATCCTCAGGACTTAAAGAGGGGACCTTAGATTAAATGCCCTACAGTGGGGAGAGGGAACTTGTAAACTCCACCTCCAGCAGAAAGACAGGGCATCAAGTGGAGGGATGGGGTTGCTATCTGACAGTCAAAACTTTGACCCTTAATTCTTCCTATACGGAAGAAATGCAGGATGGAAAGGGAGAAGATCCTGAGGAAAAGAAGGTCCAGCGACAGGCTCAAAATGGGTTCCAGCTCAAGTGGAGGCCCCACGGCCTGACACCATTACTGAGGCTATGGAGCACTCACAAAAAGGGACCTATCAGGACTGCTCTCCAAAAGACCCAACAAGCAGCTGAAAGAGTCAGATGCAGATATGTGCACCCAACCAATGAACAGAAGCTGCTGACCCCTCTGATGAATTAGGGAAAAGCTGGAGGAAGCTGAGGAGGAGGGCGACCCTGTAGAAAGACCAGCTGTCTCAATTAACCTGGACTTCTGAGGTCTCTCAGACACTGGATCACCAACCAGGCAGCATACATCAGCTGAGATGAGGCCTCCAACACATATACAGTAGAGGACTCCCGGGTCTGGGTTCAGTCAGAGAAGATGTACCTAACCCTCAAGAGACTGGAGGCCCCAGGAAGTTTAGAAGACTGGTGGGGTGTGGGGTGGGGACATCCTCATGGAGATGGGGGTGGAGTGGGCTTGGGTGTCGGGGAGGAGGTATGGGATGTGGAACAGTTGGAGGGTGGACTGGGAGGGGAATAAAATCTGGAGTGTAAAAGTAAGTAAAACATTAAAAAAAGAATATAATAATACAACTCTATTATGTATATGCAATAGATGATGGTTAAGCCAGGATAATAATTAGTATTTCCAAATCCTAAATTCTTATTACTTTTCATGTTGGGGACCTCTAAATAAAGGAGTTTATAGTTCTTCATAAAAAAATTAAACTTTAACTTTTGAGTTATTATACTTCAGAGCTCAAAGTTCCGAGGCCAGCTTCCTGTGGTTTTCCTGTGAAGCTCTAAAAATGAATGACGTGCGCAGAGGTGTCAGGCAGTGGTTAGAAAGAAACAGGTTAACCCTTAACTTTGCAGTTCCACTAGCTACTGCTTCTGCACGTTGCATACAATGACTCAATAGGTTTTTCCTTTCTGGACTAAAGGATCCCACATTTGTGTTCTCTTGTTCCATTTCACCTCATCCCATGATTGTGTCTCTTATACTAATAATTTTCATAGTTCCAGTAAACTCCTTCACTTTTTGGTGATGGACCCTGTATGACTCTAGCAGTATGTGGTTCTGTTTCATTTTCTAAAAATCTCTTCAAACTTCCTTTGCAAATCAAACATTAATCTGAAACGACCTTTGTGTAGTTATTTCATTGTTTCAAAAACGAGAGCCCACAGCGTGCACCTGGGCCATTAGGACTGTGCTGTGCATGTCCCTAAGCCTCAATTTTTAATTGTTTAAGAATCATTACATCCAGGAACATCTAATTTCACAGAACTCACCAGAGCAGGAGAAAGAAATAGGAGAGTCAGATATAATAGAATTATATAATTATATATAATTATTATATAATAATTATGCACACCAAGGCCAACTGGAAAGCAGTCACGCACAAATGAAATCTGCACAGCTGTTGTCCAGGGCTAAGGCTAGAAGAAATAGGAACAACTTTTTAAAAAGCAAAGCAAAGCAAAGCAAAACAAAACAAAACAAAACAAAACAAAACAAAACAAAACAAAACAAAAAACCAAACTGCTTGTTGGCTTCTGAGATGTCGCCATGCAGGCTGCTTCAGGCAGTTCCTTATTTCTTTTTTTTTTAATTGGATATTTTTTCTCAATGTCATCTCATTATTTTAGTGAATAAAACATTTGATATTTGGAAGGAATAAACAGTTTGCAACTATACCATTATAGGTAAACAGCCAGCCAGAGTCTGGAAGGCTCTGCAGCCCTCAGTTTCTTCACAAATACTTAGAGGTATCAGAGCAGATACAGATAATTGGGAAACATTGATAAAGTTTAAAATGATCAAAGTGCATCACATACATGCATGAGAACGTCACACTGTACAATCAACATGTATTAATAAAATAAATACAACACTAAATTACTAGATGAGCCCAAAAATGAGCACTAATTTAGAAATATTAAATATGTTAGAACTAACTGCATGTGTAAGAAGGACTACAGCACTTAAGACATTAGCAAACAAGAAAAACCTGTTCCATACAAAATGTGAGGTTGCTGTGAAAACTTTTCAGAAAGTCTTTAGGACCAGGGCTGGCTGCAGGTCTGTACTCTCTAATCCAAAGGTACATTCTCAGCTTCGGGATTCAAAGCCACTTCACTCATTCATCGACTATAGTATATATGGAAGTATACGAACAGAACGTAGGATTAAAGAGGGGGAGGAGACAGTTATCACCTTTATTATGTTTTAAAATGGTATTTTTTATGCCCATATATGGGAACAGCAGCACATGTGTGTACAGGATTATGTGGAGTTAAAAATCAGGCTGGTCTATCACAACCTAAGGGAGGGATGAGAGCTACTTTGGTACATTCAAAACCCTTTAACTGCAAAGCTAAAGGAGGGTTGTGGACTGAACTTGGGTGCTTCTTAGGCTCAAGGATGCTTATGCTGTTGTGGGAAGGTCTCAAGCACTCAGGGAGAAAAGCCTCACTGGAGGACATCATCACAGGGGTTTATCTTTATTTGCGCTTTTTTTTTTAAAAAAAAAAAGCTTGCCTTTTTTATTGGATTTTTTATTTACTTTTTTTTTTTTTTTGGTTCTTTTTTTCAGAGCTGGGGATCGAACACCCAGGGCCTTGCGCTTCCTAGGCAAGTGCTCTACCACTGAGCTAAATCCCCAACCCCTACTTTTCAAATGTTATCCCCTTTCCTGATTTCCCATCCATAAACCCCCCTATCACATCCCCTCCCCCTTCTTCTATGAGGTTGTCTACCCACCCAACCACCCACCCCTTCCCATCTCTCCGCCCTGACATTCCCCTGCACTGGGTTGGGGGGGGGGTGTCCAGCCTTGGCAGGACCAAGGGCTTCTCCTCCCATTGGTGCCCAACAAGGCCATCCTCTGCTACATACGCAGCTGGAGCCATGGGTTTGTCCATGTGTACTCTTTGGATGGTGTTTTATTCCCTGGGAGTTCTGGTTGCTTGGTATTGTTGTTTTTATGGGGTTGTGAGCCCCTTCATCTCCATGATCTGTCCATTGATGAGAGTGTGGTGTGTAGCCTCCCACTGTTATTGTGTGAGGTGCAATATGTACTTTGAGCTTTAGTAAGGTTTCTTTTATGAATGTAGGTGTCCTTACACCTACATTTGGAGCATAGATATTCATGATTGAGAGTTCATCTTTGTGGATTTTTCCTTTGATGAATATGAAGTGTCCTTCCTTATCGTTTTTGACAACTTTTGGTTGAAAGTCAATTTTATTTGATATTGGAATGGCTACTCCAGCTTTTTTCTTGGGACCATTTGCTTGGAAAATTGTTTTCCAGCCTTTCACTCTGAAATAGTATCTGTCTTTGTCACTGAGGTGTGTTTCCTGTATGCAGCAAAATGCTGGGTCCTCTTTACAAATCCTCTGTTAGTCTATGTCTTTTTATTAGGGAATTGAGTTCATTGATGTTGAGAGATATTAGGGACCAGTGATTATTGTTTCCTGTTATTTTTGTTGTTAGAGGTAGAATTATGTTTGTGTGGCTATCTTCTTTTGGGTTAGTTGACATTAGATTACTTTCTTGCTTTTTCTAGGATGTAGTTTCCCTCCTTGTGGAGTTTTCCTTATATTAGCCTTTGTAGGGCTGAATTTGTGGAAAGATATTGTGTAAAATTGGTTATGTCATGGAATATCATTTTTTCCATCTATGTTAATTGAGAGTTTTGTTGGATGTAGTAGCCTGGGCTAGCATTTGCGTTCTCTTAGGGTCTGTATAATATCTGCTCAGTATATTTTAGCTTTTATAGTCTCTGTTGAGAAGTCTGGTCTGATTCTGATAGGTCTGCCTTTAAATGTTTCTTGACCTTTCCCCCTTACTGCTTTTAATATTCTTTCTTTGTTTTATGCATTTGGTGTTTTGACTATTGTATGACTGGAGGAGTTTCTTTTCTAGTCCAATCTCTTTGGTGTTCTGTAGGCTTCTTGTATGTTTATGGGCATCTCTTTCTTTAGGTTAGGAGAGTTTTCTTCTATGATTTTATTGAAGATATTCACTGACCCTTTAATATATGAATCTTTGCTCTCTTCTATATCTATTATCCTTAGTTTTGGTCTTCTCATTGTGTACTGGATTTCCTGGATGTTTTGGATTAGGAGCATTTTGCATTTTGTATTTTCTTTCTCTGTTGTGTCAATGTTTTCTCTGGTATCTTCTGCCTCTGAGATTCTCTCTTCTATCTCTTGTATTCTGTTGGTGATGCTTGTGTCTATGACTCCTGATTGCTTTCATAGGTTTTCTTTCTTCAGGCTTTTCTCCTTTTGTGATTTCTTTATTTTTTCTGTTTCCATTTTTCAGATTCAGGATGGTTTTGTTCAATTCCTTCACATATTTGGTTGTGTTTTACTGTTGTTAAGTGATTTATGTGTTTCCTTTTTAAGGGCTTTTACTTGTTTACCTGTGTTCTTCTGTATTTCTTTAAGGGAGTTATTTATGTCATTCTTAAAGTCCTCTATCATCATCATGAGATGTGATTTTAAATATAAATCTTGCTTTTCTCATGTGTTGGGGTATCAAGTATTTTCTGTGGTGGGAGAACTGGGTTCTGTTGATGCCAAGTATCCTTGGTTTCTGCTACTTATGTTATTTCACTTGCCTCTCACTATCTGGTTATTTCTGGTGTTAGTTGGTTTTGTTGTCTCTGATTGGAGCTTGTCCCTCCTGTCGGCCTGTGACCCAGTGATCTGAGCAGTGAGAACATTTCTGGGCAACCAGCTCTTTCTGGGTGGGATTTTGGTATGGAGAGCTGTGGGACAGCCTTTGCTCTGGGTACAGATGGATACTGTAAGGATCCTTTCCCATGCTGCTCCAAACTTTCTGTGCTCTGTGATTCTGGCAGGTCCCTCTTTGGACAGTTATTAGAGTAAAAGTGGTGGTCTCACCTTTTTGCCTTAGAAGTGAGAGCAAGCCTGGGAGACCAGCTTTCTCTGGAAAGAATTTGGGTACAGAGCGTTTTGGGACAGTCTTGGCTCTGGGCACAGATGGAGACCAGAAGAATCCTGTTCCAGGCTACCCCACAGTTCCTGTGCCCTGTGTACTTCTTGCGGTTCTCTCTTTGGTCAGTTTTTGGAGTGAAAGTGAGGTCTCACCTGTGGGCTTAGGAATATGAGGGCAGGATTTGGGTACAAAGTGTTGTGGGACAGCCTTACTTTTGGGTGCAGATGGAGACTGGAAGGTTCCTGTCCCAGCGTATTCTTCTTTTGATTAGTATGACTCATCCTTCTCTATCTTCATCTCTATTTTGATTAAGTTTCATGTGAAGTCTATTTTCTTAGATACTAGAATGACTATACCAGTTTCCTTCTTGGCCCATCATTTGCTCTGAAAATCTTTTCCAACACATTAATATGAGGTAATGTCTGTCTGTGATTTTCAGTTTTTTTTTTTTTTTTTAGCAGCAGATTGATGGATCCTGTTTTCACATCCATTCTGTTAGCCTGTATTTTTTTAATTGGGGAATTGAGCTCATCGATATTGAGAGATATTATCAATGATTGTGAGTTTTCCTTATTTTGCTTTTATTAGTGGTGATGGTGGTTTTGTGTGTGTGTGTGTGTGTGTGTGTGTGTGTGTGTGTGTGTGTGTGTGTACACATGCACTGAGGCTTCCTCTCTCTTTTTTTCTTTTTGATGTGATATTATTTATATTATGTGTTTCCTTGGGTGCAGTTAGGCTTCTTGGGATGGTCTTTTCCTTCCAGTATTTTCTGTTGGACTGGATTCATGAATAGATATTGTTTAAATTTGACTTTGTCATGGAATACCTTGATTTCTCTCTCTATGGTGATTGAAAATTTTGCTGGGTATAGTAGTTTTGGCTGGCATCTGTGGTCTCTTCGCTTCTACAAGACATCTGTCCAGGCCCCTCTGGCTCTCAGACTTTCTATTGAGAAGTTAGTATAATTCTAACAGGTCTGCCTTTATATGTTACTTGTCCTTTTCTCCTGTAGATTTTAATAATCTTTCTTTGTTCTGTATGTTTATGTTTTGATTATTTTGTGACAGGGGGTCTTTTTTGTGGTCCAATATTTTTGATATTTTCTAAATTTCTTGTACATTTATAGACATGGCCTTCTTTTTTTTATCTTTATTAACTTGAGTATTTCTTATTTACATTTCGATTGTTATTCCAGCCAACATCCCCCTAGCCCCTTCCCCTCCCCTTCTATGTTGGAGTTCCCCTCCCCATCCTCCCCCCATTGCTGCCCTCCCCCCCAACAATCATGTTCACTGGAGGTTCAGTCTTGGCAGGACCAAGGGCTTCCCCTTCCACTGGTGCTCTTACTAGGCTATTCATTGCTACCTATGAGGTTGTAGCCCAGGGTAAGTCCATATAGTCTTTGGGTAGTGGCTTAGTCCCTGGAAGCTCTGGTTGGTTGGCATTGTTGTTCATATGGGGGTCTCGAGCCCCTTCAAGCTCTTCCAGTCCTTTCTCTGATTCCTTCAACGGGAGTCCCATTCTCAGTTCAGTGGATTGCTGCTGGCCTTCGCCTATGTATTTGCTGTATTCTGGCTGTGTCTCTCAAGAGAGATCTACATCCAGTTCCTGTCAGCCTGCACTTCTTTGCTTCATCCATCTTATCTAGTTTGGTGGCTGTATAAGTATGGGCCATATGTGGGGCAGGCTCTGAATGGGTGTTCCTTCTGCCTCTGTTTTAAACTTTGCCTCCCTATTCCCTGCCAAGGGTATTTTTGTTCCCCTTTTAAAGAAGAAGTGAAGCATTCACATTTTGGTCATCCCTTTTGAGTTTCATGTGTTCTGTGCATCTAGGGCAATTCAAGCATTAGGGCTAATAGCCACTTATCAATGAGTGCATACCATGTGTGTTTTTCTGTGATTGGGTTACCTCACTCAGGATAGACATGGCCTTCTTAAGGTTAGGTAAATTATTTCTTCTATGACTTTTTTTTTTTTATTAACTTGAGTATTTCTTATATACATTTCGAGTGTTATTCCCTTTCCCGGTTTCCGGGCAAACATCCCCCTCCCCCCTCCCCTTCCTTATGGGTGTTCCCCTCCCAACCCTCCCCCCATTGCCGCCCTCCCCCCATAGACTAGTTCACTGGGGGTTCAGTCTTAGCAGGACCCAGGGCTTCCCCTTCCACTGGTGCTCTTACTAGGATATTCATTGCTACCTATGGGGTCAGAGTCCAGGGTCAGTCCATGTATAGTCTTTAGGTAGTGGCTTAGTCACTGGAAGCTCTGGTTGCTTGGCATTGTTGTACTTTTGGGGTCTCGAGCCCCTTCAAGCTCTTCCAGTTCTTTCTCTGATTCCTTCAATAGGGGACCTATTCTCAGTTCAGTGGTTTGCTGCTGGCATTCGCCTCTGTATTTGCTGTATTCTGGCTGTGTCTCTCAGGAGAGATCTACATCCGGCTCCTGTCGGTCTGCACTTCTTTGCTTCATCCATCTTGTCTAATTGGGTGGCTGTATATGTATGGGCCACATGTGGGGCAGGCTCTAAATGGGTGTTCCTTCAGTCTCTGTTTTAATCTTTGCCTCTCCCTTCCCTGCCAAGGGTATTCTTTTTCCTCATTTAAAGAAGGAGTGAAGCATTCACATTTTGATCATCCGTCTTGAGTTTCGTTTGTTCTAGGGATCTAGGGTAATTCAAGCATTTGGGCTAATAGCCACTTATCAATGAGTGCATACCATGTATGTCTTTCTGTGATTGGGTTAGCTCACTCAGGATGATATTTTCCAGTTCCAACCATTTGCCTATGAATTTCATAAAGTCGTTGTTTTTGATAGCTGAGTAATATTCCATTGTGTAGATGTACCACATTTTCTGTATCCATTCCTCTGTTGAAGGGCATCTGGGTTCTTTCCATTTTCTGGCTATTATAAATAAGGCTGCGATGAACATAGTGGAGCACATGTCTCTTTTATATGTTGAGGCATCTTTTGGGTATATGCCCAAGAGAGGTATAGCTGGATCCTCAGGCAGTTCAATGTCCAATTTTCTGAGGAACCTACAGACTGATTTCCAGAATGGTTTTACCAGTCTGCAATCCCACCAACAATGGAGGAGTGTTCCTCTTTCTCCACATCCTCGCCAGCATCTGCTGTCACCTGAGTTTTTGATCTTAGCCATTCTCACTGGTGTGAGGTGAAATCTCAGGGTTGTTTTGAATTGCATTTCCCTTATGACTAAAGATGTTGAACATTTCTTTAGGTGTTTCTCAGCCATTCGGCATTCCTCAGCTGTGAATTCTTTGTTTAGCTCTGAACCCCATTTTTTAATAGGGTTATTTGTTTCCCTGCGGTCTAACTTCTTGAGTTCTTTGTATATTTTGGATATAAGACCTCTATCTGTTGTAGGATTGGTAAAGATCTTTTCCCAATCTGTTGGTTGCCGTTTTGTCCTAACCACAGTGTCCTTTGCCTTACAGAAGCTTTGCAGTTTTATGAGATCCCATTTGTCGATTCTTGATCTTAGAGCATAAGCCATTGGGGTTTTGTTCAGGAAATTTTTTCCAGTGCCCATGTGTTCCAGATGTTTCCCTAGTTTTTCTTCTATTAGTTTGAGTGTGTCTGGTTTGATGTGGAGGTCCTTGATCCACTTGGATTTAAGCTTTGTACAGGGTGATAAGCATGGATCGATCTGCATTCTTCTACATGTTGCCCTCCAGTTGAACCAGCACCATTTGCTGAAAATGCTATCTTTTTTCCATTGGATGGTTTTGGCTCCTTTGTCAAAAATCAAGTGACCATAGGTGTGTGGGTTCATTTCTGGGTCTTCAATTCTATTCCATTGGTCTATCTATCTGTCCCTGTACCAATACCATGCAGTTTTTATCACTATTGCTCTGTAATACTGCTTGAGTTCAGGGATAGTGATTCCCCCTGAAGTCCTTTTATTGTTGAGGATAGCTTTAGCTATCCTGGGTTTTTTGTTATTCCAGATGAATTTGCAAATTGTTCTGTCTAACTCTTTGAAGAATTGGATTGGTATTTTGATGGGGATTGCATTGAATCTGTAGATTGCTTTTGGTAAAATGGCCATTTTTACTATATTAATCCTGCCAATCCATGAGCATGGGAGATCTTTCCATCTTCTGAGGTCTTCTTCAATTTCTTTCCTCAGTGTCTTGAAGTTCTTATTGTACAGATCTTTTACTTGCTTGGTTAAAGTCACACCGAGGTACTTTATATTATTTGGGTCTATTATGAAGGGTGTCGTTTCCCTAATTTCTTTCTCGGCTTGTTTCCCTTTTATATAGAGGAAGGCAACTGATTTATTTGAGTTAATTTTATACCCAGCCACTTTGCTGAAGTTGTTTATCAGCTTTAGTAGTTCTCTGGTGGAACTTTTGGGATCACTTAAATATACTATCATGTCATCTGCAAATAGTGATATTTTGACCTCTTCTTTTCCGATCTGTATCCCTTTGATCTCCTTTTGTTGTCTGATTGCTCTGGCTAGTACTTCAAGAACTATATTGAATAAGTAGGGAGAGAGTGGGCAGCCTTGTCTAGTCCCTGATTTTAGTGGGATTGCTTCAAGTTTCTCTCCATTTAGTTTAATGTTAGCAACTGGTTTGCTGTATATGGCTTTTACTATGTTTAGTTATGGGCCTTGAATTCCTATTCTTTCCAGGACTTTTATCATGAAGGGGTGTTGAATTTTGTCAAATGCTTTCTCAGCATCTAATGAAATGATAATGTGGTTCTGTTCTTTCAGTTTGTTTATATAATGGATCACGTTGATGGTTTTCCGTATATTAAACCATCCCTGCATGCCTGGGATGAAGCCTACTTGATCATGGTGGATGATTGTTTTGATGTGCTCTTGAATTCGGTTTGCCAGAATTTTATTGAGTATTTTTGCGTCGATATTCATAAGGGAAATTGGTCTGAAGTTCTCTTTCTTTGTTGTGTCTTTCTGTGGTTTAGGTATAAGAGTAATTGTGGCTTCGTAGAAGGAATTCGGTAGGGCTCCATCTGTTTCAATTTTGTGGAATAGTTTGGATAATATTGGTATAAGGTCTTCTATGAAGGTTTGATAGAATTCTGCACTAAACCCGTCTGGACCTGGGCTCTTTTTGGTTGGGAGACCTTTAATGACTGCTTCTATTTCCTTAGGAGTTATGGGGTTGTTTAACTGGTTTATCTGTTCCTGATTTAACTTCGATACCTGGTATCTGTCTAGGAAATTGTCCATTTCCTGAAGATTTTCAAATTTTGTTGAATATAGGTTTTTATAGTAAGATCTGATGATTTTTTGAATTTCCTCTGAATCTGTAGTTATGTCTCCCTTTTCATTTCTGATTTTGTTAATTTGGACGCACTCTCTGTGTCCTCTCGTTAGTCTGGCTAAGGGTTTATCTATCTTGTTGATTTTCTCAAAGAACCAACTTTTGGTTCTGTTGATTCTTTCTATGGTCCTTTTTGTTTCTACTTGGTTGATTTCAGCTCTGAGTTTGATTATTTCCTGCCTTCTACTCCTCCTGGGTGTATTTGCTTCTTTTTGTTCTAGAGCTTTTAGGTGTGCTGTCAAGCTGCTGACATATGCTCTTTCCTGTTTCTTTCTGCAGGCACTCAGCGCTATGAGTTTTCCTCTTAGCACAGCTTTCATTGTGTCCCATAAGTTTGGGTATGTTGTATCTTCATTTTCATTAAATTCTAAAAAGTTTTAAATTTCTTTCTTTATTTCTTCCTTGACCAGGTTATCATTGAGTAGAGCGTTGTTCAATTTCCACGTATATGTGGGCATTCTTCCCTTATTGTTATTGAAGACCAGTTTTAGGCCGTGGTGGTCCGATAACACGCATGGGATTATTTCTATCTTTCTGTACCTGTTGAGGCCCGTTTTTTGACCAATTATATGGTCAATTTTGGAGAAAGTACCATGAGGAGCTGAGAAGAAGGTATATCCTTTTGCTTTAGGATAGAATGTTCTATAAATATCTGTTAAGTCCATTTGGCTCATGACTTCTCTTAGTCTGTCGACATCACTGTTTAGTTTCTGTTTCCATGATCTGTCCATTGATGAGAGTGGGGTGTTGAAATCTCCCACTATTATTGTGTGAAGTGCAATGTGTGTTTTGAGCTTTAGTAAGGTTTCTTTTACGTATGTAGGTGCCCTTGTATTTGGGGCATAGATATTTAGGATTGAGAGTTCATCTTGGTGGATTTTTCCTTTGATGAATATGAAGTGTCCTTCCTTATCTTTTTTGATGACTTTTAGTTGGAAATTGATTTTATTTGATATTAGAATGGCTACTCCAGCTTGCTTCTTCTGACCATTTGCTTGGAAAGTTGTTTTCCAGCCTTTCACTCTGAGGTAGTGTCTGTCTTTGTCTCTGAGGTGTGTTTCCTGTAGGCAGCAGAATGCAGGGTCCTCGTTGCGTATCCAGTTTGTTAATCTATGTCTTTTTATTGGGGAGTTGAGGCCATTGATATTGAGAGATATTAAGGAATAGTGATTATTGTTTCCCTTTATATTCATATTTGGATGTGAGGTTATGTTTGTGTGCTTTCATTCTCTTTGTTTTGTTGCCAAGACGATTAGTTTCTTGCTTCTTCTAGGGTATAGCTTGCCTCCTTATGTTGGGCTTTACCATTTATTATCCTTTGTAGTGCTGGATTTGTAGAAAGATATTGTGTAAATTTGGTTTTGTCATGGAATATCTTGGTTTCTCCATCAATGTTAATTGAGAGTTTTGCTGGATACAGTAACCTGGGCTGGCATTTGTGTTCTCTTAGGGTCTGTATGACATCAGTCCAGGATCTTCTGGCCTTCATAGTTTCTGGCGAGAAGTCTGGTGTGATTCTGATAGGTCTCCCTTTATATGTTACTTGACCTTTTTCCCTTACTGCTTTTAATATTCTTTCTTTATTTTGTGCGTTTGGTGTTTTGACAATTATGTGACGGGAGGTGTTTCTTTTCTGGTCCAATCTATTTGGAGTTCTGTAGGCTTCTTGTATGTCTTTGGGTATCTCTTTTTTTAGGTTAGGGAAGTTTTCTTCTATGATTTTGTTGAAGATATTTACTGGTCCTTTGAGCTGGGAGTCTTCACTCTCTTCTATACCTATTATCCTTATGTTTGATCTTCTCATTGAGTCCTGGATTTCCTGTATGTTTTGGACCAGTAGCTTTTTCCACTTTACATTATCTTTGACAGTTGAGTCAATGATTTCTATGGAATCTTCTGCTCCTGAGATTCTCTCTTCCATCTCTTGTATTCTGTTGGTGAAGCTTGTATCTACAGCTCCTTGTCTCTTCTTTTGGTTTTCTATATCCAGGGTTGTTTCCATGTGTTCTTTCTTGATTGCTTCTATTTCCATTTTTAATTCCTTCAACTGTTTGATTGTGTTTTCCTGGAATTCTTTCAGGGATTTTTGCGATTCCTCTCTGTAGGCTTCTACTTGTTTATTAATGTTTTCCTGTGTTTCCCTAAGTGTGTTCATGTCTTTCTTGAAGTCCTCCAGCATCATGATCAAATATGATTTTGAAACTAGATCTTGCTTTTCTGGTGTGTTTGGATATTCCATGTTTGTTTTGGTGGGAGAATTGGGCTCTGATGATGCATTGTAGTCTTGGTTTCTGTTGCTTGGGTTCCTGCGCTTGCCTCTCGCCATCAGATTATCTCTAGTGTTACTTTGTTCTGCTATTTCTGACAGTGGCTAGACTGTCCTATAAGCCTGTGTGTCAGGAGTGCTGTAGACCTGTTTTCCTCTCTTTCAGTCAGTTATGGGGACAGAGTGTTCTGCTTTCGGGCGTGTAGTTTTTCCTCTCTACAGGTCTTCAGCTGTTCCTGTGGGCCTGTGTCTTGAGTTCACCAGGCAGCTTTCTTGCAGCAGAAAATTTGGTCTTACCTGTGGTCCTGAGGCTCAGGTTCGCTCGTGGGGTGCTGCCCAGGGGCTCTCTGCAGCGGCAGCAACCAGGAAGACCTGTGCCGCCCCTTCCGGGAGCTTCAGTGCACCAGGGTTCCAGATGGTCTTTGGCTTTTTCCTCTGGCGTCTGAGATGTGTGTGCAGGGAGCAGTCTCTTCTGGTTTCCCAGGCTTGTCTGCCTCTCTGAAGGTTTAGCTCTTTCTATGACTTTTTAAAAATATTTTTTGGGTCCTTGACCTGGGAATCTTTCTCCTCCTCCTTCTTTTCGTCTTCTTCCTCCTTTTCCCATTATTCTTAGGTTTTGTTTTGTTTTTTTTTTTCATGACTCATATTTTCTGAATGTTTTGTGTCAGGAATCTTTTCGATTTAACCTTTTCTTTGACAGATGTATCATTTTTTCTATCATATCTTTCATGCTTGAGATTCTCTCTTCCATCTCTTATATTCTGTTGATGCTGCTGCATGTATAGCTCCTGTTTGCTTATCTAGATTTGCCATCTTCAGGGTTTTCTCAGTTTGTGTTTTCTATTCCTTTTGCTTTTGTTTTCAGATCTTGAACAGTTTTGTTCATTTCCTTCACCTCTTTGTTTATTTTTCTCAGCTCTCTTGGTTTAAGGGTTTTATTAATTTTCTCCCATTGTTTAGTAATGTTTTCCTGGATTTCTTTTTTTCCCATATTTTTTTAATTGGCTATTTTACTTATTTACCTTTCAAATGTTACTCCCCTTTTCACTTTCCCCTCCACAACCTCCCTTTTCCCTCCTCTCCCCTTGCTTCTATGAAGGTGCTCCTCCACTCATCCACAGTGTCCTAGCACTCCACCTCAGTGTCCTAGCATTCCCCTATACTGGGTCATTGAGCCTCCAAAGGACCAAGAGGCTTCCCTCCCATTGATGCCAGAAAAGGCATTCTTCTGCTACATATCCAGCTGGAGCCATGGGTCCCTCCATGTATTCTCTTTGGTTGGTCTTTCAGTACTTGGGGGCTTTGGGAGGTCTGGTTGATTGATATTGTTGTTCTTCCTATGGGGTTGCAAACCCCTTCAGCTCCTTCAGTCCTTACCCTAACTCCTCCATTGGGGTCCCCGCACTCAATCCAATGTTTGGCTGTGAGCATCCACATCTGTATTGGTCAGGCTTTGACAGAGCCTCTCTTTCCTGGATTTCTTTGAGGGATTTATTCATTTCCTTTTTAAAGACTTCTATCATCTCCATAAAATTGGTTTTTAGGTTATTTTCTTGTGCTTCAGTTGTGTTGGAATATCTAGGGCTTGCTGTAGTAGGATAGCTGGGCTCTGGTGGTCCCATATATTGTCTTGCCTGTTGTTGACTGTGTTCTTATGCTGTCCTCTAGGCATCTGGGTTTGGGGTAATTATAGGTTTAGGTGTCAATTTCTGGGTTTATTTTTGTTAGATGGATTTTTTCTCTTGGTTCCTGTTTCCTTTATGATCTTCTTGCCTGAGACAACTGTGGTTATGATTACTGTCATGTCCTCAGGTTCAGCAGGGTGTCAACACTGGGGTTTTGATGGCCTGCATGATCTCTGAGATTTTGGGTGCTACCATTGCATTGGGATTTGGGGGTTTTGAGAAGTAGTGAGGCCTATGGAGTTCCAGGTACTGGCATGGCCTCTGGTTGAGCAGAGACTGTCTAGGATTCTGGGTACTAGTGTAGCTTCTGGGGTTCTGGATACCAGTGTGGCTTCTGGGGTTCCAGGTACCTGCATGGGTTCTGGGTTCTGGGTACTGGCATGGTCTCCCATAGAGTAGTGGATTTCTTCCAGAGTTATGGACTGGGGCATGGAGATGAGGGAGGGCATATTATAAGGGAGACTGGGTGGGCTCTAAAGAGTGTTGTTGGGCTATGGGTGGTGTCATATCTGGGATTTCAAGTACCAGCATAGTGTTCAAAAGAGCAGTAGGCTTCTGCTGGAGTTGTGGGCCAGAGGGTATGGAGATGGAGAAGGGATGATGTTGGAAAAACAGCTCCACTAGAAATTTTGACAACTGATATCTCAATATTGCTGATCCATCCCTCCTTGTTGAAAACTGAACCCCCTAACTTATATTTGCTTCCTTATACATGACACCTGAAGCCATACCAACAGACTTTACATGGTCTGTCTTATAGGCTGAATTATTTATATATCCCTAAAAGTCATATATTAAAACTCAGCTTACCAAACTCAATGGTGCCATTGAACAAAGATACCAGCAATTTTAGGGGTTGACCCTCTCTAGGGTCTTCCAAATTCTATGATTCCTTACTATAGCCAGAAGCCCCCACTGCCCTTTAACAGCCCTACTCAAATGCCGCCTCCTCAGCTAGTCTCATGCTTTGTCTTCATTACCTCTTGTTGCATAGAGTGCAACATGAATATGACAGACTCAATCATATCCATCTTTGTGTTTCTCCTGTGTTTTCTTCCTCTGCATTCTGTCCTGAATTAGCAAAAATAAAGGTTTTCCTTCCTCTTTCTTCTCCTCCTCCTCCTCCTTCTGAGGCCAGTAGTTTGCTTATCTGTGAGGTCAGGATCTATGTCATATTTACATATACCACAAATAGAGCCTTGGGCATTTCTGATGCTCAATATGTATTTATTAAATGACTGAATGACTGACAGGGAAGTTCGGATGATGAAATAGCCATTTCTCTATCCCCAAAGCTCCTGTAGGCAGGGGTCACATAAATGTCTGTACACCAAGGCTGCTGTACACCATACAGATGCATGTGTCCTGGTAGGACATCTTTGTTTAAATCCATTTCAATCTCCAATCTTCTTTTAATAGAGATTTTTCCAGGGTGAGTTGAAGCAAGAGTCCACAATTTAGGCCATAAGAAAGACATTTCCCCAAGTTTGTCAGGAAAAGAAGACCCTGGCTCACAGAAGTCTAGGTAAGAGAGGATGTCACTTGGTCTCAACAAAGGATTCTTCTACAATCTTCAGCTTCACTTATCTGGAGTCTCGAATTGCATCGGAATAACTTGGTATTGGGTTGGGTGGTTCTGGGAAGACCACCGTGTTTGTTGCATAGACATTAGGAATGACCACATCTACCTGAAAAACAAGAGCACACAGCAGGAATACTAAGGGTAGATATGTCCTCTAGAGGTTGGTTGCTGGAAACCTACACTCCAGCATGGTGCTGCTGAGGTGATGGAACCTGTAGGAGGTGAGGTCTGGTAGATGGCGAACAGGCTTTGGGTACCACTTTCATAAGTGGATTTATGCTTGACTCAGGGAGAGGGCTAGGTAAGAGGATATTGTAACAAAGCAAGGCCATCCCACATGTCTCAACCTTTCAAAACCAGAGCTCTGTTCCCTTCCTTCTCCTCTGTGTTATAACTCAGGCAGAGAAAGCCACTGCTCAGACCCTGGGGCAATGTTTAGGTACTCCAGTCACTGGAGCTGAGAGGCAGGTAAACCTCTTTATTTTATAAGTTTCCCAGCCTAGTGATAACAACAGAAAGTAGACTGAGGTACCCCAGTAATAAAGACTCATTAAAGACAAACACTGAGACCAATAGATATTGTCCCACTTTCTCCTCTGTAGCTGAAATGAAATCCACAGAGACCCTGTTAGTTTTCCATCAACTTGGAGTATATTACTACCCACAAAGGAGCCCCAGGACTCACATTGTTGTATCGACAGCAGGCCACCTGGCAGCCAAAGTGGGAGGACACACTTGCAATGCTGAGCTCCAAGAGGCAGAAGATGAGCAGTACACAAGAAATAGCCACGCCTGTACTCTGAAATCAGAAGAAATCTGGAGGGCATCAGTGCTGGGCTAGGAGTTTGATGAGACTCTGCAATGGACCATCTGTGTGGCCATGGCAAAGTCTCCCTCCATGAACCTTATGGGGCAAATGTTTCCCAGGTTTTTGTGAGGCTAAAGTATGGGTGGAAAATGGTTATTTTATCATCCATTGCAACACACTTTATGGGAAGGATGTTCACAGGTTAAATGGGTTGTGTGGAGAATACACCTGACCTTGCATATCAACGAAATTAGGTTGGATGTCATGATGAAGAGTTGTTTGAGGAGGCTGACAGGGGCTGGGGCAGGTGAAGGAGGCGAGGAGAGTTTGTGGGGTGAGGATGTGGTCCATGGTCCAAAGCTGCCTATTTATCTCAGGATCACTGTAGTTGATGAGTACAAGATTAGTGCTGAGGCCTAAACTGGTGTGTTTTGTTAGTGTAAAATACACCTGTGTGTCAAATGAAAATATTCCTGACCTTACTATGTCTGAACCAAATGTGGCTCTACCTCTCATCTCTCTCACATCTTCTAAGTCCTACATTAGCAAGAATCCTTCCTCCCTTGGTAGCAGTGTACACATTTCCCCTCCTTTTGTCACAGGCCTATGCGGTGGGTTGCAGCCTCCTTCCTTCCTCCAAAACCTTAAGACCTGCTGTCTATTCTGCTACATGAGCCTGCATTATCCCAAAACTCTCTTCCATGCTTCTGTTTGTCTGTCTGTCTGTCTGTCTGCCTGCCTGCCTGTCTGTCTGTGTAGTAATAACTCTTCCAAGACGCCCTCATCCCCTGAGACCTAGAGCTGATCTCCACTTTAGTGGTTGAAGTCAACAAAGAACCTGGTGCAGAGCCTGTCTCTATAGAACAGACCTCTCTCCCTCAGTCATCATGTCTTTTAATAGTGTATGCTAATTAAAAAATCAAAATCAAAATTAGTTGCATTTTTCAATGTGACAGGAGGAGAATTTGAAATCCTATATGCACCCCATGCTCTATTTCTCTTCCAAGGTGCTGGTTGTAGTACAGGGCGCAGGGACAGCTGTGTTCATTTAGTTACTGTTTTCTGTGGATGCTAAATATCTGCTGTGTGCGACAGGAACTGTATATCCAGTGAAGCCTGAAAGTCCATCTGGCTCTGCAGAAAAAACTTGTTAGGGCCTGGCAATCCTAGCCTCCCCTGTTGAGGGCTTGTTGCAGAGCCTGATCTTGTGTACATCCTGACATTTGCAAGAAAATGAATGCAAGTAGAAGCCATTATGTTAAGAGAAATATGCAGGATTCAGAAAGATGAGTGGTGCATGTTTTCTCTCTTATGTGGAACCTTGATTTGTGTGTGTGTGTGTGTGTGTGTGTGTGTGTGTGTGTGTGTGTGTATTTTGTAAGTCACAACACTAAAAGAGAAATCATGAGAAAGGAGGGAAATGTCTCAAAGGAGGTGGGGGATGGAGAGATGTTTCTGTGGTTGATATCACTGGCTGCTTTTGCTGAAGGCCTGGCTTCAGGTCCCAGCACCCACATGGTGGCTCATAACTATCTGTTTTTAAAGATTTACTTATTCTATATATATGAGTACATATGTTTATATGAGTCCACTGTCACTCTCTTCAGACACACCAGAAGAGGGCACCGGATCCCATTACAGATGGTTGTGAGCCACATGTGGTTGCTGGGAATTGAACTCAGGACCTCTGGAAGAGAAGTCAGTGTTCTTAACCACTGAGCCATCTCTCCAGCTCATAACTATCTGTAACTCCAGTTCCAGGGCATTCATAGGTTTCTTCTGACCTCCATGGGAACCAGGTATACATGTGGAGTACACAGATGTACATGTACACAAACACTTGTATACACAGAATAAAATAAATAAATAAATAAATAAATAAATAAATAATTAAAAATAAAAAAAAGCAAGCAGAAGCTGGGACTAATTTGGGGGGAAGAAAGGGAAGCAATTGGAGGTGAAGGGAGCAGTTGAGAACAGAGGATGACAGGTATGTGTCATGATAAAACTTTGTACAGTAACCTAAAAATATAAACAAGAGAGCTTTCAAAGGAGGGGAAAAGTGGTTTTTGAACCCTGGTCTACATAGCTGTCAGGAAAGCTGAGATGGTGGACGGCTGCCAGTGAATTGGCAACTGGTATTTCTGCATCATCATGTTTGAGTTTTCCAGTGCTACAAGGCACGGAGCTATTTTATAAAGGCAGTAAAAGCTAAGGAAAGGACACCACTGAGGACTTTAAACCCTGCTCTGGTCCCAAGAGCACTTCCTTTTCTTCCAGTGCTAAGTGGGAAGGCTTGGTTGCCAGGCCCTTTCTAGCATGATCTGAACATAGCTCAATAAAGGCAGAGCCTTTGTTTAAGGACACTCACCACGCCGTAGTCATGATAAGGGTAGTAGTCAGGGTAGACATATCCTCCTGAGATACTGATGTCTGTGATGAAGAGAATGATGCCCACTGCAGAACAGATGGCACTGAAGATGTTCAAGCCCACACTGCCGTTCAGCTGGAGGAGACACACAGGGTCATGATGGTAGGGGAAGATGAGTTGAGCTGAGACCTGCAGGTTCAGCAAGCATTCTTTTCCCATTTGTACTGTGTTAAAATAGACCACACACAGTCTTTACCACTGGAACCATTTATAAAAGTTGTAGTTCAGTAGTGTGCAACACTTTATGTACACAGAGCTATGTCAAGATATATTAATCTTCCCTTTCTGGGTATTTTCCAACAGAGCTCATCTAATTGTAGGAACCTTGATCACTAGGAGACAGTTACACTGGGTAACCTGCTCATCAAGAAAGCAGAGCTATTATATTGGTCCATATCTAGGGAAGCACAAAGTACTCTGTCCTTGTCAGTCTTCAGAGTTCAGATTCTGGATTTCTTAATGAAGGGGCTGCTGGGGCCTATACTGGCATCCCAGGAATGACTGGAAGCCTGATTGCTCTACAAGCTATGGACATATTCAGTTCCTTGTTTTGTGTGGTCGGTCCTGGGCTCTGTGGAGCTTAGTTTCTGCTCCTGTGAGGGCCTCCTATGCAAGCTGGTCAGTCCTCTCTCTCTTTCCTCCCATTCTGGCACCTTAAGAGTGGCAGCAGCCTTGTTCTTTCCCTATACGAGGTGTGTGTGTGTGTGTGTGTGTGTGTGTGTGTGTGTGTGTGTGTGTGTGTGTCCTGTATGCAAGAGTTAGCATGCATGAAAGTGTCCTAGGTGTTAGTGGTGCAGAAGTAACAGGAGGATTGTTTGTCAATCCTTTTCCCCACTCTGACACTATGGGTCCCTGGCTGTGACACACAGCCTCAGAATGTGACTTACCAGGCAAGGTGAATTGGGCTGAGTTTCTGCCGCCACTGAGAGAGATCCTGAAATGATAAACTTGTGGGACAAGATTGGGAACTTACCAAGGGTTAGGCAGCAGGGTACCCTTCCTTCCTTAGGAATCTGGTTCTGAGAGTACATCTATTCTCTCACACATAGAGTGACTTATGGAGACCCCAGATCTATAATGGCAGAGAATGTATGTGCTCATTTGCTAAGGGACAGGGCAGGGGTGGGATAATCAGGATTTTAGAATTCACCAGAACAGGTTTGAAATTTTGGTTTGAGACGTAAGTGATATTTGGTGAGTTATGAACTCGTCTAAGCTTTATTTCCTCAGATGAGAAAAGTGAACATTTATATCTTTTTAGACATCATTGTTAAAGCTTATGCCTCACATTTACTGGGCCTTGTTCATAGTAGTCAATTGACGTTAGCTCATTTCCTGCTGTTTGTTTACACATGCTCACCATCTGTTGCTTTCCAGGTTTTATCTCAGCCTTTGTGAGGTGTGGGGCTCTGGAGGGAAGAGGGAAGGAGTGCTGATTCCACTGCTGTGTTCAGAGGAAAGCTCAGCATTGGTCCTTGCCTGCTGCACGGCTGCATGGGTTCTGTTCCATCACTTAGATAATGAACGCAAATCTCTGATACCCAGCATCATGTGAGAGGAGAATTTCTTGCCAATACTGGTGATCTGTAGGCAATGTGGCTGAGGGATCACTTGCCCTTGTTTGCCCAGTGTCCTAGCAGTGGTGGTCTGAGAGAGCATCAGCTAAGATGTTGGGTTCTACTTGAGGTGCTTTAAGAAATGGTTCTGTTGGGGGAAACATTCATACATTTGCTTACCATTCATTGATTTAAAGCACACAATCTTAGTATTTCCAGTATATTAATAGAGTTGTACAATCTAAGTTGAGAACATTTTCCCAGCCTTTAATGTCTGAGCCATCTCTCTAGCCCAGTTGAGAACATTTTCATCATCTTATCCCCAGTAATAATTTTCTTTCCTTCATCCACAAGAAGTATTTTTCTTAAACTTTGAGTAATGGTCCACCTAATAATACTGTAATTTGCTTTATAAAGATGGAGAAAATCTGTATGCCATTTTCTTCAGCCATGTAGCCCCTAGTAAGATGCCATGCTCCAGCAAATACCTCCTCATCCATGCTCATACAAGAAGCCATTATTAAACTAAGTGGGTCAAAAAATAACTACCATGAAAGTAAGAGATGAACTACTGGGGGAAAGGAGGGTCAGGAGGAGTGAGAAGAGGAATAAAAGAGGGCAATGGAGGTAAGTGTGATCATAACATATGTAAAAATTTAAAAATGAAGTCAATTTAAAAATATGGACAGGATGAGGCTTATGGGTTTTAAATAACTCACTCAAGATCACCAAGCAAGGGTCAAAGCTCTTGAGGTCAAACCCAGGTAACTTAGCTTCAGGCTCAATGTCTTAGCTTCCCTGTCTTCCTCCTTGGGGCAGATGCATTACTATCTACAATGTGAACTTATCTGAGTTGCTTCCCTTCCAAGAAAAATGTCTTTCTTTTTTTTTTTTGTCAGTGGAGAAACAAGTTCCAGTTTCACAGATATTCCTTTATAGAGATGTGCTAGGGAGGAAGGAAGGGAAGAAAGTTGAATTTTCATGTTTTTTTTTGTTAGTCCCCTGGAGGTGTCAAAGAAGGTGCACCTTTGTTCTGAAGGAGGGCATTTGTAATTGTTAGGAATTGGAAAGATGGAGTTAAGAAAGTGACAAAGACCAACAGCAAACAAAAACAAGAGACCAGAAGTCATAATGGAGAAGGTTGTGAGCTAAAGGCCCCCCCACCCCCCCAGGGCACTTGAAATGTCAGGCACTTCCTGGTTCTAGCAAACTCTAAGAGGAATCTAAGGTGACACAGTAAACTAGTGAGAAGGGAATGACATTATGAGATGTTTCAACACAGGTCTAATCTCTAGAGAGTTGTGGGGGTGGAGGGGGATTGAGTTCCAAGTCTAGGGCAGTTCAGAGTCTAAGGAAATTGTAGCCTGGGACTATGAGTCATGGGTCAGAACAAGTTATTTGAAGGATACATCCTTATGATACTGCATGCTGGTGAGGCTGCAGTATGGCAGTGTGCTAGTCCATTTTATTATTACTGTATGGGAGAGGCTGGCATTGCTTGACTTCTTAGGTTATCCTGGAGTTTGGATAATTATGGGAAACCTTGTATTTGAATCACAGGGAGGTGAGGGAAAAACAAAAAAAGAGAGGAAGTTGGTTGGAGGGGGTCAGAGCAGGGTGTGTGTGTGTGTGTGTGTGTGTGTGTGTGTGTGTGTGTGTGTGTGTTGGGGAGGTACCAGGAAAAGGATGAGAGAGTCCAAAGGCAATAAACCAGCATGGTGGAAGAACTGTAGGATTTTTGTAGAGTCACAGATCACCTTGAGAATCTAAAGAAAGCCATGGACCTTTTCAGAAAACTAATGCTTAGCTATCGTGCTAGATATTCCACCAAAATGGCCTCTTACTCTTGAGCCACAAACTCTACTGACTATTGAGGAAAAATGTTTTTGGAGCTCAGTCTTCCATGTTTCTGTTGTACAATGCCTGAAAGCCTAGCCTCAGTATTGTTCTTTCTCTCTCTCTCTCTCTCCCCTTCCTTTCTTTCTTCCTTCATTCCTCCCTCCCTCTCTTTCTTTCCTTCCTTCCTTCCTTTCCTTCTGTCCTTTCTTTCTTTCTTTCTTTCTTTCTGTTTTTTTTTTTTTTTTTTTTTTGAGTTAGGGTTTCTCTTTGTTACCATGGAACCGGCTCTGGAGACCAGGCTGGCCTCAAACTCTCAAGCCACCACTGCATGGCTGGTATAGTTTTCTTTGTGAGTGAAATGTTTCTGGGTTGAACCTAGAAGAAATACCTTGGTCTTTGGTGGCTTCAGCCTTGTAGGGCTATAGCTTGATCTGTCATCATCGGTTTCATATTTTCAAAGATCTAACCCCAGAACCTCGGAGTGTAACTGTAGACAGGGTTTTATTATGTAGCTCTGGTTAGCATGGAGATCACTATATAGAACAGCCTGGTCTTGAACTCATAGAGGTCCTGCTTCTGCCTCCAGAGTGCTGGAGTTGTGTGTTCTATTATGCCCAATCATTAGCGTTCTTTTTTTTTTTTTTTGGAGCTGGGGACCCAACCTAGGGCCTTGCGCTTGTTAGGCGCTCTACCACTGAGTTAAATCCCCAACCCCTCATTAGCATTCTTATGAGTGGAGGTTAGCAATAAACATGACTTGACTAGAAATTATCATGTTAAATGAAGTAACTCAAAACCTAAAAGGTGAATACCACATGATTTCTCTCAGAGGTAGATTGTGGTGTGTGTAAGTGCATGTGTGTGTGTGTGCGTGTGTGTGTGTGCGTGCGTGTGTGTGTGTGTGTGTGTGTGTGTTGTGAGTCATGAGAAGAGATCATAAGGTTGATGATAAATGAGAGTGGCAGAATACATGCGACACGAAAGCAGAAGTGTGATGGGTTGTAAACCTGACATTGCCTAGACCATGTG
The DNA here is from genome assembly GCF_021556685.1 of Rattus norvegicus. Taxonomy (NCBI): domain Eukaryota; kingdom Metazoa; phylum Chordata; class Mammalia; order Rodentia; family Muridae; genus Rattus; species Rattus norvegicus. The sequence continues at coordinate 220,609,960 of NC_141534.1, forward strand.
GGAAGACAGTCTCAATGAGGGATTATTTACATTTGTTTGTCCTGGGGGAGGATTATCTTAACTAAGTTAATTGATATGGGGAGCAAAAAGTCACTGTGGGGCAGCACCATTCCTTACACAGGGAATCCTGACTGTGGAAGAGCTGAGAAATTGAGTTGAGCACAAGCAAGTGAGCACACATGCATTCATTTCTCTCTGCTCTTGACGATGGCTATGACATGACGAGCCATTCCAAGTTCCCACTACCTTGACTTCTCTGCAATAAAGGGCTGAAGCCTGCAATTGTAAACCAAAACAAATCCCTTTTTCTCTTTTGTTCTTTTGGCAGAGTATTTTATTACAGCAACAGAGATAAAACTAAAACAGTGAGGTACTGAGGGAAGGAAGGCGTCAAAATGGGAGGGAAGCTGGAGAACAAGGGAAGAGAGAAGGCACATAAGAACAAAAAAGACTGAAAGTGCAACAATAAACCCATTATTTTGTATGCTAACTTAAAACAACAACAACAACAACAACAACAACAACAACAACAACAACAACAAGATTGAGACATGAGGTAGGCACAAATACAAAGGGAAGATACCAGGGGAAGATGGCTGGCTGAGAGGTAAGAGAGACCTCAGTGGTGACTACCAGTTGCCCTGCTGGTCTTGGACTTCTGGCCTTCAGAACTGGGAGATAGCACATTTCCACAGTCGGGAGCTGTCCATCCTATAACACTTTGTCCGTCCCAACCCCATTCTCCAACTAAGCCATTTGGGCAAGCACCTCCAGATTCCCAAGCAGTTTGGCAAAGTTGCTCAGAGCGTCAGACTGGAGATACTCACCCAGATGCCTCCCCAGAAGGGGAAACCTCCATAGAGGGAGACAGGTGTATAGAGGCTGAAGAGGTTGGTGATCATGATGGAGCCCAGGCCGATGTGCACCAGGCCAATCAGGATCTGGATGGCCTGTCAGGAGAGCCACAAGCTGAAATCTTTACCTCTGAGCCCTGATCTTGCCTTTTCTTTGTATCTCCTTTATATTCTAATACCCATTTGGTTTCCCTGTCTAAAAGATAATGTGAGAAACAATAAAACTAAAATTTAAGTCATCCTCACTCCCCGACAGAAAGCATTCATTTTGGCATAACCTTCTATTATTTTTCTTTTTTTTTTCTTTTTTTTTTTTTTTTGGTTCTTTTTTTCGGAGCTGGGGACCGAACCCAGGGCCTTGCGCTTCCTAGGCAAGCGCTCTGCCACTGAGCTAAATCCCCAACCCCTATTATTTTTCTAACATGTATTTTTGGTAACAAAGAAATGGTATCTCTGCACATTAGCATATTCTTGGGATGTTAAATTGTGAGCGTGTGAGAGAGCGTGCGTCTTTATCAGTCATTCTCCATCTTATCTTTTTCTGAGACAGGCACTCTCACCAAACCTGCAGTTCACCAATTGACTAACATGGGTGGGCAGCAATCTTCAAGGGTCCTCTTGTCTCTGCCTCCCGAGGTATTATAGGCTCGCACTGTTGTACCTGGCTTTTACATGATTATCTGGGATCTGAATTCAGGTCCTTACATCAACATGGCAAGTACGTTGCTACCTTACCCACTTCCCTACTCACTAGCTGTCTTTTAAAATATTCTCTAAGGGTTTCCTAAAGGCTCTGGGGAAAGTTAAAACACTGATGTTGGACAGGTAAGGTGACCTCTAGGTTTTTAAATTATACACAGCCTTGTGTTCAGCATCCTTGTATGTAATTATTTTGCCTGCATCTTTTCCTTGCCTCATAGATTCAATTTTATCTTTCTTCACTCTTTAGAAATTCATGTATTAATGTTCTAGTCTCTCTGAATATGACCTTATATGAATATAGGTATATTGCTGATGTCAGGAGTCAAGATGACTCATATTGTGTTAGATAGGGTGATCCGCAATCCAATATTACCAATATCATTACAAAAAAAGTCATGAAAATCCAGGATTCTGAATCTAAGGTCTATCTCAAAAACCATCATAAAACATAACAGCCATCGGAGAACTATAGTGGTATTGCAGCAAGCCAAGGCATTGCTAGAAATTGGGAGAAAGATCTGGAAGAGATCATTCTTTCAGGCCTTCAGAGGGAGTATGACCTTGACAGACTTTGAACTTAGTTATCTATTACCCATAACTGAGAGGCAATGCGTTTCTGTTGCTCTTGACCATCAGTTCATGGAACTTTGTTTTAGCAGCCGTATGAAGCTAATATAGATACAGCTCTCTCTCTCTCTCTCTCTCTCTCTCTCTCTCTCTCTCTCTCTCTCTCTCTCTCTCTCTCTGTATATGTGTGTGTGTGTTTCCTGCAGACATGGTATAAAAAGCATATATTATTTTCTTAAGTTCATTCTAAAAGTATATTAATAACTACCTTGGAGTAAGACCCAATCATCACACAACCATTTCCACAACATTCTGTTTGTTATAAGTATAACACAGTGGCTTGACCAATGTGCTGTCACCTTGACACAGCCTATAATCATGTGGGAAGACAGTATTAATAAGGAAGTGTCTGGATTAGGTTAGATGGTGGGAATGCCTGAGGGGGATTGTCTCCATCACTGATTCCTGTAGGAAGACCTAGATCATTGTGGGCATCATTATTACCTAGACAGCAATCCTGAACTATATAGGATAGAAGAAAGCCAGATGAGAGCAAGAAGACCCTGTATATGTGTTTGTTTTCCTCTGCTCTTGACCGAGAATGTGATGTAACTTGCTACAAATTCCTGTTTTGACTTTCTTGCTAACCTGGAACTTTAAGTAAAACCAACTTCTTCCTTCCACCTGTTGCTTTTCCTCAGAGTATTTTCCACAGCAACAGAAACAAAACTACAGTAGATCAGTTTCCTCCATCCTTCAGTGTCTACAAGTCATGCTGCACCAATAAATATAGGCCCCACATTTCCTGTGCATACTGGTATATTTGGAGGATAAAGTCTCAGAAACAAACCATTGGGTACATATATCTCTATCTATCTATCTATCTATCTATCTATCTATCTATCTATCTATCTATCTATCTATCTATCTACCTACCTACCTACCTACCTACCTACCTACCTACCTACCTACCTACCTACCTTTTTAGACTCCCCACAAGCAAGATTAGAGCATGAGAACATAGGCAGTCTGGATTAGAATCACTGCCTGTCATTCATGGGCTGTGCAATGAAATGGGGTCCTTTGTGCTCTTCAGGTCAGCTTTTCAGGCATTGCTGATTGTCTAGCTGCTTCCCTCCGTTTTTGCTTTGATTCAGTAATCCTGGACTTCTTGACACCTTTCGGAAACTTTGTCTTTGTTGGACTTTCTTTCTTCCTAAGACATAGGAAGCAAATGCTTAGAAGCAAAAGGTACTGCATCCAAAAATACTTTTTTGGCTGCTTTTTAAAAAAATTACTCTTTGTCCCTAAATTCCCAAATCAGAAGCTATAAGGCCATACACGGAGGCTCCTTATAAGGAAGAGATTTTCAACAGACTTGGGTTTGACTAAGCCAGCCCCACCTGTTTCGTTTGAAATTTCTTTTCTTTCTTTTTAAAATGTATGTACGTATGTATGTGTACATGTATATGTATTTATAAATGTGTGTATGTTCGTGCACAGGTATGGGTGTGTGGTTCCTTAGGCACTGTGTATCTTGTGTGTGTGTGTGTGTGTGTGTGTGTGTGTGTGTGTATGTGTACATGTATGATGAGGCCAACATCTACCTTGGTTATCATTCTCCAGGAACCCTTTACATTTTTTTTTGAGTCAGGGTCTCTCACCAGCCTGGAACTTCCCAAGTAAGCTAGGCTGGGCAGGCAGAGAGCTGTAGAATCTACCTGTCTTTAACTTCCTGGGTCTGGGATTACAAGTTTGCATTGCCACAGTTTATGTAAGGTGGGCCCTGGGGAGGGCACTCAGCTTGCTAGCAGTGAACTAAACACTTTACTCACAGAACCATTCTATTCCCTGGCCCCTTATTTGGAATTTCTAGTAGTCTGCCTCGAGCCCCTGTTTCCCTCTGTCTGCAGCATGTGGTCTCTGGCTCACGCAGTGGATTCTTACTTACCCCTAGGACTTGGCCCTTTTTCAAGACTCTCTGGGCAGGTGGTTCAGTCATGGCTGGCACCAAACCAGGTAGGTTACCAGGAATCACATGGACTTGAGGCTGGTTGCTGGGATAAAGAGGCACCTGAGGCATGGTTCCTGGGACCACAGGATAACTGTTGTGGGGTGCCACCACATATACAGAATTGGCCACGGGGCCCTGTGAAGTAACTGTATTCATGCTGATGAAAAAAATAATGGAATCACTCATCATTTATATACTTGTGTTTACATTTTAAAAAAAAAAAACTTCAAAAGGCTGGGGAGATAACTCAGTCAGTAGCCACTTGCTCAACAAACATTAGGATATGACTTTGGATCCCCAGCACCTTTTGTAAAAGGCCAAGTGTAGGGCCAGTGAGACGACTCAGCAGGTAAAATCACTTCTGCCTGGTGACTTGAGTTTGGACCCTGAAACTCACATGGTGGAAAGAGAGAACCGATTCACAAAATTTGTTCTCTAATATCCAAGAACATTTAATGGCACTTGTGTAGCCATACACATTAAGTAAATAAAATACATTAACAATAATCAATAATAATACAAACAAGTCTATTGTTATTGTCTTTATTGCCAAGTGCACCTGTGGGGCAGGAGAGATGGGGGGAGGAAGACCTGTGGTCTCCATATACATGTATGTACACATGCATGCACACACACACACACACACACACACACACACACACACACACACACACACACGCTCAGGACATTTGTCTGGGCAATTCAACCCCATATACTTGTTAACCCCATCTTAGAGACAATGTTAACCTTCCATTACAGGGCTTGTTGAGAATGTCAGGCAACCAATGCTTTACAAATGCCTTTCTTTCAGTTTTAACCTGTCCCATTGATGAAAAAAGTAAAGCCCAGAGAGGTTAGGTACTACCGGAAGACAGGTTGTGCTTTTTCCTTCTTTGCATGTCTCCTGTTTTGATCCTGTTTTGCATAACATTGAAATTATCTGATTCCAGAGTACCACAAGTAAAAAGACTCTTGGGAAACATTGAGCTCAATTCTCTTAGATTTTGGAAAAGGAAACAGTGTGAGAGTAGTGTTGACTACATATTTCATACTAGTGTCATATATATATATATATATTAGAAAAATGGAGGTCATTGCATTCAAGGGAACTCTATTGTCAGTATTGTGCGTGCGTGTGTGTGTGCATGTGTGTGTCTTTCATGTCACAGACTTGGAGGTCAGAGGATAGCTGGTGGAAGTTGATTTTATCCTTCCATCCTGTGGGTCCCAGCATTAACCCATACCCAGTGAGTTTGTATGCCTTTAAAAGTTCCACTCTGTTTTTGGAACAAACACAGTAATATGAGCACAATACACCCTTCCAATGTTTTTCATCCGGCACACCTTTCTACCTTCTTTCATCCACTTACATTCCCCACGTCTCATTTGACACAAACCCATTATCTCCATTTCTCAGCAATTCATACAAACACTTGATCATGTACACTCACCTTACTGTGCCTGGTTGCCAAGTAAGTCTCTCTTGCTCCTGTTCCCAGTCTCTGCTGTAGAAGATTTATTTTCTGAGAGAGAATGACTGCGCCCTGTGCAGTTGGGTGGTTCATTTAGAATGATCCAAAGTCCTCTCCACTTCTTTCCTGGGTAAGGCCTTGGGTCAGAAGCTGCTCAGAGCTTCCACACCCACATTTGCTTCCTGTTTTAGTCACGAAACCAATTAAATACAGTTCAATTTGTCAAGGGTTTTAAGGTGCCTGAATGGAGAGATGAGGTTGTGCTGGGTACTCTAGGAGACAAAAGAATGACTTGGACGTTTGGGGCTGGATGTACTGAGCTAAAATAGAGGACAGGTTGACTCAGTTTCACAGCAAAGAGATAAATAATCTCAGGAGAACACAGAAAGAAATGATTGGAGCTGGAGTGCTTAGATATTTGAAATCTGTGAAGCAAAATGATGGACCCAATGGGTAAAATGAAAGTTACACTCCAACTCTCATCCATAGGTTTAAAGAGTCATTTACTTTTATTTTACGTGTATGAATATTTTGCCTCTGTGTATGCCTGTTTGCTTTGTGTGTGCAGTGACTGCTATCACAGATGCTTGTGAACCACCATGTGGTTGCTGAGAATAGAGCTTGGGTCATCTGCAAGAGAAGATGGCTTTTAACCATGGAGCCATTTCCCTATTCCCTTCCATTTATCTTTATCTCACCTGACAAATGACTACCGTGTATAAGAACTGTTACACTGGGGCAGTGAGGTCTTAGGAATTAGATGTGACAAACTGACTTTTAAAAAAATTCCGGGGATATGGCTCAGTGGTAGAGCACTTGCCTAGCAAGCGCAAAGCCCTGGGTTCGGTCCCCCAGTTCTGGGAAAAAAAAGAAAAGAAGAAAAAAATTCCAATTGGCATATGAAAGACACTCAGTAGACTCTTCCTGACTGAGCACATTGAGATGAGAGGATAGCTGGAACTTTGCAAGTTAACAGTCGAAAGAACATTATAGGCAGAGGCTATTGAAAGGGACAAAGCCAAGGAGAGAAGAAAACTCAGGACAAGTTTTGGGTAGGTACACACAAAGGACATTGAAAGCAAAAAGGATGAAAAATTCTGATGCAGTCAAAGCTCGCCAATCCCCTTTTCAGATTTGCCCCCAAGTTTTTAAAGGCAGCATTTTTATGAGATCTTATTTATATGTGGCATAATGTCTTAAAATTTGGTATTGTTTTATTGTGTGTACATGCCCACGTGGTGTGTATGTGAATGTGGTGTGTCTGTCTGTCTGTCTATAGTATAGTCAGAGTCTATGTCATGTTTTTTGCTTCCTTATCTTTTCATTTTTCAAAAAGTCACTTTTAGCATATATTATTTGTATGCAATGCTGAAGTTCACTCTGTTTTATGCAATTGTATAACCATATACCCTGCCTTATTTTTCATTTTCCAAAAAGTTACATGTGGCATATGTTAGTTGTATGTAGTGATGAGCATCACTCTGACATTTTATACATGTATATATGGCATTTTGTTCGGTCACCCCTCAGTATTTTTGTATTCCTCTCACTCCCATTGATCTCCTTCCTTTAACCAACCAGCACCCCCATTCTTTTATATTTCTTTTTTTATTTTTAGTTTAATAAAGATCACTTATGGAAACCTTTTGAGGCTTCACTTACAAATGCATGGGTGGCTTGCATATGGCTATGCTGATGAAGGAAATGTCTCTCCTTCCCTCAGCAACCATTAATAAACTGTTCGCAGATCCCCAGGAGTGGTATGGCTTTATGAGCTCCTCCTGCCCCTTTGCTTTTTTTCTTTTTTTTAGAGATTTTAGGATTTGTTTTTGGGGTCTCACACTGAATTGGAAGCTTACAGATCCCACTACACTGACTGGTTAGTAAGCTCTAGGCATCCACCCTTGCAGTCACAGAAGCATGTTGTTTCACCTGCCTTTTATTCATGTAGGGGCTGGGGACCAAACACAGGTCCTTACACTTTCTCAGCAGACATTTAGCTCTTGGATCCATTTCCCTGGCTTTGGGGATTGTATTTTGGTTTATTAAAAAAACCTTAATCCAAAGCAAGGAGAAGAGGGAGGGAGGGAACTGGGAAGGAGAGGGGAAAGTGAGGGGCGGGGGGGGGAGGGAGTATGATCAGGTATTGGTGGGGGCAGGAGAATGAATGGAAATATGCAACCTGTGGTGGTGGGGGGTTGGTAGGGGACCCTCTAGAAAGTACCAGAGACCTGGGAGGTAAGAGACTCTTAGGACTCAAAGGGAGGGACCTTAAGTAAAATACCCAACAGTGGGGACAGGGATCTTGTAGAGTCCACCTCCAGTGAAAGACAGGGCATCAAGTGGAGGAATGGGGTTGCCATCCCATAGTCAAAAACTCTGACCCAGAATTGTTCCTGCCTAAAAGAACTGCAGGGACAAAACCAGAAAAGAGGCTGAGGGAAAGGAGGTCCAGTGAATGGTCCAAATTGGGACCCATCTCAAGAGGGAGGCTTCAAGGCCTGACACTATTACTGATGCTATGATGAACTTACAGACTTCCTCTGAGAGGTCCAATTAGCAGCTGACTGAGACAGAGGCAGATACTTATACCCTGATGTCCCCATTCCCTTCCCATCCCATCTCTCTCCTAGTTACCTCTCTCCAGTCATAAGAGTATTTTATTCCTCTTTCTAAGTGAGATTTGAGCATCCTCACTTGGGTTTTCTTTTTGTTTAGCTTCTTTGAGTCTGTGGAGTGTAGCCTGGATAGCCTGTAGTTTATGGCTAATATCTACTTATAAGTAAGTACATACCAGTGGCTTATGCTCTAAGATCAAGAATCAACAAATGGGACTTCATAAAATTGCAAAGCTTCTGTAGGGCAAAGGACACTGTCATTAGGACAAAATGGCAACCAACGAATTGGGAAAATCACACATCCTATAGAGGGCTAATATCCATTATATGCAATGAACTCAAGAAGTTAGACTCCAGAGAATCAAATAACCCCATTAAAAAATGGAGAACAGATCCAAATAAAGAATTCTCAGCTGAGAATTATTGAATGGCTGAGAAGTACTTAAAGGAATGTTCAATACCCCTAGTCACCAGGGAAATGCAAATCAAACCAACCCTGAGATTCTACCTCACACCAGTCAGAATGGCTAAGATCAAAAACTCAGGGGACAACAGATGCTGGCAAGGATGTGGAGAAAGAGGAATACTCCTCCATTGTTGGTGGGACTGCAAGGTGGTACAACCACTCAGTAAATCACTTTGAAGTTTCCTCAGAAAATTGGACATAGTAGTTGCCTGAGAACCCAGCTATACCACTCCTGGGCATATACCCAAAAGATGCTCCAACATATAACAAGGACGCATACTCCACTATGTTCATAGCATCTTATTTATAATAACCGGAAGCTGGAAAGAACCCAGATGTCCTTCAACAGAGGAATGGATACAGAAAATGTGGTACATCTACACAATGGAGTACTACTCAGCTATCAAAAACAATGACTTAAAAATCAAATTCATAGGCAAATGGATGGAAATAGAAAATACCATCCTGAGTGAGAAAACAGAATCACAAAACACACACACATGGTGTGCACTCACTGATAAGTGGCTATTAGCCCAAAAGCTCGAATTACCCAAGATACAACAAGGACGACCAAAGTGTGGATGCTTCAGTCCTTCTTAGAAGGGGGAACAAAAATATTCATAGGAGGAGATATGGAGAAAAAGTTTGGAGTAGAGCCTGAAGGATGACCATTCAGAGCTTGCCCCACCTGGAGATTCAGCCCATATACCTACAGCCACCAAACCCAGACAACATTGCTGATGCCAAGAAGTGCATGCTGATAGGAGCCTGATATAGCTGTCTCCTGGAAGGCTCTGCCAGAGCATGACAAATACAGAGGTGAATGCTCACAGCCAACCATTGAACTGAGAATGGGGTCCCCCTTGGAGGAGTTAGAGAAAGGATTGAAGGAGCTGTAGGGGCTTGTTACCCCATAAGAACAATATCAATTAATAAGAGCTCCCAGGGAGTAAACCACCATCCAAAGAGTACACATGAACAAATCCCTGGCTCCAGCTGCATACATAGCAGAGGATGACCTTGTTGGGCACCAATGGGAGGAGAAGTTCTTGGTCTTGTCAAGATTGGACCCTCCCCCCCCGCAGTGTAGGGGAATATCAGAGCCGGAAGGCAGTTAGGGTTGGATGGTTGGGTGGGTTAACACCCTCATAGCAGAAGGAGGACAGTGGATGAGATAGGGCATTTATGGATGGGAAACTGGGAAAGGGGATAACATTTGAAATGTAAATTAAAAAAATCCAATACAAAAAAAAAATGACGAATGACATCAACCACTTGTATTGAGGGAAGTAATACTAAGTGTAAAAACTGGGCCTTAGGTCATGTGGGTTTCATGAGACCAGATGTAACCAGTTATCATTCTGGTTGGGATTTTCTCTCTTTTATTAACTTCTTGGAAATGCTTCTAATTGTCTTGAAGGGACAGAAACCTTGAGGTGATAGAAGTCTCAAATGGATCGACACATTTCTGCTGAACGTTTTCGGGGATAGAGAATTTGCTGACTATGTACGTGATAGAGTCTTTGGAGGAGTGATGGATCCTGGAGATTGTTTCACAGTAAAACTGAGAAATAACAAGGCAAGTTCCAATCACATAACGTATGTATGTAGTATTCAAGAGAGCTTTTGTTTTTATAAAATATTAAATAAAACACAAATATTTTAAAAACAACCCTGGTTGTCTTTTTAAAGGGTTAAGTGAGATAAATGAGCTCCTGTTGGGTTGGAGAGCTAGTTCAGTTGGTGAGGTGCTTTGTAAGCTTGAATTCGAATCTTAGGACCCATGCTGAAAAAGAGTTGTGCATGGTGGCATGTGCTTGTAATCTCAGCTGTGTGAAGGGAGAGGCAGGGAGATCTCACCAGCCAGTGAGCTTAGCAGGTCCAGGCCAGTAAGAGAGCCTGTATCAAAAAACAAGGTGGATAGCATCTTAGGAATGACACCTGATTCTGTGCTTTGGCCTGCACATATATGCACATATGTATGTGTAAGTGCACAAGAGCACATATACACATATGTACACATATATGAACTCTTAGGTTAGAGTATGGTCTTCTTTCTGTAGACTATATACCTCAATCTAGACAGGATTTGGGAGGTTTCTAGGGGCACTGGTGGCATTTTTAGCAACTTGTTACCTCTTGGTACTGATCCACCACTGCAGCATTTTGACGAAATGCTTTGGCATGATTTGTTCCACATGCCATGACTCTCAGGAAACCCAAGGCTTCTGGGCCCATCTCCCACCAGTGCTCTGTACTGGCACCTGAAGGTAGGATGGAGTCCTTTTACCTCTTGTAAACTCTGGATCTCAAGCTGGTCCATGGGCCTCCCTGAATGACTGGACAATGATGCCTTGAAATCCATGGATCTTGTCATGACTGTTCCAGAGCTGGCCAGCAAACCTCACCTCTGTCTCAAAGCCTAACAACGGGAAATGACATTCTCCTGCAGCACCCAAACCCTTTACAGACTCTCCTCTCATCCAACTTTAGAGACTGGGGTCATTCAAATGTCACTTTCCCACTGTGGGATGTCCAGGTTAGAGGGTGGAAAGGTATGTGACTAGCTTCCACAAAAGGCTGAGCTACTAACAACAGTGGCAATATACTCTCTCACTGTTCTAGATCAAAATGTTATCAGTCAGACTTGTCACTGTGTCCTGCAGGCCACATGTCTCCCAGGAGAGCTGTGAATTTGGCCCAATGTAGATGACAATGTTGGGTTGCAATTTTCAAAAGTTGGATACCCCGAGAAGATCCCTTTATACAACTCTGGTGGTTTTCTGCTGCTCTTGGCATTTGACTAAGAGATGCTTCACTCCACTTCTATCTCCACAGGTCCTCTCCCTTCCTCTCTCTGTCACCTCCCTTCTCTGCTTGCCTGACTCTGTCCAAATCCTTAGTTTTCTAAGAGAATCAGCTGTACTGGATTAGGCCCCATCCTTACATCAATTTTACTTCATTCCCTCTGTAAAGATGATATTTCTATTAAAATTATTTATTTGCTGGGCACAATGGCACACACCTCTAATATCTTAGTGCTGGAAAGGTGGAAGCAGGTGGATCACTGTGAATATAAGGTCGCCCTGTGCTACTAAGTTCTAGGCCAGGTACCACTACACAGTGTGACTTCGCCTCAAAACCAAAACAAAAATTACTTATTCTGTTTGTACTTTAATGTGCATGCTACTCTACACATGGAGAGGTCAGAGGACAACCTGTAGGAGTTCTCTCATTCTGCCACGTGGGTCTCAAGGATCAAACTCAGCTAGACTTGGTATCAGACACCTTAATCTGCTGGCTAGCTTACTGTCCCCAGATTTTATTTCTAAATAAAGTCTTATTTTGAGGTACTGGGCACTAAAATGTCAACATCTGTTTTCTTTTTATTGGGGGACACAAATGCATCACAACATCTTATAGAAAGCTTTCATGGACTTTTTTATGGCTTAAGAAAAAAATGTATTAAAAGTGATCTCACTTTTAGCTTTTAGAGGTGGGCTCTTGTCACCAGTATTGGGAAATAGGAACTATTCCTTTTGGCCTCCCGAATCACCATGGTTTACAATAATGAGCTAATAACTGATAACAGCCTGCTGATGAATTGCTATGAGTTATGTAGGAGCTATGCGTAGCTCTTTTAGTGACAAGTATCATGTAGCCCTCTTTTCTACTCCATGGGCTGGGGATCACTCTGCAAGTTAGCAGTAGTGTAGACCAACTTAGAGTCTTGCTTTCACTACAGCAGCACCATGCCTCTTCCAAAACTGGTATTTTCTTCTTTATAAAAGGGTTCCTTTGTTTATAATGTTTTCCACAAATGGAGATAAAACTGAGCAGTCACCTTTACTTCCTGTCATGCCCCAAATCTTAAGGGTAGAGAAGGCTGGTAATCTACAGTGGGTGTGGAGGTTTGAATAAGAACAGCCTCCATAGGTTCACATATTTAGATTCTTAGGGAGTGGCACTATTTGAAAGGATTAGGAGGTGTGGTCTTGTTGGAGGAAGTGTGTCACTGGGGGGGTAGGGGGTAAGCTTGAGGTTTCAAAAGCTGAAGCAAGGCCCTGCTGGCTTTCTTCCTGCCGCCTTTGGCTCTGAATGTAGAATTCTCAGCTCCTTCTCTAACACCTTGTCTGCCTGCACGCTGCCATGTTTCCCATTACGATGACAATGGACAAAACTGCTGAAATTGTAAGCCAGCCCCAATTAAATGCTTTCCTTTATGAGAGTTGCTGAGGACATGGTGTCTCCTCACAGCAATAGAACACTGACTAAGCCAATTTGTGATCAAATTGCATCATTTATTACTGAACTAGGAGAAAGTGAGAAGTGGCAAGGATGTGACTGAAGGGCTCTTCAGTTAAGTCACATCAATTTCATCTTCTATTTTCTTTGGTTAGGAGTCTTCAGAGACATTTTCCAAGTCGAGTAGAGATGGTGGTTTTGAAGGTGGTGGTTCTGAGAAAACTAGGAAAAGTTGAGAGATAGCAAATTGGTAATTAGTATCGTCTTGAGGATAAAAGGTTTGCCCTTAGTCATCAAGTCAAAACTAGACTAAATAACAACCACTTAAATGTAAAAGCCTAGAGCATGGGCGAGCTGAAACTCTAGGAAGACGGCACTCTCTGTGTCTTGAGGCCATACCCATGGATCTATGACCTAAGAGGTACTGCTTAATTATTTACTTGATTGGTTTGGTTTTTCTTTTTTTTTTCTTTTCTTTTTTCTTTTCGAATAGAATCTCACTATGTATCTCAAGTTGCCCTGGAATGGACGATCCTTCTCGGTTAGCATCCTGAGTGCTGGGAGTATACATGTGTGCATCATTTCTACCCCACAGGTTTCTATGCATTGTAGCAAACCCAATACCTTCAAGTATTACACTTTTCAAAGGGACTTTAACCTTCTGCTATATTCTGGTGGTTGTATCAGATTTGGGGGTCTTGTATGCCATGCAGGAAGTCATGCTATGCTGACTAGTCTTAACTGTTAACTTGACACAACCTAGCCTCACCTGGAAGAGACTTTCAGCTGAGAAATGATCTAGATTAGACTGACTCGAAGGCATGTCTGTGGGGAATTGTCTTGATTACTAATTGCGGTGGGACTACCCACCATGAATGTGGGTGGCAGCATTTCATGGGCCAGGCCCTGGACTGTATAAGAGTTAAGCAAGCTGGTTGAGATAAACAAGAACACAAGGGTCCATGCTTTTATTTTTTTTTTCCTCTGTTTTTGACTGTGGACATGGTGTTTTAAGTTCCTGCCTTGCCTTCCCTGCAACAATAGACTGTATCCTGTAATTATAAGCCAAATAAACCCTTTTCTCCCTTAAGTTTCTTTGGGACAGGGAAGTTTTTCTTTTCTTTTTTTTTTGTTCTTTTTTTCGGAGCTGGGGACCGAACCCAGGGCCTTGCGCTTCCTAGGCAAGCGCTCTACCACTGAGCTAAATCCCCAACCCCGGGAAGTTTTTCAAAGAAACAGAAATTGGGACTAGAACACATCTTAAGGGACATGGTATTATTGTTTTCCTGAGCAACACTTTAAAGCTTTTTTTCCCCCATGTATCCTTTACATGTATTAAAGAATCTTTTGCTAAGCACACAAAAATCCCCCTGAGAAGATGAGTACTTAAATCATCTCTTAATCTACTGGAATTAAGTTTAAGTATTCAAAACTACAACTCTTGAGTGATAGGGGAACTATTAATGAAGGCTGAACCATCTATAGTCAGTCCTGTTGCCTGAGAAACTTGATTATAAAACTAATATACACAATGTATATTTTGACTTTCAAACTCCTGTTCCTTTCCTATGCTGCATTATTTACATTTAGATATGCATAACTTGGATTGCTCGATTACTTATCCTTGTCTAATGCCTTGTCTTCTTTTCTGATTTCTCCTTCTTGAATGGCCCAGAGGCAGGTGGGTTCCCTCAAAATCACCCTGCCACCACACTTTGTCTTATGCCAATCCAGTCCTCTTTGCTATTATTTAGTTCAGAGCTGGAGGCATTTGTGTCTGTGAGAGGGAGAGAGGGGTTTCCTATTCTTTCAGAGGAAGAAGAACCAATTTCTGAAGCATGTGACCAGGAGTTATGTGGTCTGAGCCATCTTGGGAGCACGAACTGAAACAGTCTTAGGATACAGATGCAGATACGGGGGTGGGGTGGGGGTGGAGGTGGGGCAGAAAGAAGTCCTGTACCCATCACGCCTAAGGTCTTCCTAACTTTGGAACTGTTGTTTTAACAGATGCATCTTCTCCTGACTGGTTGAATAATTGAGTTAGGGGTGAGCACCTATAAGTTGCTATAGAAAATATTCTAATGAATGTAATTATAGTAGGAACAAAGTATGACTGAGATACATTGCTGTTTAAATCCTTCAAGGGCCCCTCGTACCCAAGTCTAAAGTAGGCGTTCTTTAATAACTTGGTTAAATGCTCTCAGGACCTGGTCTCCGTTTATTGCTGCGCTTCATCTCAGCAATTTGTTTTCATATAGTAGCCATCAAGGCCTGTTATCCCTCTACTCCCAGGCAGAATTTTAGGCTGATACAAGAATACAGTTATTTTTATTTATTTTGATTTATTTTAAAAAATATTAGGTAAGCTGAACATATATGAAAACTATCATTATTGCAACCTGTGTACACAATTAATAATTTTAGTGATTATGTCTCTAGTCTTATATTTTTGGTTGTGAGCCTAGCCTTTAACGGCTGAGCCATCTCTCCAGCCCAGTATGTCTCTATTCTTTACCTAATAATGTAGTGTTTATTGATTAATTTTTATATGCTGACTAACTTTGAGTTCTTAGGATAATGCCTAATTAGCCATGGTGTATACACTTTTAAAATGGTACTAGATTGATTTGGTAATGAAAGCCTTCAAAAGTTTATTTTTATTTGCATGTAAGTGTGTGTGCCTGCTTGACTGTATATGCACCATGTGTATACATTGCTCAGAGAGGCCAGAATAGGATGTTGGAGAGTTAAAGGTGGTTGGGAGATGTTGTATGTGACCAGTGGGAAGTAAACTGTGTCTTCAAAACTGACTGCCTCTTTTTTTTTGATTTTAAAATATTTTTATTATCTTAGTGATGAATATAGGTATAAAAGGAATGTAAGTCAATCAAAAAATTATGCTTAAGCAACAAGCTTGAAATTTTGCCTTCTCTTTGTACACAGTCCTATGTTTATCCTGAGATGACAAATAGAAGAAGAATGAATTATAAAAATTACGTAGACATATAGTTAATAATTGTCTATTCACTTCCGAGGTGTTTAGTTCTGGTGTTGTAAACATTGTCTATTTCACAGGAAATGACTTCTCTTTTCATTTAAAGACAAGAAAATCAATTGACACAGCCTCAATGAACTCACTCCAGTCACCCTACTCGGCTTCCTCTGTTTTGATATTTAAATGGAGAAGGGTAAGGGATTAATGTCAACTCTAGATAGAGAGAAGTGTGACATTTTTATGTAACACCTCTGCCTCTTAACTGCTGAGCCACCCCTCTGTCTTTTGCTTTGGTAGATATTTTTGCTGCTGGTAGTGAGGGCTCTTCCAACTATATTCCGTAGATTTCTCTGTTGTATTCTTTCCTTGGCCAATCAATTTATGCATGAAATTTGTTTTGTGTTTTTGATGGAGCATCCATCATTACCTAACCTAAGTTAAAAAGCATTATGCCTAGAGTTTCTTCTAAGAGTTTCACAATGTTGACTCTTAAGCTGAGGTCTTTGTGCATTTTGAATTAACTTGTGGAGCTTGTGTGGGGTAGTGATCTATTAGTTTCACTTTTTAGTTGTCCCTGTACCATTTGAAAAGATTACTTAGTCATCGAATTGGTCAGTGTGTTATCCAGCAACGGAGGCAAACGAGAGCATCTATCCCATTTGTTGGCATGTCATTGTTCCTAATAGCCACTTCAATATTTTTATTTCTTTAATATTGTTCTGTTCATTCATAATTTGACAAATGAAATTTGATCTTCCTTTTCCTTTTGTCCATATAGCTACAGGTTTGTTGGTTTGTTATTTTTTTTAAAAAAGAGAATACACTTTTGTTTTTCTTTGTTCTCTTTTTCTTATTGATATGCATGTATTGCATGAGGCATATGCATTTATTTTTATTTCGGGCTATTATTTTCATTTTTCACTTTAAGCTTAGTTTTAAAAGTCATTTTCTAATTTTTCAACAGCAAAAAGTTGAGTTTTGCTTTGAGATTTAAAAAATATACGATTTATACCTACAAATGTCCTAAAAGTTCTCTAAAATCTCTTCTTCCCCTTTCCCCTTTCTTTCCCTCTCTCTACTCCTTCCGTGACTCCCATATGCACGTTTTGGCACCCCATTGTCTTTCCCAGTGTCTAATACACTGTTCGTTTTCTGCATTTGTCCTTGCTCTGTGCTACTGATGATTGAAATTGCCTATCTTCAAGTTGCTGCTTCTTCTTCCACCTCACGACTTCTTTAAATTATTGTACTAAAAATTCTAATTTTACTGTTGTAGTTTTCTGCTCTGGGATTCTGACTTTTTTTTAAAAAAGAGTTTCAGTTTATTTTATTTTAGGTTAGGTGCTGCTATAATTTTAGTGTTTTTTAAAGGTTGTTTTTATTTTTTTTAAGTTAAAAATACATTCTTCTTGTATACAATACACTCCAATCAGAGTTTCCCCTCCTTCCACTCCTCCTATTCCCCCTATTTCTCTCTCTCCCAGATCTACTCCCTCTCTATTTCTCTTCAGAAAAAAGCAGTTCTCCAAGATATATCTTGGATATCAACCAGCCTTGATATCAAGTTGTAGTAAGACTAGGTGCATCCTCTTCTATTAAGGTTGGACAAGGCAGCCCAGTAGGAGGAAAGGGTCCCAGAGTCAGGCAATGGAGTCGGAGACAGCCCCTGCTCCTACTGTTAGGAGTTCCACAAGAAAACCAAGCTACATGCTCAAGTGACAGCTCAGCTGGTGAGGATGAGGAGCAAGGGAAACACTCCTCCACTGCTGGTGGGATTGGAAACCTGTACAGCCACTATGGAAATCATTATGGTGGTTCTTCAAACAAATTGAGAATCAATCTACTTTAACACCTACTTATTTTAGCTGAATAAAACATCTCATGTTTAAGTCTAAGGTCTAGACTTACTTAGAAAAAAATTAATTGACTTATTTTTCTCCATTTGTGAAGAACATTCTTTGCTATTCATTTCCATATCTCAGAATGTTTTGGCTCAAAGCTCCATATTTAAGGTAATATGGCAAAGTGGGCTAGTGATTGGGTATAGATTTCTTTAATTGCTTGATCTAATAAAATTCCTAGCCTTTGTTGAGGGGTTTTCTTTCGTTTCAGGCTCCTGTGATGGCCAGAGGTTGATGTTGGAGTGTTGTTCTACACTTTATTGGTCTATTTTACAGTGTTTTTCATTGAAGTTGACACTTGATGTTTCTGCTAGACTGGCTGACTAGCTATCTCTGTCTCCCAGGAAGGGTCACAGACACCTACTAACATATCCACTTCTTTCCACATGTGTGTTGGGACTGGAATTAAGGTCACCATGTTTGTGTAGCAGGTGCCTTGCCCTCTAACCCATCAACCTGGTCTCTGTTACTCACTTTCGTTTGAGGGTACTTTATTTTTACGCGATGACATGAACCAGTGGAGCACTGTGATTGCAATAATCAACTCTGAGATGGTACACAAGACAGAAATTTGTAGAAGCATCATGCCAGCCATCTGAATGAGAAAAGAAACATTCCACATGTGGAACAAGTCATTTGAAAGCAGTGCAAGAAAAGCGTTTTTTTTTGGGTCAGAATGCACCATTTATCCTTTATAGTTCCAAACAATTATGATTATTTCAAGGTAGTGGCTTTCTTATTTATGAGGTGAATCTCTTGCTAAACACTTTAATTATGTTAACAGCTTCCCAACTTTTACTTCTGTTTTACACATGATGGGGCTGGAAAGGAGAGAAAGCAAAGCAGTACATAGTTTACTTCATTTTTCTCAGTCCCCCACCTTTAAAACATTTTTAAAAAATTTCTTTATTTTACATCTTGACTGCTGTTTCTCCTCCCTCTCTCCTCCCCAGTCCCTCCCCACTCTCTCACCCACCTTTATTCCTCCTCCATTTCTTTTCAGAAAAGGGCTGACCTCTGTGGATAACAACCAGCCTTGGCATATCAAGTTGTAGTAAGACTAGGTGCATCCTCTTTTATTAAGATTGGACAAGGCAGCCCAGTAGGGGGAAAGGGTCCCAGAGACAGGCAACAGAGTCAGAGACAGCCCCTGCTACTACTGTTAGGAGTCCCATAAGACCAAGCTACACAATATATGTGGAGAGGGCATGCAGGCTCCCTGGTTGTTAGTTCAGTCTCTGTGAGCCCCTCTGGGCTCATGTTAGTTGTTCTTGACCCCTATGGCTCCTACAATCCGTTCTTCCCCTTTTTCAAGGGATTCCCCAAACTCTGACTGATGTTTGGCTGTGGGTCTTGCTGTTTCCATCAGTTGCTGGGTGAAGCCTCTCTAATGACAGTTGGGTTAGATGCCTATCTATGATTCTCAGTCCCTTTTAATGGGGTTGATAATATGATTATGTTTTATGCTATTATTCTAAGTATATTTGGAATTGTATGTTCTGTTTTTTTTATTACAGCCTTCATGAAGTGAAGTCATTCTTTCTTATGGGAAGAGTGAGACCTTACCAGTGGAATAGGTCATTCTGATAGAGACAGATTCTTTTGGGTTCCCTTGTTTTTTCCCCAGAATGAATTGTGTTTAGAACATCCAACTCTTTTTTTCAATAGCTGATACTTGTCTGGTTTCCAATAGGGAAGCATTTAGTTTATTGTATATTTTAAATAGGTAGATGGACTTAATCCAAAACATCAGTGTGCTGGCTAGTTTATGTCAACTTGACACAAGCTTGAGTTACTAGAGAAAAGGAAGCCTCAATTGAGAAAATACTTTTTATAGGATTGGGTTGTAAGCAAGTCTGTGTGACATGTTCTTAACTGGTGATTGGTGTGGGAGCCCATTGTGGGTGAGCCACCCTTGGGTAGGCAGTCCAGGTCCTATAAGAAAGCAGTCTGAGCAAGCCATGGGAAAGAAGCCAATAAGCAGCACTCCTCCATGGTCTCTGCATCAGCTTCTGTTTCAAGGTTCCTGCCATCATTGAGTTCCTGTTCTGATTTCCTTTGATTATGAACTATGATGTGGAAAAGCCAAATAAAATCTTTTCTTCCCTAGTTGCTTTGGCTATGGTGTTTCATTACAACCATACTAACCCCAATGATTAGTGTTGCCAAATTCATTAACAAGGATTTCATCCTTGCTAGGGGCCATGCTAATCTTCTCTGTATTGTTCCAATTTTAGTATATGTGCTGCCGAAGCGAGCACTTAACAAGGATTTCAAAGGTGATAATCAACAACAAAGCTGACAGCCCTGTATATATATATATATGTATATATATATATATATGTATATATATATATGTGTGTGTGTGTGTGTGTGTGTGTGTGTGTGTGTGTGTGTTTTCTCGGTTGTTTTCATTCTTGTGTCTAATCTCAATTGGAATAAAAGACTGGAGAAGCAGACAGCAATTTATTGGCCTCCTCTACTTGTTCTCCAAGGACATTGTGATAAGTAACATAACATGAATGATTTTTCAACCAGAAATTAACTGTCTCATAGTTACAGATCAATGTGTTGGTAGGACCATGCTTTCCTAGTTGCTCTAAGGAGGGCACTTCCCTCTTTGGATTTGGGAAGCACTATTCCCATGTGTCTTTATATTCACATAGCCACCTTCCTCAAACGCCTTCTTATAAGAGTACCAGTAATATGGTCTGCCCTTCTCCAGAGTTACCTTAGTTTAGCTTAACTAACATTTGCGCATATTAAAAAAACTCCACAATTCAACCTATAATTTTGCTTCTAGATCCTCCAAATTGATGTCCTTTCCAATGTGCAAAACATATTCACCTCATCTCAACATCTTCTCCAATTGTAAGTTATTACAGCACTAATTCTAAGTCTAAAATCTCCCTAAATACCATACAGTCAAACTTTAAATTCTTCTTGAAATCAATTGGAGGAAAGATTTATACTGTGGTTTAGTAGGGACCAAAATTTCTCGTCCCCATGTGCTCACGAAGCCAGAAAGAAGTAGTTCACGGTCAAGATCCAAGCTGGAGTAGAGATACATCCCAAAGTGGGAAATTTAAAAGGAAGGAAAAAAGCTCCCTGCACCCAAATCCCATAGGAGAGAGAGCTGGACCCTCAGAAGTGCTGACACTCCTGAGAAATCAGAGGAGACTACCCTCTACCCACATTCCAGACCCAAGAGGGAATTGCCTAGTGCCAACTGTACCCCCTGGGCACAAGGACCTAGGAGCAATCAGGGGCAGGACCCTTCTGATTCCTAGATGCCTAGAGCTGAAGGACAGTCGCCAGGAGCGCATACATACCTGAGAGCAGAGGTAAGACCCACTTTTATGCTCGAAGTGATCTGCCTGGTGGATTCAGGACACACAGAGGCAGAAGTCCTCTGGGTCAGGGCACTTCCCCTTTCTAGCTCTCTCTGGAACTGAACTGATACCATCCCACAGTTCCCTGCACCCGAATCCCATGGGGAAGAGAGCTGAACACCCAGAAGGGCAGACATCCTGAAACCGCAGAACAGATGACCACTTCTGCACACCTCTGCCCACATCCCTGGCCCAAGGGGAAACTGCATAATGCCTCTGGACACAGGAACATAGGAACAGTAAGCCACCAGTACCTGCAGTTCCGGTCTGTGCCCAGGACTGTACAGAACCGACCAAACAACTCCCTGTACCCAAATCCTGTGGGGGAGAGAGCTGGACCCTCAGAAGTGTGGATACTCCTAAGAAATCAGAGGAGACTGCCCTCTGCCCACATTCCAGACTCAAGAGGGAATGGCATAGTGCCAACTGAGCCCCTGGGTGCAAGGACCTAGGAGCAATCAGGGGCAGGACCCTTCTGACTCTTGCCCACGCCTAGAGCTGAAAGGCAGTTACCAGGAGCACCTATACACCTGAGAGCAGAGCACCTGTTCTTAGGAAAGGCTGAAAGAAAACAGGAAAACAGTTCTACAGGAGTGCTGACACAGAGGCCTACAGGAGGGTCAAGGCACTCTCAGAAACAGCAAGACACGCAAACCCCAGAGACAACCCAGTGGTTAGAGGCAAGTGCAGGAACCTAAGCAACAGAAACCAAGCATCATCAGAACCCAGTTCTCCCACCAAAGAAAATACTGGATAGCCAAACACACTGGAAAAGCAAGATTTAGATTTAAAAATCACATTTTATGATAATGATAGAGGACTTTAAGAAGGACCTAAATAACTACCTTAAATAAATGCAGGATAACACAAGTAAACAAATAGAAGCCCTTAAAGAAGAAACACAAGACTCGAACGGCAGACCCCCCCTCCCCCCGCAGTCCAGACACCACCCGGCCGGACCTGAAGGGAATTGGTCAACAGTTCTCTGCACCCAAATCCCGTGGGAGGGAGAGCTAAACCTTCAGAGGGGCAGACACACCTGAGAAGCCAGAAGAGACTACACTCTGCCCACATTTCTGACTCCAGAGGAAAACACCTAATGCCACCTGGGACCCTGGTGCACCGGGGCTCCGGGAAAAGGTGGCACAGACCCTTCTGGTTGCTGCCCTCACTGAGAGCTCAAAAGCATCCCCCCACGAGCAACTTGAGCCACGGGACCACAGATAAGACCAACTTTTCTGCTCCAAGCAACCTGCCTGGTGGACTCAGGATACAGGCCCACAGAAACAGCTGAAGACCAGTAGACAGGAAAGACTACACGCCCAAAAGCAGAACACTGTGTTCCCATAACTGGCTGAAAGAAAACAGGAACACAGGTGTACAGCACTCCTGACACACAGGCCTATAGGACGGATTAGCCACTGTCAGAAATAGCAGAATAAGGTAACACCAGAGAAAACCTGATGGCGAGAGGCAAGCGCAGGAGCCCAAGCAACAGAAACCAAGACTACATGGCATCATCAGAGCCCAATTCTCCCACCAAAGCAAACACTGAATATCCAAACACACCAGAAAAGCATGATCTAGATTTAAAATCATATTTGATCATGATGCTGGAGGACTTCAAGAAAGACATGAAGAACTCCCTTAGAGAAACACAGGAAAACATAAACAAGTAGAAGCCTATAGAGAGGAATCACAAAAATCCATGAAAGAATTCCAGGAAAACACAATCAAACAGTTGAAGGAATTAAAAATGGAAATAGAAGCAATAAAGAAAGCACAAAGAGAAACAACCCTGGATATAGAAAACCAAAGGAAGAGACAAGGAGCTGTAGATACAAGCATCACAAACAGAATACAAGAGATAGAAGAAAGAATCTCAGGAGCAGAAGACTCCATAGAAATCATCGACACAACGATCAAAGAAAATGTAAAACGGAAAAAGCTACTGGTCCAAAACATACAGGAAATCCAGGACTCAATGAGAAGATCAAACCTAAGGATAATAGGTATAGAAGAGAGTGAAGACTCCCAGCTCAAAGGACCAGTAAATATCTTCAACAAAATCATAGAAGAAAACTTCCCTAACCTAAAGAAAGAATTGCCCATAAACATACAAGAAGCCTACAGAACTCCAAATAGATTGGACGAGAAAAGAAACTCCTCCCGTCACATAATAATCAAAACACCAAATGCACAAAATAAAGAAAGAATATTAAGGAGACACCGCCGGAACCTGAAAGAAACAGACCGGATAAACAGTTCTCTGCACCCAAATCCCGTGGGAGGGAGAGCTAAACCTTCAGAGAGGCAGACAAGCCTGGGAAACCAGAAGAGACTGCTCCCTGCACACACATCTCGGACGCCAGAGGAAAAAGCCAAAAACCATCTGGAACCCTGGTGCACTGAAGCTCCCGGAAGGGGCGGCACAGGTCTTCCTGATTGCTGCCGCTGCAGAGAGCCCGTGGGCAGCACCCCATGAGCGAACTTGAGCCTCAGGACCACAGGTAAGACCAAATTTTCTGCTGCAAGAAAGCTGCCTGGTGAACTCAAGACACAGGCCCACAGGAACAGCTGAAGACCTGTAGAGAGGAAAAACTACACGCCCGAAAGCAGAACACTCTGTCCCCATAACTGACTGAAAGAGAGGAAAACAGGTCTACCGCACTCCTGACACACAGGCTTATAGGACAGTCTAGCCACTGTCAGAAATAGCAGAACAAAGTAACACTAGAGATAATCTGATGGCAAGAGGCAAGCGCAGGAACACAAGCAACAGAAACCAAGACTACATGGCATCATCGGAGCCCAATTCTCCCACCAAAGCAAACACGGAATATCCAAACACACCAGAAAAGCAAGATCTAGTTTCAAAATCATATTTGATCATGATGCTGGAGGACTTCAAGAAAGACATGAAGAACTCCCTTAGAGAACAAGTAGAAGCCTACAGAGAGGAATCGCAAAAATCCCTGAAAGAATTCCAGGAAAACATAAATAAACAAGTAGAAGCCCATAGAGAGGAGACACAAAAATCCCTGAAAGAATTCCAGGAAAACACAATCAAACAGTTGAAGGAATTAAAAATGGAAATAGAAGCAATCAAGAAAGAACACATGGAAACAACCCTGGATATAGAAAACCAAAAGAAGAGACAAGGAGCTGTAGATACAAGCTTCACCAACAGAATACAAGAGATGGAAGAGAGAATCTCAGGAGCAGAAGATTCCATAGAAATCATTGACTCAACTGTCAAAGATAATGTAAAGCGGAAAAAGCTACTGGTCCAAAACATACAGGAAATCCAGGACGCAATGAGAAGATCAAACCTAAGGATAATAGGTATAGAAGAGAGTGAAGACTCCCAGCTCAAAGGACCAGTAAATATCTTCAACAAAATCATAGAAGAAAACTTCCCTAACCTAAAAAAAGAGATACCCATAGACATACAAGAAGCCTACAGAACTCCAAATAGATTGGACCAGAAAAGAAACACCTCCCGTCACATAATTGTCAAAACACCAAACGCACAAAATAAAGAAAGAATATTAAAAGCAGTAAGGGAAAAAGGTCAAGTAACATACAAAGGGAGACCTATCAGAATCACACCAGACTTCTCGCCAGAAACTATGAAGGCCAGAAGATCCTGGACTGATGTCATACAGACCCTAAGAGAACACAAATGCCAGCCCAGGTTACTGTATCCAGCAAAACTCTCAATTAACATTGATGGAGAAACCAAGATATTCCATGACAAAACCAAATTTACACAATATCTTTCTACAAATCCAGCACTACAAAGGATAATAAATGGTAAAGCCCAACATAAGGAGGCAAGCTATACCCTAGAAGAAGCAAGAAACTAATCGTCTTGGCAACAAAACAAAGAGAATGAAAGCACACAAACATAACCTCACATCCAAATATGAATATAAAGGGAAACAATAATCACTATTCCTTAATATCTCTCAATATCAATGGCCTCAACTCCCCAATAAAAAGACATAGATTAACAAACTGGATACGCAACGAGGACCCTGCATTCTGCTGCCTACAGGAAACACACCTCAGACACAAAGACAGACACTACCTCAGAGTGAAAGGCTGGAAAACAACTTTCCAAGCAAATGGTCAGAAGAAGCAAGCTGGAGTAGCCATTCTAATATCAAATAAAATCAATTTCCAACTAAAAGTCATCAAAAAAGATAAGGAAGGACACTTCATATTCATCAAAGGAAAAATCCACCAAGATGAACTCTCAATCCTAAATATCTATGCCCCAAATACAAGGGCACCTACATACGTAAAAGAAACCTTACTAAAGCTCAAAACACACATTGCACCTCACACAATAATAGTGGGAGATTTCAACACCCCACTCTCATCAATGGACAGATCATGGAAACAGAAATTAAACAGTGATGTCGACAGACTAAGAGAAGTCATGAGCCAAATGGACTTAACGGATATTTATAGAACATTCTATCCTAAAGCAAAAGGATATACCTTCTTCTCAGCTCCTCATGGTACTTTCTCCAAAATTGACCATATAATTGGTCAAAAAACGGGCCTCAACAGGTACAGAAAGATAGAAATAATCCCATGCGTGCTATTGGACCACCACGGCCTAAAACTGGTCTTCAATAACAATAAGGGAAGAATGCCCACATATACATGGAAATTGAACAATGCTCTACTCAATGATAACCTGGTCAAGGAAGAAATAAAGAAAGAAATTAAAAACTTTTTAGAATTTAATGAAAATGAAGATACAACATACTCAAACTTATGGGACACAATGAAAGCTGTGCTAAGAGGAAAACTCATAGCTCTGAGTGCCTGCAGAAAGAAACAGGAAAGAGTATATGTCAGCAGCTTGACAGCACACCTAAAAGCTCTAGAACAAAAAGAAGCGAATACACCCAGGAGGAGTAGAAGGCAGGAAATAATCAAACTCAGAGCTGAAATCAACCAAGTAGAAACAAAAAGGACCATAGAAAGAATCAACAGAACCAAAAGTTGGTTCTTTGAGAAAATCAACAAGATAGATAAACCCTTAGCCAGACTAACGAGAGGACACAGAGAGTGTGTCCAAATTAACAAAATCAGAAATGAAAAGGGAGACATAACTGCAGATTCAGAGGAAATTCAAAAAATCATCAGATCTTAGTATAAAAACCTATATTCAACAAAACTTGAAAATCTGCAGGAAATGGACAATTTCCTAGACAGATACCAGGTATTGAAGTTAAATCAGGAACAGATAAACCAGTTAAACAACCCCATAACTCCTAAGGAAATAGAAGCAGTCATTAAAGGTCTCCCAACCAAAAAGAGCCCAGGTCCAGACGGGTTTAGTGCAGAATTCTATCAAACCTTCATAGAAGACCTCATACCAATATTATCCAAACTATTCCACAAAATTGAAACAGATGGAGCCCTACCGAATTCCTTCTACGAAGCCACAATTACTCTTATACCTAAACCACACAAAGACACAACAAAGAAAGAGAACTTCAGACCAATTTCCCTTATGAATATCGACGCAAAAATACTCAATAAAATTCTGGCAAACCGAATTCAAGAGCACATCAAAACAATCATCCACCATGATCAAGTAGGCTTCATCCCAGGCATGCAGGGATGGTTTAATATACGGAAAACCATCAACGTGATCCATTATATAAACAAACTGAAAGAACAGAACCACATGATCATTTCATTAGATGCTGAGAAAGCATTTGACAAAATTCAACACCCCTTCATGATAAAAGTCCTGGAAAGAATAGGAATTCAAGGCCCATACCTAAACATAGTAAAAGCCATATACAGCAAACCAGTTGCTAACATTAAACTAAATGGAGAGAAACTTGAAGCAATCCCACTAAAATCAGGGACTAGACAAGGCTGCCCACTCTCTCCCTACTTATTCAATATAGTTCTTGAAGTTCTAGCCAGAGCAATCAGACAACAAAAGGAGATCAAGGGGATACAGATCGGAAAAGAAGAGGTCAAAATATCACTATTTGCAGATGACATGATAGTATATTTAAGTGATCCCAAAAGTTCCACCAGAGAACTACTAAAGCTGATAAACAACTTCAGCAAAGTGGCTGGGTATAAAATTAACTCAAATAAATCAGTTGCCTTCCTCTATACAAAAGAGAAACAAGCCGAGAAAGAAATTAGGGAAACGACACCCTTCATAATAGACCCAAATAATATAAAGTACCTCGGTGTGACTTTAACCAAGCAAGTAAAAGATCTGTACAATAAGAACTTCAAGACACTGAGGAAAGAAATTGAAGAAGACCTCAGAAGATGGAAAGATCTCCCATGCTCATGGATTGGCAGGATTAATATAGTAAAAATGGCCATTTTACCAAAAGCAATCTACAGATTCAATGCAATCCCCATCAAAATACCAATCCAATTCTTCAAAGAGTTAGACAGAACAATTTGCAAATTCATCTGGAATAACAAAAAAACCCAGGATAGCTAAAGCTATCCTCAACAATAAAAGGACTTCAGGGGGAATCACTATCCCTGAACTCAAGCAGTATTACAGAGCAATAGTGATAAAAACTGCATGGTATTGGTACAGAGACAGACAGATAGACCAATGGAATAGAATTGAAGACCCAGAAATGAGCCCACACACCTATGGTCACTTGATTTTTGACAAAGGAGCCAAAACCATCCAATGGAAAAAAGATAGCATTTTCAGCAAATGGTGCTGGTTCAACTGGAGGGCAACATGTAGAAGAATGCAGATCGATCCATGCTTATCACCCTGTACAAAGCTTAAGTCCAAGTGGATCAAGGACCTCCACATCAAACCAGACACACTCAAACTAATAGAAGAAAAACTAGGGAAGCATCTGGAACACATGGGCACTGGAAAAAATTTCCTGAACAAAACACCAATGGCTTATGCTCTAAGATCAAGAATCGACAAATGGGATCTCATAAAACTGCAAAGCTTCTGTAAGGCAAAGGACACTGTGGTTAGGACAAAACGGCAACCAACAGATTGGGAAAAGATCTTTACCAATCCTACAACAGATAGCCTTATATCCAAAATATACAAAGAACTCAAGAAGTTAGACCGCAGGGAAACAAATAACCCTATTAAAAAATGGGGTTCAGAGCTAAACAAAGAATTCACAGCTGAGGAATGCCGAATGGCTGAGAAACACCTAAAGAAATGTTCAACATCTTTAGTCATAAGGGAAATGCAAATCAAAACATCCCTGAGATTTCACCTCACACCAGTGAGAATAGCTAAGATCAAAAACTCAGGTGACAGCAGATGCTGGCGAGGATGTGGAGAAAGAGGAACACTCCTCCATTGTTGGTGGGATTGCAGACTGGTAAAACCATTCTGGAAATCAGTCTGGAGGTTCCTCAGAAAATTGGACATTGAACTGCCTGAGGATCCAGCTATACCTCTCTTGGGCATATACCCAAAAGATGCCTCAACATATAAAAGAGACACATGCTCCACTATGTTCATCGCAGCCTTATTTATAATAGCCAGAAAATGGAAAGAACCCAGATGCCCTTCAACAGAGGAATGGATACAGAAAATGTGGTACATCTACACAATGGAATATTACTCAGCTATCAAAAACAACGAGTTTATGAAATTCGTAGGCAAATGGTTGGAACTGGAAAATATCATCCTGAGTGAGCTAACCCAATCACAGAAAGACATACATGGTATGCACTCATTGATAAGTGGCTATTAGCCCAAATGCTTGAATTACCCTAGATCCCTAGAACAAACGAAACTCAAGACGGATGATCAAAATGTGAATGCTTCACTCCTTCTTTAAATGAGGAAAAAGAATACCCTTGGCAGGGAAGGGAGAGGCAAAGATTAAAACAGAGACTGAAGGAACACCCATTCAGAGCCTGCCCCACATGTGGCCCATACATATACAGCCACCCAATTAGACAAGATGGATGAAGCAAAGAAGTGCAGACTGACAGGAGCCGGATGTAGATCTCTCCTGAGAGACATAGCCAGAATACAGCAAATACAGAGGCGAATGCCAGCAGCAAACCACTGAACTGAGAATAGGTCCCCTATTGAAGGAATCAGAGAAAGAACTGGAAGAGCTTGAAGGGGCTCGAGACCCCAAAAGTACAACAATGCCAAGCAACCAGAGCTTCCAGGGACTAAGCCACTACCTAAAGACTATACATGGACTGACCCTGGACTCTGACCCCATAGGTAGCAATGAATATCCTAGTAAGAGCACCAGTGGAAGGGGAAGCCCTGGGTCCTGCTAAGACTGAACCCCCAGTGAACTAGTCTATGGGGGGAGGGCGGCAATGGGGGGAGGGTTGGGAGGGGAACACCCATAAGGAAGGGGAGGGGGGAGGGGGATGTTTGCCTGGAAACCGGGAAAGGGAATAACACTCGAAATGTATATAAGAAATACTCAAGTTAATAAAAAAAAAAAAGAAAGAATATTAAAAGCAGTAAGGGAAAAAGGTCAAGTAACATATAAAGGCAGACCTATCAGAATCACACAAGATTTCTCACCAGAGGCTATGAAAGCCAGAAGATCCTGGACAGATAACATACAGACCCTAAGAGTACACAAATGCCAGCCCAGGTTACTGTATCCTGCAAAACTCTCAATTAACATAGATGGAGAAACCAAGATATTCCATGACGAAACCAAATTTACACAATATCTTTCTACAAATCCAGCCCTACAAAGGATAATAAGTTGTAAAGCCCAACATAAGGAGGCAAGCTACACTCTAGAAAAAGTTAGAAACTAATCGTCTTGGCAACAAAACACAGAGAAGAAAAGCACACAAACATAATCTCATATCCAAATATGAATATAACAGGAAGCAATAATCACTATTCCTTAATATCTCTCAACACCAATGGTCTCAACTCTTCAATAAAAAGGCATAGATTAACAAACTGGATACGCATTGAGGACCCTGCTTTCTGCTGCCTACAGGAAATACACCTCAGAGACAAAGACAGACACTACCTCAGAGTGAAAGGCTGGAAATCAACTTTCCAAGCAAATGGTCGGAAGAAGCAAGCTGGAATAGCCATTCTAATATCAAATAAAATCAATTTTCAACTAAAAGTCATCAAAAAAGATAAGGAAGGACACTTCATATTCATCAAAGGAAAAATCCACCAAGATGAACTCTCAATCCTAAATATCTATGCTCCAAATACAAGGGCACCTACATACATAAAAGAAACCTTACTAAAGCTCAAAACACACATTGCACCTCACACAATAATAGTAGGAGATTTCAACACCCCACTCTCATCAATGGACAGGTCATGGAAACAGAAATTAAACAGAGACGTAGACAGACTAAGAGAAGTCATGAACCAAATGGACTTAACAGATATTTATAGAACATTCTATCCTAAAGCAAAAGGATATACATTCTTCTCAGCACCTCATGGTACTTTCTCCAAAATTGACCATATAATTGGTCATAAAACAGGCCTCAACAGATACAGAAAGATAGAAATAATCCCATGCATCCTATCAGACCACCATGGGCTAAAGCTGGTCTTCAATAACAATAAGGGAAGAACACCCACATATACATGGAAGTTGAACAATGCTCTACTCAATGATAACCTGGTCAAGGAAGAAATAAAGAAATTAAAGACTTCTTAGAATTTAATGAAAACGAAGGTACAACATACCCAAAATTATGGGACACAATGAAAGCTGTGCTAAGAGGAAAACTCATAGCTCTGAGTGGCTGCAGAAAGCAACAGGAGAGAGCATATGTCAGCAGCTTGACAGCACACCTAAAAGTTCTAGAACAAAAAGAAGCAAATACACCCAGGAGGAGTAGAAGGCAGGAAATAATCAAACTCAGAGCTGAAATCAACCAAGTAGAAACAAAAAGGACCATAGAAAGAATCAATAGAACCAAAAGTTGGTTCTTTGAGAAAGTCAACAAGATAGATAAACCCTTAGCCAAACTAACGAGAGGACCCAGAGAGTGTGTCCAAATTAACAAAATCAGAAGTGAAAAGGGAGACATAACTACAGAATCAGAGGAAATTAAAAAAATCATCGGAGCCTACTACAAAAGCCTATATTCAACAAAACTTGAAAATCTGCAGGAAATGGACAATTTCCTAGACAGATACCAAGTATCGAAGTTAAATCAGGAACAGATAAACCATTTAAACAACCCCATAACTCCTAACGAAATAGAAGCAGTCATTAAAGGTCTCCCAACCAAAAATTGCCCAGGTCCGGACGGGTTCAGTGCAGAATCCTATCAGACCTTCATAGAAGACCTCATACCAATACTATCCAAACTATTCCACAAAATTGAAACAGATGGAGAGCTACCGAATTCCTTCTATGAAGCCACAATTACTCTTATACCTAAACCACACAAAGACCTAACAAAGAAAGAGAACTTCAGACCAATTTCCCTTATGAATATTGACGCAAAAATACTCAATAAAATTCTGGCAAACTGAATCCAAGAGCACATCAAAATAATCATCCACCAGATCAAGTAGGCTTCATCCCAGGCATGCAGGGATGGTTTAATATAGGGAAAAACATCAATGTAATCCATTATATAAACAAACTGAAAGAATAAAACCACATGATCATTTCATTAGATGCAGAGAAAGCATTTGACAAAATTCAACACCCTTTCATGATAAAAGTCCTGGAAAGAATAGGAATTCAAGGCCCATACCTAAACATAGTAAAAGCCATATACAGCAAACCAGTTGCTAACATTAAACTAAATGGAGAGAAGATTGAAGCCATCCCACTAAAATCAGGGACTAGACAAGGCTGCCCACTCTCTCCCTACCTATTCAATATAGTGCTTGAAGTTCTAGCCAGAGCAATCAGACAACAAAAGGAGGTCAAGGGGATACAGAATGGAAAAGAAGAAGTCAAAATATCATTATTTGCAGATGATATGATAGTATATTTAAGTGATCCCAAAAGTTCCACCAGAGAACTACTAAACCTGATAAAGAACTTCAGCAAAGTGGCTGGGAATAAAATTAACTCAAATAAATCAGTAGCCTTCCTCTACACAAAAGAGAAGCAAGCCGAGCAAGATATTAGGGAAACGACACCCTTCATAATAGTACCAAATAATATAAAATACCTCAGTGTGACGTTAACCAAGCAAGTAAAGATCTGTATGATAAGAAATTCAAGCCCCTGAAGAAAGAAATTGAAGAAGACCTCAGAAGATGGAAAGATCTCCCATGCTCATGGATTGGCAGGATTAACATAGTAAAAATGGCAATTTTACCAAAAGCGATCTACAGATTCAATGCAATCCCTATCAAAATACCAATCCAATTCTTCAAAGAGTTAGACAGAACAGTTTGCAAATTCATCTGGAATAACAAAAAATTCAGGAGAGCTAAAACTATCCTCAACAATAAAAGGGGTAACAAGGCCACACTTACTAACTGTGCCACTTCCCATGGGCCACGCATATTCAAACCACCACATGGGAAACGCCTTAGAACCGAGTCAGCTTTAAGTCACTGCTGTTATCACTGTAGCCTATGCTGAGGTTTGCGCTGCCATTGAACAACTTCACTCCTGGGACCTTCACTATCTAGATCCAAGGAGCTTTCCAGGGACCTTTGGTGATGGATACCAGGGCTGACCGCCACCCTCTTCCCAGAGGTGTTTCCTGTCAACCTGCCTACCAATGCTCTAGGTAACAGATTCTCCTCTGCACTATGTAGACAGTGCCATTTTCGTTCGAGCTCCCTCGATGGGTCTATTGACTGTGGGCCGGTGAGCAACGTGGGAAGCCGTGCCTGATGTCTGCAGAGATCCAGAAGAGAAGGAAGAAGGAAGAAGAAGCTGCCACTGAGAAGGCTGTGACCAAGGAGGAATTTCAGGATGAATGGCCTGTGCTAGTGCCTGAGTTTGCTGCTGCTCAGGAGAGGGTGACAGACCGGTCTGAGTGTTCAGGTGCCCTTCCTGCCTGTCTGGCAGAGCCTTACTGAAGACTGGAGTGCCAGCCGCTTAGGGCTGGACTGCAGCTCCCACTGGTCAGCCACTGAATGGAGTCCAACAGCTACCAAGTGCTCACAGAAAGGTCAGCAACTGTATGGTCTTTACTTTTACCAGGGGTAAACCCCTGCAGAGTGGAGTCTCTGTGAGACTCAGAGTCCACAGGGCTTGGAAAGTTACAGTCCAGAAAGGCAGGGCCCCACCCAGAGGGTGAAGAGTTCCCCTTTTTAGCCACAGTTGACCATTGCTAGGGGTTAGAGCAGTGGCTCTCAACCTTCCTAATGCTGTGACCCTTTAATACAGTTCTTCTTCAAGATGTGGGGACACCCAGCCATAAAATTAGTTCATTACTAACTCATTGGATTAGCGCATCATTAAAAAGATATCAGGTTATCAATATACATCTTTCCTGGCTGACCATTACTGGGGCCCCCCAGGGCAGGGCAGTCAAGAATCTAGAGAGACAAGTTGATTTACTTCTAGAAACCAAATTACCATAGTTAGCCATAGCTGTTCTCCAGACACTTCAAAGTGGAAAGGTGGATGGGGAACGGTTTCTAACTAAACATAAATCATATAAAACACAGTAGAAACTTGGGCATCGTGGCACATAGGTGTGATCATGGCCCTCAAGAGATAGAGGCGGGGCAACTGGAGCCCACGGCTCTCAAAAAAGCTAAAAGTAAATAAAATGGCATCCTAGTGGTATAAGATCTAGTGTTTTGTTTTAAATCTGCGCCCCTGAGCACCTGGCACATAACAGACATTGAGAATATTCTTGAATACTTCAAAGATGGGAAAATGGCCAGAAAACAGAAATACTCAACACCACCATTCAGGAGGGAGAGCCACAGCTCGATTCTACTTCTCCTCCACTGGAGCGATGGCTTCACAAGTCAGGCAATACCAAGTGTTTGTGAATATGGGGAGGAATTGGAGTCCTCATCAACTGCTGGTGAGACATCTTGCCAAGTCCAATGTGATATTATAGCTGCCACTCCTAGGTTTAGACTGAAGAAAACAGAACAAACATCCACACAGAAACTTGTGTACAGTACCGTTATCCACAGCAGCAAAAACGCGGAAGCCCAGGTGTCCATCGCTGGGTGAAGACTGGCAGACAAGGAAGTCCCCGTGGACAGAAAGTGGGTTAGTGGCTGCGTAGGACGTGGGCATGAGGTAGGAAGTGGGTATGAAGCTGCAGGGTGTCTTTGAGATGATGAACGTGTTTTAAAATCACAACACACAACGTGTGTTAATCACAACGTGTTTTAAATTGCACAACAAATTAAGGTCATGCCATTGTTTACTGTGTGGGGTGAATGGTATGAAGGTATTACAGATAATAGCCTTCAGATGTTAGGAGAGAAGAAGGGTGGAAAACTGTCCGTTCCACATTCCTTGTTGATTGTATTCCTCCTGCTCTTGGCCTGCTAGGACTCTCATAACAGAGTGAACAGACTAAACAACAGAAATGTATTTTCTCAGTTCTGGAAGAACAAGTTCGAGGTTCTGAGACAGTTGAGCTTCAGGATACTGGCTTGTGGAGGACAGTCTTCTCACCATGCCCTCATGGGCTCTCCTTACTGTGCACACTGAGAAAGAGCCAACTTCTGTCTCTTATGAGGACACCAGACCTACTGGATGGCGGGGACTGCCCTTGTAACCTCATTTACCCTTGGTTACTTCCTTAGAAACCTTTCCAAACACAGCTGCACTGGGGTCAGTGTATAAACACACCAGTTGGGGTATATAAATATTGAGACTGTCACAGATACAGAAGTTATGGTCACCCAGTGACCTCCTGCCTGGTGCCCCGGGCTGCAGAGCAGTTGACTTGATCGCCCATTTGAGCTGCAGCTGAAGGCAGCCATGGCAACCTGGAGATTCATCCCCAAACTTCCCAGGATGCCCTGTAGGCAAAGCTTGGGGACTGCTCAAGATGAGGAGTAGGCTTTTGAGTAAACCCAGAGGGGTCAGAAGGAGGATCCCATCAAGTCTGCAGAGATAAACAGAGTGGCCAGTGTGTACAAGGAGAGAGGCAGCCAATTGCAGCACTGTTGGAAAGCCGCACCAGACACAGGCGAGAAAACGGACAGTGGCTGTTGCATAGCACTGAGTAGTTGGTCCAGAGGCCCACGTACCCAACCGGTGAGCCCAGTACAGCGAACAGCAGGATGCAGAAGGCTGTATGTAGGCTGCCTGTGCATACAGATCAAGACGAAGACATAACATGTTGTGTTTGCCCGTGCAGTCTTAGAGCATTCAAGACAAAGACCTGACGCATGAACATGTGTGCATGCTGTCCATTTCAGAGCCCTGAGGGTGGGCACCCCTGACTGTTCTGGACCCACAGAGAAGGCATGACAGATATAACACAGCACACAGCACAGCTGAAGGTTAAAGCATGGGGAATCCCT
This sequence comes from Rattus norvegicus, assembly GCF_021556685.1. Classification (NCBI taxonomy): domain Eukaryota; kingdom Metazoa; phylum Chordata; class Mammalia; order Rodentia; family Muridae; genus Rattus; species Rattus norvegicus. Next base: position 220,645,641 of record NC_141534.1, read on the forward strand.
TGGTTGGGGATGGGTAATCCCATTTCAATTAAATTTTCAACTGATTAAAAACATAAAAAAAAACCAATAAAAGGACTTCTGGGGGAATCACTATCCCTGAACTCAAGCAGTATTACAGAGAAATAGTGATAAAAACTGCATGGTATTGGTACAGAGACAGACAGATAGACCAGTGGAATAGAATTGAAGACCCAGAAATGAACCCATATACTTATGGGCACTTGATTTTTGACAAAGGAGCCAAAACCATCCAATGGAAAAAAAGATAGCATTTTCAGCAAATGGTGCTGGTTCAACTGGAGCTCAGCATATAGAAGAATGGAGATCGATCCATGCTTATCACCCTGTACAAAGCTTAAGTCCAAGTGGATCAAGGATCTCCACATCAAACCAGATACACTCAAACTAACAGAAGAAAAGGTGGGGAAGCATCTCAAACACATGGGCACTGGAGAAAATTTCCTGAACAAAACACCAATGGCCTATGCTCTAAGATCAAGAATCGACAAATGGGATCTCATAAAACTGCAAAGCTTCTGTAAGGCAATGGATACTGTTTTTAGGACAAAATGGCAACCAACAGATTGGGAAAAGATCTTTACCAATCCTACAACAGATAGAGGTCTTTTATCCAAAATATACAAAGAACTCAAGAAGTTAGACCACAGGGAGACAAATAACCCTATTAAAAATGGGGTTCAGAGCTAAACAAAGAATTCACAGCTGATGAATGTCATATGGCTAAGAAACACCTAAAGAAATGTTCAACATCTTTAGTCATAAGGGAAATGCAAATCAAAAGAACCCTGAGATTTCACCTCACAGCAGTGAGAATGGCTAAGATCAAAAACTCAGGTGACAGCAAATGCTGGCGAGGATGTGGAGAAAGAGGAACACTCCTCCATTGCTGGTGGGACTGCAAACTGGTACAACCATCTGGAAATCAGTCTGGAGGTTCCTCAGAAAATTGGACATTGAACTATCTGAGGACCCAGCTATACCTCTCTTGGGCATATACCCAAAAGATGCCCCAACGTATAACAAAGACACATGCTCCACTTTGTTCATAGCAGCCTTATTTATAATAGCCAGAAGCTGGAAAGAACCCAGATGCCCTTCAACAGGGCAATGGATACAGAAAATGTGGTACATATACACAATGGAATATTATTCAGCTATCAAAAACAATGACCTTATGAAATTCATTGGCAAATGGAATGAACTGGAAAATATCATCCTGAGTGAGATAACCCAATCACAGAAAAACACACATGGTATTCACTCATTGATAGGTGGCTATTAGCCCAAATGCTTCAATTACCTAGGTGCACAGAACACATGAAACTCAAGAAGGATGATCAAAATGCGAATGCTTCACTCCTTCTTTAAAAGGGGAACAAGAAAACCCTTGGCACGGAATAGGGAGGCAATGTTTAGAACAGAGGCAGAAGGAACTCCCATTCAGAGCCTGCTTCACATGAGGCCCATACATATACAGCCACCCAATTAGACAAGATGGATGAAGCAAAGAAGTGCAGGCTGACAGGAACCAGATGTAGATCTCTCCTGAGAGACACAGCCAGAATACAGCCAATATGTAGGCGAATGCCAGCAGCGATCCACTGAACTGAGATTGGGCCCCCTGTTGCAGGAATCAGAGAAAGGTCTGGAAGAGCTTGAAGGTGCTTGAGACCTCATATGAAAAACAATGCCAACCAACCAGAGCTTCCAGGGACTAAGCCACTACCCAAAGACTGTACATGGACTGACCCTGGGCTCCAACCTCATAGGTAGCAATGAATAGCCTAGTAAGAGCACCAGTGGAAGGGGAAGCCCTTGTTCCTGCCAAGACTGAACCCCCAGTGAATGGGATTGTTGGGGGGAGGGCGGTAATGGTGGGAGGATGGGGAGGGGAAAACTCACATAGAAGAGGAGGGGGAGGGGTTAGGGGGATGCTAACCTGGAAACCGGGAAGGGGAATAATAATCGAAATGTAAATAAGAAATACTCAAGTTAATAAAGATTAAAAAAAGAAAAAAAAAGAAGAAACACAAAAATCCCTGAAAAAATTGTAGGAAAACACAACCAAACAGGTGAAGGAATTAAACAAAACCATACAGGATTTAAAAATGGAAATAGAAACAATAAAGAAAGCACAAAAGGAGACAACCCTGGATATAGAAAACTTAAGGAAGAGACAAGGAGTCATAGATATGGGCATCACCAACAGGATACAAGAGATAGAAGAAAGAATCTGAGGGGCAGAAAATACCATAGAAAACATCGACACAACGGTCAAAGATAATGCAAAATGGAAAAATCTCCTAGCCCAAAACATCCAGGAAATCCAGGACACAATGAATAAATGAATCTGAAGGATAATACGTATAGAAGAGAGTGAGGACTCCCAACTTAAAGGACCAGTAAATATCACCAACAAAGTTAAAGAAGAAAACTTCCCTAACCTAAAGAAAGAGATGCCCATAAACATACAAGAAGCCTACAGAACTCCAAATAGATTGGACTGGAAGAGAAATTCCTCCCGTCACATAATAGTTAAAACACCAAATGCACAAAACAAAGAAAGAATATTAAAAGTTGTAAGGGAAAAAGGTCAAGTGACATATAAAGGCAGACCTATAAGAATTACACCAGACTTCTCACCAGAGACTATGAAAGCTAGAAGATGCTGGACAGATGTCATACAGACCTTAAGAGAACACTATATCCAGCAAAACTTTCTGTTACCATAGATGGAGAAACCAACAAAACCAAATTTACACAATATCTTTCTATAAATCCAGCCCTACAAATGATAATAGATGGAAAACTCCAACACTAGGAGAGAAACTATGCCATACAGAAAGCGAGAATATAATCTCCTTGCAATGAAACAAAAAGATAGCCACACAAACATAATTCCACCTCTAAAAATGAGAACAACAGGAAGCGACAATTACTATTCCTTAATATCTCTCAACATCAACGGACAAAATTACCCAGTAAAAAGACATAGACTAACAGTCTGGATACGTAAAGAGGACCCAGCATTTTGCTACATGCAGGAAACACACCTTAGAGACAAAGACAGACACTATCTCAGAGTAAATGGCTGGAAAACAAGTTTCTAAGCAAATGGCCTGAAGAAACAAGCTGGAGTTGCCATTCTAATATCAAATAAAATTGACTTTAAACCAAAAGTCATCAAAAAAGATAAGGAAGGACACTTCATATTCATCAAAGGAAAAAATCCACCAAGATGAACTCTCAATCCTTAATATTTATACTCCAAATACAAAGGCACCTACATTCATAAAAGAAACCTTACTAAAGCTCAAACCACACATTGCTCCTCACACAATAATTGTAGGAGATTTCAACACCCCACTCTCATTACCATGGAAACAGAAATTAAACAGAGACATGGAGAAACTAACAGAAGTTTTGAATCAAATGGATTTAACAGATATTTATAGAATACTCCATCCTAAAACAAAAGGATATACCTTCTTCCCACAACCTCATGGTACCTTCTCCAAAATTGACCATATAATTGGTCATAAAACAGGCCTCAACAGATACAGGAAAATAGAAATAATCCCATGCATCCTAACAAATCACCATGGACTAAGGCTGGTCTTCAATAACAACAATAATGACAGAAAGTTCACATATACATGGAAGTTGTACAATGTTCTACTCAATGACAACTTGGTCAAGGAAGAAATAAAGTAAGAAATTAAAGACTTCTTAGAATTTAATGAAAACAAAGATACAGCATACCCAAACTTATGGGACACAATGAAAGCAGTGCTAAGAGGAAAACTCATAGCTCTGAGTACCTGCAAAAAGACACAGGAGAGAGCATATGGCAGCAGCTTGACAGCACATCTAAAAGCTCTAGAACAAAAAGAAATAAATAAACCCAAGAGGAGTAGAAGGCAGGAAATAATCAAATTCAGGGCTGAAATCAACCAAGTAGAAACGAAAAGGATTATACAAAGAATAGAGAAAACCAGAAGCTGGTTCCTTGAGATAATCAACAAGATAGGTAAACGGTTAGTCAGACTAATGAGAGGTCACAGAGAGTTTATCCAAATTAACAAAATCAGAAATGAAAAGGGAGACATAAAAACAAAATCTGAGGAAATTAAACAATCATCAGATACTACAACAAAAGCCTATATTTAACAAAACTGGAAAATCTGTAGGAAATGTAGGACAATAATCTAGACAGATACCAGGTACGAAATTTAAATCAGGAACAAATAAACCATCTAAACAACCCCATAACTCCTAAAGAAATAGAAGCAGTTATTAAAAGTCTCGAAACCACAAAGAGCCCAAGACCAGAGGGGTTTAGGGCAGAATTCTATCATACCTTTATAGAAGACCTCATACCAATACTGTCCAAACTATTCCACAAAATAGGAACAGACCTAGCACTACAAAATTCCTTCTATGAAGACACAATTACTCTCATGCCGAAACCACACAAAGACCCAACAAACAAAGAGAACTTCAGACCAATTACCCCTATGATTATTGACACAAAAATATTCAATAAAATTCTTGCAAACCGAATCCAAGGACACATCAAAATGATCGTCCATCATGATCAAGTAGGCTTCATCCCAGGGATGCAGGGATGGTTCAATATATGGAAATCCATCAACATAATCCATTATATAAACAAACTGAAAGAGAACATGACCATTTCATTAGATGCTGAGAAAGCATTTGACAAAATTCAACCCGTTCATGATAAAAGTCCTGGAAAGAATAGGAATTCAAGGTCCATACCTAAACATAGTAAAAGCCATATACAGCAAACCAGTAGCTAATATCAAACTAAATGGAGAGAAACTTGAAGCAATCCCAGTAAAATCAGGGAATAGACAAGGCTGCCTACTCTCTCCATACTTATTCAATATAGTACTCGAAGTTCTAGCCAGAGCAATCGGACAACAAAAGGAGGTCAAAGGGATACAAATTGGAAGGAATGAAGTCAAAATATCACTATTTGTAGATGATATGATATTATACTTAAGTGATCCCAAAAGTTCCACCAGAGAACTACTTAACCTGATGAACCACTTCAGCAGAGTGTCAGGGTATAAAATTAACTCAAACACATCAGTACCCTTCCTCTACTCAAAGGATAAACAGGCTTAGAAAGAAATTAGGGAAATGACACCTTTCAGAATAGTCACAAATAATATAAAATATCTTGGTGTGATTCTCAACAAGCAAGTGAAAGATCTGTATGACAAGAACTTCAAGAAGGAAGAATGAAATCGAAGAAGATCTCAGAAGATGGAAAGATCTCCCATGTTCATGGATTGGCAGGATTAATATAGTAAATATGGCCATTTTGCCAAAAGCAATGTACAGATTCAATGTAATCCCCATCAAAATTCCTACTCAATTCTTTATAGAGATAGAAAGTGCAATTTGAAAATTCATTTTTAATAATAAAAAACCCAGGATAGTGAAAACTATACTCAACAATAAAAGAACTTCTGGGGGAATCACCATTCCTGATCTCAAGCAGTATTACAGAGCAATAGTCATAAAAACTTTATGGTATTGTTACATAGACAGGCAGATAGATCAGTTGAACAGAATTGAAGACCCAGAAATGAACCCATACACCTATGGTCACTTGATCTTTGACAAAAACCATCCATTTTCAACAAATGGTGCTGGTTCAACTGGGGGTCAGCATGTAGAAGAATGCAAATCGATTCATTCTTATCATCCTGTACAAAACTTAAGTCCAAGTGGATCAAGGACCTTCACATCAAACCAGATACACTCAATCTAATGAAAAGAAGGAGGGAAGAGTCTCGATCACATGGGCATTGGGGAAAATTTCCTGAACAGAACAACAATGGCTTATGCTCTAAGAACAAGAATCGACAAATGGGACCTCCTAAAACTGCAAAGCTTCTGCAAGGCAAAGGACAATATCATTAGGACAAAATGGCAATCAACAGATTGGAAACAGATCTTTACCAATCCTACATCTGATAGAGGGCTAATATCCAAAATATACAACGAACTCAAGAAATTAGACATTAGAGAGACAAATAACCCTATTAAAAATGGGGTACAGAGCTAAACAAAACATTTTTAGCTGAGGAATATCAAATGGACGAAAAGCACCTAAAGAAATGTTCAACATCTTTAGTCATCAGGGAAATGCAAATCAAAACAACACTGAGATTCTACCTCACACCAGTCAGAATGGCTAAGATAAAAAACTCAGGTGACAGCAGATGCTGGTGAGGATGTGGAGAAAGAGGAACACTCCTCCAGTGTTGGTGGGATTGTAGACTGGTATAACCACTCTGGAAATCAGTCTGGAGTTTCCTCAGAAAATTGGACATTGAACTACCTGAGGACACAACTGTACCCCTCCTTGGCATATACCCAAAAGATGCTCCAACATACAACAAAGACACGTGCTCCACTATGTTCATAGCAGCCTTATTTATAATAGCCAGAAGCTGGAAAGTACCCAGATACCCTCCAACAGAGGAACGGATCCCAAAAATTTCATCCATTTACACAATGGAATACTACTCAGCTATCAGAAACAATGACTTCATGAAATTCATAGGCAAATGGAATGAACTGGAAAATATCATCCTGAGTGAGGTAATCCAATCACCAAAAAACACACTTGGTATTCACTCATTAATAAGTGGATATTAGACAAAATGCTCAAATTACCCAAGGTGCAAACCACAGACCACAGGAAGCTGAAAAAGAAGGATGACCAAAATGCAGATGCTCCCACCCCTTCTTAAAAGGGGGAACAAAAATATCCATAGGATGGGATATGGAAGCAAAGATTAGAGCAGAGACTGAAGGAATGGCCACTCAGAGCTGCCCGACATGTGGCCCATATATATACATACACAGCCACGAAAACTAGGTAAGATTGATGAAGCTAAAAAGTGCGTGCTGAAAGGGACCAGATATAGATCTCTCCTCAGGGACACATCCAGAGCATGTCAAATCCAGAGGTCAATGCTAGCAGCAAACCATTGAACTGAAAACAGGACCCCCTTTGGGGGAATTAGAGGAAAGACTGAAAGAGTTGAAGGGGGTTCCAACCCCATAAGAGCAACAATGCCAACCAACTAGAGCTTCCAGGGACTAAACCACTACACAAAGACTATACATGGACCGACCCAGGGCTCCAAAAGCATATGTAGCAGAGAATAGCCTTGTTGGGGCACCAGGGGAAGGAGAAGCCCTTGGTCCTGCCAAGACTGGACCCCCAGTGCAGGGGAATGTCGGAGCAGGGGTGGTAAGGGGGTGGATAGGGCGGGGGACACCCTTATGGGGGAGGAGTTGCGGATGGAGGCTTACGGACAGGAGACCGGGAAAGGGAATAACATTTGAAATGTAAATAAAGAGATATATCTAATTAAAAAAAAGAGTGGAGCAATACTACAATATTATTAAAAAAATGGAGGAAAAGCTCCCAGGGCCTATTTACATCCACAACCCAGTTGAGCTACATTTTGGTAGATTTAAAGGAATGAAAACAGTCCTTCTCAGTGCCTTTTCTCTGGAGAACTTCTTTGCCCTCTGCAACAGTGATCCCACCCTCTCAATCTTCTGGGAAGCTGTTGTTATCTCAGCCTACACTGCATCAAAAATGAAAATATTTTACAACTCGAAATGTGTAAGCTTCCTTCTCTTCATTTCCTAGTTTCTTAGTCTTCTTTATGTAGTTAATATGTAACTTTTAAATGGTGGTTTTCATAATTTTATGCTTATGCATTTATTGCTGACTTACTTTTCTATAAAACAAAATATTTGGCTATTTAATTTTCTTTGAAATAGATATCCTAGTGAGTTGATACTACTCAAGTTTCATTTTCCCCAAACTGCCTAATATGACCTCATCCTATAAATATGTTGTAGGAACCAGGGAAGCAGAGCCCTGCTGTGAGACAGTGTCTCCTAGAAATGACTGAGAAGCTGCACCCATGAAATCTCAACATGGTTGCCTAAACAGACCAATAAAATAACAATGCCAGCTGACATGCCAGTGCAGATGGAGAAAATTTCACAAGTCCATCTTCCAACAGGTGACCAATGGCTTCTGAGGGAGGGAAAATCGGTTTTCTTGGGGATATAACCCCTAGGTTACCCAGTGTCAAGTGGTCAGCCTTAAACACATATATGTATGGGCAACACTGAATGGACTCAATAGATTATATAAATAATAATGACTGCAGAAGAGGTCATGAAGCCAAGAGCGAGGAGAGGAAGAGAGGCACTATAATGAGAGGTGGGGATAGAATGAGGTAAATATACTATACTCACGCTCAAAATTCTCAAAAACTAATTGGGGGTCTGGATGTGTGCACCAGATTTTCTCTATCTCAACTCTTTCTGCTATGAGATGGTGAATTTTTCTTTGTGTAAATACTATGTAATTTTAATATAATACCATAATGACAACTTTGATATCTACTTCATCAAATTCTCTGGCCTTTCCCAACATTATAGGACTTCTCAGATTTCGTGGCAATTTCTTTCTTTCTTTTCTGTTTTTTCGGAGCTGGGGACCGAACCCAGGGGCAATTTCTAAACTAGTTATCTTCTATCCATGTGTATTTTAGGGCAGTTTTATTGTGTGCCATTTATAATAATTTTTTAGTTCTAACAGTTCTATTGTTGAGTTATTATTAAAATTGGTACTTACATTTGACCAAATGTATTCAATTCCCATTGATTCAAAAAGTGGAAATTCATATCCAAATAGCGCTGCACCAAAGAGAGCCGCGAAGATACTTAAGGTGTTTGCTATAATTGCTATTATACGCTGCAATAGTTTTAAAAAAAAGTCATAGGTAGAATAAACAGGTTTAGAGCACTATTTACTGTGTGTGTACACATGGGGATTCTCTGTCTTTCATCTCACCCTAGACATAGTGGGATTGCAGGTGTGTCTGGCTTACATTAGTTCTGGAAATTTCAGTTCAGGTGTTCATGCTAGTGCAATGACCATTCTACCCATTTAGCCATCTTCCTACCTCTCTTGTTCTAAAAACAACCTGTAAAATCTGACTTTTTGCAAGTGTATTAAGAGTGGTTGCTACAAAGACTTCACTTCAAACTTGTCTAGAAGTTAGTAGCATAAAGGTTTTATTTCACAACATATTTCAAAGTACATGAGCTCCTCAGGATATCACTATACAGTGTCTGCAGTGTGCTAAGCACTGGAAGGTTACAACAGGAATTGGAGGAATGGCTCAGTGATTAAAAGCATTGGCTGCTATGCCAGAGGATCCAGGATCAATTCTCAGCACCCACACAGCAGCTCACAACTGTCTGTAACTCCAGTGCTGGGGGATCTGGTGCCCTCTTCTGAGGACACTGCACACACATAATGCATAAACATACATGCGGACAAAACACCTCCACATCCACAAAATAAAATGAGAGACAAAGGAGAAGCTGAGAGTAATGATAATGGGGGAGAAAAGTGATATTCTGATTGTTATGTAATGAAATTTAATAAATAACCTATCAACGGGTTTCAAGTTCAGGAATTGTCAGACTTATTTGTGCCACTTCAGTATTTCATCCTTTTAGTGGTTTCCAACTTCCCTTGAAACAGCACCGACTCTTTTAAGTGGCCTGAAGGACACTATATGAGCTATGAAGAAAGGCGTACCACTGAGGAGGAGCGTAAAGAGTTGCATGTATTGTGTATATGTGTGTGAGAGACAGTCGCGTGCTATCCAGGAGGATGTGCTTGTGGTAATGGGAAGAGGGGTGACTTAACAACAGCAAACCAAAGCAAAGGACTGAAGGGGACACAGGAATTTCAAGTTGTCCAGCAGAAAGTTCTCTTCCTACTTTAAAGACTTTCTTCATTAGTTTATTTCTTTTCCCATTTTCATGCTCGCATAAAGAAGTGTGTGTGTGTGTGTGTGTGTGTGTGTGTGTGTGTGTGTGTGTGTGTACATGTACACGTGCATGAGAAGGCCTGAAGTCCATCTTATTCACTGAGGCAGAGTATCCCAGTCAAACCTGGAGTCCACTGACATGGTTAGTCTTACTATCCAGCTTGTTTTGGGGATCCACTGCCTTCCGGGGATGTAATAGTAGGTGATGCTTCTTTGTTTTGGATATTTGAACTCTAGTCTCATATTAGTTTAGCAAAGGGCTTTAACAAACCACCAAGTCATCTCCTTAGTGCCCTCTTTATCAATTTAATTTTTAGTAAAGGAAATTCTTTTAAGCTTCTGCTATGAAAACCAGGAGGAAATCCCTCTCTGTTCAATCCATGGAAACTTTCCATGGCCCACTCAATCCTAAGGATTAAGAATCTAAGTCTGATCAGGTGTGCCAGTGCACGCCTTTAACCCCAGCAGTGGGGAGGCAGAGGCAGGCGGATCTCTGAGTATGAGGCCAGCCTGGTCTACAAAGAGAGTTTCAGGGCAGCCAGAGCTATACAGAGAAGTCATCTCGAAAAGCCAAACCAAGCCACCCCTAAATCCTGAGAAGGGGCATCTGTTATATTTCTTTATTTCCTCAACTAAGAAGATCATTTATAAAAAGTAGTAAGCTTATCTGTATATAAAAATACTGGAATGATGCCCGCTGCTTCCAGAGAAGGGACCAGGCTGTCTTTGTATAGAAGGCTTTGCTTCTTTAGGTAGTATGGAAGGGGGGGAGGGGCGGCAGAGATGTTTAGGTTTACCAAAGGCTGCAGACTGTGGCTTGGAAATTACACTCCACAGTTAGACTCTCCACACCACCATGCTTCAGGAGAAAGAAACAACATGCTTGGTGAATTCTTTGAAAACCAGCCAAGGGGCCATATTTACTCCTATCTGCTACCATGGCTACAGCACAACAAAACAAGACTTCACACAGAGACAGAAACTGACTATGAGCTGGCACTGAGTCAGGAACTAGGAAAATCTCAAGAGGGATGCCTAGGTCTTGAGGTCACCTCTGCTGTTGCTGTGGAAGAGCAATGCCAGATGTGAACTCTGTGTACACTTGATTGCTGATACTTTGGGGTTACAAGCTTAGAACAAGGACTAGGATGTTAACAGTGGCTGCTTAGGTGATGGTAAAAGTTAAAAAGGCAAGGAAGCCAAACTCTGATTCCTCACAGTCATAGTTGCCAAGCTCCTTCTCAGCAAAGTAGCCTTTATATGCTACTGTTCTTAGGGGAAAAATATAAATCTCTAGCTGAAATAGAGAGCAAAGGGTTTTTAGAGTTTCTCTGTGAAGCTCTGGCTGTTTTGGAACTTGGTCTGTAGACTAGGGTGGCCTTGAACTCACAGAGATCTGCCCACCATTGCCTCCCAAGTGCTGGCATCACAGGCATGTTAGCAAAGCTTTTTAGCTTGCTAGTGTTCTCCATGTTTTCTCAGGTTAGCATGAAGCACAGTAAAGTACTTTGCTCAGGGTTGCATAGCTAACACAGGAGCCTTCAGAACCAGAATCCATGCGTGTGAGCTCCCAGAGTTGTGGCTAACCAAAAGGGGTGGGCAGAAGTGGGCGGGGAAGTTCTAAGTGGGAAGGGTACTGTACCTCACTGGGGGTGTTCTGATTGCCTCTATCTATCTATCTATCTATCTATCTATCTATCTATCTATCTATCTATCTATCTACCTACCTACCTACCTACCTACCTACCTACCTACCTACCTACCTACCTATCTATCTATCTATCTATCTATCTATCTATCTATCTATCTATCTATCTATCTATCTGTATTCTGGTGACATTCTATAGACCTGCAGAAGATAGCTGTTTTTCTACAGGTTATTTTTTTTATCCTCTTTCTTAACAGTCATATGTTGAGTCCTCTCTCCTCCTCACTTTTCTTTGTTAACTTGACACCAGCTAGAGTTATCCAGGGGAAATAACTTCGAGTGAAAAAACTGCCTCCAACAGATTTTCTGTAGGCAAGTGTTTAGAGTGTTTCCTTGATTAATGATTGATGTGGTAGGGCCAGCTCACTAAAGGACAGGTGATGCCACCCCCGAGTAAGTGGTCCTGGGTTGTATAAGGAAATAGTTGGAGAAAACCACAAGAGACAAGCCAGTTAGCAGCATTCCTCTGTGGCCTCTGCTTCAGTTCCTGCCTCTAGGTTCTCGTCTTGAGTTCTTTCAAGGATAGAATGTGACCTAAGTATTATAAGATGAAGTAAACCATTTTCTCTCTATGCTGCTTTTGGTCATGATGTTTCAGCACAGCAATAGAAACTCACCTAAGGCACCGACTAAATACCTTCGAACTTCCATAACTTTCTTTCTCAGCTCTGAGGCTTTTTTTTTTTTTTTTTTGTGATTAACATCCCCCTTTAAATGCTTAGCCACCATGCAGGCATTCATTCCATGGAAACTGTTACATCTGTCTCCTTATTTGCCCATTAAGCACTTTTCCCACACTCCCCCCAAAAAAGACACACTGGTGTGTGTGTGTGTGTGTGTGTGTGTGTGTGTGTGTGTGTTTTAAAGAAAAATTCAGTGCTTTTTTTCATCTGAGCATTTGGAAGAAGTTTTTTCCCCCCTCAAAAGTCTCAGAATCATCAGTAGCTCTTCTTCTTTGTGTAATGAAACATTTTTGTCTGTGGGGTTATGTCCAGCTTTCCCACATACCTGATATATTGAAGAACTACCCTGGGTTATACTGCTGGCTCCCGAGTTGATGAACTGTGGGAAGAAATCTGTATTGAAACACCCATACTGTTTGGCCCATCCCCTAACTCTAGTGCCCTTCAGACGTCTAGACTATTCCCGAGTTTTATGAAGAAAGTGGCATTGAAATGAAAAAAAAAACTGTCTTGGTTCTAAGGGATTCCCTAAAAAAAGTGGTTCTACTTTTTTCTGTTATAGAGATGAAAAGATGTCTAAAAGTTGTTGATCATTCCTTCGATCAACACGTCGGTGATGGGACTCAGGAACTTCTCAGTAATTGCTGCTCAGTTAGCAAGTTAATGACCAGAAGTATTAAAACAATGAGATGGCTACCGTGGCAGCTCTCAGCTACAAGAATACTCTTTCCACTCAAAATATTAAAGGGGGAAAAGATCACTACAAAATGGTTTTAGAAAGCATTTGATCTGAAAATCAAATGGCTTTATTTTTATTTTATTTTATTTATGGCGGTTTCCTCAATCGCTGTGATGTCTGTGACCTACTGGGAACTAGCTAGAAGTGTGGTTCTTTGTGGTTATTTTACATTGACTTTACTTCCTGTGGTATGTCTTCCAGCTGCAGAACTCCCGGAAGATGATCTAAATATCCTAAGAAGAAGATCAAGAGCCTCTCAGCCCATGAGGATGCAGTCTGCTGTGAAAGCAGAGACACCTTACCTTGGTTTAAAGAAAACCCTGCTGTTTTACTGTGGGGCATTCTGTCAGAGTTATTTAAACTCTACAGACATAAAGCAGGGAGTGAAAGGCTACTGCATTTGATCCTTGTGGCAACATTGTGTTGATGAGGTAAAATGAGCTTAAAGTACCACTGGGCTATGCATGATGCAGGGATGGACACGCCATTGAATCAGATTCGTGGTTAATTTCTTCCTTAAGCATCCTGTTTATGTCTTGGGCCTAGGGCTCTTTCTAGACACTTTGCAATTGGAGAGTCATTGTATCATTCCAGTTTAAGTAATTGCTCTTTCCTCCACACACTTCTTTCCAGAAAGTTGTCAGTTTTGCAGTGCCTTCAGAGGTAAATCCTCTAAAGAAATGTCTGACAATCAAAGAAGTGAATGCCAGACCACTGGCTTAGTGAAATGACTACTATGTCTCAGAAGCCTTTTCATAAAGCTCAGGGACTGGGTTCCACTCAGACCTCTACTCTTTTAAAGCTCCATCTTGGTGGTGGAGAGCAAGAAAGTAGAGGAGTATTTATTGAAACCTGTTCTCTGCAAAAAAAAATTCACCCTTATATTAAGCTTTCTGCTTCTCGAGACTTGTTATCAAAGGGAAGTCAGTTGTGTCCCAGGTCACATGACTTCTGCATAAATGACCCCTGATTAACAAATTTCTTTTGGATTGAGTGCCTCTGTGGACTAAACTAGCTAGGGGGAAGTCATGGCTTTGGGCTTCCTCAAGTATAATTACTTTTAATTGGGCATGCTCCTGGTGGACACTTTGATAAATATACCTATGAAAGTATTAGGAATCTCTGTTTAATCTCTCCCCATTCCTCTTGCTCCCTGCCCCCAAGGTTCTTCTCTTCTTTTTCTTTTTGTAACTTCTCCAAAAATTGCCTCTATTTCCCTAGACACTAAACTCTTGCTTTTGGATTTTCATCCTGAAAAGAAAGGCTTTATAGCTGTTATATACACAACCATGCTCTTTAATAGTCTTCTTAATACAACTCCTTTGAAGTCTTTTCTACCTGCACATCCCAGCCTCTTGAAGTCCTTATTGAAACAGGCAATAAACACAAAAAATGCTCAAATGAGCACTGTGACTCAGCGATTGAATCTAGTAAACTGTTGACCATAGAATACTCTACTTGATCAATTTGAATCAAATAAATAAAAATCAGTAATGCCACAGTTTACTCACCAATGCTCCAGACACAAGCAGGTAACAGATGCTAACCAGCATAAGTTTAGAACCAATACTGTATTTCTTGTCTTCTACATGGTACAAAGAGATCCAGAGAGTCGCCAGAGCATTGTGGATTAGGCCAAGCATTATTTGAGCAGCCTGCGAGAAGAGAGAGCCAGTGTTATTATTCAAGGTCACTCTACTAAGGATGGTTTCAGTCTGGGCATCTGAGAAGTCTTGAACATATTCTGTTTGCTCTGAATATTAGTGTATTCATCAAGGCTCGCTAGAAAAGAATAATCAACAAGAAACAAGATGCTAGTTCTAGTCTCTTCAGGATAATGATATAATCATGGAGTCTCCGGACACCATTCCACCCTATTCCACTGTCCTGCTAAAACTTTTGCTTCAGGATGGTGAGTGTTCACTGTCTCTGAGTATCAAAAGAGTTACATGTCAGGGAGGAACCACGGTTGAGACAGATGTGGCAGACTGGTGTAGGTCATCTTTGCTTGAACAAGAATGTTTTTATTTAACAACAGTCTTGAGGGACAATTATTTTGATTTTTTTTTAGGTGCTTCTAGTTGATTGAATAGCAGAGGCCTATTGATCTGTCTTTCTCAGAAGGATGGCCTGGCTAAGAGACAGCTGTGGCCGTGGGGACCTGGAAGTGTCTCTCTGAACCCTGATATCCTTTCTAATTTTTTTAAAAAGGCAGACTGTAGTCAGCAGAAGGCTTATCTCTTGTCCTTCCCTGAACCAACGAGGAACTTTTGACCTTTCCTTCTTTCCCTCTTCCCCTCTTATCTGGAATTTGAACTTCAATTTTGCCTTATTACCTTATCCAGTGTTGATCTTTGCCACTGGAGAATGAACAAGTCTTAGCCTTATTTAAAAGAAAAAGGTAGTATTTGTGAAGTCCAAAACCTAGCTAAGGACCTCTTGACCTATGACAAAGATGGAGGAAAGTGTGGATTGGTTATTGCGCTGATTAGTTTTTTGTCAACTTGATAGAAGCTGAGGTCATCTGAGAAGAGGTACCTTCAGCTGAGAAAATGTTTCCAACATGTAGGCATGTATGGCAGTTTGTGGGACATTTTCTTCCTTTGTGACTGATACGGAGGTACCACCTCTGAGAAGTTGGTCCTAGGGTGTATAAGTTGGTTGAGTAAGCTGTGAAGAACAAGCTAGCAGGCAGCATTCCTCTATGGCCTCTGCTTCAGTTCCTGCCTCAAGATTCCTTTCCTTGCCTTCTACTTAACTGTAGCCTACAAACCAAACAAACCCTTGCCTCCCCAAATTGCTTTTTATTATGGTGTTTCCCCCCCCCCTACAGCAGTGGTATAGAAAGAGAGAAAGCTGAGGTAGGTATGCACAGCCCAAGTACGTATCCTATTCACTTGATTGCTAAAATCCTCTTGTACTGAGTCACAATGGCTTTTGCTGAGTACTGACATGAGATGCAAACATTTTCAATTTTCTTTTGCTTATTTTTAAATAATAATGCTTTCCTAGTGTCTTAATTACTTTTTTCTGTTACTATGTAAAGAAATGTGTGGCTGGAGAGATGGCTTAGTGGTTAAGAGCATTAACTGCTCTTCCAGAGGTCCTGAGTTCAATTCCCAGCAACTACATGGTGGCTCACAACCATCTGTAATGGGATATATAGTGTATATGTATAAAAAAGATAAAATCTTTATAAAGAAAAAAAAGGAAATGTGGCTTGGTGGGTCAAGTAACATCTACAACACAATGAACAACTCAGGTTGTGTGGCAAATTGGTAGACCATGCTTAAATGTTCAGTTTGTATTTAGGTGCAGTAGAAGGCCAACTGTTCCTTAAAAGGACAGCAGTTATATTCAAAGAATGGAAAGATTTTGCTCCATAAAATGCCGCAATAAATTAGTAGGTATCTGGCAGAGGCTTCAGGAAGTAAAACCACCCCACATCAGCCAACCACATTTCAAATACTATTGGAATGGTTGGATCCACTAGTACAGGGATGATGCAACTTGCACATTAGCCTGGATTTAAAGCAGTCTCCACCTGTTACAGTACACACACATGCTCCTATCGGCCTTTTGGATAGCTTTTCAAAAAGGCATGATAAACACTGCCAAACACTGCCAGTTCATTGTTTCAGAATCCACTCCTTCCAAATTTTTGACACCCTTTCCCCTCTCCATTTCTTTTCTTTTTGAGATGATAATTGCATCGTGTTCCTCCTCCTTTCCCCTCCTTCTCTGGTCTGTGTCATTGACTTGGGATTCTTTCCCTGCATCTATGTCTATAATTTGAAATGTTGATGCTTTTCATGGTGTCACACATGTCTACAGGTCTAATAGATTTTGAAGAGAAGCTGTGGATTAGTCTTTCGTATCTGTATGCTTGTGATGAGATCTGGGCATGAGAGCTTCTTTTGTTAGTTCTAAGTCTGATACTGGCAAAGCGGATTGGGACAGAAGAGAGGATGTGTGGGTGGGTTGGGTCCCGAGGTTGGAAATGGCTTGGGGAGAATGGAGTCAGGTGGATTAGGAGACTGGGCTGGTATACAGGATGTGCCTTCTGGTCTAAGCCTTGAGTGTAGGTGTGAATCTATATGCAAAATTTGGATGTGGTGTGTAGGAGAGATCTGTGGATTAAGGGGTTAGGTGAAGTAAGCTCTGGCAGAGCAGTAGAGATTGGCTGCCACATGGGCAGGGACTCAGCCAGGGTGTCAGATGTGAGACTCAAGCTATATCTGGTGGATTGAGGAAGGTATGTGGATAGGGAGTGAGGGGTAGAGGCACAGGGCTGGATTCTGGAGAAAGATGTGAAAGATCTGGCTTAGTAGAGAGGTTGGATATTGATGTAAGTTTTAATGCTGTTGGCTTGGACTGAAATGTTCAAGGACCCATAAACACGGATGAGTATTATGTATAAAGTATAGCATTCTAAATTTGGAGATTGCTGAGAGGGACAGCCTTAGTGTGTTATATGATTCACCCAGGGTTGAGTGTAGGGAACCACATAAAACCTCAGAGTTTAAACAGCCTCTTCTGGCTTTGTATTTGAGATGACCATCTGCCTTCTTCTTTTATTATCTAGAAACACTGCTTACCATTTCAAACAAGGGTTACCAGCAAAGGCAGAAAATAAATATCGTCAACACCTCTAACCTATGTATGTTTCCTAAGACCAGGATTGATTGGAATAATGTTGAAGAATTCAGGAATGGTATATGAATACATGTTTTGTGTGACCAATTAGCTCTGGTCTAATTTTCTTCACTTCAAAACACATTTATCCACATTTATCCAATTATCCCCAAGGAGCTCATTGAAAATACTGTCAATACTTCTACATTTTTATTAGTAAAAAGTAACACTATTTGTTAATCAGTGTAATGCTTAGTGCTTACCCCCATTGCATTTGTCTCTTCTTTTAAGCGATAGGTTGTTGTATTTTTATTTGTTAGCATTTTGACTTAGATATGGGATCAAAATAATAGAGGATGAATGGGCTCCTTTTCTGTAAAGACATACAGGAAAAAAGTAATACTAATTATTTTTGAGGAAGGCATTTAAAATGGAAGTTCTCGTTTGACTACCACATAATTACTTGAAAATAGCTTTATTTTTTTAAAACAAATCAAGTGACACATTGATTTATATTATGCGTTTAATTATTTTCTGGATAAAACCAAGAGCTACCTTTCAGATTATTCCTTCACTATGGCCTTTACTGAGATAGAGTTGTTTTGAAAATTAAGAAAACAAAAAGTGAGTACGTGTGCGTGTGTGCGTGCGTGCGTGTGTGTGTGTGTGTGTGTGTGTGTGTGTGTGTATGTGTGTGTGTGTGTAACTTCATAGGTGAGAATAGGGTGTTAGAATTCCTGGATGTGGGTGCTGAGAACTAAATTTAGGTCTTACCTAAGAACAGCAAGTATTCTTAGCTACTTAACTGTCAGCCCACACCAGATATTTTTAATATAGTTATTCCATTCTCATGGTCTTTATTTTTGTAGGCATTGCCTGCTCTGATAAGTCCACTGGGGTCCTGGGTTCTTGACTGATTTTTTTTCTGTATCTTAAGAACATGCCATGACTACCATACAACAAATAGACAGCCAATTCTAATTAAGCCAGTTGGTGTTCCATTTACAGTCAAGTATATTTCATATTAAGATAACACATTCTCTTTCTTGACTTGCCTTTTGAACAAGAAGTAGCAGAGCTGCCATGCTGCCTTATGAAAGAAGAACAAAAGGAAGGCAGTGTTGTATTTTCATTAATGATAATGCTAAGGATAAGGCTAGTAGCTTTTGAAGAGCTAATTAGTAGGTGATGGTTCAGAGGGTAGCTGAAAACAACTTAATTTAAAAAAATTTTTTTTATTAGATTTATTTCTTTACTTACATTTCAAATGTTATTCCCCTTCCTGGTTTCCAATCAACTTCATTACTATACCCAGCTAGTCTATCTCAATTTCATGCCAGGGGACTTTATACCATGTGACTTGTAGAACATCTCTTCACTACGTGGGAGGAGCATCTCTCTCTAATTCACCAATAATGTGGATTGTGTGACATGCTTTGACTGAGAATGACATGTTATTCATGTAAAAAAGCTTTGACTTTTTTTTTAAACATTAGAAGTTTCTGTTACCTGTTTTTCTCATATTTCTTTGCTGTGAGGATATTATATCTTGGAATTTTTCTGTTTTTTTGTTTGTTTTTGTTTTGATGTGGATACCAGAAAGAGGAAATAGTGAGATAGCCCCTAGTCTACCACCAGCATTGAGTAAAACTCCAGTAAGTGGGACAAGGGATGATTGTTTTTCTGACACTGAAATAGCAACACTCACTAACACTCTGGTACTAACATTCTAGGTCATATGGAAGGATGATATACAGGGGAACACATTGACAGGAGAAGGTGGAAAGCAGAAGACTAACACTTAGAAAATAGGGGTACCTTTACATAATACAAAAATAGCAAACCCACTACATGGCTGGGGAAGTAGGTAGATGACAAATCATCTTCACTCTCTCTCCTCCAAAGCCAATCCCCAAGTCTCATGCCTTACTCTGCAGAAGAACATCTGCTGTGACCTGCCTTCCTTTCTCCTCCTATCTCCTGAAGATCATGTAGGTCTTCTCCTACAACCTCCCTCACTGCCCCATCCTTTTATCTCAGCAGCCAACTACCACAGGGTCAGTCCAGGGAAGCAGGTAGCCAAGCTTCAGATTTTCACTCTCTGTCCTCATCTCCAAACCCAATTCCCCAATTTCATCTCCAGCTCTGTAGCAGAACACCTGTTGTGAACCCGTCCCCCTTTCTGCCATAGTCCCAGAGGACTAAGCAGATCCTTGTGGCATACTCTGTTTTCTTCCCCCTTGTTGACTCCTTTAGCACCCCTAGTGCAACTCTATCCCTAATGTCAGATATCAATACCTAGAAACACATTCTACCTGGAATGTCTGATTGGCAGGATCTCAGAAGCACTTCCTATCAGGTAACCCACACTCTTTTAAGAACCAGAAAGGGCATCAGAAACCAGGAAACAATACATCAACTGAATAAAGACAAGACTAACAGCACATAGAATTATGATCATCCCAAACTAGGTGACAACATAAAAATATAACCAACAACAGCCAAGATGATACATTTCCATTAGAGCCTGGCAACCCTACTATAATCGACCCTGAGAAATGGAACAGAGTGGAAACAAAAGACAAGGACTTCAAAATAGCGCTTATGAATAGATTAGAGGTCTTTAAAGAGGGAATAAATCTATTAAGGGAATTTATGACAATACAAATAGTGGAAGGAAATGAAGAAAATAGTTCAAGACTTAAAAGCAGAAATAGATTCAATAAAGAAAATTCAAACTGAAAGATAAAATATTCCAAACTGGAAATAAAATATTTAAGAACTTGAAAAAAATCCTAATAGAAAAGCCTCACAAATACGATACAAGAGATCAAAGAGAAAATCTCAGGCACTGAAGGCAAGTTAGAAGTAATCTAAGAATATATCAAAATGATCATTTATCACGATCAGGTAGGCTTGATCCCAGGGATGCAAGGGTGATTCAATATACAGAAATCTATCAATGTAATCCACTTTAATGTAATCCAATATAAACAAATTCAAAGATCATCTCATTAGATGCTGAGAAAGCATTTGACAAAATTCAACATCCTACATGATAGAAGTTTCAGAGATCAGGAATTCAAAGCCCATACCTAAATATAGTAAAAGCAATATACAGCAAACCAGCAGTCAACATCAACTGGAGAGAAGCTTAAAGCAATCCTTCTGAAAGCAGGAACTAGACAAGGCTGCCCACTCTCTCCCTACATAGTCAATATAGTGCTCAAAGTCTTAGCCAGATCAATCAGACAACAAAGGGAGGTCAAAGGGATACAATTTGGAAAGAAAGATGTTAAAATATCACTATTTGCAGATGATAGTATACTTAAGTGACACCAAAAGTTTCACCAGAGAACTACTAGGCCTAATAAACAACTTCAGCAAAGTGTCAGGGTATAAAATTAACTCAAATAAATCAGTAGTCTTCCTCTACTCAAAGGATAAACAGGCTGAGAAAGAAATTAGGGAAATGACACCGTTCACAATAGTCCCAAATAATATAAAATACCTCGCTGTGACTTTAACCAAGCAAGTGAAACTCAGTGGAGGGATAAGGACACCAACCCACAAAACTGTAGATCCCAAATGTTTCCTAACTAAAAGAAATGCAGGAACAAAGATGGAGCAGGGCCTAAGGGAATGGCCAGCCCATGATGGGCCCAACTTGAGACCCATCCCATGGGCAAGCACCAATCCCTGACACTATTACTGATACGCTGTTATGCTTGCAGACAGGGCCTAGCGTAACTGTCCTCTGAGAGACTCCACCAATCAGCTGACCGAAACAGATGCAGATACCTACAGCCAAACATTCAACAGAGCTCAGGGACTCTTACAGAAGCGTAGAAGGAAGACTTGAAGTCCCTGAAGGGGATATGAACTCTACAGGAAGACCAACAGTGTAAACTGACCTGGACCCTTAGGAGCTCACAGAGAAAGAGTCGCCAACCGAAGACCATGCATAGGCTGGACTGAGGCCTCTAGCTCAGATGTGGCAGATGTGCAGCTCAATCTCAATGTGGGTTGTCCAACAGCTGGACCCAGGGCTGTCCCTAAAGCTGTGGTTTGTCTGTGGACAACAACTGGGCTGCCTCGTCTGGCCTCAGTGGGAGAGGATTCCACTAATCTTTCAGAGACTTGATGGGCCAGGGTGGGGGTGTGGGGTGTGGGGTGGGGTGTGGAGGGGAATGATAGGGGGTCAGGGGACACCCTATCAGAGGATAAGTGGAGGGGTTGAAGGAGACAACCTGTGAAGGAGCATCGATCAGGATGTAAAATGAGTGAATAAATTAATGGAGAAATAAATCAAACAGCAAAATAAGAAGAATTAGTATTGAAATGATACTGACAACCTTGCCACCGGCCACTATCAGAAGGAACTCAGTAAAATAAGGAAACTTAAATTATTGCAAATCCATGCTACATTAATAAATAACAATTTAAAAAAGTTAAAAATAAAAGGTATTTCAAGACAAATGACAGAGAAAATTAATCATTTCCAAGTGCAGTAAAAATACTTCTAAGAGGGAAGGTTCTACAGAAACAAGGGCTTATAAAATTGCTAAATCATATTCTAGCTGTTTCTGACCAGTTTCTGGTCCACTGAGATGTCACATTTTTTATGTGTTGTGTGATATTCACCCTCAACACTGCAGAATTTAAATGCATTCTGTGTGACACATCCCTGGAGCTCAATGGCAGATGAAGTCTAAGCTTCTGTGGGCTCTTGGTGTTTGTAACAACTCAGGGAGACTGGCTTTTGGTTCCGGGTATCTGAGGTGACAGGCGTTCTCTCTCATATGGGCTCATGCCACGTAGAGGTTTAGTATTAACAAAGAGGAATTACCGAGAACGTGGGTTAGGTAGACACACTGTGCTGTTTGCTATTGCCCCTAAGAACAAACTGGGGAAGTAACTTTCATCAAATTCAGATCGTACGTGTTGAATGGTAATTTTTAAAGTCTAGGCTGTATGAATATATGTATTTGAGATGGGGGCGGGGGACAGAGAGACAGAGAGAGACAGAATCACGGAGAGACAGAGACACAGAGAGGGGAGAGGGAGGGAACAGAGACAGAGGAGAGTTATTACTTAAGGCGCCCTGGTAATGTATACTATGGTTCAAACGACACTCTAGGGTAGTTCAAAGTATTAGGCATAAGGATAGACAACATTTTCTTTCAAGAACTCAAGTCTGGTGGATCACATAACCTGCAGGTCTTAGTTGGTGATGTTGTGCATCTAATATGAACAGTCTTCCCACTGGTGTTTACTTACTTAGAAGACTCTCCCGGGTAAAGCCGAACAAGCCGCCTAGATGTCTGAATCTCGTCCAAATGCATAGATGACCTTGGATGTCTCAATTCAGCTACAGTTACATGAAAAACATTCCTAGTGATGGAAGAGCTCAGCATGAGAGAATCCGGTGGCCAGGGCCTGGTGATTCTTACCCTTAATGTGACCCGGTTTCAGTCTTAATTGCAACCGGGCCAAGGCTCTCACTTTCACATCATGCCCTGAGCCCAGGGCCAGATTGATGTGGTCTGGTGGGAATTCTGGCAGCCAGCTGAGCCCGGTGGGAGCTGCCTCCTGGTTGGTACCCCTTCATTCCCCACTCATGAGGATCTAAAGATGCGGTTATGGTCAAGAACGTGGTTACCAAGGGCACTACGTGAGAGGCCGCGTGGGCACAGGGGATAATGGTACGCTGCAGCCCTGCTGCTCCCACGATTCATCTGAAGATAAAGGGAGCAGCTGCTAGATGCACAGCTTTCCTGACAGTGTGAGCATCTTATCTGTCTTTGTTCTTGTGCACAACCAAGATGGGGTTTGGGAACTGCCGTGCTAGCCTCTACTACTGAGTGGTGATGGCCCAGCGCCGGTCTAAGACCCACCTCTTAGAAGGAGCACACACCTTATTTCTACATGGGAGAAAACTGATTTCCTGTTTTCCGCAGGGATCAATTATAAATAACTTCTTGCTTAGGGATAGGCCTTTGTGGCCACTTCCCTTCTTCTGCGCTGGGATTTTGTCTGACTTGAATTTGTGCATGCTTTAGTTGACTAGCAGAAAACGCACTCAGTGTTTTCTGGTGTGTGTGTGTGTGTGTGTGTGTGTGTGTGTGTGTGTGTGTGTGTGTTGTTATGGCTTGGTGTTTTTTGTCTTGGAATTTTTTTTTTCCTTTTGAGAATGAGAAAGAACATCAAGTTGGGTAGGGGGGTGGGGAAGATCTGGTAGGACTTGGGGGAGTGGATAGGATGTGAATGAAAGGATAGTGTATGAAAATAAAAAAAAAGAAAAAGAAGCACAGGGACAGAAGAAATGCAATTAATAGAATTAATAATTGCTAAGACTGGGAGATTAGTCTTTCCTAGGGATGAGCCCCCTGATTAGTTACCCAACACCAAGTGGTTTACCCCACAACCATACACATGCAAGCAACCCTGAAGGGGCTCAGCAGGCCTATTTATATGTATATTCATTTATATGGAAGGTTTTTTGGGGGGGAGGGAGTGGGAAGGACATGAGACAGGTAGAGAAATCATGTAATTATAATTGATTTGAGTAAAGACAATTTTAGAAAGCCCCCAGACACCCAGAATCTTCTGGATGTGTTCTCTACTAAACTTTTGTCTAAGCAGTTTCTTCTTTGGCAGAGTGGGTACTTCACAAATTTGTGCTACAGCAATTTGAAGATCAAAATTATTTTACAAACACATTCACACACTACCTATGTCCTTCATGGGCAGCTTCATGTTTAGTGTTGAGTCCTATATGGTAGTGAAAAATGATTCTTATTTCTAACAGATGATGAATTATGAGTAGTAGTTGGGAATAATGCTTTTGGCGTTTTTTTGGCGGTTGATACATTTGATGAATTTTTGAATAATACTGTTTGAGAAATTTACACATGTATGCAATGTATCTTGATTGTATTCATTCTTTCTCCTCTCTCCAACTCATTTGAGAGTCCCTGCATATCTTCCTGCAAGCTTCATTTCCCCTCCTCCTATATGACTCACAGAGTACAATCTGTCTATGTTCATAAGTATAGGGCCACTCATTAGGACATGAACAATCTACCTGTGTCCTTTCTCCAGCCACCATCAACTGCCAATATCTCCTAACCTAGGGGCAGGGGCCCTGGGAGAGCCTCCCACGCTGTATAAGGTGAAGCCATCTTAGACAGGTAGGTTACTGAAGCTGCTCTGAGTTTGTGTTTAACAGCACTGTTATGTCCAGAAGGTAATATTTTGAAGTTTTTACCCCTAGACCCTGGGCCGTAACATTTTTTATGTCCTCTCTTCTGTTGTGTTTGCTGAGCCTTGGATGGGGGAGATTGATATGGATGAACCATATCCATCTGGCACTCACAACCCTTGATTCTTCCACTTCAGTCAGTTATGAATCTCTGTACTAACATCTACTTACTGCAACAGAAGCTTCTCTGACCAAGGTTGAGAGCAGACCTATGGGAATGAATAGAAGTATGGAGACAGCAGTTCGATGTCATTTAGCAAAATAACATGATCATTTAGCAAAATAACAACAGTATGCTCCCTTTCACGGCCAACAAGTCAATACCTTTTCATGTATGTGTCAGGCACTGGTTTCAAGAAACAGTGAAGAAACACAGGGAGAATACCTTTTTTAGGGACTTGTATTAGAGTGATATCAGTAATAATTAAGACCTACAAGAACTAGTGAAACTATGTCAGAACTAGTAAAAACTAAGGAGAAAAAAAAAGTTTAGTAGGGTGAATGGGAATAGGAGGTGTAAACAATGACCTCACCAAAAGGAGGATGTGTGATCAGAAGCACAAAGAAGCTGAAGGAGAGAATCTTGGGGATACCTGGGGTAAGCAGAAGGAAGGCATCTCATCTGGCAGGAGGCCAGACTCCTAAGGTATTACAGAAGGAGGTCCATGCGAGGAGTAAGGACAGGGAGCCAGGGAAATGACGACGTAGCTTTGAAGTCTTGTTGGAATTTGGCTTTACTGAGATCTTGTGAATGCACAGAAACACATATGATGAATTCCATGTAGCTATCACCCAACGTCCAAATTATAATTTAAAATTTTTTCATCAAATATCCTTGTCCCCCACTAAGTTTCCTGTGGACCAGGCAGAACATTCTTTTAACAGGTAAAAGAAGGGATCATTGATAATGGGGACAGACAGAGTGTAAAAACCAGGAGAGATGGGTGACCACAAAGACACATTATCTTCTGGACATGCCAGGGCAGCTGTGCACATGAACTCACAACATTTTTTTTTACAGCATGTGCAAAACTTGTGTAATCTCAAACCAGACCAAATCCCAGCCCGCAGAGGAGCCATCCCACACCTAGTCCTGGAGCTTTTGGCAATGGTTAGCTGCTGACAGAGCCAGAGGCAGTTTTCTCCGAGAGTGTGGCCCTTAGTGAACTGACCACTCTCCAGGGGAAGACTACGCATCAAAGAGTATTTGGGCCACACCAACTGGTCTTGAAGGATTAAAAACAAAAAGGACATGAAGTTGAATGGGCAGGAAAGTGGAATAAGTTGGGGAAGAGCTGGTGAATGGGGTAAATACGACCAGCACACGTCACACAAAGTTCTCAAAGAACTCATAAACTAAAGGAAAGCAGCAACCGAGAAGAGATAAAGGTCGAAAGGGCCCCAGTCGGGGAGCTTCCCATATGCTTGCAGGGCTCTCTGACAAGCAAGCCAAGCTCCGGCAGCAAGAGTGGACAGCTGTCAGTGTAGTAGCAGCCGCATGAAAGCTGGGGGTTGACAGCCTGAGTCGAGTACAGACAAGCCAGAAAGAGCAGGCAGAAGCTGCCAAAGATGTGCTATAGGCACTGGGAACATCAGGAAGTTTTAAGAGTTTGATAGCTTTCCCCCGACAAGTCCCAAATCTTACCTTGCTCGTGTGTCCATATTCAGACGATTGGGACCCAGCTGGTTTCCTCAATAGATTCTGGCATGCTCGAAGCTTCAAGAAACACATTAGTCATGGAACTTGATGGAGGAGGAAGACATCAGACTTCAGCTGCCAGATGCTGCCTTTGGCTATGGATCTTACACTGGATGCTCAAGACTTGAGAAATATGGAAACAGGAGATGGAGATGGACTCAATGGGTTCTCATGCCTGATGCTTCTGCCCAGGGCAGAAAGTTCTTGGAGAACTTTGTCATACGCAGACTTGATTTGTAAGAGACTGCCTTAGGCTGGCACTCCCAAGCCTTTGGAGAGTATAGTAACACATGCAAGCTCTCACCTCAAGCCTACTGTAAACTTAGAGCTAGAACACTGCCTCTTGGTTATCATCTCTTGCCGCCGAGGGTCTTGGACTTTTTTCTTTTAAAGATGCTATTCTCTTCTTACCTATGTTTCTCCCTTATTGTCTGCCCACTCCGTTTTTGGAAAAGGGAAGGTAAGAACTCATTTGGAGACAGGAGACAGTTTTTACCCACTCCACTGTTTCAGAAAGAACTATTAAACTAGTCTAGAAGGTTATTCCCTTGATAACAAAGTTAGATGAGATCTGGGTGTGTAACTCACACCAGTAATCATTTATTTATTTATTTATTTATTTATTTATTTATTTATTTATTTATATTAACTTGAGTATTTTTTATTTACATTTCGAGTGTTATTCCCTTTCCCAGTTTCCGGGCCAACATCCCCCTAACCCCTCCCCCTCCCCTCCTTTATGGGTGTTCCCCTCCCCATCCTCCCCCCATTGCCGCCCTCCCCCTAACAATCACGTTCACTGGGGGTTCAGTCTTAGCAGGACCAAGGGCTTCCCCTTCCAGTTCACACCAGTAATCTTAGCACTTAGGAGGCTAAAGCAGGAATATTGCCGCAAGTTCCTCCCTGCTACAACCTAAACATACAGATCCAAACATATTAGAGCCCCCAGGCTATAAACTGACTTCTTAAGTAAGCACAGAGGCAACTCTTAAAATAAAATGCATACAATCTGACTTCAGTGATGTTTCAAGGGAGGGTAATTTGACAATGAGCATGAACAAATCACAGTGAAATGCATGTATGAACGTGGTATAGAACACACATGGTATGCACTCACTGATAAATGGATATTAGCCCCAAAGCTTGGAATATCTAAGAAAAAATTCACAGATCATATGAAGTCCATGAAGAAGGAAGACCAAAATGTGGATGCTTCATTTCCTCTTAGAAGGGAGAGCAAAATACTCACAGAAGGAAATATAGGGACAAAGAGTGGAGCAGGGACTGAAGAAAAGATCAGCCAGAGACTGCCACACCTGGGAATCCATCCCATATGCAGCCATCAAACCCAGTTATTAATGTTAATTCCAAGAAGTGTTTGCTGACAGGAGCCAGATATGGGTGTCTCCTGAGAGGCTCTGCCAGAGTCCTACTGATACAGATAAGGATGTTTGCAGCTAATCGTTGGACTGAACAAGAGGACTCCAATGGAGGAGTTAGAGAAAAGACTGAAGGAGCTGAGGGGATTTGCAATACCATAGGAAAAACAGCAATATCAACCAACCAGACTCCACGAGAACTCCCAGGGACTAAACCACCAACCAATGGGTTCACATGGAGGGGCCCATGACTCCAGCCACATATGTAGTGGAGGATGTCATTGTCCAGCATCAAAAGGAGGAAAAACCCTTGGTCCTGTGAACCCTCCGATGTAGGGTAATGCCAGGGCATTGGGGTTGGAGTGAGTGGGAGTGGGAGCATCCTCATAGAAGCAGGGGGAGAGGGGAGAGGGTTTGGGAGAGGGGAAAGGGGATAACATTTGAAATGTAAATACGTAAAATATCCAAGAAAAAAAGAATAGCAACAGCTCCTCTATTGAGGTCTTTGATTTCCCCAGCCACAGGTTTTTGAGAAAAAAGAAAGTGTTACAGTAAAATCCATTATTTTGTACATTAAAATTAATTTAAAAATGTTAAAAAACGAAATGATGACTCTTAGAATGGAAGCAAATATTTGCAAGAGTTGGGACTGAAATCCCAGTCTCCATACATTTCAGAAGGGATTTCAGTTGAGAATCTATAAATACCCTTTACAACCCATAATGAGGATAGTAATGTAACATTATTAAACATTGACAAGAGAGTCTACATCTCCAGACATTTACAACTGTCAGTAAACACATACGCTGAACTCCGTTATTGATTAGCTAAATGGAAACCCAAGCTACACTAGTACAGCACATCAAGTTACCACTTTATACTCACCAGGGAGAGCATAGTGGAGAAAGACAGACTGTAACAAGTGTTGGTGAGTATACTGAGCTCCTGGAACCCATACACTTTGTTAATAAATTGTGCAGATACTTTTGAATATGTGGACTTGAGATAGTAGATGACATTCTTTCCAGGGTTGCCATGTTTTCTTTGTATCATCGGTGTTTATTTCTTTGGCATATATTCACATAAATTTCAAAACATAACTCCATTTAAAACTTGTCCATAAATATAGTTACATTATCACAACAGCCTGTTTCCGTTTCTGTTTGTTTGCTATGAAAGAGCGCCCAGACAAGAAGTAACTTAGGGGAGAAAGTGTTTATTTTGGCTTATGATTCCAGAGGGATAGAGTCCTTTCTGGTGGGGGAGGCACAGTAATAGGAACCTGAGGTTGGTCTGGAAGTAAGGAAGCAAAAGGAGAGTAAGAAATGTGGCAAGGCTGTAACATCTCGACATTCACCCCCAGGGACATACTCCCTCTAGCAAGGCACTGACTCCTAAAGGTCTGACAACTTCTCAAACAGTGCCACCACTTGGAATGCAGCATTGAGACACAAGAGCCTATGGGGACATTTTACATTAAGACCACAATAGAACCTCAATGGAAACAACTGAATAGCAGGTAGATCCTGGGGATGCTCTCAGTTCTGTCACCCAAACTTCTTGTAGGAGAGCTGGGATGACAGATGTGGTGACCGTGTCTGGATTTTCGTGGGTACTGGGAATTCAAACTACACTTACTCAGCAAGCACTTTATTTACTCAACCGTCTTCTCAGCCCACATAACCCTATCTTTAGATGGCTTTCTATTTATTTGAGAGACAAATAAAAGGCCTTCGCACCCTTCCATCATCTCTCCCCAGTGTATGGAGCTAGAAATCATTCACTAATTCCTTGCTTGCTAAGAATTAAGTGTTCTGGTTTCAAGTGTCTGCATTTCTGTTATCAACCTCATTTTCTTCTATGGGTTATGAACGTTATCATTCCTTTACCCTTCACATTTTCAAATCTTGTTCATTCTCGATTTCTTCTTGCTCTATCTGTGTATTCCACTCTCTCAGGACTGTGCTTTCCAGTTCACAAGGAACCAACTAGTTCTAATGCTACTGACTGCTTGTGTGAACTCCAGTTCTAAAAAATAGCAAAAATAAAAACTTTTTTGCCACACTGGATATGCTGTTGCTTATCAGAATCTGTGAGACTTTTGAGAGACCAAGAGAACATAGAGTACATTGTAGAAAAAAGTATGTAACACCATGTAGCCTGCAACAAAGGAATGGTGGGACTTCATGTTTTTCTTTAGCAAATGTGTGTGTGTGTGTGTGTGTGTGTGTGTGTGTGTGTGTGATGTATACATATATATCAGATATTCTGCTGAAGAATGCATGACCCAAGGCAATTTGTTGGAAGAAGGGATGCATAAATGTGCTGACATAGATGCCACAGATTAAAAGTCAGCCTTTGAAATCAGCTTATATATGAATAGCAGCATGAATGAATTATATGGGGGAGGGGGAGCGGGAGGGGAGGGGGAGGGGGAGGGAAGGAATGGGGGCTTATGGACAGGAAACTGGGAAAGGGAATAACATTTGAAATGTAAATAAATATATCTAATAAAAAATAAAATAAAATAAATTGTTCTAGTGGGAGGAGAAAGGTTTGTGTGCGTGTGCATGTATGATCTACACGATTTACAGATATGACAAATAAAATGCCACAGACCTTTTCTGGGACACTCACATATAAAATAGATATGTTTTGTACCATGGGTCAATTGTTTATGAAGACAGGGAAGTGAGACTAAGATTTGGAGTCTGAAAAAAGTAAGAGGAGAGAAGGGGTTTTGGTTTAGGTTTTAAGTGCTCTCCAATAATCCATATGGTTCCTTGCTGTAGTGACTGTGAGGTGGTGACACCATGGTTGTTGTGTCATTCTCTTTCTTCTTTTCCCTCCATTCCTTGGCCCTCCCTTTCCTCCCTTTCTCCTCCTTTTCTCTCCTTGACTTCTATGAGGTAAGCAGTCTTGCTCTGCCTCTCCTCCTCTTCCTCCTCTTCCTCCTCCTCCCTCCTCCTCCTCCCTCCTCCCTCCTCCCTCCTCCTCCCTCCTCCTCCTTCCTCCTCCTCCTTTTCCTCTTCTCCTCCCCTCCTCCTCCCCCTCCTCCTCTTCCTCCTCCTCCTCCTTCTCATAGTGCTCTGTTTGACCACATCTCCAAAAGGAATAGATCCAGACCAATGTGGTCTGCAGCCTCTGAAACCTGGAGCCCAAAGAAACTTTCCTTTTGTAAAAGTTGTTTATATCACACATTTTTGTCACAGAAATGGAAAGATGATGAACACAAAAGGTTTTTACTAACACAACAGAATATTGCTGGAAAGATAGTTTAGCTAAAATTTATAAAACACCAGGTATAATGAATAACAGAGAAAAGTTGTGGGAAAAAGGATAAAATATTGCAGAAGATGGATGTTCTAGTAAGAGAGTTCTGTGGACATTCCTTTGTGTAGTCTCAGGTGCATAAAGATATAGCTAATGATACTACATTCCACACTATAGATGATTTACATACCCTTTAACAATAGCTGGATAGAAAGATGTCTAATGTCTGCAGCCAGTCAGTCTCGTTGATGATGAGGTGGCTACTTTCTTTTCAATATGAAATCATTTTGAGGCAGCTTTAGGTCAACATTAGGTGTAGAGCCCATGCTAGAAAAATCTGTGCCCATTCACCTGACCCAGGTTTAGAAGAGCCCTTTAATTTAGGCTGACCAGATTGAGCCTCAGATTAATTTATGATAATGCAATAAATTCATGGTAAATTTCCCACATGGAAAAACCAACATGTTCACTGTTACCAGTTTTTATTAATGAAATGGAGGTGAGGAAATGCTAAGGAAGACTTAATAAAAAGCTGTTTCTTGAACAAAGTTCTTCACCATCATCAGACCTTCCTCCTTGACTGAGACCGTGACACTCTTCTTAATACACAGGAAAAGGGCATCATTGGTGATAATGATCAACCTGAGGGTAAGTCAGATGATAGGAAATTGCTGATTAATGTGATATAAGTTAAAAACTATATAATTTTAGTAGCATTTAAGTAAGAAGTAGTAAGAAGTCTAACGAGAATAGCCTTATTATTAAGAGTGTTACATAAAATTATGAGCTGATTTTTTTCCTTCTTTTGTGTTGTTCCTGAAACCCATGGTCTTATACAATCTAGCAAGGGCTTCATCTGAGATATACTTCCCAGATCAAACCATGTCTTGTTTTGTTTTGTTTTTAAGTTATTTTATCATTTTCTTCTGCTATTTATTTCCCTTCCCTCTCTTTTCCCCATCCTCTCTTTTCCTCTCTTGGCTCCTCAACATTTATATTTTATTTGGTATAAGTAAAAAAAAAATTCCATTCTTTCTCTTGTTCCTTTGTTCAAAGGATTACAAGTTTTTGGCTTTGTGTTTAAGTAGAGACATACAGACTTTAAAAAGACTTCTATTTGTGCACGAATGCTTTGCTTGAATGCATATCTATGCACCGTGCATGTTCCTGGTGCCTACAGAAGCTATAGGATAGTTGTTGGATTCCCTGGAACTGGAGTTATGGATGGTTGTGAGCCACTGTGTGGGTTCTGGGACTCAAACTTGGGTCCTCTGGAAGAGCAACAGGTGCTCTTAACCACTGAGCCATCTCTCTAGTCCCAGCTGTATATGTTTGAAGTTTATGAGTATTAGACTGTTACATGAATTTTCAACTCCCTATTTCGCTACTTCAGCTAAGGAAATTTTATTGAAAGGCAAATAGTGAGCTGCATATAAGTACCGTCATTTCTTTGGTGTGGCACATGTCACCCACATGTTGTTAAGAGGAAATGAAGCTTCTTGTGCAAATGCAGAGGCAACCACTGAGGCAAGGGAAAGTGTGAAATCTAAGGAAAATTTTTATCTGATAATGTCTTCTCTCTTCTTAATTTTTTATCACATTAATTACAGACAGAGGTTACTTAAGGAACTCCCTCTATGAATTTAGGTGGTAAACTAAACAAGGTGTATTTATGGAGGAAGAGGCAAGCGGTGAAGCTGGGGTAAAGTGTTTGTGGAGGTGCATAGTGGGAACTAGGGCCTGTCGTAGCGCTGAGTCTAAAACCTCCCACTGCACTCTATCCCCAACTTCTTATGTGTTTCTTCTGGTTATCAAATTGAGAAACACACTAATTCTACATAAGTCCTCTATTGCTAAGCTATATCCTCAGCCTCAACTCCCATCATATATGGAGACTTATTTAGTTTTGATTATGCAAAAAGCTGTTTAGTACATGAACAGTATTGTAAAATGTTTCCACTTACTTCTAGTCACACTTTAGAGATGACACTACCAATGATTAATTCTAACTTATCTGAACAAGGTATACCACAGAAGTTAGTAGCTTCTGTTCACCAAAGGAAGAATGATAGACTCACTTATTCTGTTTGTCTTGCTCTATAGGTCCACTCAGTTACCATGACTGCCATGGAGAACTCCAACATGGTGAACAGTAACAGATATTCTGTAAGCAACCTACCACTTTTCTGTATTCAAAAAGAAAAAAAGTCTTTACTTAATATTTTGCCTGATTTTTAAGAGTTTCTCGTATGTATATAATGAAATACCCATTTCTCCCTCCAGCTCCCCTTGTGTCAACCCGAAAATTCCCCTCCCAACATCATGATTTTTTTTTGTAGCCCACTAAGTCCAACTAGGACTGCCCATAGATGCATATATTTAGAGCCATCCACTGGACTAGTGACCATGTTATTACAAAAGTATGATTATTCTTCACACAGCAATTATCTGCTCCCAATAGCTCTTTAGAAGGCTTAGGGCCTGGTGTTCATCTACACTGTCTATGCTTGAATTTTAGTTGGCTTAATCTTGTATAGATCTTGTGCAGGTAATCACAGATGCTTTGAGTTCTTTATAATGATAGCCATACCATGTCCAGAAGATAGCATTTCATAGCGTTTCTCCTCATCCTTCAGCTCTTATATTCTAACTTTTCTGAAATGTTTCTTGAGCCTTGGTAAGTGGTGAGGTTCATAGAGATGTCAAATGTACCTAATATCTACAGAACAGTTCGTTAAACCACTAAACAATAGGCATTCTTTTTCTAAGTAGCCCATAGAACACATATTAAGACACAAAGAAAAGAAAATTTGAAATAAAATCCTGTATTCATCTGACCACAATGGAATAAAGCTAGATATCAACAGATGTAAAAACAAGAAAAACTGTATCAACTAACCGGACCTCCCAGAGCTCCCAGGGACTAAATCACTAACCAAAGAGAACACACAGTAGGACCCATGGCTTCATCTGCATATGTAGCAGAGGATGGCCTTATCTGGCATCAATAGAAGGGGAGGCCCTTGGTCCTGTGGAGACTTAGTGTCCCAGTGTAGGGGGAATGCTAGGGTGTAAGGCTGGAGTGGGTGGGTGTGGGAGTACCTTCCCAGAAATAAGGGGAAGGGGATTGGATAGGGTGTTTCTGGAGGGGAAACCAGGAAAGGGGATAACATTTGAAATGTAAATAAATAAAATAACCAATAAAAATAAATAAATTATAAGTTAAATTACAGGCACTGTATCAACTCATTGAGATTAAACCATATACTGTTGAATAACTGGGTCAAGAAGAAATCAAGAAAGAAGAAAAAAAAGCAATTCCTACAATTGAAAGAAAATAAAAACATAACATTCCCAAACTGACAGGACACAATGAAGACAATACAAAGAGGAAAGCTTATAGTACTTGTTGCCCAGATCAAAGAAGTTATCTCAAATTAACAATTCAGTGATGCACCTTAGGCCCTTTGCAGAAACAAGAACAAAACATTTCAACATAGTAGATAGGAAGAAACAACTAAAATCAGGACTGAAATTAAGGAAATAAAACCAAACAAAAGTAAGGAATCAATAAAATGAAGAATTGGTTTTTAAAAATAAAATAAGAAGATTGACAAACTATTAGGCATATTAAGTAAGAAGAAAGATAGAGAAGACCTAAATTAATCAAATAGAAATGAAAAGAGAGACATTTTAACAGCTTCCAACAAAATTCAGAAACCATAAAGACATACTTTAAAGTCTGTATTTCATAAGATGGTAAGACCTAAAGGAGATGGAAGAACGCCTAGATGCATTCAACATGTCAACATATCAGCATGTCAACATATCAACATGTCAACATATCAACATGTCAACATATCAACATGTCAACATATCAACATGTCAACATATCAACATGTCAACATATCAAACAAAACCTAAGAAGTAGTTGAAACATCTCCATGACTAGAAATAAGGTGGAAAAGGTAATAAAGTCCCCTAAGAAATACCACAAAATCCTACTGGACCTGGAAATAAGAATAAGCATTGATGCTACTCAAATCAATTCTGTGAAATAGGAGAGGAAAGAAGGTTCTTGTACTTGTCAGCTTTTATTGTCAACTTGACACAGCCGAGAGATACTTGCCAAGGGGGACTCTCAGCTGAAGGATTGCCTCAGTCAGACTGGCTTCTGGCCATGTCTATGAGGAATTGTTTTGATGGATGATTGATACTGCAGGTTCCAAAACACTGTGGATGCCATTAGCCTTAATCTGTTGAGTTAGGGTCATAGGAAAGCTAGCATGAAGCAAGACAGAGCCTGAGAGTAAGCCAGTAGTCAGCCCCTCCCAATAGTTTCTGTATCAGTTCCTGCTTGAGTTCCTTCCCTCTCTCCTTAGTAATAAACTGTGACCCGGAAGTTAAAGTTGTTTTCTCTCATAATTGATTTTACAGCAACGGAAAGCAAACGAGAACATTTTCTCAACTCTTACTTTTTAAACTCTAGATACAGTGGAAGTACATTTTATTTTGAAGTTTGACATAATTGGGCTTATTTCATGGTTCAGAAATATATACAATGACAATTTCCTTAGTTATTTAGTAAATGATACTAAAGGGAAACTGCATTTCCTATGTCAAAAATTGGTCATCTTATTTGTCTGTATTGATTTTTGTTAAGGCTCTATTCAGTGTGGTGAGATGACTTGGAATTTAACCTTGATTTGCATAAATGCTCTTCAGGTGACTAGACCCATGACTTTAAGAAGTAGCTAAACATTTGAAGTTTGCTTCTGTATTGAGTCAGAAATAAACAGATTTGTGTTTATATTCACATTTATTTATTGTGAGGTTTCTCTGAAGATACAAAGAAATAAGAAAAACGTAATGGTGAATTACAAACCAATATATTTTGGAACTAGTTCACTAACCATAACTCTTATATGTTGAAGTTAGGAGAGCTTTCTTAATTAGGTTAGCAAGATAGACACAACTACCTTGCATCAACTTAAAAAATCGTAGTTTCTAGGTCTTGGTTAAAAGTCCAGATGTTTTGGCCTCTGTAAAGACCCACACATAGAAGAAAACTAGTCCATAGACTAGACTCAATACCATGGCTTCAAATTGCTACATAATTTGCTCAGCACCCTTCCTTTTCTTTGTCCTCTTCATTCTTTCTTTTCACACCTAACAAATCTAAGTGGCTAAGTGTGCCTCTCTTCATAGTCCCATCTGTACAGGACAACAGACACACAAACACAAACAGCCTTAGACAGTTTTGCGTGGACTGCATAGCTTTACTATGCAGACTAGAGCACTTGCATTGACCATAAGTTTATAGCTAATATAAGTCCATATGGATGCCATTGTGGAAAAGCAATGTCTTACTCTAGTAAATTTGATCTTTTAAAGCCTTGGGAAAATTGGCCTTAGAGTTGTAGATTCCCTAGGAAGAAATGAACTGTCAATCATAAAAATATCATAGCAACAAGGAATAGCCAGGGTTGACTATAATGCTTCATCAATAAAATATCTGTATTGATATATATGTAAGATTTTACTCGATTACCCAAGGCTTTGGAATATAGCACGGACCTTGCTATACTAATATTTGGTAGGAATGTCCCAGATTAAACTGATGAGAAGAATCTTGTTGGTTTGACTAATACTTAAATACGATGATCCTCAAAGAGGAACTAAAGGCACAATTCTAAAATCATGATGCAATTCTCTCAGAAACTCCATACTTACATGTTGCCACAGGGAAGAGTCTAAACGCGAGGTAATTATCAGTTCGAATGTTGCTAAAAACACACCAATTAGTGTTGCGAAGATGCTTAGGACGTTCATTGTCAAGGTCCAAATCAGCTAGAACATATTAAAAAGTATTGTCCAGTAATTGCAACTCTTCCATATTTATTTCTGGCAAGTGTATTCTTGTAGGACTAGAGAAATTCTAATCTTTCTGGATTAGTGATATCAGCAAAAGGTTATCAGAACTGCAGAGGAGTGAGGCTTCTAGTAGGACCAAACAATTTGTTTTGTGGGGGGTGGGGGGATAATAAAACTTTTGCTATGACATGCATGTATTTTTCTATCTCTACAGGTAACTAATTGAATGCCTATTTTGTGCTGAGTCAGCAGATAAAGGGACAGAAAAGAAATGGTCTCCCCACTAGATAATCTTTAGATTGTTGGGAAAAGTGGAATGCATGTTAAATGCAAATGGAACATGAAGATGCATCCGTGATGTGGAGAAATTTACCATGTTACATAGCTTTATAATACCAGAAAGCTAATGTTACAATAAATTCTAGGGTTGTTGGACAGCAGGAAGACAAGATTTAGGGAATTTTCTTGGGAATACAGGTGCTATCTAGCTAGATTTTTTGATGATGTGAGGGAACTACACACCGTTGGAGGTCATTCTCCAGCCCACATGCTTGTCAGGCTACATACTCCAGACAATGCATGCGTTATAACACTGCTCATCAATTGCACTTTATCCACTTATGCTAGAGATGTGATTTATCATTTAATTTAATTTCACTATTGAGAAGAATATGTATTTCCCTGCCCATATTCACAGTATTTTCTTCCTAGTTAATATAACTAGAAAACAAATATGTTAATTTAAATCACTAGATTCTGAAACTTATCTCAAAGAACCATTTTTTTTTATTAACTTGAGTATTTATTATATACATTTCGAGTGTTATTCCCTTTCCCGGTTTCCGGGCAAACATCCCCCTAATCCCTCCCCGTCCCCTTCTTTATGGGTGTTCCCCTCCCCATCCTCCCCCCATTGCCGCCCTCCCCCCAACAATCTAGTTCACTGGGGGTTCAGTCTTAGCAGGATCCAGGGCTTCCCCTTCCACTGGTGCTCCTACTAGGATATTCATTGCTACCTATGAGGTCAGAGTCCAGGGTCAGTCCATGTATAGTCTTTAGGTAGTGGCTTAGTCCCTGGAAGCTCTGGTTGCTTGGCATTGTTGTACATATGGGGTCTCGAGCCCCTTCCAGCTCTTCCAGTTCTTTCTCTGATTCCTTCAACGGGGGTCCTATTCTCAGTTCAGTGGTTTGCTGCTGGCATTCGCCTCTGTATTTGCTGTATTCTGGCTGTGTCTCTCAGGAGCGATCTACATCCGGCTCCTGTCAGCCTGCACTTCTTTGCTTCATCCATCTTGTCTAATTGGATGGCTGTATATGTATGGGCCACATGTGGGGCAGGCTCTGAATGGTGTTCCTTCTGTGTCTGTTTTAATCTTTGCCTCTCTATTCCCTGCCAAGGGTATTCTTGTTCCCCTTTTAAAGAAGGAGTGAAGCATTCACATTTTGATCATCCGTCTTGAGTTTCATGTGTTCTAGGCATCTAGGGTAATTCAAGCATTTGGGCTGATAGCCACTTATCAATGAGTGAATACCATGTGTGTTTTTCTGTGATTGGGTTAGCTCACTCAGGATGATATTTTCCAGTTCCAACCATTTGCCTACGAATTTCATAAAGTCATTGTTTTTGATAGCTGAGTAATATTCCATTGTGTAGATGTACCACATTTTCTGTATCCATTCCTCTGTTGAAGGGCATCTGGGTTCTTTCCAGCTTCTGGCTATTATAAATAAGGCTGTGATGAACATAGTGGAGCACGTGACTTTTTTATATGTTGGGGCATTCAAAGAACCATCTTAATGTAAACCGTTATATGGTGCTTATTGATATCATTTCTTTTATTCTTTTGTAAAAGTCTCCCTTTATAGAAAGACAACCAGTGAAGACTATGGAGAATTCTATCTCAAACTGCCCAGAAAACTGTCTCCTTACAGGCTAGCTTTTACAGTGCTGGATGGTGTTACTCTATGTCTATCAATGGATTAAAGATATCAGCGGTCGGGGCTGGGGAGATGGCTCAGTGGTTAAGAGCACTGACTGTTCTTCTAGAGGTCCTGAGTTCAAATCCCAGCAACTGCATGGTGGCCCACGGCCATCTTTAATAAGATCTGATGGCCTCTTCTGGTCTGTCTGAAGACAGCTACAGTATGAATAAACAAATAAATAAATAAATAAATATTTAAAAAAAAGATATCAGTGGTCTTACCTAACACTGGACTTTGTGTGCTATAATACCAACCTGCCAGGTAAGTTATGCTCATTGGTACAATAGTGGTATGACTGTTGAGGGGGTAGCCACCTGATTTCTGATTAATTCTGAGATAGATTCTAATGATAGATTTCTTTTTTTTTTTTTATTAACTTGAGTATTTCTTATATACATTTCGAGTGTTATTCCCTTTCCCGGTTTCCGGGCAAACATCCCCCTCCCCCCTCCCCTTCCTTATGGGTGTTCCCCTCCCAACCCTCCCCCCATTGCCGCCCTCCCCCCATAGACTAGTTCACTGGGGGTTCAGTCTTAGCAGGACCCAGGGCTTCCCCTTCCACTGGTGCTCCTACTAGGATATTCATTGCTACCTATGAGGTCAGAGTCCAGGGTCAGTCCATGTATAGTCTTTAGGTAGTGGCTTAGTCCCTGGAAGCTCTGGTTGCTTGGCATTGTTGTACTTTTGGGGTCTCGAGCCCCTTCACGCTCTTCCAGTTCTTTCTCTGATTCCTTCAATAGGGGACCTACTCTCAGTTCAGTGGTTTGCTGCTGGCATTCGCCTCTATATTTGCTGTATTCTGGCTGTGTCTCTCAGGAGCGATCTACATCCGGCTCCTGTCGGCCTGCACTTCTTTGCTTCATCCATCTTGTCTAATTGGGTGGCTGTATATGTATGGGCCACATGTGGGGCAGGCTCTGAATGGGTGTTCCTTCAGTCTCTGTTTTAATCTTTGCCTCTCCCTTCCCTGCCAAGGGTATTCTTTTTCCTCATTTAAAGAAGGAGTGAAGCATTCACATTTTGATCATCCGTCTTGAGTTTCGTTTGTTCTAGGGATCTAGGGTAATTCAAGCATTTGGGCTAATAGCCACTTATCAATGAATGCATACCATGTATGTCTTTCTGTGATTGGGTTAGCTCACTCAGGATGATATTTTCCAGTTCCAACCATTTGCCTACGAATTTCATAAACTCGTTGTTTTTGATAGCTGAGTAATATTCCATTGTGTAGATGTACCACATTTTCTGTATCCATTCCTCTGTTGAAGGGCATCTGGGTTCTTTCCATTTTCTGGCTATTATAAATAAGGCTGCGATGAACATAGTGGAGCACGTGTCTCTTTTATATGTTGAGGCATCTTTTGGGTATATGCCCAAGAGAGGTATAGCTGGATCCTCAGGCAGTTCAATGTCCAATTTTCTGAGGAACCTCCAGACTGATTTCCAGAATGGTTTTACCAGTCTGCAATCCCACCAACAATGGAGGAGTGTTCCTCTTTCTCCACATCCTCGCCAGCATCTGCTGTCACCTGAGTTTTTGATCTTAGCCAATCGCACTGGTGTGAGGTGAAATCTCAGGGTTGTTTTGATTTGCATTTCCCTTATGACTAAAGATGTTGAACATTTCTTTAGGTGTTTCTCAGCCATTCGGCATTCCTCAGCTGTGAATTCTTTGTTTAGCTCTGAACCCCATTTTTTAATAGGGTTATTTGTTTCCCTGCGGTCTAACTTCTTGAGTTCTTTGTATATTTTGGATATAAGGCCTCTATCTGTTGTAGGATTGGTAAAGATCTTTTCCCAATCTGTTGGTTGCCGTTTTGTCCTAACCACAGTGTCCTTTGCCTTACAGAAGCTTTGCAGTTTTATGAGATCCCATTTGTCGATTCTTGATCTTAGAGCATGAGCCATTGGTGTTTTGTTCAGGAAATTTTTTCCAGTGCCCATGTGTTCCAGATGCTTCCCTAGTTTTTCTTCTATTAGTTTGAGTGTGTCTGGTTTGATGTGGAGGTCCTTGATCCACTTGGACTTAAGCTTTGTACAGGGTGATAAGCATGGATCGATCTGCATTCTTCTACATGTTGCCCTCCAGTTGAACCAGCACCATTTGCTGAAAATGCTATCTTTTTTCCATTGGATGGTTTTGGCTCCTTTGTCAAAGATCAAGTGACCATAGGTGTGTGGGTTCATTTCTGGGTCTTCAATTCTATTCCATTGGTCTATCTGTCTGTCTCTGTACCAATACCATGCAGTTTTTATCACTATTGCTCTGTAATACTGCTTGAGTTCAGGGATAGTGATTCCCCCTGAAGTCCTTTTATTGTTGAGGATAGCTTTAGCTATCCTGGGTTTTTTGTTATTCCAGATGAATTTGCAAATTGTTCTGTCTAACTCTTTGAAGAATTGGATTGGTATTTTGATGGGGATTGCATTGAATCTGTAGATTGCTTTTGGTAAAATGGCCATTTTTACCATATTAATCCTGCCAATCCATGAGCATGGGAGATCTTTCCATCTTCTGAGGTCTTCTTCAATTTCTTTCCTCAGTGTCTTGAAGTTCTTATTGTACAGATCTTTTACTTGCTTGGTTAAAGTCACACCGAGGTACTTTATATTATTTGGGTCTATTATGAAGGGTGTCGTTTCCCTAATTTCTTTCTCGGCTTGTTTCTCTTTTGTATAGAGGAAGGCTACTGATTTATTTGAGTTAATTTTATACCCAGCCACGTTGCTGAAGTTGTTTATCAGCTTTAGTAGTTCTCTGGTGGAACTTTTGGGATCACTTAGATATACTATCATGTCATCTGCAAATAGTGATATTTTGACCTCTTCTTTTCCGATCTGTATCCCTTTGATCTCCTTTTGTTGTCTGATTGCTCTGGCTAGAACTTCAAGAACTATATTGAATAAGTAGGGAGAGAGTGGGCAGCCTTGTCTAGTACCTGATTTTAGTGGGATTGCTTCAAGTTTCTCTCCATTTAGTTTAATGTTAGCAACTGGTTTGCTGTATATGGCTTTTACTATGTTTAGGTATGGGCCTTGAATTCCTATTCTTTCCAGGACTTTTATCATGAAGGGGTGTTGAATTTTGTCAAATGCTTTCTCAGCATCTAATGAAATGATCATGTGGTTCTGTCCTTTCAGTTTGGTTTTTTTTTTTTTTTTTTATTAACTTGAGTATTTCTTATATACATTTCGAGTGTTATTCCCTTTCCCGGTTTCCGGGCAAACATCCCCCTCCCCCCTCCCCTTCCTTATGGGTGTTCCCCTCCCAACCCTCCCCCCATTGCCGCCCTCCCCCCATAGACTAGTTCACTGTGGGTTCAGTCTTAGCAGGACCCAGGGCTTCCCCTTCCACTGGTGCTCTTACTAGGATATTCATTGCTACCTATGGGGTCAGAGTCCAGGGTCAGTCCATGTATAGTCTTTAGGTAGTGGCTTAGTCCCTGGAAGCTCTGGTTGCTTGGCATTTTTGTACTTTTGGGGTCTCGAGCCCCTTCAAGCTCTTCCAGTTCTTTCTCTGATTCCTTCAATAGGGGACCTATTCTCAGTTCAGTGGTTTGCTGCTGGCATTCGCCTCTATATTTGCTGTATTCTGGCTGTGTCTCTCAGGAGCGATCTACATCCGGCTCCTGTCGGTCTGCACTTCTTTGCTTCATCCATCTTGTCTAATTGGGTGGCTGTATATGTATGGGCCACATGTGGGGCAGGCTCTGAATGGGTGTTCCTTCAGTCTCTGTTTTAATCTTTGCCTCTCCCTTCCCTGCCAAGGGTATTCTTTTTCCTCATTTAAAGAAGGAGTGAAGCATTCACATTTTGATCATCCGTCTTGAGTTTCGTTTGTTCTAGGGATCTAGGGTAATTCAAGCATTTGGGCTAATAGCCACTTATCAATGAATGCATACCATGTATG
Organism: Rattus norvegicus; assembly: GCF_021556685.1. Lineage (NCBI taxonomy): Eukaryota > Metazoa > Chordata > Mammalia > Rodentia > Muridae > Rattus > Rattus norvegicus. The sequence continues at coordinate 220,688,729 of NC_141534.1, forward strand.
TCTTTCTGTGATTGGGTTAGCTCACTCAGGATGATATTTTCCAGTTCCAACCATTTGCCTACGAATTTCATAAACTCGTTGTTTTTGATAGCTGAGTAATATTCCATTGTGTAGATGTACCACATTTTCTGTATCCATTCCTCTGTTGAAGGGCATCTGGGTTCTTTCCATTTTCTGGCTATTATAAATAAGGCTGCGATGAACATAGTGGAGCACGTGTCTCTTTTATATGTTGAGGCATCTTTTGGGTATATGCCCAAGAGAGGTATAGCTGGATCCTCAGGCAGTTCAATGTCCAATTTTCTGAGGAACCTCCAGACTGATTTCCAGAATGGTTTTACCAGTCTGCAATCCCACCAACAATGGAGGAGTGTTCCTCTTTCTCCACATCCTCGCCAGCATCTGCTGTCACCTGAGTTTTTGATCTTAGCCAATCGCACTGGTGTGAGGTGAAATCTCAGGGTTGTTTTGATTTGCATTTCCCTTATGACTAAAGATGTTGAACATTTCTTTAGGTGTTTCTCAGCCATTCGGCATTCCTCAGCTGTGAATTCTTTGTTTAGCTCTGAACCCCATTTTTTAATAGGGTTATTTGTTTCCCTGCGGTCTAACTTCTTGAGTTCTTTGTATATTTTGGATATAAGGCCTCTATCTGTTGTAGGATTGGTAAAGATCTTTTCCCAATCTGTTGGTTGCCGTTTTGTCCTAACCACAGTGTCCTTTGCCTTACAGAAGCTTTGCAGTTTTATGAGATCCCATTTGTCGATTCTTGATCTTAGAGCATGAGCCATTGGTGTTTTGTTCAGGAAATTTTTTCCAGTGCCCATGTGTTCCAGATGCTTCCCTAGTTTTTCTTCTATTAGTTTGAGTGTGTCTGGTTTGATGTGGAGGTCCTTGATCCACTTGGACTTAAGCTTTGTACAGGGTGATAAGCATGGATCGATCTGCATTCTTCTACATGTTGCCCTCCAGTTGAACCAGCACCATTTGCTGAAAATGCTATCTTTTTTCCATTGGATGGTTTTGGCTCCTTTGTCAAAGATCAAGTGACCATAGGTGTGTGGGTTCATTTCTGGGTCTTCAATTCTATTCCATTGGTCTATCTGTCTGTCTCTGTACCAATACCATGCAGTTTTTATCACTATTGCTCTGTAATACTGCTTGAGTTCAGGGATAGTGATTCCCCCTGAAGTCCTTTTATTGTTGAGGATAGCTTTAGCTATCCTGGGTTTTTTGTTATTCCAGATGAATTTGCAAATTGTTCTGTCTAACTCTTTGAAGAATTGGATTGGTATTTTGATGGGGATTGCATTGAATCTGTAGATTGCTTTTGGTAAAATGGCCATTTTTACCATATTAATCCTGCCAATCCATGAGCATGGGAGATCTTTCCATCTTCTGAGGTCTTCTTCAATTTCTTTCCTCAGTGTCTTGAAGTTCTTATTGTACAGATCTTTTACTTGCTTGGTTAAAGTCACACCGAGGTACTTTATATTATTTGGGTCTATTATGAAGGGTGTCGTTTCCCTAATTTCTTTCTCGGCTTGTTTCTCTTTTGTATAGAGGAAGGCTACTGATTTATTTGAGTTAATTTTATACCCAGCCACGTTGCTGAAGTTGTTTATCAGCTTTAGTAGTTCTCTGGTGGAACTTTTGGGATCACTTAGATATACTATCATGTCATCTGCAAATAGTGATATTTTGACCTCTTCTTTTCCGATCTGTATCCCTTTGATCTCCTTTTGTTGTCTGATTGCTCTGGCTAGAACTTCAAGAACTATATTGAATAAGTAGGGAGAGAGTGGGCAGCCTTGTCTAGTACCTGATTTTAGTGGGATTGCTTCAAGTTTCTCTCCATTTAGTTTAATGTTAGCAACTGGTTTGCTGTATATGGCTTTTACTATGTTTAGGTATGGGCCTTGAATTCCTATTCTTTCCAGGACTTTTATCATGAAGGGGTGTTGAATTTTGTCAAATGCTTTCTCAGCATCTAATGAAATGATCATGTGGTTCTGTCCTTTCAGTTTGGTTTTTTTTTTTTTTTTTTTTTTTTTATTAACTTGAGTATTTCTTATATACATTTCGAGTGTTATTCCCTTTCCCGGTTTCCGGGCAAACATCCCCCTCCCCCCTCCCCTTCCTTATGGGTGTTCCCCTCCCAACCCTCCCCCCATTGCCGCCCTCCCCCCATAGACTAGTTCACTGTGGGTTCAGTCTTAGCAGGACCCAGGGCTTCCCCTTCCACTGGTGCTCTTACTAGGATATTCATTGCTACCTATGGGGTCAGAGTCCAGGGTCAGTCCATGTATAGTCTTTAGGTAGTGGCTTAGTCCCTGGAAGCTCTGGTTGCTTGGCATTTTTGTACTTTTGGGGTCTCGAGCCCCTTCAAGCTCTTCCAGTTCTTTCTCTGATTCCTTCAATAGGGGACCTATTCTCAGTTCAGTGGTTTGCTGCTGGCATTCGCCTCTATATTTGCTGTATTCTGGCTGTGTCTCTCAGGAGCGATCTACATCCGGCTCCTGTCGGTCTGCACTTCTTTGCTTCATCCATCTTGTCTAATTGGGTGGCTGTATATGTATGGGCCACATGTGGGGCAGGCTCTGAATGGGTGTTCCTTCAGTCTCTGTTTTAATCTTTGCCTCTCCCTTCCCTGCCAAGGGTATTCTTTTTCCTCATTTAAAGAAGGAGTGAAGCATTCACATTTTGATCATCCGTCTTGAGTTTCGTTTGTTCTAGGGATCTAGGGTAATTCAAGCATTTGGGCTAATAGCCACTTATCAATGAGTGCATACCATGTATGTCTTTCTGTGATTGGGTTAGCTCACTCAGGATGATATTTTCCAGTTCCAACCATTTGCCTACGAATTTCATAAACTCGTTGTTTTTGATAGCTGAGTAATATTCCATTGTGTAGATGTACCACATTTTCTGTATCCATTCCTCTGTTGAAGGGCATCTGGGTTCTTTCCATTTTCTGGCTATTATAAATAAGGCTGCGATGAACATAGTGGAGCACGTGTCTCTTTTATATGTTGAGGCATCTTTTGGGTATATGCCCAAGAGAGGTATAGCTGGATCCTCAGGCAGTTCAATGTCCAATTTTCTGAGGAACCTCCAGACTGATTTCCAGAATGGTTTTACCAGTCTGAATCCCACCAACAATGGAGGAGTGTTCCTCTTTCTCCACATCCTCGCCAGCATCTGCTGTCACCTGAGTTTTTGATCTTAGCCAATCGCACTGGTGTGAGGTGAAATCTCAGGGTTGTTTTGATTTGCATTTCCCTTATGACTAAAGATGTTGAACATTTCTTTAGGTGTTTCTCAGCCATTCGGCATTCCTCAGCTGTGAATTCTTTGTTTAGCTCTGAACCCCATTTTTTAATAGGGTTATTTGTTTCCCTGCGGTCTAACTTCTTGAGTTCTTTGTATATTTTGGAAATAAGGCCTCTATCTGTTGTAGGATTGGTAAAGATCTTTTCCCAATCTGTTGGTTGCCGTTTTGTCCTAACCACAGTGTCCTTTGCCTTACAGAAGCTTTGCAGTTTTATGAGATCCCATTTGTCGATTCTTGATCTTAGAGCATAAGCCATTGGTGTTTTGTTCAGGAAATTTTTTCCAGTGCCCATGTGTTCCAGATGCTTCCCTAGTTTTTCTTCTATTAGTTTGAGTGTGTCTGGTTTGATGTGGAGGTCCTTGATCCACTTGGACTTAAGCTTTGTACAGGGTGATAAGGATGGATCGATCTGCATTCTTCTACATGTTGCCCTCCAGTTGAACCAGCACCATTTGCTGAAAATGCCATCTTTTTTCCATTGGATGGTTTTGGCTCCTTTGTCAAAAATCAAGTGACCATAGGTGTGTGGGTTCATTTCTGGGTCTTCAATTCTATTCCATTGGTCTATCTGTCTGTCTCTGTACCAATACCATGCAGTTTTTATCACTATTGCTCTGTAATACTGCTTGAGTTCAGGGATAGTGATTCCCCCTGAAGTCCTTTTATTGTTGAGGATAGCTTTAGCTATCCTGGGTTTTTTGTTATTCCAGATGAATTTGCAAATTGTTCTGTCTAACTCTTTGAAGAATTGGATTGGTATTTTGATGGGGATTGCATTGAATCTGTAGATTGCTTTTGGTAAAATGGCCATTTTTACCATATTAATCCTGCCAATCCATGAGCATGGGAGATCTTTCCATCTTCTGAGGTCTTCTTCAATTTCTTTCCTCAGTGTCTTGAAGTTCTTATTGTACAGATCTTTTACTTGCTTGGTTAAAGTCACACCGAGGTACTTTATATTATTTGGGTCTATTATGAAGGGTGTCGTTTCCCTAATTTCTTTCTCGGCTTGTTTCTCTTTTGTATAGAGGAAGGCAACTGATTTATTTGAGTTAATTTTATACCCAGCCACGTTGCTGAAGTTGTTTATCAGCTTTAGTAGTTCTCTGGTGGAACTTTTGGGATCACTTAGATATACTATCATGTCATCTGCAAATAGTGATATTTTGACCTCTTCTTTTCCGATCTGTATCCCTTTGATCTCCTTTTGTTGTCTGATTGCTCTGGCTAGAACTTCAAGAACTATATTGAATAAGTAGGGAGAGAGTGGGCAGCCTTGTCTAGTACCTGATTTTAGTGGGATTGCTTCAAGTTTCTCTCCATTTAGTTTAATGTTAGCAACTGGTTTGCTGTATATGGCTTTTACTATGTTTAGGTATGGGCCTTGAATTCCTATTCTTTCCAGGACTTTTATCATGAAGGGGTGTTGAATTTTGTCAAATGCCTTCTCAGCATCTAATGAAATGATCATGTGGTTCTGTTCTTTCAGTTTGTTTATATGATGGATCACGTTGATGGTTTTCCGTATATTAAACCATCCCTGCATGCCTGGGATGAAGCCTACTTGATCATGGTGGATGATTGTTTTGATGTGCACTTGAATTCGGTTTGCCAGAATTTTATTGAGTATTTTTGCGTCGATATTCATAAGGGAAATTGGTCTGAAGTTCTCTTTCTTTGTTGTGTCTTTGTGTGGTTTAGGTATAAGAGTAATTGTGGCTTCGTAGAAGGAATTCGGTAGGGCTCCATCTCTTTCAATTTTGTGGAATAGTTTGGATAATATTGGTATGAGGTCTTCTATGAAGGTTTGATAGAATTCTGCACTAAACCCGTCTGGACCTGGGCTCTTTTTGGTTGGGAGACCTTTAATGACTGCTTCTATTTCCTTAGGAGTTATGGGGTTGTTTAACTGGTTTATCTGTTCCTGATTTTACCTCGATACCTGTTATCTGTCTAGGAAATTGTCCATTTCCTGAAGATTTTCAAATTTTATTGAATATAGGTTTTTATAGTAAGATCTGATGATTTTTTGAATTTCCTCCGAATCTGTAGTTATGTCTCCCTTTTCATTTCTGATTTTATTAATTTGGACACACTCTCTGTGTCCTCTCGTTAGTCTGGCTAAGGGTTTATCTATCTTGTTGATTTTCTCAAAGAACCAACTTTTGGTTCTGTTGATTCTTTCTATGGTCCTTTTTGTTTCTACTTGGTTGATTTCAGCTCTGAGTTTGATTATTTCCTGCCTTCTACTCCTCCTGGGTGTATTTGCTTCTTTTTGTTCTAGAGCTTTTAGGTGTGCTGTCAAGCTGCTGACATATGCTCTTTCCTGTTTCTTTCTGCAGGCACTCAGCGCTATGAGTTTTCCTCTTAGCACAGCTTTCATTGTGTCCCATAAGTTTGAGTATGTTGTATCTTCATTTTCATTAAATTCTAAAAAGTTTTTAATTTCTTTCTTTATTTCTTCCTTGACCAGGTTATCATTGAGTAGAGCATTGTTCAATTTCCACGTATATGTGGGCATTCTTCCCTTATTGTTATTGAAGACCAGTTTTAGGCCGTGGTGGTCCGATAGCACGCATGGGATTATTTCTATCTTTCTGTACCTCTTGAGGCCCGTTTTTTGACCAATTATATGGTCAATTTTGGAGAAAGTACCATGAGGAGCTGAGAAGAAGGTATATCCTTTTGCTTTAGGATAGAATGTTCTATAAATATCCGTTAAGTCCATTTGGCTCATGACTTCTCTTAGTCTGTCTACATCACTGTTTAATTTCTGTTTCCATGATCTGTCCATTGATGAGAGTGGGGTGTTGAAATCTCCCACTATTATTGTGTGAGGTGCAATGTGTGTTCTGAGCTTTAGTAAGGTTTCTTTTACGTATGTAGGTGCCCTTGTATTTGGGGCATAGATATTTAGGATTGAGAGTTCATTCATCTTGGTTGATTTTTCCTTTGATGAATATGAAGTGTCCTTCCTTATCTTTTTTGATGACTTTTAGTTGGAAATTGATTTTATTTGATATTAGAATGGCTACTCCAGCTTGCTTCTTCTGACCATTTGCTTGGAAAGTTGTTTTCCAGCCTTTCACTCTGAGGTAGTGTCTGTCTTTGTCTCTGAGGTGTGTTTCCTGTAGGCAGCAGAATGCAGGGTCCTCGTTGCGTATCCAGTTTGTTAATCTATGTCTTTTTATTGGGGAGTTGAGGCCATTGATATTGAGAGATATTAAGGAATAGTGATTATTGCTTCCCGTTATATTCATATTTGGATGTGAGGTTATGTTTGTGTGCTTTCATTCTCTTTGTTTTGTTGCCAAGACGATTAGTTTCTTGCTTCTTCTAGGGTATAGCTTGCCTCCTTATGTTGGGCTTTACCATTTATTATCCTTTGTAGTGCTGGATTTGTAGAAAGATATTGTGTAAATTTGGTTTTGTCATGGAATATCTTGGTTTCTCCATCAATGTTAATTGAGAGTTTTGCTGGATACAGTAACCTGGGCTGGCATTTGTGTTCTCTTAGGGTCTGTATGACATCAGTCCAGGATCTTCTGGCCTTCATAGTTTCTGGCGAGAAGTCTGGTGTGATTCTGATAGGTCTCCCTTTGTATGTTACTTGACCTTTTTCCCTTACTGCTTTTAATATTCTTTCTTTATTTTGTGCGTTTGGTGTTTTGACAATTATGTGACGGGAGGTGTTTCTTTTCTGGTCCAATCTGTTTGGAGTTCTGTAGGCTTCTTGTATGTCTATGGGTATCTCTTTTTTTAGGTTAGGGAAGTTTTCTTCTATGATTTTGTTGAAGATATTTACTGGTCCTTTGAGCTGGGAGTCTTCACTCTCTTCTATACCTATTATCCTTAGGTTTGATCTTCTCATTGAGTCCTGGATTTCCTGTATGTTTTGGACCAGTAGCTTTTTCCGCTTTACATTATCTTTGACAGTTGAGTCAATGATTTCTATGGAATCTTCTGCTCCTGAGATTCTCTCTTCCATCTCTTGTATTCTGTTGGTGAAGCTTGTATCTACAGCTCCTTGTCTCTTCTTTTGGTGTTCTATATCCAGGGTTGTTTCCATGTGTTCTTTCTTGATTGCTTCTATTTCCATTTTTAATTCCTTCAACTGTTTGATTGTGTTTTCCTGGAATTCTTTCAGGGATTTTTGCGATTCCTCTCTGTAGGCTTTTACTTGTTTATTAATGTTTTCCTGTGCTTCCCTAAGTGTGTTCATGTCTTTCTTGAAGTCCTCCAGCATCATGATCAAATATGATTTTGAAACTAGATCTTGCTTTTCTGGTGTGTTTGGATATTCCATGTTTGTTTTGGTGGGAGAATTGGGCTCCGATGATGGCATGTAGTCTTGGTTTCTGTTGCTTGGATTCCTGCGCTTGCCTCTCGCCATCAGATTATCTCTAGTGTTACTTTGTTCTGCTATTTCTGACAGTGGCTAGACTGTCCTATAAGCCTGTGTGTCAGGAGTGCTGTAGACCTGTTTTCCTCTCTTTCAGTCAGTTATGGGGACAGAGTGTTCTGCTTTCGGGTGTGTAGTTTCTCCTCTCTACAGGTCTTCAGCTGTTCCTGTGGGCCTGTGTCTTGAGTTCACCAGGCAGCTTTCTTGCAGCAGAAAATTTGGTCTTACCTGTGGTCCCGAGGCTCAGGTTCGCTCGTGGGGTGCTGCCCAGGGGCTCTCTGCAGCGGCAGCAACCAAGAAGACCTGTGCCGCCCCTTCCTGGAGCTTCAGTGCACCAGGGTTCCAGATGGTCTGTGGCTTTTTCCTCTGGCGTCCGAGATGTGTGTGCAGGGAGCAGTCTCTTCTGGTTTCCCAGGCTTGTCTGCCTCTCTGAAGGTTTAGCTCTCCCTCCCACGGGATTTGGGTGCAGAGAACTGTTTATCCGGTCTGTTTCCTTCAGGGTCCTGCGGTGTCTCTGGCAGGTGTCCTGCCGCTCCTGGGCCCTCCCCCACGGGAGCCCAGAGGCCTTATACAGTTTCCTCTTGGGCCAGGGATGTGGGCAGGGTTGAGCAGTGTTGGTGGTCTCTTCCGCTCTGCAGCCTCAGGAGTGCCCACCTGACCAGGCGGTTGGGTCTCTCTCTCACCGGGTCTGGGAGCAGAGAGCTGCTCCTAATGATAGATTTCATGTCTGGTATTGTAAACCTCATCTGAAGCTCACAGCTGGGGATATCATTGACCGTAGAGAAGAATCTATTGGTGTTTTCTTTTATTAAATAGTTACGTTGGCAAGTTGCCCTTTAAGTATTTATGTTTATACACATAGATTAGTGCTGATTGCAACCTTGGTTAGAGAAGCTTTTTGTAGTCAGTAGTTGTTAATGCAGAGACTCAAACGTGGTAAAAATGTTGAGAATAAATGACTCTGAGTTCTCAGCCATTGATGGGTTGCCTCTATCAATTTCTTCCTACTTAGGGCACATAGGAGACATCTTGAAAAAGAGGACAGAAAGAATGTAGGAGTTAGAGGATAAGGAGAGATGAGAACTGTTGCCTTCTAGATGTGACATGGATGTTGTGTTTACCAACTAATAGCTTCTGTGGTTGCCAGTAGATCAAGCCAGTCAGAACTCCAAAACTTGGAGTAGGGATCCCAAGGCTTTACCCCTATCTGAGGAGGATGCTGAGAGAATGAGAGTCACTTTCCTTTGGGGATGTGACCTCTGGCAGGTTGTACACACCTATATACATATGGTCAGCACTAATTGGATTCAGGATAAACAACAACAAACAAACAAACAAACTAACAACATGAATTTGGGAGGGAGAGGGATTGAGAAGAGTGTCCCAGGAGGAGTCAGAGAGAGCAGGTATGATGCAAATATATTGTATATGTGTGTGAAAGTTCTGAATCATAAACAAAAATATCACAAGACTAAAGAAAAGACAACCAAATGAAAACATTCATTATTTTTATGCTGTAAAAGCCCAACATTATTGTATGGTTCTTTGTAAGCAGAAGTTGAAACACTTGCTGAAGCTTTAGTTACATGGAAAAGTTATGGCTCCAGGGTCAACATTTTTTTAAAAGGAGCTTTAATCAGCAACTGTATTGTAAGGCCACTTGGAGAAGGGGTGTTTAGAGAACAAGTTTTGCTGGGCAAAGTTATCTGAATTCAACAGATAAGAACACTTGCTTGACTTCTAGTCTGGTGGAGGTGGGGGTGATACAGAAATGTAATAGGCAATAGTACTTTGGGAAACAGTTGGGTAGTTTCTTTAGAAAAAGATAAGCATCCATGTATAAGAGGAACAAGGAATATGTATGTATCAAGGCTTATTGGTACAGTATTCATAGCAGCTTTATTTGAAGGGTTCAGGATTCAAAACAATGAATTCCCTTAGTAGACACCCAGTTGATTTTTTCCTTACAGACAACTTATATTCTGTAACACTGATAAATGATATTACTGATTTATTCTAGATCTTTTGGATGGATCTAGACTTCTTTGGATGTTGTAGGGTGTCTTATGTTTCTGATGTCTGCGGATGAAGCACATAGTCTGACTCTCTAATCTCAAAGCTCTTTGTGTCTTTTCCCCTCTTGACTCACTACTTTATATAACAACTCTGATGTCCTGTTGAATGAATTTGTTGGCATAGTACACATTTACACTGTTACTGACTGTTTCAGTTTGCTTTCTGTTGCTGTGATAAACACCATGACCAAAAGCAATTTAGGGAAAGAAAGGGTTTATATCATCTTACAGTCCATTATAGAGGAAACTAGAGATAGGAACTCAAAGCAGAAACATTGAGGCAGGAACCATGGAGGAACACTGCTTACTGGCTTGCTCCCTCTGGCTTGCTCAGCTAGCTTTCTTTCTTTTCTTTTCTTTTTTTTTTACATCTTTATTAAATTGGGTATTTCTTATTTACATTCCAGATATTATTCCCTTTCCCAGTTTCCAGGCCAACATCCCCCTAACCTCTCCCCTTTCCCTTCTATATGAGTGTTCCCCTTCCCACCCTCCCCCCCCATTACTGCCCTCCTCTCAAGAATCCCGTTTACTGGGGGTCCAGCCTTGGCAGGACCAAGGGCTTCCCCTTCCACTGGTGCTCTTACTAGGATATTCATTGCTACCTATGGGGTCAGAGTCCAGGGTCAGTCCATGTATAGTCTTTGGGTAGTGGCTTAGTCCCTGGAAGCTCTGGTTGCTTGGCATTGTTGTACTTTTGGGGTCTCGAGCCCCTTCAAGCTCTTCCAGTTCTTTCTCTGATTCCTTCAACAGGGGCCCCGTTCTCAGTTCAGTGGTTTGCTGCTGGCATTCGCTTATGTAATTGCCAGATTCTGGCTGTGTCTCTCAGGAGAGATCTACATCTGGTTCCTGTCAGCCTGCACTTCTTTGCTTCATCCATCTTATCTAGTTTGGTGGCTGTATATGTATGGGCCACATGTGGGGCAGGCTCTGAATGGGCATTCCTTCAGCCTCTGTTCTAAACTTTGCTCCCTATCCCCTCCCAAGAGTATTCCTGTTCCCCTTTTAAAGAAGGAGTAAAGCATCTGCATTTTGGTCATCCTTCTTGAGTTTCTTGTGATCTGTGCATCTAGGGTAATTCGAGCATTTGGGCTGATATCCAGTTATCAATGAGTGCTACCATGTGTGCTTTTCTGTAATTGGGTTACCTCACTCAGGTTGATATTTCCCAGTTCCATCCATTTGCCTATGAATTTCATAAAGTCATTGCTTTTGATAGCTGAGTAATATTCCATTGTGTAGATGTACCACATTTTCTGTATCCATTCCTCTGTTGAAGGGCATCTGGGTTCTTTCCAGCTTCTGGCTATTATAAATAAGGCTGCTATGAACATAGTGGAGCATGTGTCTTTGTTATATGTTGGGGCATCTTTTGGGTATATGCCCAAGAGAGGTATAGCTGGGTCCTCAGGTAGTGCAATGTCCAATTTTCTGAGGAACCTCCAGACTGATTTCCAGAATGGCTGTACCAGTGTGCAATCCCACGAACAATGGAGGAGTGTTCCTCTTTCTCCACATCCTCGACAGCATTTGCTGTTGCCGGAGTTTTTGATCTTAGCCATTCTGACTGGTGTGAGGTGGAAACTCAGGATTGTTTTGATTTGCATTTCCCTTATGACTAAAGATGTTGAACATTTCTTTAGGTGCTTCTTAGTCATTCGACATTCCTCAGCTGTCAGCTAGTTTTCTTATACAGCTCAGATATACTTGCCTAGGCATGACGCCACCCACAGTAGGCTAGATCCTTTTACATCAATTAGTAATCAAGACAATACACCACAGATGTGGGGATCTGAATTCAGGTCCTTCAGCTTGAACAGAAAGTGAGCCATATCTCTGGTCCTTGTTTCTTACAGTTTGAAGTTTAGGGTTTATAAAGTCTTAAGAAATTGTGGTCTTCCTTTCTCACTGCAGCCAGACAAGGTAGCCCTACTTGGCAGTGATCTTTATTCTAAGAATTATAGCAAATTATTGTTATTAAAGAAGAAATAGTGGTTTTTATCATCATGAAACTTGTTTGAATATTTATATATGGCAATACTGTTTCTGTATTTTCATTGTCTGAGATGACACAATTACATTATCTTTCTTTAGGCAATGTTAGGCTTCTCATACTTTAAATTCTCCCTGCCCAGTGGCTTCTGGGAAAATATCTAATGACTCAGAGTTTATGCTAATTCCTCACTGACTTTTCTTAAAAATTATTATTTATTCTTTAAAAATTTCATTCTTTCACTGACAAAACTTTCTGGAGCTGCTCTAAGTCTTGTGACTTACCATATGATTTGAAGGCCTCTTCTGTAGTATTATTGAAAAACTTCCTGATAGGCTAAACTGGAAACAAAGACCACAATTGTTATTGCCCAGTCATTATGTCTATACATAAATTTAAGATAATTTTAGAATGCTATAACATGAGGGATATTATAGGGATATTATCTTAGTACCTTAGTGAGACTACAGAGAAAACAACCCAAGAAGTAATTCAAGATTTATATTTATGAAGTTAAGAGCTATAAAGTTTCTAGACACTAATGTTACAATTGTAGTAGGAACGGAATTCAGGGGAACCTTGAAATGACTTTAGCATCTCACTTGCATAACTGATTTGCATCAAACAGATTGTCTTCCATAAATGCTTCTGGGGTTTCTTATCATGGCTGAAAATGTATCAAATAGCCCCTTTACATTGTAGACTCTTATTATGAAACAATATTATGGGTGGAAAAAATATAGAATCAAATGTCCCTTTAAAAATGTAGACTGTAAAAAATGGCCATTCTACCAAAAGCGATCTACAGATTCAATGCAATCCCCATCAAAATACCAATCCAATTCTTCAAAGAGTTAGACAGAACAATTTGCAAATTCATCTGGAATAACAAAAAACCCAGGATAGCTAAAACTATCCTCAACAATAAAAGGACTTCAGGGGGAATCACTATCCCTGAACTCAAGTAGTATTACAGAGCAATAGTGATAAAAACTGCATGGTATTGGTACAGAGACAGACAGATAGACCAATGCAACAGAATTGAAGACCCAGAAATGAACCCACACACCTATGGGCACTTGATTTTTGACAAAGGAGCCAAAACCATCAAATGGAAAAAAGATAGCATTTTCAGCAAATGGTGCTGGTTAACTGGAGGTCAACATGTAGAAGAATGCAGATCGATCCATGTTTATCACCCTGTACAAAGCTTAAGTCCAAGTGGATCAAGGACCTCCACATCAAACCAGATACACTCAAACTAATAGAAGAAAAACTAGGGAAGCATCTGGAACACATGGGCACTGGAAAAAATTTCCTGAACAAAACCCCAATGGCTTATGCTCTAAGATCAAGAATCGACAAATGGGATCTCATAAAACTGCAAAGCTTCTGTAAGGCAAAGGACACTGTGGTTAGGACAAAATGGCAACCAACAGATTGGGAAAAGATCTTTACCAATCCTACAACAGATAGAGGTCTTTTATCCAAAATATACAAAGAACTCAAGAAGTTAGACCACAGGGAGACAAATAACCCTATTAAAAAATGGGGTTCAGAGCTAAACAAAGAATTCACAGCTGAGGAATGCCGAATGGCTGAGAAACACCTAAAGAAATGTTCAACATCTTTAGTCATAAGGGAAATGCAAATCAAAACAACCCTGAGATTTCACCTCACACCAGTGAGAATGGCTAAGATCAAAGACTCAGGCAACAGCAGATGCTGGCGAGGATGTGGAGAAAGAGGAACACTCCTCCATTGTTCGTGGGATTGCACACTGGTAAAACCATTCTGGAAATCAGTCTGGAGGTTCCTCAGAAAATTGGACATTGAACTGCCTGAGGATCCAGCTATACCTCTCTTGGGCATATACCCAAAAGATACCCCAACATATAAAAAAGACACGTGCTCCACTATGTTCATCGCAGCCTTATTTATAATAGCCAGAAGCTGGAAAGAACCCAGATGCCCTTCAACAGAGGAATGGATACAGAAAATGTGGTACATCTACACAATGGAATATTACTCAGCTATCAAAAACAATGACTTTATGAAATTCGTAGGCAAATGGTTGGAACTGGAAAATATCATCCTGAGTGAGCTAACCCAATCACAGAAAGACATACATGGTATGCACTCATTGATAAGTGGCTATTAGCCCAAATGCTTGAATTACCCTAGATGCCTAGAACAAATGAAACTCAAGACGGATGATCAAAATGTGAATGCTTCACTCCTTCTTTAAAAGGGGAACAAGAATACCCTTGGCAGGGAAGAGAGAGGCAAAGATTAAAACAGAGACTGAAGGAACACCCATTCAGAGCCTGCCCCACATGTGGCCCATACATATACAGCCATCCAATTAGACAAGATGGATGAAGCAAAGAAGTGCAGACCGACAGGAGCCGGATGTAGATCGCTCCTGAGAGACACAGCCAGAATACAGCAAATACAGAGGCGAATGCCAGCAGCAAACCACTGAACTGAGAATAGGACCCCCGTTGAAGGAATCAGAGAAAGAACTGGAAGAGCTGGAAGGGGCTCGAGACCCCATATGTACAACAATGCCAAGCAACCAGAGCTTCCAGGGACTAAGCCACTACCTAAAGACTATACATGGACTGACCCTGGACTCTGACCTCATAGGTAGCAGTGAATATCCTAGTAAGAGCACCAGTGGAAGGGGAAGCCCTGGGTCCTGCTAAGACTGAACCCCCAGTGAACTAGATTGTTGGGGGGAGGGCGGCAATGGGGGGAGGATGGGGAGGGGAACACCCATAAAGGAGGGGATGGGGAGGGATTAGGGGGATGTTTGCCCGGAAACCGGGAAAGGGAATAACACTCGAAATGTAAATAAGAAATACTCAAGTTAATAAAAAAAAATTAGATCTAACAAAAAAAAAGTGTAGACTGTAGGAAGGGGAAGCCCTTGGTCCTGCGAAGACTGAACCTCCAGTGAACGGGATTGTTGGGGGGAGGGTGGTAATGGGGGAGGATGGGGAGGGGACCACCTGTATAGAGGGGAAGGGGAGGGGTTAGGGGGATGTTGGCCTGGAAACCGGGAAAGGGAATAACAATTGTAATGCAAATAAGAAATACCCAAGTTAATAAAGATGGAGACCAAAAAAACAAAACAAAACAAAACAAAACAAAACAAAACAAAAAAACCAATGTAGACTGTAGGTGCTCTATTTTTTCATGTCCTCAGATCCTGGGTCCACAGACAAGATTTACAAAGGTTGGCTAAAAAGTCGATTAAGTGATACTTGAACAGGACCTGAGTGAAAAGCTACCAGAGGACACAAGGAATCCTGCAGGAGGAGGTAAGCAGGGATTAACATGGGGCTAAAAATAGGGAAATCAACATCATATAGGGTAGATACATCATTTTTTAACATCTTTTTTTTTTAAAGAAAAAAGAATGCTACAATGTTTCAAGCCAAGCTACAAGAATGTTGGGATTTAATAACAACATAGTCCTTGGTTTTCTGAAAAGGGAACTTTAGATCTCAGAGTATGGGGTCAAATTAAAGAGAAAATATAGTGAAAGTCTATAGACAAGGAGAGAGTATTCCAATGTAATTCTGGGTTATTTGGTTATTGGTCTGTATTGTACAAACAGTAAATGGTGATGAGCTAAAGGATTTAGAAAAAGACTATGGTGTTATTTACACGGGTATGAGCTAGATAATGAGCCACAAGACTTTTTTTTTTTTATTTTACAAGCTAAAAAGGTTCCAGTACAAGGCCAGAAGGGACCAAAAAGAATAAAATTGAAATAAAAATGTAAGCTCTCATTGAGGATCAGTGCTTCTGGCTGTCTGCTGCCTCACCTGAAATATTTCATCCTCTTATACCTGAGGACTGTAATGATGATTGGAACAAATGAGGGAAGGGAGATGTGCTGCCATTCCCAAGAGGAGTTCCTTTGTTTCTGGGGCTGAGGACACTTGGTGTAAGTTACCAATTCTGGAAAAAATACAGGAACTTTCTAAAACTTAACAAGATTCTGATAAGCCGTATCAAGAATTTTTTCTCTCATCTTTTACAGGTGGTTAGTTGTCCTACAATTGATGCAAAGGCAGAAATTCTTATTGCTAATCAACTGACATGTGAGAACGCTAAGGCTGCATGCCAGACTGCCTTCCATCCCGTTCAAAAGAAAGGAGATGTTGGTGATTACATCTGCCTCCGTGCTGATATTGGGCCTTTGCATGCTCAAGTAAACAGCACAGCATGTCAAAGTTTACTCTGCTGCTTTAAAAAAGAGCTAAAGAATAGTTTAAGAGTATTGGTATTAGGTCTTCTCTGAAGGTCTGATAGAATTCTGTACTAAAACCATTTGGTCCTGGGAATTTTTGGTTGGGAGACTTTTAATGACTGCTTCTATTTCTTTAGGGGTTATGGGACTGTATAGTTTATCTGATCCTGATTTAACTTTGGTACCTGATATCTGTTTAGAAAATTGTCCATTTCATCCAGATTTTCCAGTTTTGTTGAGTATAGGCTTTTGTAGTACGATCTGATGAGTTTTTGAATTTCCTCGGTTTTTGTTGTTATGTCTTCCTTTTCATTTCTAATTTTGGAAATTTGGGTACTATCTCTGTACCCTATGATTAGTCTGGCTAAGGGTTTATCTATCTTATTGATTTTCTCAAAGAACCAGCTCCTGGTTTTGTTGATTCTTTGTATAGTTCTTTTGTTTCTCCGTGGTTGATTTCAGCCCTGAGTTTGATTATTTCCTGCCATCTACACCTCTTGGGTGTGTTTGCTTCTTTTTGTCCTAGAGCCTTCGGATGCTCTTCTGCTAAGCTATAGTGTATGCTCTCTCCAGCTACTTTTTGGAGGCACTCAGAGCTATGAGTTTTCCTCTTAGCACTGTTTTCATTGTGCCTCGTAAGTTTGGGCATGCTGTGCCTTTAGTTTTATTAAATTCTAAAAGTCTTTAATTTCTTTCTTTACCAAGTTATCATTGAGTAGAGTATTATTCAGCTTCTAAGTGTATGTGGGTTTTCTGTTTTTGTTGTTATTGAAGACCAGCCTTCATCCATGGTGATCTGATAGGACGCATGGGATTATTTCAATCTTCTTGTATCTTTTGAGGCCTGTTTCGTGACCAATTATATGGTCAGTTTTGGAGAAGGTACCATGAGGTGCTGAGAAGAAGATATATTCTTTTGTTTTAGGATGAAATGTTAAATCCATTTGGTTCATAATCTTGTGTTAGTTTCTGTGTCTCTGTTTAGTTTCTTTTTCCATGATCTGACCTTTGATTAGAGTGGGGTGTTGAAGTCTTCCACTGTTATTGTGTGAAGGGCATTGTGTGCTTTGGGCTTGGGTAAAGTTCCGTTTATGAATGTGGGTGCCCTTACATTTGGAGCATAGATGTTCAGAATTGAGAGTTCATCTTGGTAATTTTTTCTTTGATGAGCATGAAGTGTCCTTGCTTATCTTTTTTGATAACTTCTGGTTGAAAGTTGATTTTATTTGATATTAGAATGGATACTCCAGCTTGTTTTTTGGGACCATTTGCTTGGAAAATTGTTTTCCAGCCCTTTACTCTGAGGTAGTGTCTGTCTTTGTCACTGAGGCGCATTTCCTGTATGCAGCAAAATGCTTGGTCCTGTTTCTGTATCTAGCCTGTTAGTCTGTGTCTTTTTATTAGGGAGTTGAGTCCATTGATATTTAGAGATATTGATAGTGATTGTTGCTTCCTGTTATTTTTGTTGTTAGAGGTGGAATTATGTTTTAGTGTTTATCTTCTTTTGAATTTGTTGAATGAAGATTAATTTCTTGCTTTTTCTAGAGTGTAGCTTCCCTCCTTGTGTTGGAGTTTTCCACCTGTTATCCTTTATAGGGCTGTATTTGTGGGAAGATATTGTTTAAATTTGGTTTCGTCATGGATTATCTTGGTTTCACCATCTATGGAAATTGAGAGTTTTGCTGGATATAGTAGCATGGCTGGCATTTGTGTTCTCTTAGGGTAGGTATGATATCTGCCCAGGATCTTCTGACTTTTAGAGTCTCTGTTGAGAAGTCTGGTGTAATTCTGATAGGTCTGCCTTTATATGTTACTTGACCTCTTTCCCTTACTGCTTTTATTTTCTTTCTTTGTTTTCTGAATTTGGGCTTTGATTATTTGTGACAGAAGTAGTTTCTCTTCTGGTCCAATCTATTTGGAGTTCTGTAGGCTTCTTGTATGTTTACGGGCATCTCTTTCTTTAGGTTAGGGAAGTTTTCTTCTATGATTTTGTTGAAAGTATTTACTCATCCTTTGAGTTGGGATTCTTCACTCTCTTCTATACCTATTATCCTTAGGGTTGGTCTTCTCATTGTGTCCTGGATTTCCTGGATGTTTGGGGTTAGGAACTTTTTGCATTTTCTTTGACTATTGTGTCAATGTTTTCTATGGTATCTTCTGCCCCTGAGATTCTCTCTTCTATGTTTTGTATTCTGTTGGTGATGCTTGCATGTATGACTCCTGATCTCTTTCCTAGGTTGTTTAAGTACAGGGTTGTCACTCTTTGGAATTTCTTTATTGTTTCTATTTCCATGTTTAGATTCTGGATGGTTTTGTTCAATTCCTTTACCTGTTAAGTTGTGTTTTCCTGTATTTCTTTGAGGGATTTATATGTTTCCTCTTTAAGAGGTACTACATGTTTACCTGTGTGGTCCTGTATTTCTTTAAGGAAGTAATTTATGTCCTTCTTAGCATCTTCTATCATCATCATGAGATATGATTTTAAATCAGAATCTTGCTTTTCTGGTGTGCTGGGGTATCTAGAGCTTGCTGTGGTGGGTGAAATGGGTTCTGATGACACCAAGTAGCCTTGGTTTCTGTTGCTTTTGTTCTTGTGCTTGCCTCTTGCCATCTGGCTATTTTTGGTGTTAGCTGTTCTTGCAGTTTCTGACTGGAGCTTGTCCCTTCTGTAAGCCTGTGAGCCTATGATCTTGGGTGTGTCAGCACTCCTGGGAGACCAGCTCTCTTAGGGTGGGATGTGGGTATGTATGGAGAACTGTGGCACAGGGTTAGCTCCCAGATACAGAGAGACTGGAAGGATCCTGCCCCTCACTTATCTGTAGTTCCTGTGCCCTGTGGGCTCCTGGTGGGTCCCTTTTGGGCTGGTATTGGGACAATAGTGGTGGTCTCACTTGTGATCTTATGTGTGACAGCACTTCTGGGAGATAAGCTGTCTCTGGGTGATTTGGATATAGAGAACTGTGGCACAGGGTTAGCTCCGGGGTGCAGATGGAAACCAGAAGGTATAGTTAAAGTTTTTTAAAAAATTGGGCAAGAGCAGCAAACCACTGAACTGAGAATAGGACCCCCGTTGAAAGAATCAGAGAAAGAACTGGAAGAGCTTGTAGGGGCTCGAGACCCCATATGTACAACAATGCCAAGAAACCAGAGCTTCCAGGGACTAAGCCACTACCTAAAGACTATACATGGACTGACCCTGGACTCTGACCTCATAGGTATCAATGAATAGCCTAGTAAGAGCACCAGTGGAAGGGGAAGCCCTGGGTCCTGCTAAGACTGAACCCCCAGTGAACCAGATTGTTGGGGGGAGGGCGACAATGGGGGGAGGATGGGGAGGGGAACACCCATAAGGAAGGGGAGGGGAAGAGGGGAGGGGGATGTTTGCCCGGAAACCGGGAAAGGGAATAACACTCGAAATGTAAATAAGAAATACTCAAGTTAATAAAAAAAATTGGGCAAGGATGGCCCTACTGCTGCAGAACATTTTGGCACCCCCCTCGCCCCAATAAGATAGGGCCATGGTTCTTTAGAGAGATGTTACAATCTGACCAATTGGATGGCCCTGCTCCATT
Organism: Rattus norvegicus; assembly: GCF_021556685.1. NCBI lineage: Eukaryota > Metazoa > Chordata > Mammalia > Rodentia > Muridae > Rattus > Rattus norvegicus. Next base: position 220,708,369 of record NC_141534.1, read on the forward strand.
AATTCAATGGAGCTGAGGCTGTGCTTGTCTTTTGTCCTCAGGGTGCTGAAAAGCTGGTGTGGATACCTGAAAGACCCACCCAATCTGTAGAAGATGGACTAAGAGGTTCCAAAGCATCTGTAGAGGCTATACCTGAAGGACAGAAAGAAGATGGAGCAACAGAGATATTGAACCGAAAGGACAGATCCTTCCTACCAACAAGACTCAGGTGAAGGAATCCGTGACTGAGGGAAAAGAGCGGACAACATCTTGGGCAGAGCATGTGGCTGCAGAACTGCTGTTGCGGTGCTATCATTGTAGAAGGGATCTATTGCTGCTGAGATACACTGGGCTTATGTCCTCAGTCGTCCTGTGCTTCACTTGGTTAAATGGGAAAAGAAAACATTCTTGTTTATGTCAATGACTCTGAGCTCTTTGGTACCCTTGTTGCTAATCATTGTTCCCCAAGCAAGGATGGCCACATAACAGTTTAAGCATGAATGATCAAACTGTAAAACATGATAAAGTATTAACTATCCAACGTTCAAAAGTTAGATAAAAGCTCCAAAGCTCTTATTTCCTTCCACCTTACTGCAGAATTTGCTGTTATGGGTATTCCCATGCAGTTAAATAACATAATTAATTGTCCTGCTTTTACTAGTAGAAATTTTAAGAAATTCTGTTATAAATGGCAAATTCAACATCATACTAAAATCCCTTACAACCCACCAGGTCAAACATTTGTAGAATGTTCATATTCTACCCTTAAGAAATAACTTAAAAAAAAAAATAAAGCGAGGAACTACTCCTCAAGACACTTTTGCTTTTATCCTATCTACTTTAAAGTTTTTAAGTTTACCATTAAGCTGGAACGTATTATTTGAGCTTCCAGAATTTTCAGGATGCCCAGATCTACACGTGGCCATTTTCTTATCTCATTTAATATAAAGAAATAGACAACTGGCTACAAGGATGAAAAATTTCAGACATTTTCTGAGCAATTGCCTGGAGTTTGAGGACAAGGAATAGTGGAAGGGACTAGTGATGCTGCACAAGGCATGGATCTTTCGTCCTGGTGACAATCCGGTCTATGCATAACCTTGCATCCAGTGTTGTACTTACATCTTTTTGTGCTTCTCTTAGGATATTGATAGCTCCAAACAAAAACCAATGCCCTAGAATTTAAACAATCAAAACAAGGGATATGTTGGAACTTTGTCCAGAGAACTATACATGGTGAACAATGCCTTGGGTAGCGGTGAGAAAAAAAGGCATAGGGCTTTTTACCGCAGGTGTATTTTGTTTCTTGGATTGTTCTGACATAACTTTGTGCTGACAAATATTTACATTCAATTTACAAGATGTATTTATTCTTGTTGGATGTCAGAACATAGTTATAGAACCCAATTTGGTTAGTGTATCCTGAACCTGGATAGGGCCTTTTCCTTGTTTTTCTTTTTTCTTTTTTGTTGCTTTCCCAAATATATAGTACAGCCAGACAATTACATTTAAATTGGTCTGCCCTGGGAAAGTTCTGGGAAAGGGTTAATATTTAGTATGTGCTTACTGATGTTTATTTACTCAACCTTCCTAGGACCACTGCTTTCCTTGTTTTACCTGTGTATAAGAGTCCACTGAAACCAAAGTAAAGTAGTCTATAGAGTCTGGCTGTAGTCCACGCCATTCTTTCAGGCTGTCAGATTCCAGATCCAGCAGACAAAATCTACACAGACTGGCTAAACAGTTAACAAATATATAATATTATTATGAACAGTGCAGGTAATAAACTAAATGTTTCAAAAAAAAAACCATATTGCTATTGTCCTTTTTCAGGTAGATGTGGGAATGGCCTCCGAGCAAACAAGGATTATGTACTCTCTCTGCCACATTCCTTGGATCAAAATCTATGAACTAAGGAATACATGTAGTAGTTACTATCAGATATGAAGTTACTCACAAGCAAGGAGGCCCAAAGTGGGTATCCTGAACTTCCTGTGATAGGAGGATAATTACTTCCCAGTCCAAATACAATAGTTTGAGAAAAGAACAGGTATGTCCAGAAGTATCCCAGGCTCTGTACAATCAGGCTTGTTATTAGTTGTATGACCTGAAAGGAAAAGACATCATTCTTTGTTGTAGTTCCAGCTAACTCTTAAGAAGGAACACACTTCAAGACAAACACTGGAATGAAGAAAAGTGATGGTTTACCACAGTAGTGACAGCTTACAGAACTTTAGAATGGGGGCACTGGCTGGGATATAATGCTGGTATAGTCCTGGGCCATTTTGTTATGCTTTATCAAGCACAATCAAGGCGAATCTGTCGCTACAGAGATGTCCCAAGTTCTACCTTTTCTTGTAAGTTTCCCACTGACATTCTTAACCCCTGGTAATCACTCATCTGTTTCTCATACTTGTACCATTTCCAGAGTGTTTGACAAAGGACATGGCTTAAGATATACCCTTTGAAGCTGACCTTTTCAGGGTAACAACATGGAGACTCAACAAGCTGTCGGATCTTTGTATGATTTATTCCTCTTTTTTATAGCAGTGTATGGTATCCGTGATTCTAGCTGGCTCAAATATTCACCTGATTGGTGTTTGGAAATGGAGACTATGAGTAAGCAATTGTAAGTTGCTATGTAGACTAGTTTCAGTTCTCCAGGAGAAATGTCCAGGAGCATAGTGTTTTTGGGTCTGATAGTAGCTGGATTTTTTTTATTATTAAAGAGGTTGCTAAGAATACAATTCATAATATCAGTACCTTTTAAAAATATTCTGTCTGTCAGTGTGAAGGGAGGATTGGAGTATCTGCATCATTGCCAGCATTTGACTCTGCTACTGTTTGTTTTAGTTCATGCGTGCTAGCTCATAATCCCATTCTCAGTCTCCAGTGACAACTGCTAACGATGTCAGTTATCTTTCTATATGCTCGTTTGCTGTCTATCTTATTCCATGAAATGTCTCTTTATATTTTTTGCTGACTTTGGAAACAAAGAGAAATGGCTTTTAATCATCTATTACAACAGATCTTATTTGGTCTTGGCAGCATGGTCATATTTATACTTGCCTTGTGTTAGTTTTGTCAGCCGGACACATCCTGGAATCACCTGGGGAGAGAGCCTCAAGGGGGACTGGGTGGATCAGGTGGGCTTGTGGGCATGTCTGTGGGACACTGTTTTGATCACATTGGTTGAGGTGGATAGCACTCATCCCCTGATGTAGAAGAGTTGGACATGCGTGCATTTGTTTTCTTTCTGCTCTTCACTGGGGATGTGATTAGTCATTTTAAGTTCCTGCCTTAACTGTGACTTAGAATTGTTAGCTGACTAAACCCCATAGCCCTTGAGGTTTGTTTTTTCCCAGGACATTTTATAATAGCACAGAGATGAAACTAGGCCAAGCCTCTTTCAGTTTCGGCAAGTGGGAATCATTGCCTGCTCAGCTCCATGGGAAGGTTCGCCTGCCTTGGGGCTTTTGTTCTTTGGCAAATGCTACAACTTCTGCCTGCTCTGAATCACTGCTGTTCACTCTGCCTTAGTTTTCATTTTGGCATTGTTTTTAATGGGGGAGCAGTAGCTTCTTAAACATCCATCTAATTTCTCAAAAGGTTGGGAGTCTATAAGGCTTATTGTTTTTATTTATACTTGGTTTCTATTTGTTATTCCTTTGTGAACCTGCTCATTGAGCTCTTTTTAGGAAAAAGAAATCAACTGACTGAACCATGGTTCATACCTACAATGGTCCTCGGTGGACTGAAGAAGCAGGATTAGTACTTTGAGCCCCTACCCCAGTACATAGACCCCCTTCTCAAAAACAGAGACAATTTCTATTCCCTAAATCAGTTGGTTGTATCTGTGGAGTCCAGTTTCTGGGTGGTGTGTTCTTCTCTATTTGTGTCTTTCTTATTTAAACAATATCACATAATCTTGATGACTGAATGCAGACAGTGTCTTAAAAAATCAAGTAGTGTGCTTTGTCCCACTTTGATATAGCTGTTTTTGTTCCTTCTCCTTCCCACATAATCTTTGGTGATTGATAGCTAAATACAAGTTATTGCTAACATTTTAATAGGAATTTTGTCAAACCCATGTGCCAATGTAGGGAGTACTAACATCTTTACTCTGTTGAGTTTTGCAATCTATAAACATGTCTTTTCATTGATGTAACCTAACTTGAATTTTTCATTAGTATTTAGTCATTTTCAAACTACAAGTCCTATATGTGGTTTCTTCAATATATGTAATTTTTCCCTTTAGGGACTGACACCTTCATGTTCATTATTATCTTATAGAAACACAATTCATCTAGATTCTTGTGACTTTGCTTAACTTACTTATTTCTAGGCATCCTGTGGTTGTGTGTGCATATGCATGTGTGTGTGTGTGTGTGTGTGTGTGTGTGTGTGTGTGTGTGTGCGCCCATGAACGTGCATGTGTGTGTTAACCGTTAGGATTTTTCTCACCTAATTTTTAATCTCTTGTGTTTAACTCTTACATTTTTGGTTGTGAGCCTAGCCTTTAACGGCTGAGCCATCTCTCCAGCCCTTGTGTTTAACTCTTAATCTGGCTCTATCCTTCAGCAGTATGAGTGGATGATGCAAAATCATACACTAAAGGGTGTGGTGGATGAGATTGCCAGGGCAAACAGTAGTGTGTCTGTGATAGGAGCCAGCCATTGCTCATAGAGCTCTGGAGTCTGCAAATTCTTCTGGATGTACTGACAATTTGCTCACCTCTTTTAGAACATGTCATTGTCTTAGGGTTGAAAATATGGAGAGATGGTAAAAGAGAGACTACTCTCCCTCGCCCATTTCTGGATATATTCTGGCTTTGTGTATATTTTGATTCCATGTCACCATTACAAGCCACTGTAATTGATTTACCTTCCATTTGAGGAGTTGATAGTGGAAACAGAGATGGTTCACATCTCCTACCTGAGGAGTGGCAACCCTCTCACTGTGGACTTACTTGAACAGCATTTTGTTCTTACCCCCAATAATCTCAGCTCCTTTTTTATCCACAGACGATTCTGTGGCATATTCATCAAGATGTTTCAGAGGAATGTGAGGATAAGTTCCTCTCCTGTGAAAAACAGGGAGAAAAATAGCATAAATGAAACTAGCTAGTGATTATTGTTATTCTCTTGCATAAGATCCCTAAGCCTGAGGGGGATCCTACTCTACAGCTGTCGTTCATTTTTTAAAAGATACCTGATTGCCCCCTGACAGGTTCTTTTGCACCAGAGACTAGTAGTATCTTGACAAAGCTAGTATTTACCTCTCAAAAAGCTTTGCTCACGGATCGGATTTAAGTTAGACTATGCTAAGTACCAAGTGATAGCTGCCCCAATTATATCACATTTCTCGAGCACCTGCTCATAGACCCACATTGTTGCATTAGGAAATTTAGACCCTTGGTGGGTTTGATTTACCCATCGTCAGCATTGTCAAAGTTCAAGTGTGTGGGGGTGCATGACTGGAAGGATCTGTGCGACATGCTTGCATTAGATGCAGAGGAGGCTGGGAAATAGAATACTACAGAATATAGGCCGGCTTCTTAAGTTAGTGAACAAGATAACCAGAGGGGATAACGCATCATTTCTAGCATCGATAGGAGGTTGTTGCTTCCTGTTTTGTATGAGCCATAACTCCCCCTCAGCTTCTGTATTTAATGCTCATGAAAACTGCTCTTTATTCTAGCTGCTCTGAACGAAGGTGGCTATCCAAAACCATTATATATATACATATATATGTATATATATCTTATTAAAACAAATAAGAGATGATTTCTTTTTTCAGTCAAAGGTTAATACTTTTGTTTTGAGTGACTTTCTGATTAGATTTGGCTTTGACAATCTCCCCCAACCCCCATCTGCTACGAACAGCCCCAACCCTGCCTAGTCTCTACTGTCTTACTAATCTTTTCCATTTCTCTTTAATCACTATGTGCAGTTGTATTTAAAATTCAGGATATTGTCTTTAGATCCTTTCAAAACAACCTTTTCCTTCTCATACAAGCCACAAACTTTGAAGGTGTCAGTTGCCATAATGGCCCGTTGATATCTGGCAAGGAGAAAATGCACAAAGGCACAGAGAAACACACTTTAGAAGACTCTTGGAGTTAAAAATTGCCCATTATGAGAATTTAAAACTTACCCGTTATGAGGTGACTTTTATAAAAATGTAATAATCTCCTTCAAAGGCTCTTCTCAGTGACAAGAATCACCGTAGGGTTGTATTGGGGAGAAAAAAGAAGCTAGGATACAATTGAAACTTCCCAGGAAGTAGTGTCCAACGCTTGTCCTTAATGTGGTCTGTTCAAGGGTCATGGATACATACTCTGTCACGACCCCAAGGTTAGAATAGGGCAATCCTGAAGGGGTTGCTTTTAGGTCCAGATCTTCCTGCCCTGGTATTCCTGCAGGCAGGCAGCTGCCACCTCCATATGTCCCTCATTACCTCTTGGGAATCCAACGCAGCTGCGGTTGTGTCTCAGAGCAACCGTGGTGAAGAGCGCCACGTGAGGAGGGCCGCGCAGAAGCCAGTGGGGCGCGCAGAAGCTAGTTCCGCTGGCCCTTGGAGGTTCCATCCAGTCTTCAAGCCCGCGAGATGCAGATGCAGTTAGGAGATGGGGCCACCAGGAGGAGCTCTAGTGCAGACCGCGTTTTCTGACTAGTGTTGGACATTAGCTATTAATCTGCAAAGCCCCTGAGCCCAACTATGTCTGATTTCCTGCTCCATAGACTTCCTCATCAAGCAAATACCACCCACTGTTTTCCAGTAGACAGATAGAAGCAAGTCTTTCTACTGCGAGTCTCCTCAAAAATCAAAGTTCTAAACTCTAGAGGGAAGAATGTTGTTGGAACCTAGGATCTGGTGGTATTTGGGCAAGATGTATCTTCTGTTCATCTTTCTGCAAAATCGAGGTCACATTTGCTCTGTGTACTTTCCATTTTCAGAAATTAGATTGCGCAAGTCTGTCATCACAGTGGGACAGGAAACTCGAAGCGTTGGAGGCTGGAGGTGGACTTGTGGAGAAGGGATCCAGAGGAAGATGAGAGGAGTTGTGGGGGTGAAAGACAACTAAAATTCATTATATAAATGTATGAAACTGTCAAACAAACAACAAATACGTTAACCACGGCAGAAGGCTGCCGCTTTATGTAATCTAGTCCTAAATAATAGGTATTAAAGAACCCGAACTTGACAATCGTGTCTATGAGGTCGAATGTCATTTATGAGATGGGTCCCCGCCAGCTAAACACGTAAACACTGAACCCACTAAAGTGTAAGGGTGCTATTTCTGGCACCTGGAAGAAGTGAGTAAATAAACAGAAGGCCATCTGTTCCAACTTAGATTATATTGAGTCTCAAAAGCAAAGGCGAATTGCTTGGCTGCTAACCAAGGGACAGTTCCTCATAGGCAATTTGTTGAAGCTTCCAGTACCAGCTATCCCATGTACTATGTAATTTGCTGAATATCTGATTATCTAGGAATTAGAGTTCTCTAATACCTATATCTCCTGTTGTTGAGGATAAATATGAATTGCATTGTTTATGTATTAGGAGTAAGAAATTAAAAAAAAATATGGAATACCCTTTACCCTCGGGTTTACCTTGTGGGAAGGGTGGAAGGAGGGATGGTCCATTTCAGTGTTATGTCAGCCAAACAAAAAAATCAGACGCGGCTTAGGTGGTAAGGAGGAGAAAGAAAGGTAAGGACGCCCTTGCAGAACCCGAGCTCTAGGAAAAATGTAAAACGATGCCTAAATCTCTCGAGGATTGTGCATTTGGTTGCTGTATTTTTGAAATGTGAAGGTGACTGCTGTCACTGAAAAAAGTGGCCTCAGAGGACAAATGGAGGTCAGACTGGACCAAGAGTAGAGTGAAAGGGAAAACAAGAGGTAATCATGTGGAGGTGATATGTATTAACCTCTGGAGCTCTGGTTTAAAGGAAAGGAAAGGTAGTTGTATGCAGAGGGAATAGAACAGGGGAGTTGTTTTAAGATGACACTAATACTGTGACTCAATGCTGGTGGTTGACTGTGAAGGGCTGGAAAGCCAAAGCCAGTTGAGGCAACAACTGTACAATTAGAGATGGACCGCGATCTCTAGAATCTGCCTTCTGTCATGCGCAGACCTCAGGCAGGCTCAGCTTTTTCACTGGACACTTCACCTTCTTGGCCTATCACCCAGCTTGCCTCTGTTAACTTGCTCACTCTCTGCAAGCAGGAGCTCTTGGGCAGGAGATTGTAGGGTACAGGTTCTGTGAATTCTATGCGAGCTTCTAGTTCCACACAACTTAATGAGGAGCTATACATGGCTAGAGAGCTTTTGTCACTTGGTTAGCTTAAGTTGACATGTGTTTTAGGTATAAAATACACAATTCTGAAGACTCCATATGATCTGTAGATCATATGACTCCATAGATTATAAAGTATATTGCTAATAATTTTTACCTGCATCATTTAGATGTTTTTGACCTATTAACTATGTTGTCAAAATTAAACACGTATGTTTCTATTTGCTTTCTTTGTGTGGCTACTAAGACAATTTAAAAACCTACATGTGGCGTTTCTTACTTCACCAGGAGATAACACTGCTTTGTATCTTCCACTGTCTTGGAAATCACTCCTTCCTTTCAAGTTTCTCGCCTTCTGATTTTTTTTGGCCTTAATTTCTTCACTTTATTTTTTTTAAAACTATGTTTTCTTTCCCATTCCCTTTCCTTGCTCAAAACGTCCTTGCTGTCTTTCAAATTCATGGTCTCTTTTGTCATTAATTGTTATATGTGTGTATATATATATATATATATATATATATATATATATATGTGTGTGTGTGTGTGTGTGTGTGTGTGTGTGTTCCTAAATACACCCTGCTTGCTCAGTGTGTACTCTGTTGCTTGTATGTTTTCATGGCTGACCATCCAGTATTAGACAAGCAGTTGGTGTGCTCTTCACTGGGGAAGGCTATTCCTCTTCATTGTCTGCATTCCTTAGTTGCCTGAAGTTCTTTGTGTAGGGCTGAGGTCTCCTGGGTTTTCTCTTGTCCACTTTGGCATGTCCATTGGTGTCAGCCTTGTTCAGCTCCTATTTGGGCAGTCAGGTTGGTGAGACTTTATGGGTGTATCTTCTGACATCATTAAGAGTCAGAATCTCACAGCCAACTTCCTGATCTGGCTCTTAGAATCTTTGTGTCCCTCTTCTACAATGTTCCTTGAGCATTAGGTGGGAGTTGTTTCGTAGGTGTATCCACTATAACTGGGACCCATAACTCTGCATTTTGATTAGTTGTAGTTTTTTTTAATGGTTTCTTTTAAGTGCTTTTCTATATTTACATAAAATCATGACGAGTTAAAGTTGTCTCACTCCTCATCAGAAAAGCTTTACAGTGGATGGACATTATTACAGAGAACCAGAATAGAGAATGACTGTGAACTACCCATTCCCCAATGGGATATGTAATACACTCCCAATCCCACAAAGGAACATTGTGGAAGAGGGGGACTGAAAGGCTATCAGAGTCAGAGGACTAGGAGGATTGTTGGGAAAACAGTGGCTTTTAGACACAAGATTCCTTGTGCTGTGTTTGTGAGCTCTCAACATCTATCCTGACCTGCACAAGATGCTCACAAGGCCAAACCCACCAACATTTCAGCATGCATGGCTGAAGGGCTCACAAGGCTCCACTCCTACTTGATGAGAAACAGGTATCCAACAGCTTTTTGTGGACCGAATGGCGATTTTGTTAAGGTACAGGAGCCACTGGAACATGCCCAGGTTCTAGTGGTCAGCCCTCCATTCACTCAGGTACATCCAGGTAACACTAACTGAACTCAGCAGGTTATATGTTTTTAAAAAAATAGAAGATGTGAATTTGAGAGAAAGATGTAGGGAGAGAGCCCTGGAGTCAGAAACTAGCAAGAGGCAGTACAACTGTAATGTACTGTAGCCAAGTATGACATTCACAATCTGCGTTCTCCTTTTTCCCCTTCTTCTTCTTCTTCTTCTTCTTCTTCTTCTTCTTCTTCTTCTTCTTCTTCTTCTTCTTCTTCTTCTTCTTCTTCTTCTTCTTCTTCTTCTTCTTCTTCCTTCTTCTTCTTCTTCTTCTTCTTCTTCTTCTTCTTCTTCTTCTTCTTCTTCTTCTTCTTCTTCTCCTTCTTCTTCTTCTTCTTTTCTTCTTCTTCCCCCCCTCTTCTCCCTCCTCTTCTCTCTTCTTTCCTCCCTCTCTTCCTTTTCTTCACCTTCCTTCTCTTGCTTCTTTTACATCTCCTTCCTCCTCCCCCTTTCCATTCCTTTCTTCTCCTCCTCTTTCTCTGTAGAGGAATAGCCACCCTAATTCTTCCATTTGAAATATCCTCCTACCTTTCAAGTCTCCAAACTTCTAATCTCCTGTCTGGAGTTTTCACAAAATATTATCATCTTTACACCAGAAGGAGCATTCTCTCTTCTGGGATACTCTCATTTTTTTTTAAATACAACTTGAGAGACAGAGAAGAAAACAAACAATCCACAGTGGATGTAAATCCATGGATCAGTGTTCCTTAGCATTGCTGGCATTGCTGAGGAAACTTCTCTGGCATCACAGTCCACATTGGATGAGCAGGTAAGCTGCATGCAGAACAGCTTCCTGGGAAGCGCTCCTCAATGGGGGAAAACAGTTTGCTTTCCGATGGGAGCGAACATCAACTTAACGAGAAGTAGAAAGCAGGGGTACAAGAGGGAGAAAAAGACAGCAGAGACATGCAGGGCAGAAAGGAACTTTAATGAGGACAGAGAATGCCTTGGGACAATAAAGGCATTAAATTGGTGACCCTTTGAGCCTTGCTTTGTGGAGGTAGAAGCTAGCTTGAGCAGAAGAATGCAGAACATGGAATGTGCTTTTCACTCACAGGGAAAGAAATTAGTTTTCCTCTGAATTGCACATTGTACCCCAAATCTCATAGCCTGCACTCTACAGGTTTCAAGTGGTTTTTCTGGTCAACTGCAGATGATCTGCTGGGGAGAGTTGACAGCTCTTCGGAGTGGCTAGCTAGCAAATGCTTTCTTGCGATGGCCTCATACTTACATAGGGATGAGCTTTCTCCTCTGGAACCTAGAATATATGTGCATAGACACTTCTTAAATACCAAGGGGTAACTTTCACCTTGCTGTGAATTTCCTTTTGCACAAAATGTATGGGGTGTGCAGTAGCCCTGTTATATGGGAATATCATGGGCACCTACATCAGGTGTTAGTGGTCATGAAACTTGCTCACGTCTTCTGTTTTCAGAAGTTGTCCTCTACTACTTCAGTAACACTTTCTGAATTTTCATCTTGTGTTTCCATCTGGAAAAGAAAACGCAGTCATTTACAGATGACAACCAGTGTTTCAAGTCATCAGAGTGATGGCAAATTAAAAAGAATATAGGCCACATTGGTACTTATGGATTACGGTCCATAGAGCCATGTACTCTCTTCTGTTTTCATTCTCAATCCAGTCTACCTTATTTTTATGTCTCTACTGCATGCCTTGTGATATGGTTTCTGATATTTATATGTGCGTGGCTGTTTTGTCTGCATGTGTGGGCACCACTTGCATGCCTGATACCTGACGGGGCCAGAAGTGGGTCTTAGGTCCCTGCAGCCGGAGTTGTTGTGAGCTGTCCTTTGGGTGTTGGGAATGGAACTTGAGCCTAGGTCCTCTGGAAAAGCAACCAGTGCTCTTAACCACCAAATCAATCTCCTTCCTGATTTTTAAAAATTTCATGTACTTTTTGAACTCTATATATATTCAACCACTCCCAGATTAATCCTAGCTTTATATGATATTTCCCAATGATTGGCCATTCTTTCCTTTTCCAGAGTTATTCTGACTTTTAAGTAATCAATTCTTTTTTTCTTTCTAAGTTTTCTAGTTAAGCTTGCATCCAGAAATGCTTAAAAAATATTTTAGTTTTTGTTGGTTTGAAACTTCATATGAATAAATTAAAAGGTATGCATTTTGGGAGAGTCTGGACCACAGTCGGAACATAAACACTGCCACTTGTCTAGCACCACCTTCAAGACACAGTTTGCTATAATTTTATTTTTTAAAATTATTAAGGTGCCACATACAAATTTATCAAAGTACATTGGGACTACAGGTGCATGGGAGCTTATTAAAATCAAATAAGTAACACCAGACTCAAGAACTTATAAAACACACCAGAGGCGGAAAGGGCATGAGCCCTTACTGGGACCCTGTGTTGACATCACCTAACGCTGTGATTGTGGAGACTTCTACCAACCTGTACTCTGTTTGCCTGAGTGTGTGCCAAGGGAAGGACAGGAAGATAATTTGTGGTTATCCCAGGAGCTTTGTGTTGGTTTGGTCTCCATTCTTGACATGGTCTTTTCAGTTGCCATTCATTGGTCCACCATTCATCTGTCTGGATCTGCTGTCCACTTGTCTGCCCATTCATCTATCTAGACTTGGTCCTGTTCTCTTTTACAGGCTCCTCGTCCAATTACTTGCTTCTGAAGTTTGACTCAACTCTGTAGCTCTGCCCAACTCTGACCCAGAGTCCTGACTCTGTAGCAGTAGTGTCTCCTGTAGAAGAACAGGGTCACTTATCTGATCCTACAGAGATCCTATGCGTCCCTGTCAACCTGTTATTTCTGCCTCTGTTAGGCTTCTTTGAAACATCTTCAACTCTTTTGTGGCAATTTTGTAACGTGCCAAGCATACACACACACATAATATAAATATTCATAGTAAGATATGTAATGCCTGATCCAAGAATTAAAATTAGTAGTTAAGATTGGATCACATGAACTTGCGTTTGCCTCAGTGGGATGTCAAGGAAACTATTTGCTGTCAATGAAATTACCATTCTTTGTAAACTTATTGCCATTGAATAAATTCTGACATTTTGGACAGATACATTTTGGACAGGACATTTTGGACAGGACATTTTGGACAGTGTGTTCATCTATGTTTCTGATACAGTGAGCTTGCACTCAAACCCTAGGATCCAACTTCACTTAAACCCTAGGATCCAACTTCCTTTTATCTAAATTCTATTTTTGTCCAGTCATCTTATTTAATGAGTCATTGTTGTTGCTCTTTAAACATAAGTCCTTCGATTTTTTGAAAAATTTCTTGGCACAGCCGTAGCCAATGGAAACAGTGAGAGTCATGAAGCAAGCATAGCTTTTTGACACAGTTCCTGCAAAGCTAAACCCAATGCTGCAGTCGCCTCTCACTTTTGGTTTTGGTCTATTCTTGTTGCATTCTTGGGGAGCTTTCTGCATTATGACTCATTTTATGTCTTTCCCTTGAAAATTATGTCTGAGTCTGTTTAGGGCAGTTCTAAACACACTACCCCTTCTGCTCTCAGGGAAATAACCTTATTTTTCCCTATTTGGAAGTCTTTGTGCCCTGGAGATTGTGACAAGCCAAGAGATATTAGAAATTTCTTTATGAGGACATGACTCCAGGATCTTCTTGGTATGTCTGCCCCTAAGCAAACTCAGAAACAGAATAATGACATCAGTAGAAACTTAGAAGTGGCAAGCTCCTACTGACCAGGAGAATTGACATCAGATCAGAGGCCTCCTTCTACTATATACTCAGAGCTTTCTGAAAATGTAGTTTATAAGATTGGAGAGGTCATACAGGGTACACACCCCTGTAGTAAAAAGAACTCAGTAATAAAGTTAGATTGGTTAGAATGACCTTTTGCCTGCATTATAGCATGTATAAACAAGGAAGGACATATGAAAAAGGAGTTAGGTCTCAGGATTTGCTATTCATAAAATGGCTGGCTCAGATATTTTCTATTTGCCTAGCACTTTGAAATCACAACTACTGCCAGTCTAGGAACAGGCTGTCATATATTAACTGTGCTTGCTTTACTAAAGATATTCAATAGATTCTTCAAAATGGGGTTATAGGGCCAATAATAAAAATAAAAATCTGTTCTTATCTGTACTTGCTAACTGTAATTAAACTTGTAAACTCAGACATGTAATGAGAAATCAAACTCATGTCCAGAGACAAAATGATATATGACCTGTATTTCTTGGAAAATCATGAGTCTGTTTTTGTTTTATGAAATCTGTATAGTTTGACTGCTAGTTATTCAGGGCTACAAGATTCTCCTGACTACCATTCCTGACTCATTCCTCCTTCAATGACTAAGTCCTTACTTCCTCTTAGGGACCTGTCAACTACTGGGACTGACCCCAAGTACTTTTTTCCTTTCTTTAAACCAATGTATTTTATTTATTCATGTTAGTCCTGCTGCGACTTGATGTGCCAGGGCAGGCTGGTACCCATGGGGCAGCACTCTCTTTCTGAAACATCACCTTTGTTTTCTCCTGACACCAAGACTACAGTTCCCAAGTCACATGTTGGTTTAGCGTTTCTATTGCAGTGAAGAGGAAAACATTTAATTGGGGTTGGCTTAGACACTTCAGAATTTAGTCCACTGTGGTCATGATGGGAAACATGGTGGGATGCGGGCAGACATGGTGCTGGAGAAGGAGCCAAGGGTTCTATATCTGGATCGACAGGCAGCAGGGAGAGAGAGAGAGAGGGAGAGAGAGAGAGAGAGAGAGAGAGAGAGAGAGAGAGAGAGAGAGATCCACTGGCCTCCCTAGAGCATCTGAAATCTCCAAGCTCACCCCCCAGTGACACACTTCTCCCACCAAGGCTACACCTACTGCAATAAGGCCGCACCAATAGTGCCACTCCCTGTGAATCTATGGGGGATATTTTCATTGAAACCACCACACATGTCATTAATTTTTGCTCCTTTTATTTCAGCTATTGTTTGAAACTGGACATCTTAGGTAATTGTTAGATACTTTAGGTAAATATTAGATAATTTAAACCAGTGGTTTTCAATTTTGTTACTGTTACGAATTGTAATATAAATATCCGTGTTTTTTAATTGTCTTAGGTCATCCCTGTGAAAGGGTCATTTGACCCTTCAAAAGGGTTGTGTCCCATGTGTTGAGAACCACTGATTTAAATAGTTTCATCTTTCCCTGGGAGTGGTGGATGCTACTTTCTCTCTGGAGACTTGTTTATACTAATTATGTGGAGTCTGTTTCCCTTAGAGCATGCCTCTGATGTATCTACACATTTCCATTGTTTTCTGGTTCCTAGCTCTCCTTAAGGTCCATTTCTTAGTCTACCCCCCAGGGCTAAGCATAATTGCTCAGCCAGTAATTAGACATTGGTAATACTAAACACATCTTGTTGTGGCCCAAATTACAGTCTTCAAAAGACATACATCAAAATCCGAACCATTGGCATCTTGGAATGTGAACATGCTCAGGGATAAGATCTTAAAAGGGTCAACAGGATTATAATAATGCCATTTTTCTGGGCTGTAGTCCAATGTGACTGGTATATACAAAAGGCAAGGAAAGACCTTGTGAAAATACTGAAAGCCAAGGAAAGGGCCTTTAGAGGAAACTAATCCCGCAGCACTTTGGGCTTGAGCTTCTAAACAAGAATTTGGAGAAAATTTTCTTGTTTAAGCCACATTATCTATGGTGCTTTGCTGTGGCAGAACTAGAGGAAGAAAACATATCTTCAATCAATAAAGATTCAGGGAAATGTTTGTAAAGTTTGGGCTGTTTATATATACTCCTTTTTTTTTTTGGTGGTCTTTTATGAACCAAGGCGGGAAACTCAGTGGGACTTTCTCTAGTTTCCTTAGTGCATACAGAGATATGAACATGTGTATATTTTTTTTTCAGACACAGGGATGACCAGCTATCAGCAGTCCACAGTGGTCTGAATGTCTCTGTTGAGTTTCTGATATTTTTTTTGTCCCAACAGTAATATGATATCCTATGATCTTAGCTGGACTGAGTGTTTTGGTCTTACTTGCCTGTTGGCCACTGAACTCTTTGCCATTTCAGTAACACTCTTCCATCCCCAACCCCAACCCAAGAAAGAAACTTTCTATGTTATTTATGCCTCAAGCAAAACCATCTGCCTCAAGCAGCAAGGCTGTGGATTCTCTAAGTCTTCCTCACTAATTACTTTACAATTCAACTTAAGGGCTGGAGGAATTATGTACAATGGTTAATCCTAATTTGTGACAATCCTAATTTAGAACCAACGAGGAGATACACTACTGGATATTTTTTTTTAATTAATGTTTTCAGAGAGGGTTAGCTGAGGGAAGATCCATGCCCAATGTAGATGGCATCATACTGTAGGCTGACTCTGGACTGTGTAAAAGGAAGCAGGCAAGCAGGGCAGCAGCATCTCCCTCTCTGCTTACAAAGTGTGCATGAATGTGTGTTTTGTGGCTTTTTGTGTACGTGTGTTTATTGCGTATGGGTGTGTTTCGTCCAAACGTGTGGAGGCAATGAGAACAATATTAAGGAAAGATTCACCTTTTATATATGTGCTTTTAATTTTAAAATTTACAGTTTCATATGTTACTCTTGTCATCCTGTTTTAAACACATATTTATGGCAAAAGAAAACAAAATGTAAAGGAAACATTATATATTCCATTGTTATTCGTTCTAGACAATTGTAGCTTGCCACATATGTCCTCAAGCTTAGGTACTAGGAACCAAAAGCCCTTGAATTGTTGGAGAAAACACTTACCAAATATGCACAACCAGAGATGGAATATGTGAGGGCGACCACAAATTCCAGGGGGTAAGAGCACAGCAAAATGCGGGAGACTTCCCTTCCCAGCTTCTGAAACCGGGAAACAGGGAGACATGATGTATCATCAGTTTCAGTGTGTGCCCACCCAAGAGGACCCTAAAATAAGATTCAAAGAGAGGAAGGAATGCAGGGGCAGGAGACCTTCTTCTGTTTGATTTCCCTGAGAGTTTTCAGTTGTTTATTTTTATCTTCATTTGTCATACTTTTATTCTTCCCAGTGCACCTTCTGGGGCTTCTGTACTTCATCGTCACCACTTAGCTTTTCTGTCACACTTCTTGACCATTTTTAGGCTCATGAATGTATTCACTATCTAAACTTTTCAGCTAATCTGGCTGTTATTATGAAGAAGAAGAGGAAGAAGAAGAAGAAGAAGAAGAAGAAGAAGAAGAAGAAGAAGAGGAAGAAGAAGAAGAAGAGGAAGAGGAGGAGGAGGAAGAAGAAGAAGAAGAAGAGGAGGAGGAGGAAGAAGAGGAGGAGGAGGAGGAGGAGGAGGAGGAGGAGGAGAAGAAGAAGAAGAAGAAGAAGAAGAAGAAGAAGAAGAAGAAGAAGAAGAAGAAGAAGAAGAAGAAGAAGAAGAAGAAGAAGGTGATGATGGTGGTGGTGGTGTCTGTGTACATCTGTGTCCTCGTGCTCATCTGGAGGTCTAAGGGCAACTACCAGGAGTTGTTTTCCTCCCTTCCACTGTGGGTTCCAGAACTGAACTTAGGCTGTCAGGTTTGTGAGGAAAGGCAAGTGTTTTCACCTGCTGAGCCACCTAGTTGGCCCAGTTTAAAAAGTTATTGCTAATTTTTGTTTCATTTTCTTGTGTGTGTATTTTATGCATGTTTGTATGTATGTAACTGTGCAAATGTGTGGTTGTATGTGTACATGGATGTGTGTGCTTATAGAATCCCCTCCAAGAATGATGTTAGGAGTCATCCTCGATTATAATCGTTTCCACCTTATTAAGTGAGGTAGGGCCTCTCAATCAAACCCAGAACTTTCTGATGAGGCTGATCTTGCTAGCCGGTTTGCTCTTAAGATTCCTTGTCTCTGCCTTTGAAGGCTGAAATTGAGTTTTATCTCCTTTCTCAAAGATCAAGTGACCACAGGTGTGTGGGTTCATTTCTGGGTCTTCAATTCTATTTCATTTATCTACCTGCCTGTCTCTGTACCAATACCATAGTTTCTTTTTTTTTTAAATCACTATTGCTCTGTAATAGAGTTTGAGGTCAGGGATGGTGATTCCCCCAGAAGTAACTTGGGCTGGCATTTGTGTTCTCTTAGGGTCTGTATGACATCTGTTCAGGATTTTCTGGCTTTCATAGTTACTGGTGAGAAGTCCGGTGTGATTCTGATAGGTCTGCCTTTATATGTCACTTGACCTTTTTCCCTTACTGCTTTTAATATTCTTTCTTTGTTTTGTGCATTTGGTGTTTTAACTATTATGTGATGGGGGGAGGAGTTTCTTTTCTGGTCCAATCTATTTGGAGTTCTGTAGGCTTCTTGTATGTTTATGGGTATCTCTTTCTTTAGGTTAGAGAAATTTTCTTCTATAATTTTGTTGAATATATTTACTGGTCCTTTGAGCTGGGAGTCTTCTCTCTCTTCTATACCTATTATCCTTAGGTTTGATCTTCTCATTGAGTCCTGGATTTCCTGTAAGTTTTGGGCTAGGAGCTTTTTGCGTTTTTTTTTTCTTTTTCTTTTTCTTTTTTATTAACTTGAGTATTTCTTATTTACATTTCGAGTGTTATTCCCTTTCCTGGTTTCGCTTTTTGCGTTTTACATTATCTTTGATAGTTGAGTCGATGATTTCTATGGAATCTTCTGCTCCTGAGATTCTCTCTTCTATCTCTTGTATTCTGTTGGTGATGCTTGTATCTACGGCTCCTTGTCTCTTCCTCTGCTTTTCTATATCAAGGGTTGTCTCCCTTTGTGCTTTCTTTATTGTTCCTATTTCCATTTTCAATTCCTTCACTTGTTTGGTTGTGTTTTCCTGTAATTCTTTCAGGGATTTTTGTGTTTCCTCTCTAAGGGCTTCTACTTGTTTACTTGTGTTTTCCTGCATTTCTCTAAGGGAGTTCTTTATGTCCTTCTTAAAGTCCTCCATCCTTATCAAAAAATGTGATTTTAAATCTAAATCTTGCTTTTCTGATGTGTTTGGATATCCATTATTTTCTTTGGTGGGAGAACTGGGCTCTGATGATGTCAAGTAGTCTTGGTTTCTGTTCCTTAGGTTCCTGCGCTTGCCTCTCGCCATCAAGTTGTCTCTGGTGTTTGCTTGTTTTGCTGTTTCTGAGAGTGACTTGACCCTGCTGTTGGCCTCTGTGTCAGCACTCCTGTAGAACTGTTTTCCTGTTTTCTTTCAGCCTTTCCTGAGAACAGGTGCTCTGCTCTCAGCTGTGGTGGCGCTCCTTGAGACTGTCTTCCAGCTCTAGGAGCGGGTAGGGATCAAACGGTCCTGCCCCTGATTGCTCGTGTAGGTCCTTGCACCCAGCGGTCACAGTTGGCACTATGTGATTCCCTCTTGGGTCTGGACTGTGGGCAGAGGGTAGTCTCCTCTGACTTCTCAGGAGTATCCACACTTCTGAGGGTCCAGCTCTCTTCCCCATGGGATTTGGCTGCAGGGAGCTGTTTGGCTGGTTCAGTTTGGTCCTGGGCACAGACCAGAAGTGTGGGTACTGGTGGCTGTCTGTTCCTATATCCCTGTGTCCAGAGGCACTATGAAGTTTCCCCTTGGATCAGGGATGTGGGCTGAGGGGTGCATAGGTGCCAGTCTGTCCTGTGGTCTCAAGATGTCTGCACTCCTGGGTGGATTGTGATTTCTTTATTGTTTGTATTTCCATTTTTTGATCCTGGATGGTTTTTCTCAATTGCTTCACCTGTTTGGTTGTGTTTTTTTGTAATTCTTTAAGGGATTTTTGTCTTTTCTCTTTAAGTGGTTCCATGTGTTTACCTGTATTGTTTTGTATTTCTTTAAGGGTGTTATTTCTATCCTTCTTAAATTCCTCTAACCTCATCATATGTTGTGATTTTAAATAAAAATCTTCTTTTCCTGTGTGTTTGGGTTTCCAGGGCTTGCTGTGTTGGGGGAACTGGGTTCTGATGATGCCAAGTGCTTGATTTCTGTTGCTTAGGTTCTTACTTTTGCCTCTCGCCATCTAGTCTCTGGTATTAGCTGGTCTTGCTGTCTCTGACAGTGGCCTGACCCTCATGTAAGCCTGTGTGTCAGCACTCCTGGAGACCAGCCTTTTCCCAGCGGGATCTGGGGAAGGAGAGCTGTGGCCCTGTGTCAGCTCTGGGTGCAGGCAGAAACTGGAAGGATCCTGTCCTGGACTGCTCCTCAGTTCCTGTGTCCAGAGGGCTCTGGGTTTTCTCTTGGGTCAGGAATGTGAGCAGAAGTGGTGGTTTCCCCTTTTATCTCAGGATTTTTTGCACTTCTGGGAATCCAGCTCTCCCTTCATGGGTTCTGGGTCCAGAGAGCTGTGGCACAGGTTCAGCTCCGGGCACAGCTCCTTTAGTGTTTTTCAATTAGGCAGTTATACCAGTCTCTTTAGTACTGGACTGCTCTTTTGCATTGTCTATTTTCATCACTTAATTTTTTTTCTATTTCTTTCCAAGTAGCTAAACCTCCTAACTTCTGCCTCTATTTCCACCATTGGGCTTCCACCAGGTATCATCATTGTTAAGGAGTGCACATGAGAGATATCAAGGGCATATAAAAACTTTGCTTTAATGGATACATAGGTTAACATGTGCACTGTCTTCTCTATGAGTAAAGTATAGCTTCAAAAAAGGCTCAGGACAATTAAAAGGTAGCTTTAGGTAGCTTATCTCCTGATGAGGAGATGGTTCAGTGTGTAAAGCACTAGTATTGTATGTAAACATTATGTCTATATATTATCTATGTATCTTCTACCTATCAGATTTTTATATATCCATCTTTTATCATTTCTCTATGTATCTATCATCTATTCATTAATATATATGCTTTATATATCTATGTTCTATTATCTAGCAATCATATTTCGGTTTACTATTATCTATCTATCTATCTATCTATCTATCTATCTATCTATCTATCTAATATAGTGTTTATTTTCATACCTACTTACTTTTCTTTCACTTTTACTTGTTTTAATATGCATATAAATTTATCTCTCTCTCTATATATATGTATACATATATATTTATCCTGTATGTGAATACATGCTATGTGTATCTTTATACTATTTGTCATCATCTATATATTATATAGCTACCATCTATACTTATAAATATTAACCTCATTCAGAGTTAATATTTATAAGTTAGATTCTGAGTAAGTTGAAGGAATGAGGAAGTGCAGCACAATTTGTTTTTCTCTGTGAATAGTTTAAAATTAAATGAAGAACAAAAGGATTTTTTTCTTTTGGAACCATAACAACAGGACTAACTTGTGCTTCAGAAATATTTAAAAAGAATAGCAAAGAATTGGCATCCTGCGGTCTACCACAGTAAGCACCATGCACTTAAGAGCTGTTTCTGTGTTGTACAGATCCACCAGGGCCCAGAAATGAAATGTTTCATTTAAATGGTCCTTGTTTGCCAAGGTGTGCTGTTGTAGGATATCTAGTGATTGTCTGGCTAAACATTTATTCTAGCTCTTAGCTCTTGCCTTTTCTCTGTGGTATTCTCCTCAGATCCGACTCTATCTTGTGACTTCACGATTTATTCTCAACAGGTTAAGTCATTCTGCCCCTGTCATGGGTGGACCATGGAGGATATCTAGGGATGCGGGCAAATTAGTTCAACAGGTGGCAAGGCGACCCAGGGGAGAAGTCCGCTCCATGAGGGTATACTCATACACCCCAAGGCATCACTATCATTCTGTGGCTCGAAAGTAATTGAATTTGCATATCTGCAATGTGTCGACATTGATTCCTAAATGAGAAACTTGGGAATTAGATAGGCACACAGAGTGACCATGTGCCTATGCTCCAGTACACATTATTTCAGGATCTGGGGGGATTTGCAAAGACTGAATTGCACAGTTCTTTTGCATAGATAAATGTTTTCATGTTATCTCAGGAAAGTTGTGGCAACTCTTTCTCTTCCTTATCAAATGGAGTCAGTTTCTGTTTTAAACATAGGACCAGAAGTGCCTTAGAAGTTGCTGAGTGGAAGAATGATTAGCTCCCTGGAAGCTTGGGAGAAAGTGAATTTTAGAGACTCTACACAAATGGACTGGGACATTATGAAAAATTAGTTTTTAGACTTTAATTTTTCTATTTAATATAAGTGTGAGAAAGCAAATCGGTCAGTTAGGAGAAAGAAACTAGGAGCCCAGAGAAAAGAGGTTGCTATGGTAATTTTGTGACAAATGTAGTGATCATTCGGTGCAATTAAATTTGGTGTTGTCTCTTTTTCTTTTTACTATAAAACAATGTTTTTATTAGCATATATTAATTATTTTTCTAGGTGTTAATAGTTTTTTTTTTTTATTGAAATAGATTCTTCTCTCATATAATACATTCTGGCCACAGTTTCCCCTCCCTCCACTCCTTCCAACTCCTCTCTAATTCCCCTCTCTCCCAGATCCACTCCCCTTCTATATCCATTTAAAAAAGAACATGCCCCCAAGAGACAAGATTTGTGCCTTCATTGTCCCAGCACATCTTGCAGGCATATTAGACTGTAGATCAGTGGTTTTGTGACTGGGTTGATGTCTATTGTTTCTCTTTTCATAATCTTCAGAATACCTAGCTTCCTCTACCAAACAGACTATAGTGTAGGGATGCGGGCTCCAGGAAGATACCAGCTCTACCTCTCTATGTTCAATGAGCTTTGTGGATGTTGTCCTTGGCAATAGCTCCCCACTGTCAGTTTATGTAGTGACCCTTTGTCCTAGCATCAGTCTAGGTTGTTTAGGAATCTCGATGGGACCACCTCTGCCAACAACTCAACCAAATACAACCCAGTCCC
The DNA here is from genome assembly GCF_021556685.1 of Rattus norvegicus. NCBI lineage: Eukaryota > Metazoa > Chordata > Mammalia > Rodentia > Muridae > Rattus > Rattus norvegicus. Next base: position 220,730,965 of record NC_141534.1, read on the forward strand.
AACACCGGAAGCCTTGACTGGCTACGAAACGATGTCCAGCTCAGACTCCATATCTCTGTTCCTAGGAGTCCTCACTATGGTCACCCTCAGGCACTGTCCATTTTTGATTTTTGAGATAGGGCCATTAGCCTCAAACTCCCCAAATAGGCAAGTCTATCTGACTAAGTAAGCCACAGGCACTAACCTGTCTCTGTCTCCTCAACATAGAGTATGCACTCTCACTACCCCTACACACACACACACACACACACACACACACACACACACACACACCACCTCTCTCTCTCTCTCTCTCTCTCTCTCTCTCTCTCTCTCTCTCTCTCTCTCTCTCTCTCTCCTCTCTTCTCTGTCTTGCCTGCAAGGCAAGTACTTTACTGAGTGAAACTCTCAGTCTCTCAATGCAAAAAACATACATTTCTGGACCACAAACCTATTTTATCCCCCTTCCCAGGGAGATCCATGCACCCTCCAACCCCTCACTAGATCTCTTCTCTTTATCTAATCTCTCTGGATTATAGCTTGATTACTATTTATTTAACTCCTAATATCTACTTATAAGTGAACACCTACCACATTGTTTTTCTGGGTCTGGGTCACCTCACGATGGTTTTTTTCGAGTTGTATCCATTTGCTTGCAAGTTTCATGATATTCTTTTAACAGCTGAGTAATACTCCATTTTGTGAATGTGCTACGTTTTCTTTATTTATCCCTCAGCTGAGAAGCATCTAAGTTGTTTCCAGTTTCTGGCTATTATGAATAAAACCACAGTACTTGAGTAAGTGTCCTTGTGATAGGGTAGAATGTTAGGTATATGCCCAAGAGTGGTATTGAGGTGGATCAATTCCCATATTAATTTCCATAGTAGCCACTATGTATGGCTGTACAAGTTTGCCCCCCCCACCAGCAATGAAGGAGTGTTCCCCTTGCTCTACATCCTTGTCAGCATGATCTGTCACTTATGTCATTGATCTTATCTATTTTTGACAGTTAACGAGGAAATCTCAGAGTTGTTTTGATTTTTATTTCCTAATGGTTAAGAATATTGAATAATTCTTTAAGTGTTTCTCAGCCATTTGAGTTTCTTCTACTGAGAATTCTCTTTTTAGATCTGTACTGTAGTTTTTCATTGGATTATTTGATTTGTTGATGTTTAGTTTCTGGAGTTCTTTATTTTGGATACTAGACATCTATCAGATGTGGAGTTGGTAAAAATCTTTTCCCATTCAGCAGGCTGCCTCTTCGTCATATTGATGTTGTCTTTTGCTATATAAAAGCTTTGAAGTTTCCTAAGTTCCTACAGTTAAACTTAGTGATCTGCAACCAGCGTTTTGTTCAGATAATTGTCTCCTGTGCCAAAGCATTCGAAGCTAGTCTCCACTTTCTTTTCTATCAGATTCTGTGTATCTAGTTTTATGTTGAGGTCTTAAGTTTACTTGGACTTGAGTTTTGTACAGGGTCATAAATATGGGTCTATTTGTATTCTTCTACATGCACCTGTTTGACCAGCACCATTTGTTAAAAATGCTTTCTTTTTTCCAATGTATGTTTCTGGTTTCTTTATCAAAAATCAGGTGCTCATAGTTGTGTAGATTTATGTCTGTGTCTTCTTCAGTTTGATTCCCTTGGTCGACATGTTTATTTATGTGAGTACTTTGTGTTTTTATTACTGTAGATTTGTAATGGAGCTTGAGATCAGGGATTACTTTAGCTCTCCCAGGTGTGTTATCTTCCTATATGAAGTTGAGAATTATCCTTTCAAGGTCTGCAAAGAATTGTGTTGGAATTTTGACAGGGATGGAACTGTATTTATAGATGGCGTTGTGTAGGATGAACACTTTTACTATGTTAATCCTACTGATCAATAAGCACGAGAGATCTTTGCATTTTTGGATAATTCTGAATTCTAAGCCAATATAACTCAAGTAAATCTCTTGTGTTGTCAACAAGACTATTCACATTGACCATAGTGTGATACATTACATTTCTATATAGTTATGACTGGAGTACAAAAAAATAAGACTGATATACATTTAGTAGTGAGGTACTAAATCCACATAACATGCAAACGCAGGTCATTAGAGATGCCTACGCAATCAGGGTTTATACACATGTGCTAACAGTAGAGCTCTCTTCCTGGTTTGCTGAATGGCTTAGTGGTCCAGAAATGTATGTTTTTTGCATTGAGAGACTGAGAGTTTCACTCAGTAAGGTACTTGCCTTGCAGGCTAGACAGAGAAGAGAGGATTGAGAGAGAGAGAGAGAGAGAGAGAGAGAGAGAGAGAGAGAGAGAGAGAGAGGAGAGAGAGAGAGAGGTGGTGTGTGTGTGTGTGTGTGTGTGTGTGTGTGTGTGTGTGTGTAGGGGTAGTGAGAGTGCATACTCTATGTTGAGGAGACAGAGACAGGTTAGTGCCTGTGGCTTACTTAGTCAGATAGACTTGCCTATTTGGGGAGTTTGAGGCTAATGGCCCTATCTCAAAAATCAAAAATAGACAGTGCCTGAGAAATGACACGTGCGCGCGCGCGCGCACACACACACACACACACACACACACACACACACACACACACAGAGAGAGAGAGAGAGAGAGAGAGAGAGGAGAGAGAGAGACAGGTGGTGTGTGTGTGTGTGTGTGTGTGTGTGTGTGTGTGTGTGTGTAGGGGTAGTGAGAGTGCATACTCTATGTTGAGGAGACAGAGACAGGTTAGTGCCTGTGGCTTACTTAGTCAGATAGACTTGCCTATTTGGGGAGTTTGAGGCTAATGGCCCTATCTCAAAAATCAAAAATGGACAGTGCCTGAGAAATGACACGTGCGCGCGAGCGCGCACACACACACACACACACACACACACACACACACACACACACACAGAGAGAGAGAGAGAGAGAGAGAGAGAGGAGAGAGAGAGAGAGAACACGCATGAGAGAGAGACACACACACACACACACACACACACACACACACTCAGGGACTATCTTGGAAGAGGAGACAAACAGCTTGTTAAGAGGTAGCGATCACAGAGGACCAACATCTTTGGGTCTTCTGGATATGCTGGGGATGCTAAACTCCCAGCATCTGTGTTTTCCTGAACAAGATGCACACAAGAGCAAACCGATCAATATTCTAGCATGGAAGAGGTTGGGGAGAGGCAGCTCAGGAGTCTCTATCCCGAACTGAGAGTCTGTTGACAGCTGACTGCCTCAGGGCAAGGAGAATCTGTTTGCTTTAAGAGCATAGCCCTAGGGAGGTCATCACACTCCAGGGGGTGGCCTTACACCTGTAAGCATGAGGGCAGCACAGAATAGTCTCCACGGGTTTTTGAAATAAACAGAACACAAAAATGAAGTTGGAATAGGGAGATGGGGGTGTATCTGAATGGAGTTGGGGAAAAGTGGGTGGTAAATATGATCAAACTATATTGTATGAAGCTTTCAAAGGATAAAGTATCATTACAAATGTAAAAAAGATTTTTCTGTAGAATTGGTTACTTACTGCTTGTCCATAATTTCTATATGACACAGAACGGAAATGAGACAATTCCACTATTGTTAGGCTGGCTGCAATGATCGTAACAATTATGCAGAGAATGTTCAGGGACATAGTACAGAGAAGCTGAAAGGAGACATGGAGTAAACATACAACATTCAGATGAAGCACTTTGGATACGTTTTCATTTTTGTTTATCTGTGTTTGTTTTACTTTGAAAAATCCAGTTCAGACTTGTAGTATGTGAAGCTTTCAAAATGTGCCTATGCTTGCCATGGTTTTTCTGGCTTGCATGAAGTCTTACATGTATCATGAATCTATTATCAGACTGCCAATTTTTGAATTCCATCAGTTCTAAAAAGACCTTTGTATTTTATAATCATGTGAGTCAGCTGTAAGACTGCTTGTAGAAATAAAGTCAAACAGGAGTTAATATGTTTGAATCCTTGGTTTTTATTATCTGGGATCATCTGTCAATATGACAGACACCAGAACTCTTTATTTTTAAGGTTTGAGATTTTACTTATCTATGTTTATGGATGTTTTGCCTGGATGCTTCTCAGTGTATCACATACATGAAGTGCTCATGGAGAATAGAAGAGGACATCAGATCCCCTTGGAGCTGAGTTACAGATGGCTATGAGCCACCATGTTGGTGCTGGGGGATAAACCCAAGTCTTCTGTAGGAGCAGTCATTGCTTCTAACTCCTGAGCCATCTATCCATTCCCAGAGTTCTTAATGTGCAAAAATTTAAGACCAATTGATTTCTAAGGTATCTTTCAGGCCTAAAATTCTAATATTTTTATTTCTAAACATTTCCTACTTACACCATGGACAGATTTTTTTTTGGAAAATTCCTTACTTTGATACAAAGTAAAATCCTATACCCAAAGTGGATAAACCAGAAAATGAACTATTAAAACATAGTAATGTCCACATAGAAGAAAGGCTTTAGATCCTGTAAACAAATTTAATAACACTGCTCAGGCAATGTTTAAGGGTAGAAATTCAAACATAATTATTACTTAAATTTAGATGTTTTTGCAGGTCAGTGTGATTGTTAACTAGGGGATCCATTGTACATTAAGTAATCTGATCTCAGGTTTTTGTTTCCCTCATTAGTTTTTGTAGAGATTGTAGATTCCTTTATTGTTGAGACTATTTTTCTTTATTGTAAAGATGTGTGTGTGTTTGTTTGTGTGTGTGTGTGTGTGTGTGTGTGTTTGTGTGTGTTTGTATGTACATGTGGGAGCAGCTACCTTTAGAGAGAGACATCCGACATCCTTTGGATTTGGAGTTACTGGAAGTTCTGAGCCAACATGGGTACTGGGAACTGAACTCAGGTATTTTGTAAGAGTAGCAAGTACTCTTAGCTGCTGAGCTGTCTCTCTGGCCCCAACACTATCTTTTCACTCAAATCTCTTGTTCTGTTTTGTAAAAGTACATACTAGAGATAACCCCCAAAATTTCAACTTACCATAAATCTACTTCGATATTTTGCTGCTTTTATTGTGAAGGCTCCTGAAAGGACAAACTAGACACAAAACATATATTGGTCAATACTCATTGATGGTGTTCAGCAGTTTAAGCATACTTTGAAACAACTCTATATTCCAGGTCAATGATTTTCAGAATTCTAATAGTAACAAAGAGAGAAGTTTAAGTAGAAGGGGTTCGGATGAGCTTCCATTATAAGGTAATGATGTTTTCAAAAGGTGACAGGTATTGAAAGAAACAGGAGGGTCACAACAGGTGTAAACAGGGGACAGAGGGCAGGATTTAGGTTGCCGTATATGGCAATGGGTCTTTAAGCCCCCCGGGACCCACGGTCAAGTTTGGTTATATGATTCCTCTTGTATAACTCATTTAGGTGCTCTTCCAATTTCTACTCCAAGCAATGACTGTGTACACATCGAGATGTGGGAAAGGTGGCCCATAAACCCATTGGACACCATGACTGTACAAATAGCCTCTTCATTGAGAGTCTATAGTCATCATGAAGGCCACAGGGTGCCCATTTTTGCTTTATTTATTTATCCATTTGTGCATGCACGCGTGTTGTGTGTGTGTGTGTGTGTGTGTGTGTGTGTGTGTGTGTGTGTGTGTGTGTCACCCCTCCCCTGCTTCCCCTTCTCTGAGAAAAGGCAGCAGCCCACAGTGGGAGTGAAAATAAAAACATTCCATGGTCTAAAAGCAAAAGGATGAAAAAAGGGGACCAAGGTTTCACTGCCTCCTCTAAAGGACATCCACCCCCCCCTAATGCCTCTCATTGGATCCTCATTCTTAAAGGCTATAGAGTATTTGAAAGCACCAGGCTAGTGGTCAACCATGCCATCACCACTTGGGTTTTCAGGAGGCACTTATCCTTGGGACAGAAATGCGTAAACACATTAGAATTTTAAAATAATTCTTTTTAAATTATAAACATATGTTCATACATGTAATTGGAAAGTTAAAATCTGTACATGACATCCAATTTAAGAGGTATTCGTAACTCCTCAATTCAGGCTGCCATGGCTGAGTACATCTTTGTATTCTGTGTGCCCTCTCCCTCAGTCATCCCCCAATCCTGCTCTTTCTCTGTATTTAAAGATTTGTTTTCTAATAAAAACATGTAATCAAATTTTGTCATGTTTTCTTTTTTTTCTTTTTCTTTTTCTTCTTTTTTCTTTTTTTTTCGGAGCTGGGGATCGAACCCAGGGCCTTGCAGCTGCTAGGCAAGCGCTCTATCGCTGAGCTAAATCCCCAACCCCTGTCATGTTTTCTTAAAAAAAAAAAAGCAGGCTACACAATTTCCCTGAAATATTCTTTGTCTTTTTAAAGTTTTAATTTTGTTGAAGTGCATCTATGTGTGTGCGGGCATCAGTCCCTGAAGTCATCAGTCGGTGCAGAGGTCAGAAGTGGGCATCAGATCCCCTGGAACTGAAGTTGTAAGAAGTTTTGAATTCCATGGAATGGGTGTTGGGAACCAGACCTTGGTCCTCAGCAAGAGCTCAAAGTACCCTAAATCACAGAACCGTCTCTCAAGCTTTTCTGTTTTAGTGATTTTGGCAAAGGTTACTTTTTTTTTTGAAAAGTAGCAGACATGTTCCATACTTTTAAAAATTAACATTAATTTTTCATATAATATATTGATCATATTCTTCTCCCTCCCCAAGTTCTCCATCCAATTTGATGTTATTTCTTCCTCAATCAATCAAGCAAGCAAGCAAGCAAGAAAGCAAACAAACAAATGAAAATACCACCGTAAAACAAAAAGGCAAACAAAAGAGAGCAACAAACCAAAGCACCACAATAAAAGCATGGAGTCTGTTCTGCGTTGTCCTGCTGTTCCCAAGTATGAGGCTCGTCTAGGAGTGTGTTTGATATACTTAGTAACTGATATACTCTGTTGAAGAAAATTGATTTTTCTCAGCAGGCCTTGATCACAAACAGCTTCTTGGCGAGGGTAGGGCATGGTGTTTACTTCCCCTTCTCGATGCTGGGATCAAGAATGACAAGTCTGGCTTGAGCTTGTGCAGATCTTGTGCATGCTGCCACAGTCTCTGTGGGTTCGCATGTACAGTATCTTTGTTGTGTCTAGGGGTGCTGTTTCCTTGGAGTCGCCAACCACTTCCGGCTCTTCCGTTCCTTCTACCGCCTCTTCTGCAGAGATTCCTCTCCTGCTCCACACTTGATCCGGGAAGGCCAAATTTTGAGGCTCGCACAGTTCTACCAGGAAGTTGATCCTGTACAGTTTGCTCTCGTTCTTGACAGAAGAGATAGGACTGCTAAGGATGTGTACACGGAGGATAAGAATCGTCTCAGGACCACAGTGTGAAAGTATCTTCCTATCATCTCAGATCCAAAGTTAGACATTGACTTTTATTTAAAATCTTGAACTGGAGGCTAGAGAGATGATTCAGTGGTTAGGAGCACTGACTGCTCTCCTAGAAGACCTGGGCCTGATTCCCAGCACCCACATGAAAGTTCACAACCATCGCTGACTCCCGTTCCAGGCAATCCAATGCCTTCTTCTGGCTTCTTCAGGCCTTGCGTGTATAAGATTCACAGACATGCAGGCAAAACTCAAATATACAGAAAATATGTGGAAAAGATGAAAATTTGTATTATTATTTTTAAAGTGTTTTATTTATTCTTTGAAAAGTTAATACACAAATTGAATGTATCTTGTAGGATTTTTTTTTTTTTCGGAGCTGGGGATCGAACCCAGGGCCCATTGAGCCAAATCCCCAACCCCATTGTAGGATATTTTTATTAGAGTGTTTTCCAACTTATTAGCAAATATTAGCTTTAGAAAATGTCTTTCAAAGGTTATCATCTAAATGACAATTTCTGCATTGGATGACATTTTAAAAATTTAGGTATTTTACTGAAAATGTTAGTTGTGCTGTGTACGTGAATGTGTGTGTGTGGGGGGGGGCAGAGGTTAACTTGGGTGTCATTCCTCAGGAGCAGTCCCTTCCTCCCTCCCTTCCTTCCTTCCTGGGATCTAGGATTGTTGGTTAGACTTGACTGGCTGATCAGCGAATGCCAGTGTTCTCCTGTCTCTGCCTCCCTGGAGCTGAGATGGCAAGTGTACATCATGCTTGTTTTTTTAAGGGTACGGTGGGTGGAACCCAGGTTTTCATGCTTGTGCAGTAAACACTCTGCTGACCAAGCTGCCTCTCAAGTTTCCCCCTGAATTTATTTTTTTAGCATGAACTAAAACACAAAGAGGCACAACTCGTTTCTCTGAAATTGTTTTTTTTCTCTTATCCTTTTATTTTCTTCTTTCTTCCATGTGCTTTTGATTTATGAGCTAAATGCACCGTTTCTTACTGATGAGGCAATGGACCGTTTATCAGCGTGGCCTTCTTAGATTTTTGCTCGCAGACACTCTGGGTTAGCATACAGATAAAGGCAGATAGATGTCTTAGAGGTTGATATTTCTTCCAGTGACCTCTCCATCCCGTCTGTGACAGACAGCAGACCATCTTTGTTCAAGGAAAGTATCTTCCTCCAATTATCTGTTTCCACCAATATTTTTTCCCTAGATTTGAGACAAGTGTTTCTAATTCTGCCATTTGCAAACCTGCAATCCCCACTCTTGAGGCCACAAAGAATCAGTTTTTTAATTCACAGATTTTTTTATTGGATATTTCTTATTTACACTTCAAATGTTATTCCCTTTCCTGGTTTCTACTCCAGAAACCCCCTATCTCATCCCCCTCCCCCTGGTTCTATAAGGGTGCTCCCCCATTCACCTGCTCCCTACTGCCTCCCCACCCTAGCATTCCCCTACACTGGGTCATCAAGCCTTCACAGGACCAAGGGCCTCTCCTCCCATTGATGCCCTACAAGGCCATCCTCTGCTACATATGTGGCTAGAGCCCTGGGTCACTCCACATGGACTCTTTGGTTGGTGGTTTAGTCCTTGGGAACTCTGGGATGTCTGGTTGGTTGATATTGTTGTTCTTCCTATGGGGTTGAAAATCCCTTCAGCTACTTCAGTCCTTTCTCTAACTCCTCCATTGAGGACCCCGTTCTAAGTTCAATGGTTGGCTGCGAACATCCTCCTCTGTATTTGCTAGGCTCTGACAGAGCCTCTCAGGAGACATCTATATCAGGCTCCTATCAGCAAGCACTTCTTGGCATCCACAATGGTGTCTGGGTTTGGTGACTGTATGTGGGATGGACGTTAAGATGTGGCAGTTTCTGGATGGCTTTTCCTTCAGTCTCTGCTCCACACTTTATTTCCTAAACAGAGAATTTTTAACAGTGGAATTCTTGAGTGGCTGAGAAGTACTGAAAGAAATGTTCAATGTCCTTAGTCATAAGAGAAATGCAAGTCAAAATGACCCTGAGATTCCATTAGAAGGCTAAGATCAAGGGACAGCACACACTGGTGAGGACGTGGATCAAGGGGACCAACCCTCCACTGGTGACAGGACTGCAAACTCGTATAAAATAGAATCTTTTAACCACAACCTTAGTGAAATGTAGTTTTACTCCTGCTTCATGCACGTATCCATGCAGATGAACAGGGCTTGAGTAAAGACTTCTCTCACTAAGAAGTCATGTTCTTTAACCTTGTGTCCTTAATGCTGTGTAAGAATCAAATTGCTTTTCCATAAGCCACATACCCTCTCCCTTTTCCTAGATGGTCACTTCACACTCTCTCTTCTCCTCTACTAGCTGGTCCACATGACTACCCTCACTTTCAGCCCACATCTTCCTTATACATTGAGATACTTGAAGCATTTGTAGAAAATCTTCCACAAGCTTCCAAAGTCCAGTGAGTTGTTCTCTCTTTGTTGCCTTGCCTCAGCACTGTTTATATTAGTGGTTATAATTCTTTGCAATTGATGTTCTATGCATCATAAGGTGCTTCATAGCATCCTCAGCTTTTGCTCACTAGATAAAAAAATGAAGAACATCTCCAGATACTATGACATGTTTTCCAAGGGAGCAAAATTAATACTGATTGAGAACTATCACGGGACAACATGATAATAGCTATTTGTTCACTAAAATTTGCTATTTTCTGCCAACATAAATACATGATTGCAACATTTCCCTTATTATTATCTCATGTCATTTATTGCTTTTAATTCTGGTACCCCTGCCCCGACACACACACCAGCAAAAGAGATGATATAAAAAAAGGACATGAAGTTGGAAGGGAGATGTGTTAGGAGATCCAAAAGGAGTTGGAGGGAGGGAGTCAGGTAGAAATGATCAAAATATACTGTACATATGTTTGGAATTATCATAAAGCAAGTGAAAAAATAAATAGAAAAATTTCATCAGCTCTCATTCCATGTTCCTTAAGTCCATTTAGGTTTCACATCATCATTTTACTAAAATAAGTTGTCACATTTATAACCTTTTCAAACTTTTTCTTATTGGCAAATAAACAGAAGACAATAGAGCTGATCTTTATGTCTTGTGATACATTCTTCCCTTGACCCCTAGAGGGATCCCACATTCCAAATTTTCCTTCTGCCCAGTTGCTGCCTAGTCACTACACTGGAGTATAGACAACGGAAACCTGGAAACTAACCATGCTAATAGACATGGTGGCTAAAAGTCTTTGTCTTTGACACATCTAGGGATATAGTCTACATTGTGGTTGCCATTTATTCTCTCATCTACATTTTTTAGATAATACTTGTAGATGAAGGGTTCTTCATACATATTTGTTGAAAGAAGAAACTGGATTTTGAATAAGTCAGCAAATGGCATTTAGCTATGTGATTCTTCTGAAAACCTTGTTTAGAAATGAGCCCCTACCATCCACTATATGAATCAATATTGTTTACTGAATTAATAAAACCAACGCAAATGTATTCTACTCACAGTAAGTCCCCATAAAGAAGTTCCCATTTTGTAAGTTAAAGGTTCGTAAGTTCCAAATACTCCTTTAATTTGTCCCATATACAACAGCAATAGGAAATACCACATGAGTACATGATAGATACCAATCATAATCTGGATAACCTGTGAGAAGAGAGAGAGCCGTTAGTATTGAAATGATGTAATGGAAAACACAGCTTCAATAAACATAAGAAGCACATGTTTATAAAAGGTGGACGTGAACTGGTCATGCATTAACTATGGAGTTCTCATTGGTTGTACCAAACAGGATTAAGTCAAGGTTTGTGAAGAAGTTTTCTGGTGTATGAGGGACAAGCTCAAGTTTTCTTATGGAAAAGCAATTCTTGTTTTTTTTTTGTTGTTTTTGTTTTATAATTTTTTATTAGATATATTTCTTTACTTACATTTCAAAGGTTATTCCCCTTCCTGGTTTCCTGTCCATAAGCCCCCATTCCCTCCTCTCTCACTCCCCCATACGGGTATTCCCCCTATACATCTCCCTTATTGCCCCCCATATACCCCTGCATCGGGGGTCCAACCTTGGCAGGACCAAGGGCTTCCCCTTCCACTGGTGCCCTAACAAGGCTATTCTCTGCTACATATGCATTTGGAGACCTGGGTCAGTCCATGTATAGTCTTTGAGTAGTGGTTTAGTCCCTGGAAGCTCTGGTTGGTTGGCATTGTTGTTTTTATGGGGTTGCAAGCTCCTTCAACTCTTTCAATACTTCCTCTAATTCCCTCCAAGGGGGTCATATTCTCAGTTGGGAGGTTTGCTGCTATCATTGACCTCTGTATTGGACATGCTCTGAATGTGTCTCACAGGAGAGAAGTGAAACAGAACTGAAGACCCAGAAATGAACCCATACACCTATAGCCATTTATCTTTGACAAAGGAGCTAAAACCACCCAATGGAAGAAAGATAACATTTTCAATAAATGGTGCTGGTTCAACTGGCAGTCAGCATGTAGAAGAATGCAAATTGATCCATTCTTATCACCCTGTACAAAGCTGAAGTCCAAGTGGATCAAGGACCTCCACATCAAACCAGATACACTCAAAACTAATAGAAGAAAAAGTGGGGAAGAGTCTCGAACACATGGGCACTGAGAAAAGCAATTCTTAATCCAGAGCTTGTCACTGGATTCTAGAAAGTCTCACTCATACCCTCCTGCTCACCAACCAACTACCAACCAACCAACCAACCAACCAGATTGCAAAGGATGGGGTATGCATGTGTTCGGGGAGAGCAGATTAAGATATTTCATTCTGTTTCCAGAGTAGTTTGTCACTATAGAGCTAAGAGTTCCTGTGCAGCAGCTTGAACAGCTGGTCTGCATGGCCTAAAAATTCAAAGGAAAAGTTGGGATCCTTGAAATGGTTTTTTTCCCTGCTAGCTATGAAATCCTGTGGTTTTCCTAACTTCTTGGTGTTTGTTAATAGCACTAGGAAAGCTTTAATCTCAGATTCATAACTAAACAGAACTGTGTGTTCATCCTACTCATTAGTACAGGGATTAAGAGAGATTGCTGATAGACCTCTTTTAAACTAACAAATACATGGATGCTTTTAAATTTGACAATTCATTCAGATTGCTGGATTTCCTTGGGTGTGGCAATTCAGTTGATATGCTCATATCTTGTCACATGCTTCTTTGTGAAGGGTTGGGAGACCAGGCAAAAACTACACAACACAATCAGCATGATTTAAAAGCAAAAAACAAAACAAAACAAAAAACATTTTGCCTCTTAGCTATTCAGATCCACCCCTTTCTAGATATAAGATCACCCTTTAAGAAACTGACATCATTGAAACATTGAATTTTAGTCGATCAGAGCAGGAATTTCACTGCTATGATTTGAGAGTGGAACCTTCCACAGGATTGATCCCATGTTTGCTTGCCCTAGCTGGTGGTGCTGTTTGAGAAGACTGTTGAATCTTTAAGAGGTGGAGACTCACTGGAGCAAGTTAACTGTTGGAGGTGGGCATTGAGGCTTTGTAGCCCAGCCCCTACTTCCTGTTTATGCTCTGATTTCTGAATGCAGATGCAATGTAACCAGCAAGTCCAAAGCCTCCTTTCCCCACTGCCCATGCTTCCCCTGACCACTGTCATATCCTCTCCACCACAATGGACTAAATTCCTTCAAGGATGATCTGCCAAAACAAACCCCCTTCCGCTCAGTTACTTTGAAGGAACTTTATCTCAGTAACAAGAGAGCACAACACTCACCCCTAAAACAGCGGTGTTTGCTGAAGATATTTTTGAATTTCTACATCCCATACTTTCAGAATTTCCTCTGGTTGATTTTGTTTCTAATCTTCGGTGATATCTTTATTACCAAACTTCTACAAAAGAACACAAAACACACATGCATGCTCTTTTTCAGGGAAAACTCATAATTTGATTCTTGGTGTTTGACAACAACCTTCACAAACTCAGAGGCCACAGCATTTTTAAAAAGTATACATTTACTTATCGCAGTCTTAAGTGCTGCATGTCTAAACCTCCAGAATTAAAAAAATGTCTCTTTCAATGACTAGGAAGTACTGATATATTGTACATGTCATCTCTTCCTACTTAACTGTTTCTAGATGATAAGGAATAAAGGTCAACTAGAGAATAGTATTAGAGAATTTCAGTAAAGTTTCAATGATTTATTTAAATTCACAATCAATTTAATGCTAATCATACTTTGCATTTCCTTTTAAAATTTGAGAGTTTCACATATGGGTAAAATATATTTTATAATTTCTATCTCTTTTTCCCTTCCACTCCTCTTGTGTCCTCATACCCTCTTGAATTCATGACCTCTTCTTCTATTCTTAATGGTGGTATGTATATATGCATATATATACATACACATATGCTCCTAAAGTAAATGTTGTGCTTTCAGACACCATCTCTAAGAAGCAATCAAGAGTTGAGACGTAAAGGCAGCTAAGTTTAATTTCTCTGCCATGATCAGATATCCACAGAATCATAGAAATTGTATAGAGAAATGCTGAAATGCTATATTAAGAACATTCCTCTTTCAGAAGACAGAAACATAAGTCATGTTGTGTTTATGGATAGATTTATTCACATTGGTAGCATACCAGTAGAAGCACTACTAATTTGGGGAGTAAAATATTTAATGTCTCTGTAATCTCTGCAATCTCTCTGAGGTCCATAGTAAAGTCATCCAAATGAAAAATTCATAAAAATGCTAATCATAAAAAGTATGTGTGCATTGCTTAATTGCTTAAGATGCTCAGTTTAATTGCTGGAAGAAAAAATAATGAAATAACTAGTTAGAATTCTTTCCTTAAAAAAACTATATTTGACTACTCAACAATCTAATTAAGGATCCTAATTTTGTATAAATAAATAAATAACCATTACTTGTTTTTATTTTCTAGTGATCCCATTGTTAATCTAGAAGTGGGTGAAAGACAAGTCACTTAGTTATTATACCTAGCCCAACTGTCACATGCTAAAACTTGCACAGATATTCTGGAATAATGTCTATTATTTATCCTGAGCATCTTTAGCAGAGATAAAAACCCATCATATAAAGGTAAAGTAATTGAAAAATGATTTTTAAAGCGTAATTAATTTTTAATTTTAGGTAGTTTCTTTTTTTTTTTTTTGGTTCTTTTTTTTTGGAGCTGGGGACCGAACCCAGGGCCTTGCGCTTCCTAGGTAAGCGCTCTACCACTGAGCTAAATCCCCAACCCCGGTAGTTTCTTTTATATGTATAATGAATTTCAGTTATCTTCCTCTATTATTCTGTTTTATCTGCTCACCTTCTTTTGCTAAAACTCTTTTTCTTTACAAGTCCCTTCATTGTTTTCCTGTCTCTTAATAGGGTTGCCCTTATGAACATGGGGGGTATGTTATTTCCTGAGTCCTAGGTTATACCATTGAAGAAAGTGATATCTCTTCCCTCAGACACTATTAACTGTTAATAATCCCTCAGGGTGGGGTGAACCCTCCAGAGCCCTTCCCCTCTCTGATGAAGAAGTTGATGACTCTAGTCTTGGGTAGGTGACCACATCTGTAGTGAGTTCATGAGTGCATCACCCATGTTACATTCAGAGGACAATGTTGCACAGCCCTTTCTACAACTTCTGACTTTAAATCTTCCTATCCTCTCTTCTATAATGTTCCCTGAGCTTTGGTGTGTGTGTGTGTGTGTGTGTGTGTGTGTGTGTGTGTGTGCGCGTGCATGTATGTGTGTCCCAGAAAAATAATTTAAACCATCTTAAATTTTACTTTAAAATAATTGTGTTTCTGAATGTGTGTTTGGATACCTATGAAAAAGGATGTCACATCCCCTAGAGTTAAAGGTGGTCCTAAGATGCCTGGAATTAAACTCTGGTTCTCTGCAAAAGCAGCAAGACTCATGACCACTGAACCATATCACCAACCATATATATATATATATATGTATATATATATGCATATATATGAAATACTCAGATGTTTATCTTAGCATTTTGCCCATAATTCCTGCCACAGTGTGTTCCAACTTTTGATTTTCACGACTGACTTCAAATCACTTTGAGTCCCCAGAAACTAAAATGTTCATTTCCACGTGTTTGTGGCCAGTCCTGCTTAATTCCCTGGCCATACACATTCAGCTATTCCCCTCTCTCCTCCCCCCTTTCTGACTGATATTTTAAGTGAATACTTTACTTAAGGCGACTGCTGGGGAACCTTGCTGTTATAGCATGACTATAGTCATGTTAAATGCTTTACTTTCCACCTTACTTCATGATACACCCATAAACCAGCAGTCAGTACTAGATGAAATCTAGAAGGAGCAGGTAAGAATGAATAGCTGCTAGCAACTACTTGTGAGGTCAAGGCAGGGGGATTGCTCAGCCCAGGAATTCAAGAGCAATCTTGGCAACATAGTGAGACCCCACTCACATCTCTAAAAGTAAATAAAAATAAAGTTTTTTTTTTTTTTTTTTTTTTTTAGATCAAACAAGAGGGTATAAACGATGGAGATGGAGATGTGCCCACCCTCTCTCTCCTCATACCCCTTTCTCCAAAGAGTGTCCATTTCTTTGCTTAGCAAAAGTAAAGAGGCACGCTGTCACCTCGCATTTCACCAGTCCCAAGGATCCAGGTTCACCCTATCAGGCCCAGGTCTAGGCTGAAGAGAAGGATCACGGTGGATGGTGTTCTCAGCGCTAGACCTGGCTGCATTGCCATCAGAGGCAGCAGCACCCAGTCTAGCTCCCAGGTGGTTGTCAAGCTCCTCAAGCCTTCCGGGTTGTCAAGGGCAACAGCCCTCCCTCAGAGTAGGGGGATGAGAACCAGTGCGCAGACTCACTGGGGCCTGCGGGCCACGCCCTGGTCCAACACCTCAATCTTGAATTTCTAGTAATGGCTTCCCTGGACATGGCTCAAACGCTGCCTCTTCAGGGATGTTTCTCCCAAGATAGAATGGTTGCAGATACCTGATCGTTTACCACACGCTTCAGAAGGTTTCAAGCTGTAAAAAGGCAAGTATCTGAGTTAATAGTTCACTCCTTCTCCACTCTCCTCCAAATATAAATGGCTAAAGAAATTAACGAAAAGAGTGTTTGGGAAACAACCAAAATGACTGCTTTGACCCACTCGTTGGGAACGTTTTACTTTGCATGGTGTGCACTGTATTGGCTTTGTATTTGACATGGGGCAGTAGTTCAACGTTGTGAAGAGAAGTGTATAGAAGCATAGTTAGCTGTGAGAAGATAAGGAAGACTCTGATCCTGGAGGGCAAATGGGGAGACCGAGGAAAACTAGTCTTCTGTGGTGAGCACAGGCTACCTGCCGAGCACTGAGGACTTCCTGAGAGCTTAAAGACACTGGGCTGTAGAGGCTCCTTCAACCATAGCGTGCTGTAAGCTTTCATTTCCTGGAAGATTTAAAATTCTGACTTACATTGCAAATATTTAGTGAATGCTAATCCTTTTATAAAGGATAATCTTTTTATAATATATTTTTATATTATTTATATTACATTATATACTTACATCGTATACGTAAAATAGATAGATAGGTATACATGAAGATATTTAAAATTATTTATTTATATCTATTCATATTTATTATAAGTTATAAACATATAAATTATAAAATTATATGAATCATATAAATTATAAATATATAATAAATATATTTAATTATAATGTATGTTTATATATATTATATATATTTATATACATATAAATACATATGTATATATGTATTTATATGTATATAAATATATTATATTATAAATATATATAATATATAAGTATATGTATATTATATTTATATGGAGCTTTAAAAATTAATATACTATATAGCATTGTATAATGTAATAGCATATAATGTATTATATATAAAAATATAAAAGGATAATCCTTTTATAAAGGTTTTTTTCCTAAGTATTTCTAACACTCCTAAAACTTAATTACTCAAAAGAGTCAATGAGGGTTAAAGTTACTGAGACATTTTCCATGCTTTTTATAGCATTAAAAGAATGGACTAGAAATTGAATAGCTTCGTTTTTTAACTTCATAGCTAACTTCTTTACCTTGAAATTCTGAAGACCTTTCAAGTAAGAGAAAACAAAATGCCAAGGTTCTCTTACTGTTTGATTTATGTATTGGTTGGTATGTCATTTAAGAGCTATTAGTTTTATCATTTTTGCTTCAGTGTGTGTGCCATAGGTGTGTGTTGAGTTTAGAGGACCACTTGCTAGTTAGTTTTCTCCTTTTACCATGGAGGAGCCAACTCAGGCTTGGGGGCAGGTGTCTTTCCCTGCTGAGTCATCTCACAGGCCCTGGTTTGGATGTACCTTGAGTAATATAGTACATGAGCATTTTCACAGGAGCATTAGTGCTCCTCTATATCTTATGGGTGAGAATGAACAGTGTTAGGTACACTCTGTGCTCCAGAGAAAGCAACAAAATTGAGTGCATCTTCAACTTGAGAGTTATGGACTTAGTAGGACTCTCAAATAGTCAGTTCTGAAAAAGATGCACCTTTCTTGTCGCACACTGCCAAGATTGGTGTCTCTTTTCTTTTCCTCTAAAGTGTAGCCAATACTATTTGGAAATTACCTTGGATTTGATCATTTTGTTACATGGGCCCAAATGGGTATTCGATATGGGTGTTGGCAAGAAGAAAGGAACTAAAGCAACAGAAACACTAAGTATACATCAGTACTTCTAAATCCATGTGGTCATGATCCAGGTCGGTAAAAGAACCTCGATTTGTCTCTGCCTGGCACCAGTTTGGAAGTTTGTAGCTCACGTCTTTGTAATTGTTATCCTTTGGGTTTCCCTTCTTTAACGCAAAGGAGCCAAGCAGCCTAGTCTGCCCAGCAGCCCGACTTACCTTTAACCTTTGTGATTTTAAGGATTTCTTCATTTTAACTTATCTTGAATTGGTTCCCAGGATACATAAGCAAGAATGTGTTGGAATCACCATGCCCTCTGTAGTGTCCTTTCTATCATTGTGTGTAGGTGTCTACCATCAGGATCCTGTTGAATGTCAGCCCTGATAAAATAAAACCTGTCCAAGTTGCTATGAGGAATTTCGTCTCACAGATACACAAGAGACAAGCCATATATTTTGTCTGTGTAAAAACTGGGAATCTCTCCTTAAGAAAGCAGAAATTAGCCTGTCTAGACTGGGTATTGTGCCATATGTGTGCTGTGCTTGCATAAACCGGAAGAGGGTCTCTGATTCCCGGAAACCAGTTGTCGAAGGTTGTGAACCACCGTGTAGGTGCTCGGAATCCAACCAGGATACTCTGTACGAACTGCGGAGCTGTATCTCTGCACCCCACGTGGTTTCATTCCTCACTTTCTTTTTATTGAACTCTACCAGCTCAGCCGTGCTCCACGTAAACTCTTTCGCTACAATACGTGTTCTGAGGTGATCACCACACCTATAGTTTCTCATATTCCTTTGGCTCCTCCAAGCATTCAGCAGCACTTCAGCATCTGATGTGGACTTCTAAGCTGAGTGTTAGTTCGTAGTTAGTCAGTGCTCCGTGCTCCCACATCTAGGTTAAAGTCCCATTTTCACAGACGAGAAAGCTAGGCTGGAGAGTAGCCCAGTGGAATAGACACAGCCAAAACTGGTGCAGAGAACCATCCCTGGACCTTGTGATTTCTCCATAGCATTCTTTACACAATCCCAGGACTGTCATGAGCCAGAGCCTTTCCTAGGGATAGCGTGGGGGATATAGGGGGGGAGAGTGTGAATTCTGGAGCTCCATTAAGATTGCTGGAGTAAGATTCTCAACTCCACTAACGATAAACTGGATGAGGGTGGGAAAGACCCTTAATTCTCTCAAATCTCTCACCTTCAAACATAGAAAAAAGTGAATGATGTGTGCATCACAAGGATACCAAAAAGCAGAAATATAAACAGCTCGCAGTACTCAACATATTTCCCTAACATTGTAGATGCCAAAAAGGAGGAAAAAATGTAAGCAAGTAGTTAGTATTTCATTACAGAATAGTATTTAAGTGATGTATTTAAATGATGTAGATATGACAAGAAAACTCAAATTATTGTATGCATCTATATAGGCACTTATGTGAATTTAAGAATGCTTTCTTAAAATATGACAGAATGAAAGTAGCAGCAATTACATAACCTCTATGTTGGGAGATATTTCTTTTCCAGTCAACTTCTCAGGTATCAGAAGGCAAAAGTTTAGAAGACTTAAACACCTTTGCATGTTTAACCTGGTCTTATTGCTTATAAGTTTATGCACTACTTGTTTAATATTGCTTTATATAATATTACATGAAATTTTACATGTGGTTATTTATTTTAAAAGATTGTTTGTATATTTAGATTTTCCTGCCTTTACTTTTCCACTTCTAGCATAACATTTGCATGATATAAGCTTCCGATGATAGGAAAGTGTTTTTCTCAAGCACAAGAAACACTTCCCTCTGGAGTAGGGGCTCAATAACTACTCAGAGTGGATGGAAGGCTGTCTAAGCGCTTTATCCTCCACCATGGTTTAATTTGCTAGACTAGGTAGCCTTGTTTATCTGAAAAATAGCAAATGCAAATCTTAGGTGTTTGAGACCCAACTTTATTAGCATCTTTTGATGATCCAGAACAAAGAGAAGTTGGTAAGTTGAGGACTGAGAGGTCATTCGACATTCTAAGGCAGTAATTCTCAACCTTCCTAATGCTGCAATACAGTTCCTCATGTGGTGGTGACCTCTAACCATAAACTTATTTTTGCTGCTACTTCATAACTGTAATTTTTGTATTGTTAGGAATCATAATGTAAATATCTGTGTTTTCTGATGGTCTTAGGTGACCTCTATGAAAGGGTAATTCAATCCTCAAGGGGTCATAACTCACAGGTTGAGAACCACTGCTTAAGGTATTTAGGCTGGAGATGCTCAGGAGTGATTCACAGGTGATGGTAGCTTTCAGAAAACAAATGTGGAAGTAGTAACATGTTACTCAATATAACTGCCCCAAAGGAGTGGGAGCGAGACCTTCCATAGCTACTACAAGTCTGCTCTAGGGAAACAGTCTTTGCCCACTTACTTGTTTCCTAGCTGTAAAACTGATTATTTCTAAATAAAAAATTAAAGGTCTGGAGAAATGGATGTATGTGGGTGCCAGACTGCTTGTGTTCAAATCCTATTGGGTACAAAGTAATTCTCCCTTGAAATAATGCATCTTACTTCTCAGATGCAAAATTTCTCATCTGCTTCTTCCATCACTTTTATTTCTCTACTCTGTCTGTCTGTCCATCCATCATGTATCTGTATTTATATCTCTCTAATCTAACCTAGTTTTACCTATATAAATCTATATAACTACATTTATATCTATTCAGGTCTATTTCCTGATGTTTTACATTTTAAAACTTCCCAAACAGGTAAGCCTCATGTTTATTCAAACTATTTCCATCTAACATTATTTCATTTGCTCTTCAACTTTTGTTTGCTACATGTGTTAGGAGAAGGTCACAAACCTCTTCACCAGAGTTCTGTCATCTTAAAGACATGTTAATCATAGGACCCACATTGCTGTGTTGCTGTACCAAGCAAACTGACATAGATATGTGTTCAGAATGTGACCAGTATATACAGAGAGCTAAATATTTGCTATTACTATTGTTACAACTATTAAAGAAACATGAAAATAAAATATATCACATGCTTGTTTTGAAAGTCAGTCATGCTGAAAATTTTGTTCTTTGAGGGAAGTGCTACTTTTGTAGTTATTTTATATATCTAGACATATATCATTCTCTAGATACGTGAAGTCCACCCATTTAATTACTAGATCATCAAGCTTTTACACACATTTTCCCTTTTGCTGGGTTGATGAATGTCTTCATAATGGGCACAGTATTCCTGATTACCTGTGTTGTTAAATGGCTGGCACCCAGGCAGGCTACCAGCCTTGGAATCATGCAAGTCTTACCTGATGTAATGTATCTTTTTGTGATATTAATTCCTCTTCTTATCTACTTCTTCACAATATAATTTTTTCTGTCTGTTCTTTCCTCACACATATATTTTCATAAGTATATGTGTGTTTTTCCTCATGTGACTTTAAAAAATTTTATACTTCAAATATGAGCAACTCTTGGCTGTTTTCAACAAACAATTATTTGTTCTTCACAGAATTCACCCCTCAATCCTTATACAGCTCAGATCCCAGATTCCATTATTCAAATAATTTTTGACATTCCCTTCAGCTTTCTTGGTCCTTGGTTATTGTATTTATTTATTATTAAAGTTGTTATTTGACATAGTCATACACGTATACAACAGTATTCAGACTACTCCACCCCCTTACTCTCTTGCCTCTTTTCCACCTCCATCAACCCTGTATCCTTCCCACAAGTCAGTTTCCATATCTTCTATGTGTCTCTGTTTTGTTTTGAGAGTCTTTTAACCAGGAAGTCTTTTAACTGGGCCCCCCTGTGTGATTGTGGGTTTGGAACTCTCCAGTAGAGCCTGGTATGCTTACCAGTATTTACTTGACTGGTGGCAGAGACTCCCCATTTCCAAATATTCATAAGTGGTCACTAGTTCAGTGAGAGGAGGGAGGGCAGGGACCACTGAGCCCCTCTCCCATCCATGGTTGGCTTTTGATAGGCTTATTCTTACAGAAGGGGGTGTATAAATGTTTTGCTTCCCACTGAGTTCTCTGCTATTTTATCATACTATATAGACAAGCTCTTATTAGTAGACATTATTAGATGACATCAAATAGAGATGTTCTCAGTACCCTCACCTTAGCACCGAAGCCCAGCTGTTTGAACTGTGAAACTGTACACTCATCCTTTCCCCTCAAATATGCCCTTAGTGGAACTAACAATTCTCCCTTGGTATATATACCAATTTATTTTTCACTTTCATGGCTTTTAAACCTTACCTCATCTCAGTGGAAAGCAAAAACAGTTCAACATTCTGGTTCTATCCACGTCCTCCATCTTGATGCTGTCCATCTTGGGGATGACTTTATTTTTCTGACAAGGATGACAGAAGCCATCATATTGGAAGCCTCCTTACTGCCACCATATGACTCTCTGAAGCAACTGCATCAACCTTTCATTCTGAGGTATTGAGAACCTACCTTTGTAGTCATTCACCACCTCTGGCTCTACACTCTTTCTGCCTTCCCTTCCATCGTGATTACTGAATCTTTGGAGAGGGTGTAGCATACATGTTCCACTTACGGCTGAACATTCTGCAATCTCTTATTCCATGCACCTTAGCTAGTTGTAGGTCACCATTTACTGCAAACAGAAGCTTCTCTGAAGAGATGTCTTAATCTATGAGCAACCGGCAATTCCTAGCTGGTGGGAGAGGAAGAGTCAGTTTTCTGTAAGAGTGTAGGCCCTGGTGCTCCAGTGGATGACCCCACATCCAGGAATATTTGGGCAGCACAAGTTGGCCTGGATAGGAACAAAAGTGCACCAAGTAGGGTGTGAAGTAGGGTGAGAAGGGAAGGAGGTATGGGGGAGGGACAATGAATATGGTCAAAGCATACTATACTCTCAAAGAATTAAGTTAAAATACAGGTCCTTTTAAACAGCTGCTGGCACACATTTTTCTTTAAAGGAGTGAAGTCACTGGTTCCAGGTGGTCTGGAATTGACTAAGGGTCTGACCTTTGTCAGACTCTTCTCTTGTGTTCAGCTACCCCTGGCAGAGAGCTGTCAATCAACAGCCTCTCTTCTGATGATGAGTGCCCTAAATGTGAGGGACTCCTCTTGCACTTGAATGCTCTAATAACATGTTGAGGACACACTACTCCATCTGCAAGGAACATTGTATTGAAGCCACAACCCTTGTTTTTCTGGCTCCAGTCATGAAGCAAACATCACTCAAGAAAAGACAAGAGGACCCTTTTGGTAGCCCTGATCATTCTGCACTCCCAGCAGCTGTTCTTCCCTAGGCATGATGGGAGGGTTTAATTGATGCCTCCAGTCTTGTGACTCATGAAAATGGAAGCTGAGCGGTGATTGGTGGAAATTACATTGCTTCATTTGCATGCCACACCACTTTTCTGGATGTAATACTAAGATATTTGGTTCACTTTTCAAGTCAGCCCAAGGGTACCCGCTTGTGCCATACCCTTGTTTTGAAACAGTAAACCTCATTTCAGTTTCTGTTAGAATGATCTTTTCTTATCCACTTGTGATCTTTATTATGGGTGAGCATGCTAAGTTGTTAACACAAAGAGGAGGGGCCATAGTAGAGAACACAGTTAAAGAGCTACAGGAAATAACCAGAGACAGAATCAGGAGGGAACTGAGGCAGCTGAGATGATATAGGATGGTGGAAGAAAGCAAAAAGTACTCAGCAACCAAGACTATGGAAGGCTGTGAAAAGTTAAAGATTATGAGAGACTGGGCCCCAGTTGCTGGAAGAGGTCCAGGGAGGTAGCAAGCCATAAAGGGCCAAGGTTCTGATCTCCAAGGCCCAAGAGATATAATGATAGATGCTATTAGGAGCCTCAGTATCTGAAAGCCAAGACGCTGGTTCTTTGCCCATTAGTGTCAATATTAGTGGCTGCTGAGAGCCATTGATTGCTGGTCACTTAGTATGGGGTTACTGACAATGGAGACCCAGAGCCATAAGCCCCTGGTATGGGTACCTATTCTATAAGTCCATTCCCTTGGATCCATATTCCTCTATTTTTGGGACTAAAAGAGATAAGTCTCTGGATCAATTCGTCCAGTTCATCGCCTCTTGGCATTCAAAGACCCAGAATTTCCTGTGCTGAAGAAGCCACCCTTTGCTTTTCCATGGCTGCATAGGGTAAGGGAAGCTCAGGATTTGGGCAGACCAGTAGAGACCAAAATAGGGGAGAGAAAAGAGATGAGGCAGGATGGATGTAGGCAAAGGGGCACATGGGACAGACACAAAGAGGCAAAGAGACTGAATCACTCACAAGGAGTCAAGGGTAATGGGAGGAGAAGGAGAGGGAGAAGGTGACTCTATTACCACATTGAGAGACTGTTTCACAGCAGACTTCTTGGTATTGTGACTCTTAACAATCTAATTACCCCCTCTTCTATCTTGTTCCCCGAGTCACGCTGTGATAAAGGTGTACCTACTGGGCTTGAGAATACCCAGGATCCATTGCTCTCTGCATTGTGCTCAGGTGTGGTTCTTTACTATGGTCTCCACTTGCTGTCAAGATAATTTTCTTTGATGAGGGATGGTAGCTACTTGGTGAGTATAAGCATATGATTCAGAATATGTTAAGGAATTATGCTAGCCTTGTAAAGTGATAGTAGTCAATTCTCTTCTAAGATCCATGACCTTAACATTCCTGGGAAGTTGACTGGGTTTCTAATACGAAGCATGATTTCTCCTATGTTGAGAGGGATGAAATCCAGTTAGGCAGCTGTGGGTTACGACCAAGAGTCAGTGCCATTTGCTTCACCTGTATGGGTATCATGCCATTGTTATGGTTCATAATTGTCACAGTTGGGTAGGACTGTTAAATGCTTCCCTCTTTTAGCACCTTATGCAGTGATTTCTGATACCATGGTTACATAAACAAGATGGGAACAGTAGAAGGATTAATGGACATGTTAATATGGAAGTGGGGAACTCTCTTGAGGTCCTATTCCTAGACAAAGAATTAGCTTTTCTCATGGATGGACCTCATGATTGATTAGCCATACAAAGTGATCAGTCCTGAAACCATAAATATATATACACACACACATACACACAAAAACCCAAATACGACTAAGCAGGTTATTGTTATGTATTTGTACACACAAATTCATATACATCATATATGTAACAACAGTAATAGAAAAAAGGCTATCTATTTGAGAGTCGGAGGGGACATGGGAAAAGTTAGATGGAGGGGACCTAGGACGGGCTGTAGTAAGGAAAGGGAAAGAGATGTAATTATATTTTAAAGATGTATTAAAAGCAATTCTCTTAATTCCATAGTGATATTTGTAGAAGAAGTTTAATCCAGCAACATGGCTGCTCTGTCAGGGATTTCATCCAAAATACCTTCTAGGTCTGTATAGTCTGGCTAGAATGCAGGCATACCACGGATTACAATATGATCTGGCTGGAATACAGATATGCGCTTAATACACACCTTTAATCCTAAACAATGAAAGTAAGGTTAGTTTATAGAAGGAAGCAGCCAGTTTGGTTTGAAAGTGACATCTAATTGAGGGAAAGACAAAGTGACAAATCAGAGGAAGATTTGACTCAGTTAGTCAGAGATAGGCTATACCCAGCTCTCATGAGAGCAGCATAGGAAGGAGAGGTGACTTAAGAGAACTTCCTAGAGAGAGGGAGAGCGGCAGTTCAGTTGAATGTGGTTAGGTATGGGTTAGGTATGGTACAGTTCAGAGAAGAGACTAGTTGAGTTCCATTCAGTCAGTGCAGTGGAGATCTGCTCCTTTGTGAGTTTGTGCAGTCCATGAAGATCAGCAGAGGCAGTTTTACTGAAACAGTTTTACAGAGACAGGTTGTAGGCGAAAACAGAAGCCAGAAGATTAGAATAGATTCCCAGAGTTAGTTTGAGGCCAAACACAGCAATTGAGTGAGAAGTTGTGAGAAACCAGTTTGAATGGTCAGCTTGGAGAGGAGTTTGGGCCAGAACAACTAGCTGAGTTGAACCAATCAGCTAAAGTTTAGAAAGAACTAGAAAGGGTGAGCTTATTCAGTAGTAGGCCTCTGAGACGACAAGTATAATGGGTGAATAGAAGTTACTTTTAAGATACTTAATACTGTATATGGTAATTTATAAAATTAAAAAATTAATAATAAATAATAAATTAGTCAACTGGTTGGTAACAATATTGATGTATAAAATAATATGGGTCCAAACAAGCATGATTGGATCTGTGATTTCTGAACAGAACATGGGGGAAGATGACCCCGAATTCCAGTGATTGGACACTGTAAAAATCTTTAAGAAATATCAACCTTGCCAGTTCTGTCAGATTTACTTTATCAGAGCATAGCACATGCAGAAAGATACCCAGAGGCTGTGTTCCCCATGACATTTTATTGTGAAAAAGATAACGAGAAAAGAATGTTTGTGATGCTGAGAACACTGCAGTTAGGTTTCGGCCCTCTTGTCTTTCCTCTGTGGTGGGGTAATGGTAAGCAGAAAGAGGCACTGATTAAAAACCCAGTGACTGTTAGCCATGAGCCTAGGAACAAATTCCAAATACAGGCACTAATTAGATTTGCACCATGGGCAGCAAAATAACAGCTTATTTTCAGAGAAGGTTTACTACATGAAATTGTACCAGTGATTCTTCATGCCTGTTACTGCCTAACAGCATAATCTGGAACGTTGTCATATATAGGAGAAGCTGGGGACGACTCTTGCATCAAGTGGTTGGCCGCATACACAGTTGGAGCAACCAGGACAGACTAGAAAGGGTAAGAGAAAACAAGCAGAGTGGTTACACAGTTCAATCACTCTCCTCTGTTCCAGCAGAGTGGAGAACAGAGAGCTCGGTAGTCAGCTCCCAGTGGGGCTTGGCAGACACTCAAGTCCACACTTCTCCAGCAAGTATTCAGATTCTTTTTACAAAGAAGAGAATCAACTCACTCTGTTGCCATGGAGGATAGTTTGGTATGCAAAGTAGGCCGTGGCCCACGCTATGCTGAATTCCAACAAGGAAAATATTGCCAGCACACCTGCAATTCCTCTCCCAGAAAGCTGAAATCATAAACAAATAGACTGTTAGGCTGAACAGGAGGCTCTTCAGAAACACCCTGATTCATCGAAAGTGCTATCTTGCTAATGTTCAACTCACTCTGTGAGTGACTTTCTTTCTTTTTTTTTTTTTGGAGCTGGGGACCGAACCCAGGGCTTTGTGCTTGCTAGGCAAGTGCTCTACCACTGAGCTAAATCCCCAACCCAACTTTCTTTTTTTTTATAACAGCAGTGAGACTGTTCCCGAGAAAAAAAAATCATTTATATTCCATTATTCCTAAGTAGTTTATTTGCTGAAAGAAAAAGTCTTCTGCTATTTAAAAAATCAAAAGACATTTGTATCTCTCCTAAATAAGCATTTGATGACAATAGAGAAATAATCAGGGGGTGATTGCACTCGCAGACAGTCTTCCTGTTTTCATGGTAAAAAAGCCACGTAAGACATGGCTATTGTATTTATGCAGAATTTCAAATGCAGAAAAAAGAAATTCTTCTCTGTATCTATTGAGCCTGTGATGGTGATGGGGTGGTTGTTCTGACTTCATCTATCTGCAAATATAATTTTTCACTTTGTATTAACAATCACATCCCTAGGAGTAGGGTTAGAAATGGAACTTTCTCAACAGAACCACTGTTTAATGAATAGGAGACAGCAATGGATATACTCTAGTAGTGAAAAAGGAACCGTCATGTGGCCAATGGAAGGACACTTACCACCATCCAGTAGTCTTGATAATAGTGGCCATTATTGTTCAGATCACACAGAAACAGAACCACTCCAACAAAGGCAGAAATGATGCTAAAAATGTTTATTATCAGGGTACTCTTCACCTAATAGAGGTAACAAGAACAGTAATCCATGCAAAAGGCAAATGAATGTAAAGGGAGTGGGAGTCTTTCCAAGTTAATGTTTCTTAATTGTTGGCATCTTGTTTTAGTTTTGACTGTACTGAGGATTGAACTCAAGGTTTGATGCATCCTAGGCAAGTCCTTTACCACCGACCTATATCCTTACCATGAAACAATATTCGAAATTGATATAACATCTTTCTTCTGCCCTTCTGAATAGTTGTGAAAATTACACTGTATTCCAGCTATCAGTCCCCACCCCCCAAGAAGCTGTAAA
The DNA here is from genome assembly GCF_021556685.1 of Rattus norvegicus. Classification (NCBI taxonomy): domain Eukaryota; kingdom Metazoa; phylum Chordata; class Mammalia; order Rodentia; family Muridae; genus Rattus; species Rattus norvegicus. The sequence goes on from NC_141534.1 coordinate 220,759,124, forward strand.
TATTTTAAGTAACAGAAATATGAGACAATATAAATGTAATTTGAAGTAGAATGCCGTCCAACACATTTATGTAATGGCATTTGTTTACAATAACATCTCCATGACATAACTGGAAAATGTGTAGGGAGTGAAAGACTTGGGAGCACTCATTTCTGCATGGAACATCTTCATCAACCTCTTAAGGCTCAGGATCTATGGGGAAGATCTTGTTATCCACCCTTCTCTCTCTCAAGACAGAAAGAACACAAAGTTGGGTGGGTAGGGAGGTTGGGAAGATCTGGGAGGAGTTGGCAGAATGAAGAGAAAATATTCAAAATATATTTTATGAAAACTGTAAAGAACTGAAAAAAAACTCTACTTAAAAAAAACAAACTTAAGGGCTTTTTTTTAAAATTGATTTAATTTTATTTTTTATCTGGGTGTTTTGCCTGCATGCATATCTTTGTAGCATGAGCATGCTGTGCTCACGGAAGCCAGGAGAGAGATCGAATCCTCTCCCCTATGAATTATACAGAATACAAGTCACTGTGTGAGTGCTGGGAATGAAACCCTGGTCCTCTAGAAGAGAACTTAAGTCTGCTCTTAACTAATGATCTACAGCTGCAAGAACAAACTTTTAATTGGCATTCTGTGATAGATATTTTGTTAAATATTTAAAATGATGTAATTTTTAACTCTTACAGCCACTACACATGGGATGGTCCTAGTATCTGACTTTATACATTCTTATCTAGTTGTACAATCCCAAGAGGTAGAGTCTCTTTCTACACAGCCTGTGAGGGATGTGACCTATATAGAGAAGGATGCTCTGTTTTGTTTTGGATTACAATAGATGCAACTAATCAGACTAGGCTGATTTTAATTCTAGCATAACTCACTGTTTTATCTTGAGAGCATGAAAAATATGATTCCATGTTCCTATCTCCCTCCTTTGTTCTTGTGCATGATCTCATATAATATTGAGACCATTTCTGGTCTAGGTTTATGCAAAAGATATCTTTCTCCTGGTTTGCTACTAAAGTAGGAAATTATAACATGGGGCATGCTGAGGCTGGGAGAACCGAAGTCCAGTCTCTGTGGTCATTTCTATGTGCTCTTCCTTTCCTCTGAACTGGTTGCTCTCGTGGCGATTTAAAGAACTGACAACAGAGACAGTCTGAGTAACAATAGGAGTTACACACCAGTGAAAAGTGAAAATACAAGATGGAGCTGAGGAATGGCAGTGAACACCAGAACTTTGTTGTTCAAGTGGCTTATAGGTGGTTGGTTTTGGCTCCTAGATTCTTCCTTGGTTTTCCCTGAATGCCATGTGACCCAACAGAACCAGTGTGCCAGCACGTGAAAGCTTAAATAACACTTGCCTTTACTGATTCCCTCTCTTGTGCTTTCAAGAGCATGAATATGGTGCTCTGCCTTTCCCAGTAGCAAACTGAGTGCTCTGTTCCCCTGCTCCAGCACAGGCACTGCCCAGCGGCTGGCAGATATTTTGAGAAAGAACTTCTTTTCATCCATACTCTTCTAATCTATCATCTCAGGTTTTCCTTGAAAGTAAATCAAACCAATCTTTAAAGGAATTTGAGAAATTGAAATAAGTTTTCTAACTTACCAGACAGTCAGAGAACTTCTTGAATGCTGATACGGAGAGTGAGCCAGAAACAATGAACTGTAGACATAGAGAAATCCGTGAATCGTAGGTTCTCTGCTTGCACCTGGGAATGTCTCTTTGTACTAGAGATTGGTCCAGTTATGTTTGTTTGCTTGTTTCCCTCACACACAGCATACTTTTTTTCTTTAGATTAACTCTTGGGGATACACTCTAATTCCCCACCCTCATTTTCTTGCATGTAAAGGACTTGATAACAGATGACTCGACTGTGCATGACAGCCTCCTACTCAACTTCATCTCATTCTCAGTCTCATCTTGTGAACGCTCTACCTTCCACATGTTTTGGATCATCCCCTTTCAAGACCCTCCATCCTATACCTTGGCTTTGTATTAGGAATGAGTTTAAGCTGCAGTAGAGTTAAGTCTGAAGTGGGGAGTGGCAGCCCCCCCTTTCTGATCAATCAGAGCTGTTATTTCTAAAAACTCTCTAGCCATTAGACACAGAACTTTCCAAGAACTTGCTTTGAACAGGCTGGGGACACCTACTCCTGCACAGGGAGAGTTGTCCTAGCAATCTACTCACAAAGACTCCACCCCAAAATGGATATCCACCAATAAAAGCAGTAGAGTAAAATGCCCAAGTCATAGAGTAAGAGGTGCTCAGTAACCCAAGAACAACTCCGAAGCCAATGTGCATCAATCCAATTGTGATTTGCACTCCCTGAAAAAGAAACCAGAGAGACATTTTAAAATAACCTTTTTATTAGTAGCCTGTGAAATGTTACAACCAAAGTCATTCCTTTTTATTCACTGTCCATGTAACCAGGATCCATGAGAATTCACCTAAACAGTTAATATTTTGATGTATACTGAAACATCAGGGGAGGAAGGGCTTCAGGTAAAACCTTTGTTTGAGGGGCCAGTGAGCTGGTTCAGTGGGTAAGGACATTTGTTGTCTTGTCTGATGACCAATGTGTGATACTCAGACCCCGTGTAGTGGAGAGAACTGAGTCTTTCAAATTACCCTCTGACCTCTATGTATATGTGCATGCATGCACACCCGCACTTGTACACATACACGCACGTATGTAATAAACGTTTTTAATAAATTTTGTTTGATTTCTGCATGACCTACAAAGAGGTCTTTAGGAAGTGTGACTACTTAAGTACCTCCTAGTATCCTTGATGAGTATATTTGTTCATAGACTGCTGTGACCTGAGTGACAGCGACTGTCTTGTATAAGTAAAGCAGTTCTCTGTCCAGGCAATGCTAGTCATGAGAAAAGGAATCAGTAGAAACCAAGTCACTCCTAGAATATTAAGCACATGCCGGATAACACTTTAAACATCCTGCACGTATTATTTCAACATGTCACTGTGCCAACAACTACATGGAGACACAAAGCCATAAGAAATCAAGTGCCCAAGGCACGCCCAGAATGCATGACCCGGGACTGACTCCAAAACTCATTTACAACCTGTCCTTTCTGGCTCAGCTTGGTTCCACCCATTCTGAGTTGCCCTGACTGTTATACTTGTCAAATGGATTTGCTTTTTCCTCTGTGAATTCCTCTCACATTTTAAGATGTAAAATCCATGGCATTACTTGCTTTTATATCTCATATTTTTTTTTTATTTCAAAAACTATTATTTTATTTTCTGCACCTGGGTATTTTGCCTATATGAATGTCTGTGCATCACAAGTGTGCCTGGTGGTGTTCAAGGATGTCCAAAGGGGTTTGGGGTCAGATACCCTGAAACTGAAGTTACA